>NC_081558.1:171273978-171873978 GCF_022355385.1 Mustela nigripes
CGGTGGCTCAGTGGGTTAAGCCGCTGCCTTCAGCTCAGGTCATGATCTCAGGGTCCTGGGATCGAATCCCGCATCGGGCTCTCTGCTCAGCGGGGAGCCTGCTTCCCTCTATCTCTCTCTCTGCCTGCCTCTCTGCCTACTTGTGATCTCTCTCTGTCAAATAAATAAAAAAAATCTTTAAAAAAAAAAAAAAAAAAAGAAATTAAAATCCAATGAACCTAAGAGAAGAATCCTATTCCACCACCTATTCCCCCAGATAGAGAAAACAAACTATAAAGATGTTCAATGTACTGTTCCTTCAACTTTTTTGCTTAAAATTTTCAAAATAAAAAATACGTAAGAAATACTTTTTTTTTAAAGATTTTATTTATGTATTTGACAGATAGAGACAAGTAGGCAGAGAGGCAGGCAGAGAGAGAGAGAGAGAGAGAGAGAGAGGAGGAAGCAGGCTCCCTGCTGAGCAGAGAGCCCGATGCGGGGCTCGATCCCAGGGTCCTGGGATCATGACCTGAGCTGAAGGCAGAGGCTTTAACCCACTGAGACACCCAGGCGCCCCCGTAAGAAATATTCTTAAAATCAAGACATGTAGAGGTGCCTAGGTGGCTCAGCCAGTAAAGTGTAAGCTTTAGGCTCAGGTCATAATCTCCGGGTCCTGGGATCAAGCCCTGTACTGGGCTCCCTGCTCGGTGGGGAGCCTGCTTTTCCCTCTCCCGCTGCACCTTCCCCACTTGTACACTCTCTCTCTCAAATAAATTCTTTTAAAAAAAAGAAAATAAAAATAAAAATAAGAACATATAATACAAGTTGACAAAGTGAAATTATATCTTATACTTGCATAAAGAAAATTTCTTTTGCAGGTGTTTTTTTATTAACTAAATTTAATTTTACTTCAGCAGAAGGCATTTCTTAAAAAGTACCTAGGAAACATGTGTCCACTTTCTTTAACTTCTTTACAAGGAAAATGATGCTTGACATCTGGCTTGTTGATCCAAGTCTGGATGTTTACAACCTCTTTTCTGTCATCATCTGACATTGAAGAGCTATCAATTTCATCTACAGAGAATTAAAAGTGGGAATTACCAATTTTATAAATGAGACATTTCTTAAGAGCCTGAAAAAGATTTCAATATTTTAAACATATATTTTGAAAAACAAAACAATTCTAATCCTGCTACTGTATTTCCTTATGCCACTGGCATAATACAGAAATACTATTTTCAAACATTAGGCCACATAGTAAGAAAGTCAGGTGAAAATACTAAGAATACACTTGTAACACTGTGTGTCAACTATACGTGAATAAAAAATAAATAATGTAAATAAATTTTTAAAAGACAAATATCTGAGGAATTTCAAAACTTTTGCTTTATGTAACATGACTCTAATCTATGTCTAGACCCTAGAGAGATGGCTGAATTGTCCAATAATAAGCACCTATCTTGAGGGCAAAGATGGCAGAGTTCCTTTTCTCTTGCTGGTTTCAATTTTAAGAAAAACAACAAGAAAATCCATCCTGGGATAAATAAATAAAAATCTCTTTAGTCTTTTATCCTTTTTCATGCAGAATTTTAAGACATTCTAATTATTTTTTTTCTAATTTAACAAAGGGGAATTATAGTCACTAGTGTTAATAATTACAAATGTTCCTCCCTTTTAAAGAAATACTTCAAAATATAAAGAGACATAATAAAAAAGGAAATTTCATATATCTATACACTTTCAGCCTAAATAAAAAGTAGAACCCTTGGGCGCCTGGGTGGCTCAGTGGGTTAAGCCGCTGCCTTCGGCTCAGGTCATGATCTCAGGGTCCTGGGATCGAGTCCCGCATCGGGCTCTCTGCTCAGCAGGGAGCCTGCTTCCTCCTCTCTCTCTGCCTGCCTCTCTGCCTACTTGTGATCTCTCTCTGTCAAATAAATAAATAAAATCTTAACAAAAAAAAAAAAAAAAAAAAAAAAGTAGAACCCTTATATGTATCTCCCCATTCTCATTCCTCTCCCTTGTTCACTAAGAAACAGTGACTATTGATTATGGTTCCATTCTTGCCTTTAATCATACATGAATATCCTCAAACAATATACAGTAGTGTTTTGCACTTTAAGTAACATTTATATAAATAGCAGACTGTTTGACTGTATTCTTCCACAACTGCTTCTTCACTCCCAACACTGTAAAATTTATCCATGTTGATACATAGAGCCCTAGTTTTCTCATTTTCATTACTGTACAACTTCCCTAATAAAAATATATGTGCAAATACATGACACATGAAATTATACCATAATTTATTCATCCATATACCTCTCAGAGGAATGAAAATAGTTCAAATGAAAACTGTTAACAAAAGAAGAAATATTCAGGGAGAGCTAGAGACTGATAAAATAACAAGAAGATAGCAACAAAAAGAGAGGCAAGAATAAAAAGAAACAATTAGAAATAGCACACAGAAAATTTCATTTACCTTAATGTAAGTTTTTGGGAGGGGATTTTATAATATTTATTAAACTTGTCAAATGTGGTTCCCTATAATCTAACAATCTTCCTGCTCAGAATATACCCTCTGTATATACTTACAAAAGTTCAGATAGCTCTATGTATAAAAATATCTGTTGTCATTTGAGACAAAAAAAAAGGAAAACTATCATGTGAATTGTGAGAAAAATGATTAAATAGATTATGGTATGCTTACAATGGTGGAATATGGGCTAAGATGGAAAATACGCAACATGTATTACTAAACAGAAAAAGCAAGACGAAATTTGGGAGGTTTTTTCCTCTTATTTTGTACGTTTACTGTTTTATTTTTCCTAACCACTACACATATTAATATTAATATGATTACTTAACCACCGTAATCTTGGCAGCAGTATTATGAACCGAGGTAATAAATTATTTTTAAAATAAAAAGGCAACCACCAAGAATGATACATTTTCCTGGCACAATATCCCCATCTTGTGGCCCTTTAGGATACTGCCTCCAATTCTCTTTCCAGATGTCTCAATTTTGGAATTCTCTGATTTTTGACGCACAACTCTCAATCTCCTAGGTGGATGGATTAATGAGATTTAAATCAAATCCCATGGACTTGAATACTATTTCAACACTGATAATTCCCAGATCATCATTAGTTTATTAGACCTCCTCTCTCTTGGGCTAAGGACTCCTATAATCCACTGCCTACACATCATTTCTGCTTGAATTCTAACAGGCG
The DNA here is from genome assembly GCF_022355385.1 of Mustela nigripes. NCBI lineage: Eukaryota > Metazoa > Chordata > Mammalia > Carnivora > Mustelidae > Mustela > Mustela nigripes. The sequence continues at coordinate 171,277,188 of NC_081558.1, forward strand.
TAACTTAAGATGTCTAAAACCAAACTCTTAGTAGAAAAACTACAGACTCTCCAATCTAGAGAATTTTTTTTTGAAAGCCGTTGTTGGCTAGCCCCAGAATGCTCTCTCTAATCACTGCTAGTGCCTGCGAAAAGCATCTACAGATAAGTGTTATTACTACACCTGTGTCGTATTCTTCTTCATCCCCAATGCTGAAAACAGGCTTTACACCACGGTAAGGCTTGCCCACTCTGTCACTGCTGCTCACATGCCTATATTCAAAGAATTTTAGAAGGCAAATCATCACTTAAGTAGTTACCAAAGATTTTCACCAAGTATCATATGAATATTTAAATAAAATGTACATATTCTTTGTCCTTAGCCCCCATATATCATGCTATTTAGAATAGTTATGTTAGGGAAACTCTAACAAGGTAAGGAAAATATGTTAGCAAAAGTGGCATTGTGTCTTAATAGACTGAACACTTTCGATCTGTAAAACTAAAAAAAAAAAAAAAAAAAAAAGTTAATATTTATATTAAAACCTTAGATAAGTCATTTAACCTCTCTGTGATTCTGTTTTCATATCTCCAAAACAGTAATAACAACAATATCTACCCTTCAGGGTTACTGTGAGAATTTAATCAGTTAATATTTTGTAAAGCTCTTAGAATAATGCCTGGCATATAGCACGTCTGTTAGAGAAAACAGATTATGGAACCAAATATTCAAATTCCAGGAAAGTGTGAAGTCTTCCTCATATGGGAGTAAATACCTTGGGGTTTTTCCTCCCATTTTTTTTTTTAATCACAGTTTCAGTTGGACAACATTGTGATTCAACAATTCTATACATTACCCAATGCTCACATTATAATACTCCCATTCTTTTATTACTGTTACTTTTGTAAGAGAAACATGCTACTTCTTTTACACAAATGTATATAAACCATAAAAATTAATCTTTCTTTTTTAAGTAGCAGAAGCATAAAGAACAAGTAAACTCAAATTTGATTAGTTCTGCAACAAGTATGACCTCTGTCTTTTTAATATAAAAATTTATACCTCAGTACTTTTTAGGTAATCTCAAACAAACCAAAAAGAAAAATTAAAATATTTCAACAAAGTACATGCTTCTGGGGAAAAAGCATTATGTTATTTGTAAGATAAATGTTCCATCAAGATTACCTATGATAAAAGAAAAACTGCCTTTTTTTGAGTCATATATCAAGAGGTAGTCCAATATGGAAAAAATTCAAGTTACATGTCTTTAATCAATCTTAAAATTCAATTTTTCCAGAATATAGAGATTAAATCTGTATTTTAAATAATTTAATACAGATCTTGAATAAAAAATCTTATCATGACCCAATTTTATTGAAATAGGCTTAAACCTATTTCTCCCAAAATAACTTTCTTCAACAGAAACCTCATTAGAAAAATCAACTGATAGCTGAACATATAACATTCTTTGGTAATTATAAATTAATCATACATAGTAGTTTAAATTAAATCATAAAATCATTTGATTTTAGGTTAAAACATATCTAATATAAAATTATCCATTATCCATTAAACTATGCTCATTAGAGAAAATGAAATAAGTAAACAACTATGAAACATAGATTGAGTTTTCTTGTAAAAGGCAAAGACAATATAGCTTTGTCTAAATATACTTTAGTGCCATCTAGGTTATAAAATTGTATGAGATTATTATTGGTTCTTTCCTGATAGTAAAACATAATTAAACAGACATAACACAGAAACAAAGATGTTTACAGTAGATGCTTGATCCAGAAGGCAAGTATAAATAAAGCAAAAATCAAAAATAAATAGGAGGGGGTGGAGCCTGGCTGACTCAATCAGTAGATGTGACTGGATCTCAGGGTTTCAAGTTTAAGCCCCACCTTGGATATAGAATCTACTAAAAATTAAAAAAAAAAAAAGTTTTAAAGCTATTCATTACTTATCTAGATTTATAATACAATGCATTTTTTATAAAATCTATAAAGATTACTGAAATAGTTCTTAACAAACTGGCTAAAAATTAATGGAATTCAATGGCTGGACTCTTTAAAAAGCAGTATACTATACATTTTTAGCTGAAGTAATAACAAAAACATCTGTAATATAGTATGGCCAGGTTTCAATTTATTTCCTGTGCTCAGAAGAAACCCAGTTCTTTCTAACTTTCACTAAATTCTGTTTTTGAAATAGATATATTTGTCTGTAGAACAAGAAGATTATTTAAATTTTTAAAAACTTAAGAATTTGGAAGAAAACTTGGTAGTTAAAATTAGACTAATTCAATGGTCCTATAATAAGAGAAGGTAGAAAGGTGATTCACAGAATAGCTTATAATTTTAAAAGAAGCAACTACCTTTAAAAGTCTCAGATAAAACTGTAATAGAAGCTCTAAAACTGGCACTGCCAGGAACACTCACAGTAAATAAAAACTCTTTCCAACAAGTTAGGAGTAAACTACTGCTTTTAAAAATGCTACTTCTAGATACCGAAAACATTAAAATGACAAAAAAAAAAAAAAGTCAATTCCATTATTCCAAAGCTTAACTTATATTTAAAATACAACTAGAGGGGTGCCTGGGTGGTTCAGTCAGTTGGGATGCTGACTCTTGATTACAGCTCAGGTCATGGTCTCAGGGTTCTGTGATCAAGCCCTGAGTCAGGCTCTGCACTCAGTTGGGAGTCTGCTTGAGGATTCTCTCCCTCCCCCACCACCTCATTCCCCTCACTCGTATGCTCTAAAATAAATCAATAAATAAAAAGAAACTAGAGTTTCTTTTAAAATGTCCATAGATATTGCTGTAATTGATACTCTAAACTGCAGAAAAATTCTGTGGGTATAAAAACTGTAAAGCCATATAAAAGTATGAAGTTAATAAAGTTCTTCTGTGCATCCTAACTGAAGATCCAGTAGATATTTTAACTTTACACTTGCATCTTACTGGGGCAGAGAAGAGATGCATTTATACATTAACATGTACCCCATGAACTAATTTCTTTCATGGAAAACCAAAGAACTGTGGTTCTTCAGAACTGATTTATATATGCTTATTCACCAACCTAAATACACATATCTAATTTTAAAAATATTTTTTAAAAAGACTGTAAAATTACATAACAAGGGGCACCTGGGTGGCTCAGTGGGTTAAAGCCTCCACCTTCGGCTCAGGTCATGATCCCGGGGGTCCTGGCCCTACATTGGGCTCTCTGCTCAGCAGGGAGCCTGCTTCCTCCTCTCTCTCTCTGCCTGCCTCTCTTGCCTACTTGTAATCTCTGTGAAATAAATAAATAAGTAAATCTTTTGAAAAAATTACATAACAAACCTGAACTAATAATTTTGAATCATGACATGTGCCTTCTCTCAGTAATATTCTCTAGTGTTAGGGCAGGAGATGGAAGCATATGATTTCCAAAGCTACCACCCTGCCCACTCTGAGACTAAGTATTTTCTTTGTTTCACCTTCCTCTCTTTCAGAATAAAAGTTCATGGATTTGAATGTACTTGATTTTTATCTGAGGAATGGGACATACAAAGCAGCATGCAAGGAAAAAAAAATGATCAAGCAAAAAACAAATACAGCTCAATCAAAATCACACACTCCTAAAAGCAGAGTAAGAAAAGTTTAGCATTTTAAACAGCTGCATGAAATTTTAGCTAACAGTGGGAGGCTTATAGAAAGCATGAGGCATGCTAAAAAGGAAAAGGATGGTCCCAGAAAGCTGCTCTACTCATTGGCTTACCGCTCTGTACATGCTCTGTCTGGCCAAGGAAGATTGAAAGACATTCTATAGCAAATTGAGGCAGAGGACAGAACAAAATGATTATTAAAAACACAATGGATTTAAAACAAAATATAGTATAATCACTTTTTCTAGCCCTGAGCATACATTATAAAGAAAACGTTTTGATCATCCCAAGTACAAAGAAAAATAAAGAAAAACTAGTTTCAAAGGATTTTTTTAAAACAAAAACAAGTCTTTTCAAGTTATCATTATCAGTTATCATTAGTTCATTTAAAAAAAAGTTTATATGTTCATGCTATAAAATTTTAGCAATAGTACTCTAGTTCAGAATGCATTAACTTTAAAGTAAAAAAGTTACAGGCTTTTGCGAACAATTTTAACGAGCAAAAAAGACTCTTAGGCTTGATAAGTATTATAAAATTAAATATTAAATATTATTTATCAGTGGACCATTTTAGACAGGCACAGTTTTTTTGGATTTGTGAAAATAACCTATTCACTTCTTTGCTATTAAAGGAAACAATGTACTTTTGTATGCATATGTGCTATAATTAAAAAGTGGCAAATAATAAATTTCTGACATTCATTTCTTAAAGTCAAACACTTCAACTTTCCTAGGACACTGCATGGAAGACATGAGACTGAAATGAAATAACACACTTTCCAGATTAGGCTTGCTTAGCAACAAATTCTGTGTTGGAATTATTAGGTTAGTTTTGAACTGCAGGAACAAGAAAAATCAACCAGACTACTATTGGAGGAAAAAACACTGAGGACTCTACAGTTCCAGTAAGAAGCATTAAAACACACATTCAGAAGCTTATCATTTGTTAGCTAAACCCTTCATTTGTAACTCATGGGAAAACAGGGTCACTTATAGTCTGTGAACACAAATCTATGAAGATCTAAACACTTAAACTAAGAAAATGGGTTTCTGGGATGCCTGGTAGGCTCAGTTGGTAGAGCAGCTAATTCTCAACACTGGGGCTGTTGAGCTTGAGCTCCACGTTGGCTGTAGAGATTACTTAAAAAATAATTAATTTTAAAAAAAGAAAGAAAGAAAATGGGTTTTTGCTTTACTTGACATGACCAAATTTTCTAGGTTAGAAATTCCTAGAGAAGAGGAAGCTCCTCTTTTGAGATTACTGCATTTAGCAGATAGTTCTCATCCATCTGACATGTAGGAAACAGTCATGAAGTGTAATACATACAATAGCATCTTAATATTTTTTTAATGAACCGCATAAAGGGGCAGTACCATTATCTGAGTTTCATTCTGATCAGGAGAGAGAAATAGTAATAGTCAAATTTCACAGCAATAAAGAACGTCTCTGTCATTATAATGAAAACTGAAATTATCTAATTAAAAAATATACTTTATGATTCTTCTAGAACACATTCAATTCAACTAGAACTTACTGTAAGACACATTTCTTTAGTTACCCATCATAAACTCATACCATATAAGCAACTCACCGATCCACAGGAGTTGATGTATTCTCAATAAAACTGATAACTTTTTCCCTGACATTAACAGACTTCGTCTTCAAAGCAACAGTCATTTTATTTACCAATGATTTCATTCCTCTATCATTTGAGCCATTAGAAGATTCACCCTGAAAACAAAAACAAAAACAAAAAAACCTTACTAATAAATTAACTGCTCTCCTAATGATTAGCAGAGACATTACTGCTAAAGGTTATCTAGATGGTATGGACTAAACTGTGTCCATATGTTAAAGTTCATTCTAGTACACCTCAGAAAATGTATGCAGAGATAGAGCCTTTAAAAGCAAATTAAGGTTAAACGAGGTCATATATAAATCAGTATGACTAGCATCCTTATAGGAAGAGGGGGAGACATCAGGGATGTACAAACACAGAAAAAAGGCCATGTGCACCCAGACAGACAAGAAGGCAGTCATGTGCAACCCAGAGAGAGAAGCCTGAGGAGTAATAAAATCCGCCAATCCTTTGATCCTAGACCTGCAGCCTCCAGAACTGTAAGAAAATTAACTTCTTTTAAAATTAACTTCTTTTAAGTTTAAGCGAACTACTTGGTTGTATTTTGTTATGACAGCCCCAACAGACTGATACACTAGACAAAACAATTTTAGGGACAGGAATGAGAAATAGAAAAATGAGGCTATATGTTGCATATAAAGTGTGTAAAGTCTGAAACTACCTTCATTATTCAGTAAGAAATAAAATTACTGACCTTTTCTTAACTTCAATTACACCATAAAAATAATCAAAAGTACAATCAGGATATCATTCATGTGGCTAAATTTTTAAACATCTATTCCTTATAAATTTTTGCTGTTTAAATATTTTCACTTAGGCCTTTAATTTCTCAAGAAAAATTATTTTTATGTACCTAATGTAATAAGTGTGAGTGTAATTCTTAAACTGTTTAACGAAATTGCTCCATATTCCCTAAAGGGCTAGTTGGCAAGAGATATCAGAAGTATGCCCATCTTTTGTCTGTTAATTACTCTTTAGAACTTAAGAAAGGAAATAGTTAGAAAGTGCACTAGGATTTAGGTATTATTAGATGGAAAATTATACAGATTTAAAAAAAAAAAGAAATGCTTTTAAATAAGCATTTAAATTTTTTTAAGTTTTTCTCTTAATTACAGTTAGTTAATATATAGTATAAAATAGTGAGGCGCCTGGGTGGCATAGTCAGTTAAGTGTCTACCTTCAGCTCAGGTCATGATCCCAAGGTCCTGGGATGAGCCCTGTGTCACCATCATTGGGCTCCTCTGCTCAGTGGGAAACCTATTTCTCCTTCTCCCTATGCCCTTCCCCCTCCCTCAAATATATATATATACATTTGAAGGAAATACTTCAAAATACGAAAATATAAATAGCAGTTATTTTTCTTTATACTTTTCAAATTTACAGATGTTGTGAAAATAAACATGCGTCATTTCAATTTTTAAGAGAAAGAAGTCATTAAATAACACAAAAACCATATTTCTATTTCCATATCCAAATTTGAAACCAAACTAAACTGATGAAGGAAATTAAATTCTTTGGTACTTTTTAATATACTATATAACATCTTTAAGAGGGTAAGTGCTATGGTGAGTGCTGTGAATTGTATAAGACTGATGATTCACAGAACTGTACCCCTGAAACAAATAATATATTATGTTAATTAAAAAAAAATTTTTTTTAAGTTTCTTTAGAGGTCTCAATCATTATTTTTCATATCTGAAAACAGGAACTTGAACAGAATTACTATCCAACACTATGGATGGCAATATAAATTAAAATAATGTTTTTTTGGTGGGAGCCTGGGTGGCTCAGTCAGTTAAGCATTTGCCTTCAGCTCAGGTCATGACCTCAGGGTCCTGGGATCCAGCCCTGCACTGGACTCCCTGATCAGTGGGGAGTCTGCTTCTCTCTCTCCCTCTGCCCTTTTCCCTTCCCCACCTCATGCTCATGCTCACTCTCTTTCTCTCTCTCCCAAATAACTAGATAAAATCTTCCAAAAAAAAAAAAATTATGTTTTTTAAAGGCCAATCTGATGACAATGTAGAATTCTAAGAATTCTGATATATAATCTTCTGGTCGAGTTATTCTATTCCTAGGACTAAATAATCATGGCATATGTAAATATACTACTACAAAAATTAGTTATAATAGTGTTTATAACACAAAAAGACTAAAAGCAACATAAATATTCAAAAACAGGGGACTAACTGAATAAATTATAATACAGCCATTCAGTGGAACACTATTTAGTTATTCAAAATAAAAACAGAAAATGTTTATTAAATAAATGGTGATCTCACGTGAAGAGCTCTTAGATACCTAGAGGATTACTCTAAGACACATTTCTTTAGTTACCCATCATAAATTCATACCATATAAGCAACAAATTTGTTGAAAACAAATTTCAGAGGTTTATCTGCTAATAATTTGACAATAATATGATTTGACCTATATGGCTAAAGATAAATGGTAATTAATCAGATATAATTTTATAATAACTGCTATTAAATATGCGACACATACAACACAATACATACACCTGCACATTTAATCCTCACATCACCATGAAGAAAGTTGTGTTATTATCATCTCAACTGCACTGATAGAGAAACCAGAGCTGAAAAGATCTTGCTGGAGATCATGAAGAATGTAAGTTCTGGAGATAAAACCTGAACATCAAGTTAAGTCAGACTGATAAACCTAAGCTAGTAATAATCATAACCTGTATTGCAGTTTCCTTTTATTTCTGTTTTAAAGAATGATCATTAGGTAAATGTGAACTATTACTGAAAATATGTAATGACATCTAATTCAATTGACATAAAATATTTTTGAAAGAGCACAAAGACTTACTGTGCAAATATTTCTGAAGAAGCACAGAAAAGTGAAAAGTAAATTTACCCACTACAGGAAAACCTTGTAGTAGTAACATACATCTTTATAACTAAAAATCAAATATAATGGGATTCGCAATCAGTTCTTATCTCCTTCTGACCAGCCCATTCTCAAATGTGGGTGGACTGAAGTTATAATCATGTAAATTTGTGTTGGGGAGGGGTACAAATATGGTCTGCAGGAGATGTGACCATAAGCCTCAGTATTCTTTTGGCTCACATTAATTGGGAGATTCCTAGAACCAGATCACTTGGGAGTCCCAGCTAGTCACAGGACTCAGTATTATCTCCACCAATATCTAAGCTGAGGCAGAAAATGGTCACTACATGATAACATACTACATCTGGATAGGGAGAAATCTGAATTCAGCAGGTGGATCTCCAGAACTCTAGCTAGTTTAGATGTGCAGGCCTGTTCCATCCTTACATTAACCCTGCAATAACGACTCCTCTAAACTCTACGTGTTTGAAATATTTTGACCCCATTTCTATTATGGTGAGGGTTTAACACTTAGTCACCTTTTCTGGGCATTCACCCAAATCTGGTGACATATTCTACATATACACTTACATCAATAGAAGAATTGATACTGCTCCTTGAGCCTGAGGTACTAGCAATCCAATGGCCATATCCATTTTCTGGTCCATCCACATTTATGTCTGCCAGGTGCTGCTGCAGTGCTTAAGATAAACAAGAAGGAAAAAAAAGAACAGGTCACATACCAACCCCTCTTTAGAAAGATTCTTTACCAGAGAATTTAATAAACATATCATAGCTGAATGAAAGAGGATCCAAAGATTTAATTACAGGTACTTTTTTCTGTACCTCAGGAAAGGAATGAAGGACTCTAAGCTACAGAAAGCCTTCCTTCTCTCCTTCTAAAGCCCTCTGTACAACTACAATTTTTCATAATTGACCTTAAAGATGGCAGTAACTATATACAGACTTGATGTTTTCCTCTTTGGAATGGAATCTTTTAAGTATTAAGAGATAATCTCAGCAACAATTTTATGACATAAAGGATGAAAAGAAAACCTATGGTAGCTTTTGTTCTATCACAGACATCTAATTAATCTTTCCCACAGTAAAGAATGCATTAATTGCTATGGAGAGATTCTTGAAAAAGAAATAATCCATAATTAGAAAAAAACTTCTAAAACCTAAACTATACTATAAAAGACTGCATCTCAGGGAGGCTGGTGGCTCAGTTGATAAGCATCAGCCTCTGACTCAGGTCATGATCTCAGGATCCTGGAACTGAGGTCCGGCCATCAGGCTTCCTGCTCAGTGGGGAAGAAATCTGCTGCTTCCTCTGCCCCTCATCCTGCTTTCATGTGCTCTCTTTTTCTCTTAAATAAATAACAATTTTTTTTTAAGAAAAATAAGACTGCTTTTCAGATACTTTTGATAATAAGCTTAATAACCAAGTTCTGTATTTTGCTGTCAAAATTCCTAATAAATCACACTGGGGCTAAGGCCAGTACTTGCTTAACACTACTTATTAAAATACCCCTTTTTTAGATCACTCTATGTGTAAACCCCAAAGGATGTTAGTTATCAGGCCATGATATGTAGGAAATCATCATAATCCTTGCTAGTATCACAACAGATCAAAGGAAAGAGACCCTAACCTATCATATTCCAAGTTATAACACAAGATTAGGTCAAAAGTTAATCCTTATGAGGCTCTCATGATTCAAGCTCATGACTCTACTATTCAACAAATACTAATTTGATTTTACTATTAAAGGCTCTTTATTTCTTAACTGAAATATATTTGACCTATAACAATGTATAAAATTCAAAGTATACAACATGTTTGGTTTATATATTATAATATGATTTCCATTTCAGCAATAGTTAGCACCTCTATCCATCATATTATTACCCTTTCTTTTTCATGGTGGCAATAATTAAGATTTAGTCTTTTGGCAAGTTTATTTTAATACAGTACTACTGTCTATGTTCACTATACTTACAGTACTCCAGGACTTATTTATCTACCGGTCACAAGGTTGTATCTTTAAATAACATCAACTGTAAAAAAGACAGGCTTTTACCCTGACTTAATCCTTCACAAATTCTCAAATCTCTGCCTGCAGAGATTTGGCAATTATTTTACTATCCTGGATTACCAAATATTAGTCTGAAGATTTGAAAATGTCAGTTTATTTCCTTTATTCCATTCCATTCCATATTTTTTTTAGCTATTAATTTCAAGTAGCTCAAAAATGAAATAAAAACATAACAAAAAGGAGAGTATGAAAAGTATTCCTCCTACCTTTGTTTCCCAGTCCTATCCATTTCACCTTCTCCATAAAGACAAATCATGTAGACAGTTTTTCTCACATCTTTATAAAATTACTTTCTACAAATACAAGCTTGTTAAACATATCTACTGAAATAAACTTCCATTAAATATTTGCTCATTTAAAGTGTCTATCGTGTTTGTCTGTTATCTGTATGTCCTGCTTGCCTTGCCTTTTCTGAAAATACAGAATGACTTAAGAGAGAGTTTATTCACTAATTAATTTGGTCACTACAAATCAGGTCTGGTGATAGAACTGCCTCTGAAAAGCGGAGGCAAAGCGATTAATAAATTAAAAACTTACCCATAAATCCTCCACTGGCGATGCTCACATATTCTTTGTTTTTCTGTAACAAAAAACCAAAACTTAAATTATTCCAAAATGCAATTTAATTAAAACCTCTCATAGTCCTATAAACATTTACAAATGTAATATGAAGTTATACATTAGATTTCTGGACTTTTTCTTTTCTTTAACATTTTGGAAGCTGACAAAAAGATAAACATACATTTAACTTAAATATTTTAAGGTCTGGTGTTAAGATGGAAAGAAGGGGACAACTTCATAGCTACTACCAAGACTATGATTTTATTTGTATTCTAGTTCCAATAATATAATAAAGAGTCAAACCAAAACCACTTAAATTATATTTTTGGATATAATTAGCAAAGTTTTTAAAAGCTTTTAAAATGTGTTGTGTCCTTCATAAAAGAGAAATAAAGAATATTAGAGCTAATTATGAATAAGAAATAATAGAATGTTACCATTTTACAAACTACTATAAAAATTAATGGATCTAGGGGCACCTGGGTAGCTCAGTGGGTTAAAGCCTCTGCCTTCAGCTCAAGTCATGATCCCAGGGTCCTGGGATCGAGCCCTGCATTGGGCTCTCTGCTCAGTGGAGAGCCTGCTTCTCCCCCCCCCCGCCTACTTGTGATTTCTATCATATAAACAAATAAAATCTTTTTAAAAAAATTAATGGATCTAATAAACAATGGCAAAGAAAGAATACGACATAAAGAAAAAAGAGATCAGGGCGCCTGGGTGGCTCAGTTAAGCACCTGCCTTCAGCTCAGGTCATGATCCCAGGGTCCTGGGATCGAGCCCCACGTCAGGTTCCCTACTCAGCAGGGAGTCTGCTTCTCACTCTCCCTCTGCTCCTCCCCCTGCTTGTGTTCTCTCTCTGGAATAAGTAAAATCTTAAAAAGAAAAAAAAAAAAAAAGAGGGAGAGAGAGAGAGAGATATCTGGGCAGTATGTCCCTCCCGAGGAAAACTCATACCACCCAGGATTTCCTGTCCCTGACCAAGTCTCTAGATCTAATTACCAACTTAGAGGGAATACCAAGGACAGAACCTGCAAATGCAGCAGTAAAACCTGAATGTGAGAAACTCTCTGTAAGATAAAGCAACCGGTTTTTCCAACAAACCAGCATGATTTTGGGGTCCTGGGATTAAGACCCATATCAGGCTCCCCCTGCTCTGTGGGGAACCTGCTTCTCCCTCTCCCTCTGCCTGCCATTCCCCCGCTTGTACTGTCAAATAAATAAAATCGTAAAAAAAAAATGTTAACCAAGTGCAACATCTTGTCTTGGGTCCTGGGAAAATCAGGGAAACATGAACAAGAGTTAGATTTTTAATAATAAAGTGTAAAAATGTATGTCAGTATAAAGAGTGTATAGGGTTCAATTCTACCTACTTTTGAATTTGCTTGAAATTTTCCATAATAAAAGTTAGGGAAAAAATTTCTAAAACCACATCAAGAACTTGAGTTATAAAAAAGAAGTTCACAGTATTTTCAAATTCTTGCCATGTGACAGGTCTTACAATATACAGTTTATACCAGAATATTTTAAAAATAGGCTAATTAAACTTGTAAGTAAAATGTCTGAGTTGCTATTTTTGTTTTTGTGTAAATTTCGAAAGATCTCTCCATTAATAAGGTATAAAATTATCTTATCATCTCCTTCCCCCAAATACCGTGGTTCCTTTGCTGATTTTTGTCTTTTGAGGATTCCTTCTTTTAGACTTATTTTCTCAAACCAAATTCCCAGTAAAATACAACATGAACAGAACAGGATCCAAACTGAGTGGCTAATGCAACTAGCCTATGGTCTTCCTGATTCCATAGTTCAGGGTCATAAAAAATGAAGACTTTAATGTTTAAGCTATCAAAGAATACCTAATAAACAACTATTTTTATAAAGAAAGAGCCATCACTGAGTAAAGCTTTGTAGAGAAGATAGAGGAACAGGTTACATAAAATCACTAATACAAATTAGCTGTGCTGAAGACAACGTTCGAACACAAAAAGGAAAGGTGGCTGTATGTAATAAATATATATATATATTCTGTTTCACAGTAAAGATACTAAAATGAAATACATAGTTACTGTTTCAAATACTAGAGAATGAACAGACATAAAGAACAGCACAACAGAATAATCCAGAAATAGATCCTGATGCACTGAGGAATTCAGTGTATTAAAAAGGTGGTATTTCAAATTGATAAGCACAACTGGGTAGCTTTCTGGAAAAAAAAAAAAAATTTTTTTATTCCTACTTCACTTATTATATGAAAATAAATTCCATATGATTCAAGATCTTTTTTTTTTTAAGATTTTATTTATTTATTTGACAGGCAGAAATCACAAGTAGGCAGAGAGGCAGTCAGAGAAAGAGGAGGAAGCAGCCCGATGTGGGGCTCGATCCCAGGACCCTGGCATCTTGACCTGAGCCGAAGGCAGAGGCTTCAACCCACTGAGCCACCCAGCCGCCCCTATGATTCAACAACTTAACACAAAAAAATAAATCACACAAGCATGTAAGAAGACATGCAAGACACAAAACCTATAAGCTATAAAGAAAAACTACGTAAAAATTTGACAATGCAGAGAACAGTACAAAATTACCCATAACAACTTCTTAAAGGTGATAGCAATAGCAATAACCAAACAAAACTGAAAAAATTTGTCAGCATACCTGTAAAAAGTGTGCCAGGACCATGTTCATATACATGTCTTCTTCCTCTCTACCACTGCCCATAAAACAGAGGTGCTCCCCACCAGCAATGGAGCCGGACTCGATGGACTGCTTCTGTGCTTCCAGCAAAGATTTTACCGACTGTGCAAACTCAGATGGATTCTGGAGCATCTAGACAATTTTTTAAAAACTAAAAATGTGGCAAAACGGTATTGGACAAACATTTCCAAATTTGAAATATTCTTCCAGGAAAAAAAAAATTTTAAATAGCTACCAGAAAAACAAAGGAATAAAGGCTCTTATAAATAAAAATGCTGGGATAAGAGAAAAGAAATGTATATAAAGGTACCTATAATACACTAGAACAAAAGTTGAAGATTCACAGAAAGACTAAACATGCAAAGAAAATATTCTAAGAAAAAATGGTTTTGTTGTTTCTTAAACAAGCTATGGTGTCATTAGGTATGATAACAAGAAAAGTTTAACAGTGAGTGGAAGGGTCCATAACTAAAAACAATACATTAAAATAAGATATATTTTTTAGTTTCCACTTATATGGCGAATGATGTATTTCTTAGAAGATAGTCAGAAATAGAAACCATTTTTATTAGCTACTCTAAGTTCTAGAGACAAGAGGATGAAAAATATTAATCTCTTTTCCTCAAGGAAATAAATGTAACAATAACCATAAAAATCTGTTAAAACTCTTATAATAGGGCTATATAAAAAGCACAGTGAAAATCCAACAGAAAAATGGACAAACCAAAGAAAAGCAATTTGTAAAGCAAAATACAAATAAACAGTACACTTATAAAAAGATGCTCAACATCACTTATAATTACCACTGTTTTTTACGTGCCATTCTTGTAAAGTAAAATATAATTGGTAATGTTCTATAATACAACAGCATGGAACATTCTCACCTACAGCTGTAAAGTGTAAGCTGGTTCAGTCTCTTAAAAGGATGATAAAGCATTAATATTTTACTACACCCTTCAAACCAATGGTTCTACTTTTGGAAGCCTATTTTACAGAAATATTTGCACACATATATGTTCACAAAACATATATAAGTATCTAACTACAGCATTGTTTACTACAAGAAAACTGAAAATAACCCAAATACATATCGACTGGGCAATAAATGACGGTATATTTGTACCGTGGTTCACTATACAGTCATTGCCTGTCTGGCTCAGTCATTGTGTGTAACTCGATCGTGCGGTCGTGAGTTTGAGCCCCATGTTGGGCATAGAGCTTACTTTAAAATGTGGGGATATTAAAAGAACTTACTTAAATGGAAAGATCTCTAAGAAATAGTCTGCTGAAAAAGCAAGTGAACTGTTAAGTGAAACATCAAATGAAAAAAATGTAAACAAGAAATATATAAATACATATTAAAAGGCCTGGAAGATTAAACAAGCCAGTAATAATTAACTCTAGAGATATTCTTTTGAGTTTTTGAAGAAAAAAATAGAATATTCATGCATCACTTGAGCAAAATTTTAAAAAAAGCATAAATGAAGGACCATCTAACTCCTCCTAGACAAATCAAGGATGAGAAAGGCTCAGGGTTCACTTTCAGGATGCAAACCAAGCTTGATCACCTTCCTTACTTAAAGCACTCAAACCCATCATTGTCACCTTTTTCAGATGAGATGGGAAGAAGGGCAAAACACACAGTTAGCAAAAAGGGTTACACCTCTTTCGGTCTTCTCCATCCCTGCGGCTCTTATAACCCAGAACGGTTTAAGTGATGTCTATCTCTCTCTTAAGTATTTCTGACAATATTTAATATTTATTTCATCTACTCTTTTAATTAAAGTGACCCTTGAAAAGCAATTTTAACAAGTGAGCACTGATAGGCCAGATACTACTCATTAAATATTAGTTTATTATATGTGTAAATATTCATAATGAGAAAAAGGCTTATAATAAAAAGTTTTAAAACAATAACCCAATTATAGTAAGAGCTTATATTTATAGAGTACTTACTAGATGCAAGGCGCTATGCTAAGTGCTACATCAGACGACTCACAGTAAGAAGTTCAGAATTTACTGACATAACAATGGTAGGCAACAGCAAGCCACAGTTAACTGCTTGCATCTACCCTTTCTCATACCCAGAGTGACCTGGTAAAAAGGAAACCTGAAAACAATACTTTTGTTATAAAGGCAGAGACCCCTCTTCAAGCAGAAAGAAAATGTCCCCAATCTGGCACATGTATATTTATTCATGAACTAAAGAATAAAAAACCTATTTATTCTCTTACTCCATAAAAAATTTTAACTAGCATTTATACTAACCAGATCTGAATCTAAGTGGAAAGCAGTTGATAAGTGCCCAGCATTATACTGTTCTGCAGGACGGCAATCCACGACAAAGAACCGGACTCCTTCCTAGGAGGAAAACGACATTTGACATACTGAAATTTACCATGAGGGTCACATTTTACACAATATAATGTTACAATTAGCCAAAGGAGAGGAAACAGGTTTAAAAAAAGAAAAAAACAAACAGATCTCACAGAATTAGGACCCAGTTAGAAGCGATGCAACAGAATAACCTCAAGATCTTAAATGACTATATTCATTTTCAACAGTTAAAACACTTTATATATACTGTTCTTGACTTGGAAGTCTTAAAATATGTAGCAGAAGAATGTCAGTTTGAGCTATAAAACTGTATCAGAATTTAACATTTTAATGTGTATCATGTTACATATATATTTAAAAACTACATAGTTATAAACAAAGATCTAGATACAATTACTATTTCTGCAAATAAATCCACAAGTTGGCAGCAATTCAATTCATGTAAGAACTAAACATCTTGGGGATGAGAGGAAGTTCTGCAATGCTGCAATGCCAGTATGACCTGAAGAAACTCACAGAAGGATCTTTAAACTGGATTATAGGTTTTCATTTGTTTTTAATACTAGTTCTAATACGAGGTACCTGGATGGCTCAGTCAGTTAAGCGTCTGCCTTTGGCTCAGGTCATGATTTTGGGGTCCTGGAATTGGGCCCCACATCAGGCTCCCTGCTCAGCAGGGAATCTGCTTCTCCCTCTGTCCCTTCCCCACTCGTACTCACTCACTCTCTCTCTCAAATAAATATAACCTTTAAAAACAAAAATACTAGTTTTAATAGGAAAAACATGTAAATGTTTGTTTTTAAAAAGATGTATTATAAAATGCCTGCCCTTCCATGTCCCTTCTTCCTCCCTCCATCTCAAAAATACACAAAAACAGCCCATGGTTAACTGTTGCACTACTAGTAATAAAGAACATATACTGAAAAAACTGGCTCATGAGATTTTTATGAAGATAGTAGCAGACAGAAAATTATGGTATATTCTCAATTTTCCTTTGTTATATGCTCTATGGCATTAGACCACCTAGTTCAATTAGCTGTATAATTACAAGAATTTAACCATTATATGCTAAATTCACCTTTTTAAGTACTTTATACAGTACTCAGCTGCTTTGTTAAAATACGAAAAAAGATTTGGCAATTTACAATTGCCAAAGAGTAATTGCCCAGAATCGTAACTGACAACTAAAATAACACACAAGCCGGCAGTTTTAAAATGAGCACACAGATTAAACACATTCATCATTCAAAAAAGCAAAACAGCTACATGGTTTCAGTAAATTATTTTTGTGGGAAGCCACAAACAGGGTGAAAATGCTGGTTCCTTGCATTTAAAAGGGGCATTCCTCTGACAAACTATGGGTTTTATTTACCCCTTGAAGCTGATTTGCTTGAAGGATCTCTGACACGGAGATGGCCAGACAAAGAGCCTGACTCAGATCTGCATCATCATCCTTAATTCCCAACAGAGTACTACCAAATAGATGGTGATTATCCTGTTTGAAGAGAAATGTTTAAAATATCACAAAGAAAAACAAAATTAATCTTTCTTCCAAAAAATATTCTTAATAAACCATAATGAAAGGTAAAATAAATACGTTTAGCACTCCTGAGTCATGTGACTTTTAAAACTTAGCATTGTATCATCTCAAATATTGATGCAAAGGCTACAAGGCTATATACAAAGTCCCTGTCACAGTTCACACAAAATAAAAGACTATGAAAAAATAAAACATTCTACACAGCTATTTTCTATAATATGAACTCTAAACACTGAATTTTTTAAAAAATGGTTATGACTTTCCATACTTTAACATAATAAAAGGCAAAAATTATATAATACACTAATCTACAGCCTGATTTAACTAGCAATTGCGAGTGTATATTATTTATTATATCTGAAGAATAAAAGCTGTTCCTCTTAAGTCTGAAAAGGAGTAAGACTTCTTTTTCATCCAGCATCCTAACCACTACCCTATCATCTGACTTGTCTGACATTGTTAGGAATGAGGTGGTCTACATAAGGCAATTATTAAAACAGCTGAAATTATCCCTAGAAATGAACCTCTTTTTTAATTAGTTTCAGGGGAAATGTTTTTAAAAGATTTCTCTTGTCTGCTTTCTGAAACATTACACTGAACATAATTTAACCTCATCTTGATGTTTCAGTGACATGACCACCAACTAGTAATCATTATCACTGAATGCCTTAAAAAAATAAATAAAAGACAATAATGCTCTCATAGGCACCTGAAGTAAAACAAACCCATTTACTTTATAAATGGTACTTCTTGGAGTTTTACTTTCTAGGAACTCACACCATCATGTTTCTAAACTGGGTGTCCCGTCACTTTAAAGCACTTGAGAAAGGTTCTAAGTCTCTATGCAGCTAAGTTACCCCTTTTGTTCACGAGACAGCTCTGCATCATTAAAACTGCACAAAGCTGAACTCCAGATAAAGGAGACATAAATATACATCCTCCATCAGATTTTGGAAATTTTTTAAGTCAAGAAAGCACTAATAAGAACTACCTCAATTTTCTCATGATCAAAAATAATAATCAAAGAAAAAATTAAATAATTGCTAGCATATTGTTATACTATCTTTCTAAATTTTTCTGTTCCTCTAGTAGGAAGAGTATTTACAGTGAAAAATCACATAAAACTGCAATACATAAAAAGAAAGAAAAGAGTGACAAGCTAGAGGATTTTAACTGAAGTGGACACAACACAAACAATAAAACAATGTACTAAGTATGAAATACTGAAGCTGGTAATTTCATTTTCTACCTTCCTAAAAGACGCTGGTGTTTTACTGCAATAATACTGAGCCAGAGAGAAAAGATCTTCTATATCTTCTAGATTCAAACTGGATGGAGTGTTTTCCAAGAACTCTGAAAAACGATTATAGATATGAGAATATTTAAAACATTGTGATTACTACAATCATGAACATTATTTACATATCAAAGCTAGAGTATTTTCAACATAATAAAAACTACATAAATGGAATCTTAACAGTGATGCCTTTAAAACTGTTTGAGGAGAACCAGAGTTCCCAAAAGAGCTAAACTGTTAATGCAATTCTGCTGTTAATGAAAGATAGGTTCAAGTAATCAAATCAAATTCATTAGCCTGGATGGCAGTATTGTTATTTAACACATACTAAGTGCCACAGCCCCTGGAAATAAAAAAGGACTAAGAAATAGTTCCTGACTAAGGAACTCTGTCTTGTGTAATAATAAATTGTTATAATGTAGGAAGATAAACACTGTAATACAAATAGTACAAAGTGGCAGCAACATAGAGAGGAAGTAACTTAATCTGTGTGAGTGCTAGAATAGGGAGAACCAAAAAGAATCAAATTTCCACAATGGAAATAATTGTGAAATCTGAGTACTCAAAGGTAAATTAAGAAAGAAAGAGGGGAAGAAGGGAAAGAGAGGAGGGCATCTGAAAATGAACAATGAAACCAAAATACCAGTATATGAAAGGGAACTGAAAGAGTGAAAAAACATGGAAGAAATGAAAGAGGATGGCAAAATCGAAGGAAAATAGTCCTTAAGGTTTGCACCTACAGTGTGTATGAGTTGAATGAAACCTCAGAGTTCTGTAGACTAATCTTTTAAAGATGAACCTGAGTTTTAGAAAATAAAGTGATTTGAAATATTTTCTCTACAGTAAGTGATGCTTACGGATAACTTCTTCTTTGCTGTCTGACTCCTGTGCTAAAATAACTTCTCTGTAAAAGAAAAACAAATGAATTTGAGTTAAATATTAACAGAGCACCTTGAGAATACAAAGGAGAAAAATCTAAGCAACAGCATACTTACTTTGCATTAACAAGGATTATTAACATTAAGAAATAAATAAAAAATGGATCTGCTTGTTGTAGATATCCATCCCATATTGCCTGAGTGACTTCAATGGAACAGTAACATGCAAAAAGGCTTCCAAGCTGTAATCAGGAAATGAAATGAGACATAAACCACTGGAAATGACCTGTTCTTTTCAAAGTATGAAAGCATATGTGTAAGTAACATTATATCAAATTATCTGCACCTGAGACATAATGTGTAGCTTAATTTTACTGTATATAATGCAAAGATAGAATATGTGGATTCAAGGCACAATGAAGCCACTTACTAGCTGTGTGAATTAAGGCACTTTACTTAACCTCTAAAACTTCCATTTCTACTTCTTTTAAAAAAAAAAAAGGACTACTGCTACCTTTCTTCTACCATTGTTGGGAAGAGAGAGATAATTAACCTAGAGTAACTAAAGTAACTAGGACCTATCTGCCATAGCATAATAACTAACATAACTAGAACTATAAGAGTAACTAGCACAATTATTACTATACTTAACTTATAAGGTAACTGTAAGGATCAAACATGGTTTTAAGAACACAGAGAAAAGTTTTAATAACAATATAATGGTGAATTGCTGCCAAAGCTTACTTGTCCATCATTTGAAATAGGTGAGACAAATTTGTATCAATGTTTCAGGAGCTCTCTGGTTTTCTATTTCAAATAAAAGAGTTGTTTAAGTTTCTCTAAAGCCTGTGTTTTAAATTGCATAAACTCAGTGATATTTTTAAAGTTCGATTTTCATTACATACAGAAACAGTTCCATCTAGAGGTTTAAATTCAAAACATTTTTAATGGCTAATGGGAACATAAACATTAGTGCATATTTCAGTAATAACCTACTGTCACATATCCTTTATTAGCTATCACTTATTTTATTTTATTTTTTTTATTTTTTATTTATTTTTTATTTTTTAAAAGATTTTTATTTTTTTATTTGATAGACAGAGAGAGATCACAAGTAGACAGAGAGGCAGGCAGAGAGAGAGAGGGGGAAGCAGGCTCCCCGCTGAGCAGAGAGCCCGATGTGGGGCTCGATCCCAGGACCCTGAGATCATGACCTGAGCTGAAGGCAGAGGCTTAAACCACTGAGCCACCCAGGCGCCCCGCTATCACTTATTTTAAATAGTCTCATAACGGGTCTTCAAAGTTGCTATTTTTATCCCCAGTTTATAGGTGAAGAAATAGACTGGTATTAAATAACCTTCCCAAGCTCATGGAGGTGGCAAGTGGTGGTATTTGCACTAGAAAAATGACCTGATATTCCACAGCCAGCTAACTGCCATTATACTTGACCACAAAGTTTTCAAAGTATATAATGATACTAATGTTTTTTGTTCTTTTAAAAATTACTATTATAAATAAGATTACTATTACAAATACCAAAGATATAAATACGAACAGAATCACAGTATATGATTACTGTTAAACTCATGTAGGCAAACTACAGCTGTCCCTGCACTGCTCACAGTTACAGGTTCTCAATGAGATTTAGGAATTAGTTTTGACAGTTTCACCTCATGATTTAAAAAAAAAAAAAAAAGGACTCCGTTCCATAAACATGATACTAGTAACAAAAACAAACTATTTGGTGCACACACTGAAGACAGAACAGCTATTTCAGTACTTCATTAAAAATCTGCTACCAGCTCTGAGGACTAATTTAGAGATCTGACAACAGAAATGGCAGAAGTGACAGGAGAGACCTCTGTTACAGATATCAGAATGCGCAAAAGAAATAGTTTTTTACTTCAACACAAATAAGTACATTGAAAGGCAATACATGTATCTCAGAGAAATCATAATTTTACAGGTATTTTATTATTTTAACTCAAAGCGACAAGACTGGCTAAGAACTAAAGAGTGGGCTGCTGTAGTCTGAGTTTTAATATGCTAGATTGAAACCAGTTAGAATTCTCAAAGTACCATTTTTTTATTTACTTATTATTATTATAATTCCCATTATTATTATTCCCATTTTACAGATAAAGAAATTGAGGCTCAGATGTATTATTATTATTCCCATTTTACAGATAAAGAAATTGAGGCTCAGAGGCTAAGTGTCTTAAATCACACAGTAAGTGGCAGAAAGAAATCCTTTCTGAAGAAAAGTTAGGTTAAGACATGATCAAGGAATATGTTTAATTTTTGAATATACATTCTTCCAGCACCCAATCACTGTTTTAGAAAAATGATCAAGTTAATCTAGAAGAGAGTTTCACAAAGCATAGTCTAAGGAGTCCTAGAAGTCCCCAAGAGTATTTACAGGGGAGTCCATGAGGTCAAAACTATTTTCATAATAATCATAAACTTTAATTGCCTTTTTCATACTCATTCTCTCACAAATAACAATACTTTTCCAGAGGTTACACCAACTGTAGTATCATCCCAGAATGAATAAAGAAGCAGATATGAGAATCTACCTACCTGTGATCTAGCCAGATACTGAGATTCACAAAAATATAAATAATGCCACCATTCTCACTAATTTTCTTTTGGAAAATACAGTTATTTAGCATTAGAAAAACAGGCCATTTATGTTAATATGTAATAGATTTACCACTCTAAATGAATTAATATTTTAAATTTCTTAGTTTTAATTTCTAACCAACATAATCCATATAAACTATGGATCCTCAATAGATATTGAGTATAAGAGGTCCTGACACCAAAAGGTCTGAAAACCACTGACCTAGAATTAAAAAACTTCCCACTGAAAATAAAACAAAGAATAACAGAGCTGAGACGTACTTTATATTTTTATACTGATCATTTGATAATCTTAAGACATTTTCCTTATGATTAGATATCAATTCTTATACACAGCATCAAAAATTTAATCACACAAAGTTTTAAAGTAAACTGATACATATCACATATTTACATATATTCCATGCATATATTTGCACGTATTGCATTCATCTATTCACACTGTATATAGCACATACATATGTAATATATGTGAGATGTATATAAAACAACAAAAGGTTAAACTTCATTTTAAACACTCTGAACACAGTTAAGAGCTAAAAAAGAAATTTTTGAAGTGCCAAAAATTTTACTCCTTTGGTTTAAGTAGCAAAGGTCTGTAATTTAGTACTTTTCTTTCTCCTCCTTGGGAAAAGAAAAAAACCTAACTATAGTTTAATAGAAAGCTATTTTTCATTAAGTGTTCCTACTTTCACTTTATTACCCAGTTGAGTGCATAGGAGTCTGGAGTAATTTTCTTTGTATCAAGAAAAGAACAAAGTTCAGGCTCATGGTACTGGATGAGTAATCGGAAAAGATGAAATGGTCTTCCCTTCAGAGAACAATCCCTAAAAGAGAAGAGAAGCAAGATGTTCAGATTAATGGGTCAGAAATGTCATATTAGTAACCAGTCCTCCTGCAATACCCACCTCCTCCCCTCACCCCCAAAACACCTGACCATCACAGCATTCATAACAAGTCTATCTGATACAATCAGGTTCAGAACACCTAATATACTTGACTTGACAGAAAATTTGTAGAAACAGCAGGTCTACAGCCAACTCAAGGGAGACTCTCTCCAGGTAAGCCCAGGTAGCACTCAAATGGAAGAACTGCGGGGACCACTAAAAAACAGCAGGACCATTTAAGTTATTCTGATAAGTTCTGGATCCCAAAAGGATATCTGTAGAGTTCCAAATTACTCCAGCCCTCTTCTTCCCTACCAAGTAAGAGGAAACTCCTATAAAGGCTTCAGGTTAGCTCCACAGTTAACATACTCAATGTAGGGATGGCCTTTAACAAAGGCAAAAGTGGGAAATGGCCACAGATGAACAAAATACTGGACCAGAGCATTAGAAGTTGTTGAAGTGGCCTGGGTACTAGTGATCATAATGAACTCCAAGAGGTACAAAACACTTAACGGAGCAAGTGTACTACTTCTCTCCTTCTTCCCTTCCTAATGAATCAATAAAAATGTAAGCAACTCAAACTACAGGCCATCTCAATAAAAGTCAGTATTTATTGAGAAAATACCATGTGGCCAGACACTGTAACAGGCATTCTACAAAGTTATCTGATTTTATCCTTACAAAGCAACCCTATGAAATAGTTACAAGTTTTTCCCTCATTTTACAGATGAGAAAACTGAGGCTTAGTTGTGGGTAAGGAGCTTACCCAAGGTCACATAGTTAAGAAGTCAGCTAAGACAACACAGAAACTGCGTTAAACTACCATGCCATACTACTCTTCACTATACATAATTTGGTATCTCAGCAAGTGGCATTTTGGTATGGGTACAGTCTCTAAAAAAAAAAAACCTGAATTGTAAAGAAATTGAAATAAAGTAAATGCCATCATGTGAAAAAGCTAATGAAATGAAGGTCACAATTTTGACATAAAAGCATTCTGATAAAGAATGCTGTCAAATGCTATTTAAGTGGGAATATTGAAAAATAATTTCAATAAAACCAAGATCTTAGAAGAATGCCAGGATTTGGAATGAACTTCTATCTATCATTTTTTGATACTGTAAATGACAGAGAAGTTTTGTTAGAGAAAGCCCTAGGTTATTAATTCAGATGCCCAGAGACAGAACTGAATTCAAACTGGCAAGATTTCCCCCTCCTTTGTCTGAATACTCTCCCCATTCTATAAATGCAAGGCAATTGACTGCTAAGGCAAAACACAGAAACAGTTGTGTAAGGACATAAAAATGTAGAAACAACTGCCAGTTTGTGCCTCTAGCAGGACCTCTCAGGGAGGCAGCCATTGCAACAGCATCTATTCATTTAATAGCTGTGTATTGTTACTGCAAAGCACTGTGCTTGACAGGATTCTACACAAGTTAGACTGAATCTGTAATAAGAAGATATATTACAGTGGAGTTCTTCTAGCAGCATTTTGTGGGGCTGTGTTCTATCCAGGGGCATTAATGCTAACCCTAGCTGGAGTGCTATATTACAGTTGAAACTCAACAGAAAGTAACTGGAGGAACCTAACAAGACAGTGTATTACATGGTTCAATGTAAATCCATCTCCCCCAATATTACTACCTATCACCACCAATATCCCCTAGAGAAAAAGTTGGAACATCATGTCCCTTGCTATCACTAGCTTTGTTACACTGAATGGTGGTAAAATATAAGCTAAAATATAAGCAATTGAGAGACTTAGCATGACTCACAAATATGAATTCCAGGCTCAGCTCTACCATGACTGTAGTAGGCCTGTCTCTTGGCATCTCTGGGACTATTTTCTTACATGAAGGACTATGGCTTCAAGGTAGCCCAGAGGTTCTCTACCCTGCTGTACATTAGAACACCTGGGGAGTTTTTAAAAAAACATGCCTGAGCTCTATTTCGTCTGTTCACAGTTAAAACTTCAAGGACCCACATGTTTTCAAAGTTCTTTGGCTAAACAGACATTTCCCCAAAGAAGATATACAAACTGCCAATAAGCGCATGAAAGGTGCTTAACATCATTGACTATCAGGGCAATGCAAAGCAAAACCATAAAGAGATACCAATTCGCACTCATTAGTTTAGGTACAATAATTTTTTTTACATGTTGACAGGGATGAGGAAAAACTGGGATCTTCATTCACTACTGATTGGAACGTAAAATGATACAGTTGTGGAAAAGGCTGGCAATTCCTCAAAAGGTAAAACATAAAATCACCATATAATTCAGCAATTCCACTTCTCAGTACATACCCTAGAGAAATGAATTATGCGTCCACACAAAATCCTGTACACAAATATTCACAACAGCATATTCATAAGAGCCAAAAAGTAAAAATAATCCAAATGTCCATTCACTGTTGTAAATAAAGTATGTAAATAAACAAAATAACTAAATAAAATGTGGTACATGTGGTAAAATGTGGTATAAATCCACAAAGACAGAAAGATTGGTGGTTGCCTACAGATAAGAGTATTGGAAGAAAATGGAGAGCTGACTACTAAAAGGAATGAGGTTCCTTCCTGGAGTGATGAAAATGTTCTAAAAATGATTGTGGTTAGGGTGGCACAACTCTGTGACTATACTAAAAACCAATGTATTGTACACACTAAATAGATGCATTTTATATGTATGTAATATATTAAACTATTAAAGAAAAAATTCTTCAGTTGATTCTAACAAGCAATCAGGGTGAATAACTGTGTTAGTTAAAGCACAGGAGTTCATCCAAATTTAGGTTCAAATCTTGACTCAAACATATACCAGAAGTGTAATCCTGTGTAGGTCTTTAATCTCTTTCTTTGCCTCAGTTTTTGTAGTTGTAAATCAGGATACCCACCCTTTAGTGGCCATTGTTTAAATGAGAAAACACACAAAGCACTTGCATTTAGTATAATGCATATCACAGAAAGCAATAAAAAATAGTAGTTATTTAACTACCAAGCTCCAGAATGGTAGATCTCTACTTTGGTTACATTTTGCAGTCAGTTGAGAAGCGCTGAGAAAACAATGATGCTTGGGTGCCCTCCTCAGAGATTTGATAATCAGGTACAAAAAACAAGCATCAGGATTTTTCAGAGCCCCTTCAATGATTCCAATGTGCATCCAAGGTTCACTGTGCAGCCAAACCACTGATCAAAAGTTCCTTTTGGCTGTGAATTCCTGACTACCTGAGCCATAGCACTAGGAACTACAAGAATTCTTTCTGGCCTCATGAGTGCAGCCCCTGTATTCCCTCCCCACCCTCCCTACCTGCCCCCCACACCAACACTACTACAACCATCTAAACAACTACAGCCTAAGTGTCACTTGCCCAAGAAGGCCATCTCTGACCTCCAGGGCAAATTAGGTCACTCCTATTAAATATTCCCATAGCATTCTAGAGGCACCTGGGTGGTGGTTAAGTCGGTTAAATGTCCAACTCTTGATTTCGTCTCCTGTCATGTTCTCAGGGTTGTTGAGATCAAGCCCTGTGTCAGGCTCCACGCCCAGTGTGGAGATTCTCTCTCTCCCTCTGCCCCTCCCACTGGAAAAAAAAATTCCCATAGCATTCTATATTTCATCTTCCTAATACTCAGCATACTTCTAATCACTTGTTTAATACCTGCTTATCTAAGATTACATTCTAAGCTGTAATGGCAGCACCTCACTTAAGGAAGCACTCCAAAATTTTTACTTTCCATGTTGCCATTATAATGTTATTTTTATTTTATAAGGAAAGAAATTAAAATAGGGATATTACAAAAAAATTGGCATAAACTCTACAAGCATAAATTCTTAAAATTCATAAATTTTAAAAATGTCTACAACCACAAAAATAAAGTCTAATAACCATTAAGACTCAAAACAACCCTAAAAATTATTTGAACCTCTTTACCACCAAAGTAAATCTTACAACTTTAATTCAAAGCAAACTAGACTTTTATTCATTTTTAAAACTAGGATAACTAAATCACATTTTACCTGGGAATGTACTTATTCATGATAGCATAAAAGCAGTTGTATAAATCACTGCGAGGCAGTTGAAGATGCACCAATGGTTTCAGCAGATGTATCCAGCTAAGAGACGTGCTGTATTTAATGTTACGTGATTTACAGTAAAAGGTAATTACAGATTCAATATCCAAAAGTAATTCTGTTGCCTTCTCTTCTGGCACTGGAAGCTGTTCTAGAAAATAAGTGTCAAAAATAAGTTACGAAGGTCCTGTCAGAGACTCCATTACTGCACATAACACTTGTTTACAAACATACGATACTATCTTAATATACCTAGCGTGTGACAAGGACAAAATAAAACTACATGAAAGTACATGTTTCCTTATATTTATCCAGTATTTACTAGCTATTCAGTATTTACTAACTCAATAATACTTGACCTATGTATATGTTGAACATAAGAATAAATAATCTGAAGTAGAGAGATAAGAAAGATAGGCTTAACCCATATTCCAGGAAAGCAAAAAGGTTTTTTCGAAGCAACAGATTAGCATCTACCCCATAATGGGCAGCTGCCTCTATAACTTTGTCATGGAAGGTCATCCATTCTCTACCACCAAATTCCCTTTCCTTTGCACACACCAGCAATGTTTCTGTTGTGGTTAGTACACCAAAGCCTATCTAATCAAAGCTTAACTAAAATGTGATGAAAAAAGTAACAGAAAGACACCAAAAACTGTAGATAAATTTAAAATATACACTAAATTCATTTACTCATGAAAAAGACCTTGTGGAGTGATTAGAAACCTTTCACCCATGACTTACAATAGCTTTTTCACAGCAGATCATTACCTATGATGTATAGATAAACTTGTGGAATGCAGACCCCTTTAACGTGGAGACTATAGACAATTATACAGATCTTTACACAAACACACAAAAAAACCCAGTTTTAAAACTGTAAAGGTACCTGAAGAACTATTTTTAAAAAACTCTGGAAATTGGACTCTCTTTCTTAAAAATACTAGACATTATTTCATGAGAATTTCAAAAGATGTTCTATTTAGCAGTCCTTCACAAACACAACATACCCCAATTATAACAAGATGATTCTAACAGAGTTACTCCTCTACCTCAAAATAGTATTTTCAAAATTTTCACTGTTTGAAAACAATTATTAAACTTACCAATAAACTCAAGACAATCTTTGTGAATAGCATTCTGTTCTGGCAAGTCTAAAATACCATCCCATGATGCCAAACTATCACCTTTTCCTGCAACATTTAGAGCAATCTGGAAGAAAGATAAAAGCAACTAGCTTCATATGCCATTTTTCATTCTTCGAAAAAATGCTGTAATAATGGAAAGTCCTGAATTTAGAAATAAAAATAATGCATACTTCTAAGATTACAAAGTAATGTATTTATGCTCCAACAAATGCTGATCCTTGATCCCTTAAGTCATACCACAATGAACACACTTATTTTAAGTGTGTGCATTAAATTTTACTACTTCATATCAATCCAATGAATAACCTTTATTTCAAGCAAACATCATCAATGCTATAGATTGAATGTTTGTGTCCCTTGCCCTCAAAATTCATTGTTGAAACCTAATCCCCAATATGATGTTATAAAGAAGTGAGGCCTTAGGGAGGTGATTAGGTCATGAGGGTGGAGCCCTCATAATAGAATTAGTGTCCTTATAAGAGACCCCAGAAAGAGCCCCTGTTCCTTCAGACATGTGAGGACACATTAAGGATTCACGATGTTTTTGTGTTTTTTTCAGTTTAATGGTATTATGTTTATTTTAAAAGAGTCTTTATCTTCTAGACTTTCATAGTAAAGTGCTTCAGTGTGCTACCAAGGATTTGCTACCAGCAGGTGGAGTGGGGAGGAAAAGATGGAGATACTAATCAAACAAGATAGGCCAAATGTTAACAAAGCTAAGTGACAGGTCATGGGGGTTCATTAGACAAGTCTCTACTTTTGTGTTTTAAATTTCTATAATAAAGCATTCAGAATTTTATATACAGTTATAATTCCATTTCTGTTACATACATATGTGCAGAGAATAAAATATAAAAAGATATATACCAAGACATAATTATGTGTTTCACCTATAGGTGATAGCAGATGATTTTCATCTTATCCTATGCTTTGTATATTTTAACAAAGGTGAATATTTCTTTTGCAATCAACAAAATCTTAATTTAAATATTTTAAAAAATGGTAATACACATACATTGGAGAACAGCTGAAGAGAAAAATAAAGCAAAGTAAAATATCCTGTAATTCTAACACCCAGAAAGACCTATATACCCTCCCCATCTTGTCTTTAACGTAGCTAAGGTAATTCCAGCTGCAATTATAAATCCTATTTTACTCATTGGCTGCACTGTCCCATTTCATTTAACAATCTTCATAAACATCATTTCTAATAACTACAAAAGAAAAACATTGCCTTCCAAAACCTGAATTATTAAATAACCAAACATGACAGAAATACACATTTCAGTAAGCTGTTCTGTTCGATAAATTATCAAGATGCAGCATGCTCATAAGATAATAAAGTTTTCTACAACTTAAACAAGTGAACATAAAAATTCTCAAATGTTATTCTTAAGTGATTACATTTTGTTTTAGTTTCCAGTTACCTTCCAAACTTTGGCCCTCAGATCAGCAGGCAATGGTCTCCCTTGAATTATGTTTCTCAAAGTTTCAAGATCGCAACCTCCTGCTTCCAGAGCTTCTTCAAGATCTTTTTCCCTAAAAAAACAAGTCCTTAATAGATCAATTTTACTTCTTATTTTTTCTTATTCAAGATTCATTTATAAGCTTGGCCTGTTAAAGGTTGTGTCTACTAAAAGAAGGTTCTCAGCAGCCAAATCATAATGCCAAGGCATACAAGGCATTTTATCCGCTTGAAAGGGAATCTCAGGTTTCATGCAATTTACTCTTGTTTTGCATTTATTTCTAACAAGCTTAGTTATGTTTTCTAAGATTAAAGAAATTTAAAAAGAGAAAACAGGGCAAGCAAGCTGACAGCACTGAAGAAAAGTCACAGTAATAGCACTACTCGTGGTAGTAGTCATGACTAACAGTTTATATAGCACTATCTTTGTACCAGGCAGTTCCAAACTCTTATGCCTGCGTTTTTCTAATTCTCACAACAACCCCATGAAGTAACCACAATCATCACTGGCCTCAGTTTACATATGCAGAAGGTGAGGAAAAGAGGAGCTATACAGCTTATGACCATTTATCAAGTAAATACTAGAGCCAAGACTCAAACTTCAGTAGTCAGGTTCTAGAATTTATATACCTAATATTATGCTAAATAGTGGCAAGGAGGAGAAATCATAAAATTCTGCCAACAATTCAAAGCACTACAATATGGGAACACTCAGCACGTAAGTTATACAAATATAACACCTAGAGGAGTGCCTGGCTTAGAGCGTCCAATTAATGTTAGAGGAATAAAAAAGCTCTAATGGCATCACTGCCTTACATATTAAAGCAAAACAATACAACATCATCAAGTAAATCATCAAGCAGTTATGCTCAGTCTACTACATTTAAAGAGAAAATTAAACACAAAATAAATTTTGTTTGTATATAGTTAAAAAGAATACACTTTTTTAAAAACTTTCACAAATGGGGGCGCCTGGGTGGCTCAGTGGGTTAAGCCTCTGCCTTCGGCTCAGGTCATGATCCCAGGGTCCTGGGATCAAGCCCCACATCGGGCTCTCTGCTCCGTGGGGAGCCTCTGTCTCTGCCTGCCTCTCTGCCTACTTGTGATCTGTCAAATAAACAAAATCTTTAAAAAAAAAAAAAAAAAACTTTCACAAATGTTATGAATTGATTTTTAGCCATGAAATAGCCACTTAAAATAACTAATTCCCTCAGAATTCTCAAAAGCTGAAGTTTCATTCTTTATAATTTAAATATTCAATACATTAAAAAAATCTATACAAATAAAAATCCACAATTCAACTAGGTAATTTCTAAAATTCTTGAAAGCAGCCAAAAAGATAGTATCCTACTATCATCAGGAAACCAAGATTTTATCAAATTTTTGTGTGTTGGTGGTTTTGAGAAAAATAATTTACTCCCATTTCACATCCTCTCAGTAAGACCATGTAAATCTCCCCTACTGATAGGATTCCAAAAATCTTAGTTTAAATGTATAAATTTAAACTAAGAGAATACAAGAGAGAGAATATAAGCAAGGGGAGCAGCAGGCAGAAGGAGAAAGAGAAGCAGACTCCCCAATGAGCAGGGATCCCAATACAGGACTTGATCCCAGGACCTTGGGATCATGACCTGAGCTAAAGGCAGATGCTTAATTGACTGAGCTAGCCGGGCACCCCAAGAAGTGTTAAGTTTACTAAAGTGCTGCCCTGTTAAGAGGAAGGAATTAAATGAAAATGTAATCACTTAGGCTCATATTCAACACAAATGTAGTGATCAAACTTGAGAGTTTTCTTAACAAAGCTACTACAAATTCATAAGGATAAGAAACTAACAAGTAACCAAGCAAGAAACATTTTGTTCTTTTGCTATATAGTCACCAAAGTGTTGGAGGAGAAAGTGAGGGAAAGAGATTTCAAGTCCGTTGTTGAGAAATGGTTCAGGCCTATAGCTGATGAAAAATGGGTTTTATCTATTATCTTCTGGCCAAAATGTATGAGAGAGCCTGTTAGAATCTGGAAGACTGTTTGCAACCATGAAAAAAAGAAAATGAGTAAATGTTGTATTTTTTTAAATGCTATATTTTTAATGATAAGTATATAAATGAACTGAAAACACCAATGCATGAGATAGAACTCTTCTACCAAATAAATGAAGAATTAGAATTTTTCCATTTTTCAGTGCAAAAACCCTTGGTTTCTTTATGAAGAAACTGTGCCAAATCCCTTACTATTCCAGACAACAAAGTCAGTATTGTGGGACAAAATGCCCACCCCTCAACATTTTTAAATCATAACAATGTACAAGCATATCCCTGTTGATACAGCTGCTGTTGGATTCTTTGATGCTGCTCCCAGGGAACCACAAACGTGGTCTCTAGTAGTACAACCATGAGCAAGAAGCCAGAAGATGCTCCAAACTAAGTAGTAAAAGGAATGTCTCACAAATTAAGTAATTAAAAGTAACATTATCTCCTGAACAAGGTATTCAAAAAGTTCAGTTATTGTACCTTCAACATTACAAATGCACTTCTAAAGCAGGAAAACAGGTGAAAACAGTGAAGTTAAATAATTCATATAAGGCTCAAGTTCCTATCAAAAGATAGAAACTCTATGGCACTTAGCTCTTAAACAAAATTTTCCTTCCCCAAACCCAAGTTTCCTTCTATTTTTGACTATGCAATACCTAACATTCAAAAGCAAGACACCTGTCTGGTGGAGTATAATTGGGTGGGTTACAGTTTTTTAAATCTTCTTTGGTGACAGTGGCTTCTTACTGACTTCACAAACTAAAGACTGGTAGAAATGTACTGCACACTCAGGCAGGTCCTAAAATAGAAAAAGTACAGGCCTTGTCCATTCACCCTAGTTAAGTCTGAAAAATAATTGTCAATTTTGCTCAGAAGGTTCATGGCAAAGTAAATTCAAAGCTTCGGGTTTGCAAAGTAAGAGAAATGAATCTCTTCCCAGATCTCTTTTGTGACACTAAAACCGTATCTGTTAGAATAATACTATAGATTACTGCTGATGATCGATCAATGACATATTTTCAAAACCTAAATAAAACATAATAGAATATCCCCTCACCTAGATTTTGTTCTGGCAAAACAAACAAACAAACAAACAAACAAAAAAAGCCAGAATATCCCCACACCACAGATTTTGTTCTGTGGCAAAAATCACCTAATCTAAGCATTGTAACCCACACATTGTTTTAGAATTATAGCAAGGAAACAATGTGACTACATTCATATGAAGTTAGTTTAATGCTTATTCAAGCTAGCAACTGGGTAAGACTTTTCTTCTTCAGTCAAATGGGAACTTCTAGCATAAGGAAGTATTTGGACAATGAAAGTTAAGAAGACATGGTGGTGCAAGGGGGGGGAATATGAATTTTCAAGCACTACCAAATTAAACATGGATTTTAAATGCTTCTAGGATTAATAAATTCAATTTGAAATTCTGTACATAATTATGAATATGTACATAATTATGAATAAGCCATAAAACAAATCCATATGAAAGTTTAACTTTTTTTTTAAGGAGTTTATTTATTTGACAGAGAGACAGCGGGAGTGAGAACACAATCAGGGAGAGTGAGAAAAGGAGAAGCAGGATTCCCATGGAGCAGAGAGCCCAATGCAGGGCTTGATCCCAGAAGCCTGGGATCATGACCTGAGCCAAAGGCAGACACTTAATGACTGAGGCCCCCAGGCGCCCCAGAAATTATAATTTTTTTAAAAGATTTTTTTGTTTATTTACTTGACAGACAGAGATCACAAGTAGGCAGAGAGGCAGGTAGAGAAAGAGGGGGAAGCAGGCTCCCCACTGAGCAGAGAGCCTGATGTGGGGCTCGATCCCAGGACTCTGGGATCATGACCTGAGCCGAAGGCAGAGGCTTTAACCCACTGAGCCACCCAGGTACCCCTGAAATTATAATTTTTAAAAGCAACTAGATTATATATGCTGTGTTCCTAAAAGTTTAGAGTCACAGAAAACCTGCCATGGTGTGTGTGGAGGGGGGCTGTATATTACACTTTTCTAAATATTTCACTTATTTATTTGATAGAGAGAGCACAAGCAGGGGGTGATGGGGCAGGGGAAAGGGAGAGGAAGGCTCCCCACTTCATGGGGAACCTGATGCAGGGCTTGATTCCAGGATCCTGATCTCTTGACCTGAGCTGAAGTAAGACACTTAACTAACAGCCTCCAAGGCGCCCCTACACTATTCTCTAAATTGTTTTTCCCCTAACCATATTCTAAAAGCTTCTCTTCCCTATAATTTCAAAAACTGATGAAACTTTAATTAGACATACTCCAAACAAGAGATGAAAACACGACTTAGTTCATCTCTCCTTTTTTAAATGTATACCTTTCTGCATTCAAACTCCATATCCATTATCAGCCACTCTCCACTCCTCCCACCCTGCTCCCAGCCTCTGACAACCACTGATTTACTTTGTCTCAAGACATTTACCTACTCTGGACATTTTATTTTTTAAAGTTTATTCATTTTTAAGTAATTTCTACACCCAACATGGGGCCCTATGAGCATGACCCCAAGATCAAGAGTTGCACGCTATGCTCTCTCAATTAAGCCAGCCAGTGCTCCAATTCTGGACATCTTATATATGGAATCTTATTTATGTCGTCTTTGTGTCTGGTTTATTTCACTTACCATGTTTTCAAATTCTATGTTTTAGCATGTATCAGAACGTGATTTTTATTGCCAAATAATATTGCACTGCATGTATATACATTTTACTGTTTCTTTTTGTGCACGTACGCACACGAGAGAGAACACAAGCACACAAGACTGAGCCTGCACACAGTGGGGTAGCTGGGGCAGGGGGAGGCCAGAAGGAGAGGGGGAAAAAATCCCAAACAAGCTCCACGCCTAGCTTGGGGCTTGATCTCAAGACCCTGAAAGCAAGACCTGAGCCAAAATCAAGAGTTTGACACTTAACTGATGGAGCCACCCAGGCACCCCTCTACTACATTTTATTTATCCATTCATCAGTTAATGGGTATTAGAGTTGTTTTTAACTTTTTGGCTTTATGCCCCATCATTTCTCCTCCCTCTTTCACCCCTACCCCTCCACAGAGACACTCTCGCTATCCTCCCCACTTCCTGCCTAATATCCAAATCTTTACCTTAATTTAACCTTTCCAAGGCATCTGACAACTCTTCTTCCTTCAAAAAAAATAAATAAATAAACAAATGACCTATAAGTCATGAAAAGACATTCACATCTTTAGCCATTAGGGAAGTTCATTCCAATTGTAGTATATGTGCTGCCGAAGTGAGCACACCATTAAGGAAGTTCAAATCAAAACCATAATGAGATACCCATTTCACATTCACAAGATGTGAACATACAATGGCTAATATCAAAAGGACACATTAAATTTCATACCCATTAAGATGGCCAGTATCAAAAAAAGGACAAGGATGTGGAGAAATTACAATCCTTGTGCAGTGCTGGTGGGAATGTAAAATGGAATAGCCAGTATGGAAAAAGTCTGGCAGTTACTGAAAACTTACAGAGAATTACCATATAATCTAGCAATTCCACTTCTGGGTATATATCCAAAAGAACTAAAAACAAGGACTCAAACAGTTATATGTACATCCACATTCATATCAGCATTATTCACAATAGCCAAAAGTGGTAACAAGCCAAATGTCTACCAATGGATGGGTAAACAAAATGTGGTATATAGGGGAGCCTGGGTGGCTCAGTGGGTAGAGCCTCTGCCTTCAGCTCAGGTCATGATCTCAGGGTCCTGGAATTGAGCCCCGCATCAGGCTCTCTGCTCAGCAGGAAGCCTGCTTCCTCCTCTCTCTCTGCCAGCCTCTCTGCCTACTTGTGATCTCTGTCAAATAAATAAAATCTTTAAAAAAAAAAAAAAGTGGTATATACATACAATGAAACTATTACTCAACCTTAAAAAGGAAGGAAATTCTGACTGACAGTACAACTTGGATGAACTCTGAAGACAAGTGATAAGTGAAATAAACTAGTCACAAAAAAGTAAATAGTATATGATTATATTTATATTAGGTACCTAAAATATTCAAATTCATAGAGATAGAAAATGTAAGTTACCAAGGATAGAGGTAGGAGAGGTGAATAGGAAGTTATTGTTTATTAGTTACAAAGCATCTGTCTGGAATGATGAAAAATCCTGGAAATGGAGAGTGGTGAGTGATGGCTGTACCTAACTGTGAATGTACTTAATGTTACTGAATCGCACATGTTAAAATGGTAAAACTTAATGTTATAAATGTTATATATATTTTACATTTTATAAGTTTTACAAATAAAACTTAATTGTTATATATTATATAAATATATATGATTTTATGTTTTAATATATTTTAAATATATATATTTAATGTTTTATAAATATATTTAAAAAGACAACAAAAAACTTGTACATCAGTGCTTATAAAGGTATTATTTATAATAGCCAAAAGGTAGAAGGAATCCAAAAGTCCATCACCTGATGAATAAATAGAATATAACATATTCATACAATGGAATATTACTCAGCAACAAAAGGAATGAACTATTGATACATATAACATGTTGATAAAAACTGAAAACATGCTAAGTGAAAGAAATCAGACACAAAGGCTACATACTATGATTCCACTCACAGGAAATGTCTAAAGCAGGCAAATGTACAGACACAATCAGTGGTTGTCAAGGGTCTGGAGTGACAAGGAATTAGAGAGACTGCTGATGGGTAGGGGGTTTCTTTTAGGGGTAATAAAAATAGTCTAAACTTAGAGCATGGTGATGACTGCCTGACACTATGAATACACTGAAACCACAGAACTGCATATATACTTCAAATGGCTAAATTTTAAGGTACATAAATTATATGTCAATAAAAACATTACAAAAGAAGTAACTGAATCAAGGTGTTTTAATTTAGGGCTTTCAAATGAAGCTACTGTGTCAAACCCTCATTTACCATTTCAATGAAGGAATTTATCATATGAAGGATTCAAGCCACACCTTAGGTTAAGGGGTAAGAACTTCCTTGCCTCTTCAATTCCTCAAGTTAACAGCAGTTCATTTAACTACCATTGTGGGAAAGGAACAAACTCCTAAACGTCGTCGACAGGGCAGCTCAATAGCAAGACCACCAAGAAACTGAGAATATAAAGT
Organism: Mustela nigripes; assembly: GCF_022355385.1. Classification (NCBI taxonomy): domain Eukaryota; kingdom Metazoa; phylum Chordata; class Mammalia; order Carnivora; family Mustelidae; genus Mustela; species Mustela nigripes. The sequence continues at coordinate 171,314,100 of NC_081558.1, forward strand.
CCTTCAGGAAACATATTACAGAGAAAATAATATAAAATTTAAAATCAGAAAATGTGACATCAGATTCTATACACTTAACAGCTATGTGACCTAGAATACAAACTTACTATTCACCTATAAGATGGGGATAGTATCAGATAGTACCAGTACCATGAAGCAAGAGGTAGGAAGTATTCACACAGCATATGAATTATCTTCTGTTCTACCAGTGTATCCCTCCCACTCCTCTTTCCATTCCATCTTAATGCCTACAGCTTGCTTGAATCTGTCCTTTTCAACTCTCTCTTTCTGGATAGTCTCCATAGGCAATGAAGCCTTCACTGTAGTTGTCAGACAGTAGTTACTCACATGAACCATTTACGGGTACATATGACACAAATCCTGAGACAAATGAAACAATAATAAAACGAAGAAAAGAGAAAACATGTACGTAGGAACACTAAGTCACTCTTCACTTAGTTAAGGATAAATATTTAAAGGCAATAGTAACACTCAATAAATGTTTTTTTAAAGAAATAGAAGGCATTCATACAAAATAATGAAAAAGCCCTAGAATTAAGCAATTAGTAATCATTCCCAGCAACTTACTGATAGTATGATTTCTCATAGCCTATTCAACTTCAGAATAATACTCCTGTCACCTGAGCATATTGAGATAAATTTCTAACTTTAGACAGGATGTTCTCTGAATGGAAAAAAAAAATTTTTTTAACCCATTAAGCCTCTCAGTCTACCAAGTAAACCAAATCAACTTCACCAGTTTTCCAAATCCTTAAAATCTAATCCTTTTTTTTTTTTTAGATTTTATTTATTTATTTGACAGAGATCACAAGTAGACAGAGAGGCAGACAGAAGAGAGATGGGGAAGCAGGCTCCCTGCTGAGCAGAGAGCCCTATGCTGGGCTCCATTCCAGGTCCCCGGGATCATGACCTGAACCAAAGGCAGAGGCTTTAACCCACTGATCCACCCAGGCACCCCCAAATCTAATCCTTTTTGAAAGACCTGAATGTGAGACAGGAATCCATCAAAATCCTAGAAAACACAGGCAGCAACCTCTTCGACCTTAGCCACAGCAACTGCTTCCTAGACATGTCTCCAAAGCCAAGGAAAACAAAAGCAAAACTGAACTATTGGGACTTCAACAAGATAAAAAGCTTCTGAACAGCAAAGGAAACAGTCAACCAGACTACAAGGCAACTTAGAGAATGGGAGAAGGTATTTGCAAATGATGTAGCATCCAAAATCTATACAGAACCTACCAAACTCAACACCCCAAAAAAAAAAAAAAAAAAAAACCAATCTGGTCAAGAAATGGGCAGAAGGGGCACCTGGGTGGCTCAGTGGGTTAAGCCGCTGCCTTTAGCTCAGGTCATGATCCCAGAGTTCTGGGATCGAGTCCCACATTGGGCTCTCTGCTCAGCGGAGAGCCTGCTTCCTCCTCTCTCTCTCTGCCTGCCTCTCTGCCTACATGCAATCTCTCTCTGTCAAATAAATAAATAAAATCTTTAAAAAAAAAAAAAAAAAGAAATGGGCAGAAGACATGAACAGACTTTTCTCCAAAGAAGACATACAAATGGCCAATAGACACATAAAGAAATGCTCTATATCACTTGGCATCAGGAAAATACAAATCAAAACCACAACGAGATACCATCTCACACTAGTCAGAATGGTTAAAATTAACAAGACAGGAAACAACAAATGTTGGCGAGGATGTGAAGAAAGAGGAACCCCCTACACTGTTGGTGGGAGTGCAAGCTGGTGCAGCCACTATGGAAACCAGTATGGAGGTTCCTTAAGACATTCAAAATAGAACTACCCTATAAACCAGCAATTGCACTAATAGGTATTTACCCCAAAGATACAAATGTAGTGATCTCAAAGGGCACCTGTACTGCAAAGTTCATAACAGCAATGTCCACAATAGCCAAGCTGTGAAAAGAGCTGAGATGTCCATCAACAAATGAATGGATAAAGATGTAGTGTATACATACATACACATACCACACACACACACACACACACATATGTGTGTATATGTATATATACACATACACAATGGAATATTACTGAGCCATCAGAAAGGATAAATACTTACCATTTACATCAACATGGATGGAACTGAAAGGTATTATGCTGAGTGAAATAAGTCAATCAGAGAAAGACAATTATCATATGGTTTCACTCATATGTGGAATATAAGAAACACTGTAGAGGATCATAGGGGAAGGTAGGGAAAACTGAATAGAAAGAAGTCAGAGGGGGAGAAAAACCATGAGACTCTGTACAGGAAACAAACAAGGTTGCTGGAGGGGTAGCACGTCAGGGATGGGGTAACTGGGTGATGGGCATTAAGAAGGGCACATGATGTGATGAGCATCGGATGTTATATGCAACTGATGAATCACTGAACACTAGATCTGAAACTAATGATGTACTATTGTTGGCTAGCTGAAATTAAATTTTTAAAAAATCTAATCCACTATAAAAAAAAGATCACATGGGACCTAGAATATATGTTAATCACCTAAAGTTCAAAGAGAAACCATAGAGAAAAAACAATTACCAATTTTTTATTAAAAATTTTTAATTTTTAAGTTAATTTGGTACCTTAAAGTGGTCGGGGTCTAAGATACATTATTTCACTAAAAATAAAAATTTTAAAGCTGCGCTATTAAGGTAATCATACAAGCCCAAAGCCTGCTATGTAAACATATTAAACATGTTATTTCTACTGCATTGGCTATTACTCAAACTTCTGCGTCTGCTAGCAGTATTAAACAGAGCCAAGAGATAAAATGGACTCAAAACTTACAGCACTCAAAAATATAAAGAACAATACAGACTGTGATTATTGTTTCCTCAAATATTTCCACATTCACTTATTTAACAGGTCCTATGCATGACCTACTCCCTTTTGAAGTTCTCTTTTCCCCCTCCTTTTCCAGTTCAACTCCTTGCAAACAGTAGTCACCACTCACCTCTACTTAATCTCATTCACTCAAATCCCACCCTTACACTGTAATTGCTCAAAAAAGTCATTAATCATCTAATTCAGTCCTTGTCCTCTTTACATACTCTGCAAAGTTAGATTCTCTCCTTAAAACATTCTCCTTAAGTTTCCGATATTTCCCTATACTTCTCTAACCCTTGCTGTGAATTTTCCTTCCCTGCCCAAAGTACTCTTTTATTCATACCTTCAATAAATATATATAAAGCACCACCACCTGCTAGCCACTATGTGAGGAACTGGAGGCAATGAACAAAAAGTCATGCTCTCATGTAGCCTATACACTAGCTGGCAATTCCAAGTTTTATTTTAAGTCCTGTTATCTGAAACCTGCTCAAAAATGGTGGGAGCAGCTCCTTCTGAAGTGCAGCCTATTTTGATTTGTCCAGAATGTAAATCACTAAGAGCACAGATTAAACCATGACAGGCCAGCCTGCCCACATATATATTACATCCAGGCACAAGCCTCTGATCAATTACTGAAAACTCAAAAATGATCAGCTAACTAGTTCTAAGTACCAGCAGATTGTGTAACAGATTGTGTCAAGCTGCACATGTGAAGTTGTGGTTCCATGACTTACTTTGTGCCTCCTTATTTCTGGTTATGTCTTAATGTCCAGGTCCTGACACATCAGCATCAAAAGCTTGGTCTGAACTTACTTTGCTACTATTGCTAGCAAACTGGTTACAAATTACTACCACACCAATACTCTTTAATTAGTTCCTGAAAATTTTGTGTGCTATTTGATAGAAATGGAAGTAAGACAACTTTGTTACACATTCACTCCTACAGTAGATATGAATGAAGTTCAATAACCACTATATGTACTGTGTACCTTATTTTTATTTTATTTATTTATATATTTTTAAAGTAAGCTCTATGCGGGGCTTGATCTCATGACTCCAAGATCAAGAGTCCCATTCTCTACCAACTCAGCCACCCAGGAGCCCCATGTGTAACTTACTTTTAAATACCAACCTTGAACCATCAGAACTTTTGTTTTAAAAAATGGTTTATTTTATTTACCTATTTATTTTGAGAGAGAGAGGGCAAGCAAGCTGGTGAGTGGGGTTGGGGGACGCAAAGGAAGAGGGAGAGAGAGAATCACAAGCAGGCTCCACAGCCAACATGGAGCTTGACGTGGGGCTCCATCTCACGACCCTGACCTGAGCCCAAATCAAGCATTAGATGCTTAACTAACTGGACCACCCAGGTGCCCCTCAAACCATCAAAACTTTCTAACAACAAACAGTATGAGACATATTAAGAAATTACCATGTTACTTTACAGTCTGTGAGAACACAATATGGTTAATTGTGAAATCTTGATGTTATCTGGATTTTTGTCAGAATTAAACACACTTATTACAGCATTTTAACAAGATGTATATTTGAATGCCAAGAGAAGAAAAATCCCCTTCACCAGTTTTAGGGGGAAAAAATACATATATATCAGTGAAACTTTGTGTCAGGATCAGATCCACAAAAGCAGCTTTGGGAGATCCCCTTACCAAATGATACATCCTCTCAGAATTTATATTTAAGCAGGATTTTATGCTAAGTAAAAAAAAGTATAAAGTTAGTCCTCTACTCTTAACAAGCCAAACAAACATGGTATCTACATTATTTCAGCAGTCTGCAAAAGGCAAAGGAGACAGAGATCATAGAACTCTCCTCTATCAACTGCTAAAATTAACTAACTACAAATGGAACAGATGCTTTAATCTTCACTTATTTTTTATCCATAATCCATGCAGATCAAATCTCACCAATGCTACCAAAGGGGTGCGCCCCTTCTGCTACAAAAAAAACTCGGGAATTTTTGCCTAAGCAAAAGAAAAAAAAAAAGCAGCTTAAGCAGCTCCTCTTAACTTTATGTATAATGTTGCAATGCATTTGCTGTAAGACTTTGCTTGCAAAATGAAAGAATATCTTCTTTACTAATGGGAAGTTGACTTTAAAGAGTGCTCCAAACCCTTTCCTCTTTCATGCTTCCTCAAAATAAAAAGTTCCTAATAAACTGTTCTTTTCTATACATAAGAGGTTACTTTCCATTACTTCTTTTTTTCAAGATTTATTTATTTATTTTTGAGAGAGAGAGGAAAACAACTGCATAATCAGTTGGGGGAGAAAGAAACAGACTCACTGCTGAGTGCAGAACCTGATGGATGTGGGGCTCCATCTCAGGAACCTAAGATCATGACTTGAGCTGAAATCAAGAGCCAGATGCTCAACCAACTGAGCCTTCCAGGCACCCCGACTTTCTAGCATTTTTATTGCACAAAGAAATGCACCAGGTTTCCCCCACCCCACCAAAGCAGTAGTTTATTTGGAAAATAGAGTATGCCCTTTACCAAAGAGAAAGAATGGAATGAAAACATAAGTCAACATAAAACAGCACATTACTTATTTCTATCACAAATTTCCAATTTATCTAAAATGTAATGAGAAATGAAATACTACCAATAATCCTGTCCTTGAAACCATCATATTAGAAAATAAAGGAACACTACTGCAAATGAGGTGATAAAACTGCATGTCTTTCCAAGGGCACCCTGCCAGAAGAGATTAGTTTGGCAAAGAAATACACAATAGATTTTTTTTTTAAGATTTTATTTTATTTGACAGACAGAGATCGTAAGTAGGCAGAGCAGCAGGCAGAGAGAGAGGGGGAAGCAGGCTCCCCACTGAGTAGAGAACCCCGGAAGCGGGGCTCTATCCCAAGACCCTGAGATCATGACCTGAGCCAAAGGCAGATGCTTAACCCACTGAGCCACCCAGGTGCCCCACACAATAGATTTTTTTAACTTGCATTGCAATCATCAATAATTTATTTGATTAAAGAGAATCTCATATCAGAGAATCTTATATCAGTGGTTAAGTCTAAATAGAATCTATAAAATAAAGCTCAAGAATTGCTAGTATTTAATTGCACCGCCGTATGAGATAAATATATTCTTCTATGGGTCACCTTAGTACTTCAAAACAGGGGCCAGAAACTCCTGAAAAGAGGGGAAAAAAAGGAAACTCCTGAAAGGGAAAAGTAACCCAAGAGAGTTATCTTAAAACCAAGTTTCTTGGGGCACCTGGATGGCTCAGTCGGTTGACCATTTGCCTTCAGCTCAGGTCCTGATCCCAAGGTCCTGCGATGAAGCTCTTCATCAGGCTTCCTGCTCAGCAGGAGGGAGGATCATCTGCTTCTCCCTCTCCCTCTGCTCCTAATTACCCTCCTCAAGGGCTCCCCTGCTCTCAAATAAATAAAATCTTTAAAAAGAAAAAAGAACCAAAACTCAAGTTTGTTTCTCCAATATCCCTAAATAAAACAAAAGAAAAATTACTAAGCTGATGAATTTACTTAACTGTATAATTACTTCTATTTTCTAAGTATCATTATTATGTTTTCACAGACTGTAAATAAAAATTCTATTTTATACATAATATAGGTATACATATTACTCATATAACATATTTAAGATAATTATACAAATACATTTAAATATATTTAAATACACTTCAGATATGTACATATTATCTAAATATAAATATATAAGCATAATATCTCAAGATCAAAAACTAATCTATTTATTTTTGACTAGGGTATGAGAATATATTATGAAAACTAAAGAGGTTTAAAGCTATAGTATAGGGGCGCCTGGGTGGCTCAGTGGGTTAAGCCTCTACCTTCGGCTCAGGTCATGATCCCAGGGGCCTGGGATCGAGTCCCGCATCAGGCTCTCTGCTCAGCAGGGAGCCTGCTTCTCCTCATCTCTCTCTCTGTCTGTCTCTCTGCCTATTTGTGATCTCTCTCTCTGTCAAATAAATAAATAAAATCTTTTAAAAAAAAAAAAGCTATAGTATATAATGCTCTGTATCACATCCCACCATATCAGTCCTGAACTGTCCCTTCTTGTGCATGTAAGACAGACAAAGTGGTATACAGCTTATGCATATCCTTATAGCTTTACAGGTGCCACAGATAAATACATATGTTCAAAAATGCACATGTTAGACTACTGTGTCTTTCAAATCACAGATTGAGTATAGGACTAGCATATCTTAATTTTTATTTACTTTTATTTTTTTTAAGTAGGCTCCACACCCAGAGTAGAGCCCAACACAGACAGGGCTTGAACTCACATCCCTGAGATCAAGACCTGAGCTGATACCAAGAGTCAGACATCTAACCTACTGAGCCACCCTTGTACTCCAGGACTACCATATTTTTAATTGGGTTCTCTCTAGGTGTCTGTTCAAGTATATGTGAAATACATAATATTTACGCAATCAACTTTAGAAAGGGCACAGGGCTGAAAGAGACAAAATTTTAAGTCCCAGATTTTCCACTAACTAGGTTTGTCATCTGACCATCCCAAGCCTGTCTTCTCATCTCTAACCAGAAAACTACAATAATTCATAACTTCCCCTTCTCAAGGAAATGTTGTAAAAACCAAACAAGATAACAAATACAAGCATTACATTGATATAAAGTCCTATAAAAACATATAGTACTTTCTTATATTCTGCTAGAATTATTAAATATCACCACAGCAAGTTTTTATATTTTATGTAACATAATGTATGTTTTATGTATGTTTTTTAGTTTTATGTAACAACTGCTTTAAAGCAAGAAAAGCACACACTACAGCATTTCTATCCAACTATGAAATGCTGTATTGGCTTAAGGATAAGAAAAAACTCCTTTAACCCTCAAGAAAAAGAGAGGAAACTTGAAACACATGATTTAATTATTTAATTACTGATCATTTTCTCAGCTCAGGTCAAAGGTCAGGCAGACTTAAAATTTCAGGAAATGGGTTTTTTCAGGAAATAGGTTTTTTTTTTTTAAGATTTTATTTATTTGACAGAGATCACAAGCAGGCAAAGAGAGAGAGGAGGAAGCAGGCTCTTTGCTAAGCAGTAAGCCCAATGTGGGGCTCAATCCCTGGACCCTGAAATCATGACCTGAGCCGAAGGCAGTGGCTTAAACCATGAGCCACCCAGGCACCCCAGAAAATAGGGTTTTTTTAAACTGGCTCTTAACTTACTGCTCTTACATTTCCACAAGAAACAACTTGCTCTTGTAAGTCTAACATGAGGGACTGATTTATTTTCCATTCATAATTCTCAATACCTAATTTATTTTCCATTCATAATTCTCAATACCTAAGTAAGTTACTTCAAGCACTGTCCCCTTTCAAGCTATATAATCCTATTCAAGCAAGTCAGAACAATGCAACTTCTGGCTTCTGGTTTTAAATCTGTCTCAAATTTTTTCTAAAACACCACATAGCAGCTTGAATATAACCAGAATTTAGTTAATGTCTGCTGAATGCCTTGCTAAACTCTGGCTTGCTTTTTGATACAAAGGGAAGTCACTGTTTTTAGTTTATTCCAAGTAGAATTCATATTTTAACGTAAGCAGCAGAAATGATTTGCCACACATAGTTTATCAATTCTGTTCAGAAGACACCTACTCATAAGTTCGCTGTGTATTGCAGCACACTTAACAGGGTACTCCTGAATTACCTGACTTGCCTCTAAGATCGGGAATATACCTGTACTGTTTTCAATAAGTACAAATAAAGGAAAGTAAACCAATTGAATACTTTTTTTTTTTTTTTTTTGGCATGCAAAAACCAGGTACTACAATCCAAAGGAGTAAAATCCTAGAAGTGAATTATTATTTAGGAATTACCTTTAAAAACGTAAAATATGGGGGCGCCTGGGTGGCTCAGTGGGTTAAAGCCTCTGCCTTCAGTTCAGGTCATGATTCCAGGGTCCTGGGATCGAGCCCCACATCAGGCTCTCTGCTCAGCAGGGAGCCTGCTTCCCTTCCTCTCTCTCTGCCTGCCTCTCTGCCTACTTGTAATCTGTCAAATAACTAAATAAAATCTTAAAAAAAAAAAAGTAAAATATGAATTATAAGAAAAACATTAATGTAAATACTATAAACAAAATAAGTCTTTTTAATTTCTTTTTTTAACATCTTCTTAATTTCTAATCATTGTCTGCATTCTACTTAGTTTACAAAATCAAACAGTTGTCACTTAAAAACCCCTAATTCAAAACAATAAGTTTTATTTTCCTTTTCATTTTTTTCGTTATCTGTAAGGTAATATATCCAGTCTGCCCAGAACCACAAGCTGTCAATATTCCTCTAAAACAACAAGTTCCGGGACGCCTGGGTGGCTCAGTGGGTTGAGCCGCTGTCTTTGGCTCGGGTCGTGATCCCGGGGTCCTGGGATCAAGTCCCGCATCAGGCTCTCTGCTCCGCGGGGAGCCTACGTCCCTCTCTGCCGGCCTCTTTGTCTACTTGTGATCTCTCTCTCTGTCAAATAAATAAATAAATAAATAAATAAATAAATAAAATAAAAATAAAACAAGTTCCATTCTCTTTCATATTAAATGTATTTCTTTACTGATTGTATCATTTCTGAAATTGCAATCACCTACTCCTTAAATCTCTCCTCATATTTCAATGCTTATGAATTGGGAAGCACTGAGAACACTATTTACAAAGTGCACAGAACTTTGAAAAAGACCCTATTATTCCCAAGACAATTCTATTCACATTTCAAATGAAAAATAAAAGCTTTACGAACTGCTACTTTTACAATTTTAAGAAAAGTTTAGCAATAATTTAAAAAGTTTAGCAATAAATTAAAATCATGACTTTAAAGTATATACTCCACAAAAATTTTAAACTGAACGTAGAATACCAACAATTGTAAAATTAAAATCTACAGAAAAAACATTTTTTAAATTATGACTTTAGATGTTTAGGCCTTATGTTGGGAAGAAAGCCTCAGAAAATGAGAAACTTTTGTTCAAATTCAAGGCTGACTACTTCAATATCGAGAAGATAATTATCAACCTTTGAATTGTAAAATTAAATACTTGTTTGATTTTTACAAAGCAGTAGCTTGTTTAAATTTAAATAATTTCAAACTCATGGGCACCTGGCTGGCTCAGACAGTAGCACATGATACTCTTGATTTCACGGTCATGAGCTCAAGATCCACATTAGTAGAGTTGACTTAATAGAAAAAAAAAAACTTGCTATAAACATTTTTAAAAGATTTCTCCAGACCCTCTGAGTTTGTGTGGCTGCAGTTTCAGAAAGTTAGAGAGCTATTTTCTAGTATCTTTGGTTTTTCATAAAAGGTGAGTGTACAAGCAATTACACAGTTCAAAAAAACAATGGAGTTAGAAAATGTATATGAAATGATAGGTTGGTATGTTATTGCACATGATTTTACAAAAGTCACTCAGACAATAAACATCCACTGAGCCACCTGCTATCAGTCACAGCCCTTGAGAAGTTCACTATGTAAACAGCAATGATAAATCATATTAATGAGATAAATTACAGCATAATGTGTTATGTGAAAAAATAGAACTGAAATATATAGAGATAAATTCCTCTGGCTAACTCATTTCAAGTTATACATCATCTAGAATCTTGCTAAAGAATATGGTCCATGAACCAGCAAAACTGCCATCATCTAGAAGCTAACCAGTCAGAAATACAAAATCTCAGGTCCCAAGCAAATCTACTGAATCTACATTTTAACATGATCCCCAGGTAACTGTAATGCACATTTAAATTTTGAGAAGCACTGGCGTGGAACATAACTGAAAATACATGGGTAAGTGTTATCTTGTACTTTTAAGATCTTTGGGCTCCATCCTCAACCTTTTTACAAATGTACACACGGTTTAACACGGTTAGCTACCCAGTATCACAGATTAAGAACAAACTGAGAAATACTACTAAGAAAGAAAAGAAAACAGAAAAAACTAACAAAAAGCAATCTCAAAAAGAGATGGTTGTATGGGGCCATTCATTTAATGTAGCAACTATCTACCCATTCTGCCTAGATAGGTCTCACTGTATTACAAAAGTATAATAGTAATTTATATTCTTTTTTTTAGATTTTTTTTTTTTTAATTTACTCATTTGACAGAGATCACAAGTAGGCAGAGAGGCAGGCAGAGGTGGGGGAAGGGTGCGGGAAGCAGGCTCCCTGCTGAGCAGAGAGCCCAATGCGGAGTTTGATCCCAAGACCCTGGGATCATGATCTGAGCCAAAGGCAGAGGCTTAACCCACTGAGCCACCCAGGCGCCCCAGTAATTGATAATCTTAAATGTGCCTCCTCTAACTAGACCACAAATTCCTTGAGGACAGGGACCTAGTTTTTTTCTTATACACTTAACTCTGTAAACTGAATGACCCTAAGTCACTGAGCTAAGTTTAGGTTAGGCAATGAGATATATAACACATTTCAGGAAATATTACAATAAAAATGTGACTTGGAGCTCCTGGGTAGCTCAACCAGTTTAGCATGTGACTCTTGATTTCAGCTCAAGTCATTATCTCAGGGTCATAAGATAGGAACCCCGCGAGAAGCCTGGTTAAGATAAAGGCTCTTTGCCTCTCCCTCTGCCCCTCTACCAACCCCCCCCCCCAACACACACAAACACCCACACACTCCCTCTCTCAAAAAAAAAAAAAAAAAGTGACTTTTTTGGGGGAAGAGTAAACCCTCCCCATTCCATAACAATCCATTTACCAGTCTAAGAACAGAGGCTTTCCAAATCTATGACTCCAAATCCAAATGTCTTCTCTGACTATATTCAAACTCACTCCGAGGGGACACGGAGTGGAGTAAGCAGAGAAAAGAGAGAAAGATTACATGAGAATGGAAGGAGAGCAGAAATCAAAGAACACCTCGGGGTTCCTCCATTCATGAAAATAAAAACAACAAAAACTAAAAGCCACACAAAAGGTACAGTAGCCCTAGAAGAGAACAAATACTACCTTTAACAACCATTAATTCCATGTTCCTTGCCTCTGTGAATCAGACTCATACTCACAATCCTCCTAAGAACTTCTCAAAGATATTTTAACTCTAGAAACATTTCTCATGGTGAGTGAGCTGAATAAAGTCAGTTTATGATATAAAAGATTAACACTTCCAAGACAACAAATTTCATGACGTTCTAGTCCTCACTCTCCAAACAATCATTAGTTTTCTTGCCTATGTCCATGCTCACACTATTACCCCACTCAGAGGCCCTTCCCATCTGTTACTCTGAATGTACTATCCAATGTTAGCCACTAGCTATGTGTAGCTATTTAACATCTGCACTGTGGCTAGATCCAATTGAGATATAGGCTAAAAGAAAAATACATGTTGAATTTTGAAGGCTTATTACCAAAAAAGATATAAAATTATCTAATTGGTTTCTTTCAACAATGATATACTGAAATAGTATTTTAGATATAATAAAATAATTTCAACTGTTTTTGTTGTTGTTGTTATCATTATTTAATTTTTAATGTGGCTACTAGAAAATTTAAATTAGAGGGCACCTGGCTAGCTCAGTTGGTGGAACATGTGTCTTTTGATCTCAGGTTCTGAGTTTAAGCCCCAGGCTGGGTGTAGAGATTACTTAAAAAGTTTAAAAAAAGGGGCGCCTGGGTGGCTCAGTGGGTTAAAGCCTCCGCCTTCAGCTCAGGTCATGATCCCAGGATCCTGGGATCGAGCCCCACATCGGGCTCTCTGCTCGGTGGGGAGCCTTTTCCTCCTCTCTCTCTGCCTGCCTCTCTGCCTACTTGTGATCTCTCTCTGTGTCAAATAATTTTTTTTAAAAAAAAGCAAAAAAAAAAAAAAAAACTTAGAAAAGAAAAATTTAAATTACATATGTGGCTCACATTCTATTTCTATTGGACAACACCAGTCTAAATCCTGTTGATTCTTCAAGGCCTAATTCTAATACCTTTGCTTCCATGAAGCTTTCTCCAATAACTGCAAATAGAAGTGGCTTCTGTCCCCCCCTGAAATCCCGTAACATTTTCACTCACATTCCCAAAGAGCTGGATCAACTTTACCTTGTTATTGAGTGTAACTGTCACAGCTCTAATATAAGCAAATTGAAAAAAGAAACTAAATGTAGATCACCGGTAAGTTTTCCTCCTACACCTTGGAGAGTACATGCATGCACTAAGGTAATACTGGATGTCTGCTAGTTGAAAGTTGAATTTCTCAGTTATTATCTATCCCTTTCAATGATTACCATCTCAGGATTAAAATCCGTGTCTAAAATGTCTTGCATAAACTTTAGGAAAACAGCTTTATTAGATGAGCTGTATACATGTCACATGATGAAAAAGCAAATCTAAAACTATCTAATACATGCGGTCAACATACTTAAATACAAAAATTCAAAAAGCCTCTAAAGGTTTCATCTTTTTTTTATGATATTAATGTCCCTAAAAATATTTTGTAAAGATCCACTATTTCAAAAAGAGGAGCCCTTCCCAAAGATTAACGACACTGGGTGACAAACTCCACTACTACTGCAGGTCCCTCCCCGCTCCCCAACTCTGAGTATAAGTCAGGTAAGCATGCAAAGGCTTGGGAGCACCTAGAGCAATGTCCAGAAAGCATCCAAAGCTGTAAAGACTGAGCTGTGAGGAAAGTGACCAGAAGAAAAAAGACGACTTGTGTGAGACGAATAGTGGGAACTGCTGAAACGCAAAACAAGAAATAAACGCTAGAATTTAAAAAAAAAAAAAAAAAAAACAGCTCAACTCTGTGGGAAGGATCTTCCCTGAATATGTCTCTCAACCTCTAGGCAAAGGCTGCGGTGGTCATTTCAAGGGTCCTGTCTTCAAATGGTATTCTAGTGCCTCACATCTGTATCCGCGAAACTTCCTTCCAAACCAACCTACTCTAACTCCCAGGGCCACGTATTCTGGCCAAACCCAGCCCTGAAGCCACCCTCTCCAGCACGTTTTGGAAACCGATGAACGAAAGCGGAGGACCGAACTGAGGCCCAGTACCCGGGTGACACCCCTCTCCCTTGGAATCGGGCCTTAGCCCCTCTGTCTTGACGGAATTGGCTGAAAGAACCCGGCCGGCAGAGGGGGCGGGGCACGGCAGTGGACTTTGTCTAGGAAGGGTCTTCCCGTTCCATGCTGGAGCCTGCTGGTGTCTCCCGGACGGGCAGGACGGTGAAAAGGAAGAATAGAAGGGCAATAAGAATCAGCCCTGGGCTTCACTCACCAGCCGTCACCGCTTGACGTTGGCTCTGGCAGGACCTCTTCTCCTTCCGCCATTGCTGTTGACGTCCACGTCACTTTGCCGAAAAGTGGACCCGGCGCCGGGACCGACTCGGAGACCCAACGTCGTAAAAGATCCTCGGAAGTCTGAGACTGAGCTTCTGGAGAGGAAAAGAAAAAGGGAGGAGGGAAGAGACGGGAGGAACGCAACGTCACGACAACCCCACCGCGAAAGCCAGCTTGGGGGAGGAGACTTGGTCAAAGCTGTTGCCCTCTCAAAGACTACGTGTCCCAGGATGCCCCGGGGGCCCGGACGGAATGCGAGCGCCGGGAGAGTAGGCGGAGCTGGGTGAGGGAGCGTGACCTGGTAAAAGGCTCTGGGAGCGTCGCCTGTTAGCGTCCGTTTGGCTTCTTCGTTACCTCTTGGCGTCCTACTTAGCAAAGTCAGAACTGGGAACCTTAACTGGTGGAAAGAATAGGAGAGGGGGGAATGCCACAGGGAAGGTGGAAGGTAGGAGGATAGCCACTTTTCAGTCATTTCCGACTGTAACAACTGGGTTTGCGGAGAGTTGGGTCTGAGGAAAGGTCACGCCCACTCCTGTTTGTGGGGCGCGGTCAAAAGTACAAATGGAGGCCACGTACTTTCTGCCTGAATAAAGTTGTTTGAAAACAAGCGCTAAAAACAAAGGAAATATGCTCCCGCCTACCCCCTTGACACATATCTTCTTAATAACCTGGAAGATTAAAAATCCAAATTTAGATTTCAGAATTCCTGGAGTTCCGAACAGAACTGCCACGTTTCTTCTCTTCCCACCCTGCTTCTTTTCCTCTTCGCAAGTATGGGCACCTTGGCCTCCACATCCAAGCTCGGGCCACTCACTGACATCGAAGCACCAGCCTCTTGTCTCCCCTTGTCCATAACTGGCGTGCACAAGCGCAGGAGGATGAACCTAGGGAAATGCTTTTACAAGCCCTGAAACCAAAACAAAGGAAGTAGAAAGGCATGTAGCAATATGAATAAATGGACAAAACAGATTGCGGAAGGTTAGGTAAGGTATGGTGTCGTTTCTATTTGGTGTTAAAAATGGGCAATACAATACACTGTTTGATGAATAGGTGCATATGTGCTTTTTTAAAAATGAAGGGAAAAGATAGAAAAACTGGAATGGCATTTCTCATACAGCCAGACATTAGTTAAAGCAGTGAAAACATTTTATTCAGAAACTACTGACAGTAGGAGAAAGAGAGGAGCTCCATTCCAATTGGTGCAGAGGTGATTAGAGGTTTAAAAGGGAGAATGAGGGAGTAGGGAGAGTGGGAGCTCATTAGAGTCAGAGAAGTGAAAAATTACAAAGGGTTAGCCAGTGTGATTGTGATTATGCCCGCTGGGTCTGCTAGTTGGCAGTTTTTGAAGTTAGGATTCTATCCTCCCACAGAGGCTGGGAGATAAGGCCCTATCATTCCAGATGATGACATTTCAAAGAAATGACTCTTAGGTCCTTGAGAAGGACACTTTTAAGTTGTAAGAGAAACATATTCACAGTTGTAAGCCCTTTCTAATAAATGCTCCAAGAAAGAGAGGTCAGCAACATATCAGGATTGGCTAGAACGAAGAGTGAATTCCGGCGGTTGAACTTTCTCAATCAGGCATTTTAATGAGGAGCTGGATTTCTGTGGGAGGCCTGGAGTCCTCCTAGGGACATGGTGTTAAGTTGCTAGAAACTATGCTAGAGTTTGGTCAAGTCTCTTAGTGCAGCAGTTTGGACAAGTTGTTATCTAAGAAAAGTTCTGCAGTTCTCAGAATTACATTTAGGGGAATGGGAAGAAATGGCTTCAGTTATATTTTTAATATTTTGTTTCTTATGAGCTGAGAAGTGTAGTACAGAAGGTTTTCAATGTTCTTTAAAGAGTCTAGACTCTGGTATACAGAATTTTTCATAATTTTAAACCTATTTGACTAAAATAAGCATTAACAACCAAGAACATGTTTACTCTCTTCCCAAAAGGGGGATGATGCAGAGCCACAGGTTACTATACCCACTTCCAAGCCCAGGATCTTTGCGTGATGTTCAATCCTTCTGTGGGGAAGATTTCTTTTAACATGGAATGAGGGTTTTGATAACAACCATCAAAAAGAATAAAAGGCATGCATCCAGGTCAATTTACCATCCTAACCTCAAGACTTACATACACTGTATCCCTTCAACTGTTGGTGGGTTTTCAGAAGCTTTTCTAAAATGGTTTTAAAAATGATCACGTTGGGGGAGCCTGGGTGGCTCAGTGGGTTGGACCTCTGCCTTCAGCTCGGGTAGTGGTCTCAGGGTCCTTGGATGAGCCCCACATCGGGCTCTCTGCTCGGCAGGGAGCCTGCTTCCTCCTCTCTCTCTGCCTGCATCTCCGCCTACTTGTGATCTCTGTCAAGTAAATAAATAAAATCTTAAAAAAAAAAAATGATTATGTTGGGGTGCCCAGGTGGCTCAGTTGGTTAAGTGTCTGCCTCTGGCTCAGGTCCTGATTGCCAGGGTCCTGGGATCCAGCCCCCAACCCCCAAATCAGGATCTCCCTCTGCCACTCCCCCTGCTTGTGCTTTCTCTTTCTCTCTCTGTCAAATAACTAAATAAATTTTTTTTTAATGTTTCAACTTATTTTTTTAAAAACTATTATATCAGTGACTTGACATGCTATTGTTTACTGGTTAAGGCATTTCTAATCCTCAATTGTAATATTCGTGTTCGTATAATTAAATCAGTGATTGCTTTATACTCTGGTAAAAGTATTATTTCATTAAAAATATCTCACTTGACGTTTCGAGCACTTCTTCACTTTGTAGAAGTAAAGTCAAAACTTCTGACTTCCTCTCTTTTTAATAGGGCCGGAGTCAGCTTCATGAGCATGCAACCTAGGCAACAGCACAAGACCCTGTGCTTAGAAGGGCCCTGCACTTGGTTTAGTGCTCTGCTATTGCCATCTGGAAGCTCCCAATGATTTAGAAACAGGAGGTCTCTTGTTTTCTTTTTGTATAGGGCCTCCCACAAATTCTGTAGCCAGTCCTAGATGGGGTTAATATGATATGAATATATAACCCATTGGGAACAAGATCTCACTTGAAATTGGCTAATGATAATATTTTCGTTTGTTCTTTACTCATCAGCCTGTTCTGTGTTCTGCTGAGTTCACTCTGAGTTCATGATACTCACCAAGATGATGACATCCTCTTCCTTCAGTGTTAATTCTAGAAATCTGATTGTTAGGTGAAGTCCTTGAAACTTGGTATGCCTTTGGTTCCTCTTTCTTGAGCAGGTTCTACTTGTTTACTTTCCACAGTGTATGGTGTTTCCTCATGTTTTGCTTGTTAACATCCAAGCTACAGTTCCGATAGATCTAGGTTGGTAGGTGATTCCTCTGGCCACAAAGCCCTTTGTCCTCTTTATCTTGCTCTGGATCAGGGTCATCCACACTTTACCCTTACCTTGTCTCATCTTCTGGAAGGACAAAAACCACACTGGGTTGTTGAACTCCAAGCTGCTGAGTTATTACTGACCCTTGCTGATGGGTTTCTTACCATAAGCCCTTCTTCTTTCTCTGGATCTTGTTTGTCCACATTTTCCCCAATACACTTCACTTCCTGAGATGACAAAGACCATGCTATGGCCACAGAGCATTTCCTAGCAGCTGCAGATTTTTACAGGTGTAACTTCTGAGTATTTTGTGCTTTAAGAAATCTCATTGTCCTGCCATTTACCTCAATTGTTATGACTTTTATTTTTATTTTTTTAAGATTGTATTTATTTATTTGACAGAGAGAGACACAGCAAGAAAGGGAACACAACCAGGGGAAGTGGGAGAGGGAGAAGCAGGCTTTCCAATAAGGAAGGACCTCGATGCGGGGCTCAATGTGTGAAGCTTGATCCCAGGACCCTGGGATCATGACCTAAGCAAGGCAGACGCTTGATGACTGAGCCACCCACTCACCACTGTTACATGCCTTTAAAATATACCATGGGACTACAAGTAGATCTCTCCTTTAAAACAACAACCAAAAAAAAAAACTTTTCAACAGCTAGAGAAGAAATCATCTGTCTGTATTTTCTTACATTTCTCTTTTTTCCTAATTTTAAGAGGATTTCATCAATAATACTAGGAACTCTTTCTGTTTTTGTACTTCTCTGTATCCCTCTGGAGCAGAGGGAGTTGGAATCTCTTTTTGTATAGACCTGATGCCGTGCTAAGGTGATGCTGATAGGGGTGACCATCTGGAACTGTGCAGAGTGCAGGCATTCTGAGATGCGTGTCCAACAAAGCCACACCCAGTCATCCACACAGGGTGTGTTTGTGCATCTAATTGTATCCTCACACCCAAATAAGTATAGAATTATGCCATATTATCCTTGGACAAAATCAAGTTGCAATTTTCATGAAGGAAAATTTAAGTCTCTTTTTTTTTTAAGTCTCTTGGTTTTAAATGAAACTATAAAGAAACAAATATTTTTCATCTATTATTTGCTGTTCTATGCCATAGAATTATATAATTTACATTTTATTATATGTACTTAATGCCATAGAATTATATAATTTATATTTTATTATATATACTTAATTCATCCTTGACACATAGTTTATTCTCAATAAACAAACAAGTATGTTACTATTCTAAATAAACAAATTCTCATTTATTTGTTAAATGAACTAAAGGGTTCCTTTTTTTTTTTTTTTTAAGTATTTTTGAATGGATGAAGTCATTCACCTATATAACTGATTGGGATTGAGGCAGGTAGAGATTGTGAACTCATTTGTGTGGCCAGTTGTTATGTTAGTGTAGTAGAGTTTATTTCACTTTTCACTATGATATTATTATAACATTTCTTTTAAGAAAAGAGGAATGAGGCTAGCTCGATTCATATTTGAGTAATCTCTTCTTGATTTTCATGTATTCCTTGGTGTAGAGGAAGACCTAATACATTGTATTAATCTATTGCTACATTAAAACACCCCAAAACTCTGAGTCCTAAAACTCATTGTCTCACAATTTCTGTGGGTCAGGAATTTAGAAGCAGGTTAGTGGAAGTTCTGGGTCAGGGTCTCTTGAAGTTAATCAGGTTTGCAGTTACAAAGTCATCTGAAGACTTCACTGGGGCTGGAGGATCTACTTCCATGGTGGCTCATTAACATATCTGACAACTTAGTGTTGACTATTGGTGGGAGTCCCAGGGTATTCTCCAAATAATTCTTTCCATGGGGTAATGGAATGTCCTCTCAACATGGAGCCTGGCTTCCCCTGGAGTGAGAGTTTGAGAGAGACCAAGATTGAAGCCACAGTATTTTTTATGACCTAGCCTCAAAAGTCACACACCCGTCATTTCTGCAATATCCTGCTGGTGATAGAGGTCAGCTCTGTTCAACCAATATCCAACTGGTTACACAAACAGAGCTGTGTAACCAATATCGAGTTGGTTAAACAGGTCAGCTACAAAAAATCTTGAATACCCAAAGGCAAGCATCGCTGAGAGCCGTCTTAGAATCTGTCACTTGAGGTAGTATTAAATCCTGTACATCCATCACTGTCCAACCAAGTTGCCCCTGAAATCCCTGCCCCTATCATCTCAGCTCTCCTTGAGCTACTCCTCCTCTGAATCTGTGAGGGACTATTAAGAGGCCCCCTCCTGTGGGCCCTGAGTCATACAGCATCTTGTACTCTTTCACTCTGAGAATGATAACCACTTAGGTTTCTTTGTAGCCTCCATTACACCAAATGTAGGGCTGAAAGTAGAGATGGTGTCCAAAAGTTCCTGTTGAATATCAAAATATTGATTTCTGTTTCAAAATACTGATTTTTGAGTTTCAGAATTCCAAACTTTCCCGGGAATTTTTCTTTTTATCTTACAAGGACAGATGTCTTCACAATTATCAAAATTACTTCAGTTATTTGTAACTTTAAAATCCCATTAGGACCTGCATTCCAATATTTTTTAAACTACTGTAGCTTAACAATTTAATGATGAACAAAACAAATTAATACCCATTTACAGATGACAAGTCTACAGTTGGCAATAATTTCAACATCTGCTTTTAATTCACTTAAAAGTGTTAAGCAAACAGTGATTAAAAAAAAAAAAAAGACCTGGAGACTATAGGATTTCTTCATTATTCTTCTAGTAGTTGTCTTTGCTAAACAAAGTTGACTCTTAATAGGTTATGCAGATGGACCCAAAGTAAACATTTTGATGGGGATTGACCCATTCCTGGGTCTGGAATGGTTATGTTTTAATGTGGGAACCTATCTCACACTTTCCTCGTTCCAACTTTATTCTCAAATATTCCAGGCAAAGGGCTCTTATTAGGGTTGAGTCACTGCTGGTTGGAAATAGGAACGGTAAACAATATGTTAGCTGCAACTAGCTTAAATATTAAAAACATTGCTTTTGGTGAGTTCACACATACAATCTATATACAGTATTCTTAGAGAATGGCTGTGCTATTCTATATGTGTGATCTGTCTCCATTTACCTCATACTCTTGTACTAACTCTTTTTTTTAGGTGTATGTCTTACCAAATATAATAGCAAGGAACCATCTAGTGTAATTGAAAGTAGTTACATGATATATGCTTTTAACAATATGTGTAAAAAATACAGATAGGTTACATTTTCTATGAATCCGTTATTTCCAGGCTGATTTCTCCAGTACCCATGGTAAGTTGTACATTTAATCACTGTCATTTCTACATGCCCAATTCACTTAAGAAGAATACAAAGTTAAATAAAAAGAAATTTTAGGAGGTAATGATATGAAAATGACCACAAATATAAAATCACTTTTAAAAATTTAAATTAAAAAATTTCTTTCTATAATTTTTCCTCACACTTTTATTTTGAATAGTATCAACTACGTCTCCGTTGTTAATTCCTACCTACAACCTGGTAACTCCTATATCTGTATTTTTGCCCTAGCCTTTCTTTTGTACTATCTGTAAATCTAGCCACCTACTAGGAGCTTATACTTGGGTGACCAACAAATACTCCAAACTCAACAATTCTAAAACCAGCTCATCATGTCTACCTTCCTAGGCCTTGCCATTTCTTTACAGGTGATTGGTTTTATCATATTTCCAGTCATCTACGCCAGAAACTTGGGAATTATTTTAGCTTCTTTCCTTCTTCCTTTCCATAAGTCATCAGGGTTAATTGATTTTTTTTCTTCCCTAAACATATTTTGGGTTGAGTCCTCCTTCTTCATCCTTGCCGCTTTTGTTCCTTGTTATGTTTTATGTGAAGATTCCTTAATTAGCCTCTACCTTCTTCCAGTTTCCCCCAAACAGTCAATAGCTTCTACACCAGGAGTTCAAGCTGGCAGCATTCAGACTGGATTTATTTAGCAGCTTTTATTTTGTTGTAATTTTTTTTCAAGATGTCTTGTAGTATTTTATTGCCAAAGTTTGATATTTTTTTAAGATTTTATTTTTAAGTAATCTCCACACCTTATGCGGGGCTCAACTCACAACCCTGAGATCAGGGGTCACATGTTCTACTGACTGAGCCAGCTAAGTGTCCCTGTTATTATTTTTAATCACTTGGATGTCTTTTTAGTTCCCCTATGACTCCCTCATCACTTTCGACCATACCCCAATTTACACACTTGTTTTTGCTTTTTCAATTTACACACTTAATTGTTTCATCCTTACAAGTATTTGAATTTGTGCCTCTTGTTGCATATTTTCTAAGATGGAAATGTACCTCAGATCTTTGGTTGCTCACCATCCACTCTAAAGAGTGTTCAAATACTTTACAATGATACAGTCCTCTCATAATTGCAAGTACAGTATTTACTTTCTTTTCTTATAACATATACAACAGTCACTCCATAAAGCCTCAGGGATACTCTGCTGCTCTGTGACTTTATGTCTTTGTTAAAAGCTTATTTCCTCTTGTTAGTTTCTACTAACTTCGCTCAGCTGGTTACGCCTCGCCTTAACACTTAGCAACATTTCCTCTGTTACTCTTTCTCTCAAGCAGAATTATTCATTTCTGCTTTTTGCTACCCCTCCCCTTAAATACACCTCAATCACTGCATTTATCACACTTTAATTATGTATTTGTATATTTGTTTTCTCCAGTAGAGATGAGATCCTTGAGAAGAGTTTAATACGTTTACGTTTCCAGTGCCTGGTATAGTACGACACATAGCTGTAATTTGCTGTATGAATAAATGAATGAGTGGAGAGTATATAACATTATTACTGCAAACACATACAGAGCGTTTACTGTGTGGCAAGTATTGTTCTGAGCACTTCCACTAATTCATTTAATCCTCCTAGCCGCCCTATGAATTAGCAGTGAATGAATATGAAGTCTGAATTTAAATTAAATAGGCAAGTGGTTTTCTATCTTCCCAATTTAAGAAGCACTTTAGAAGTAGAAATGATTGTTGTGTTTGTATTAAATAAGAAAACAAGTTAATGAAGATACAAAAAAGATGAAGAAGGAAGGCATTACTTCAGGGTCCTTATTATATGTCACAATTAGGTGTGATTGCTCTGTTGGATGTTCCTGTTTCAGCTTAATGAAATTCGTCCAGAGTGAGGCAAATCTTAAACCACCATTTTTAGCCTGAAACAAAGAATTTCTTCCTGATATAAAAATATTATTATTTTAAAAATTATTGACTTGTACGATTATTGACTTGTTATATTTTATGATAATTTGTCAACAGAGACAAAGCCTATATTCCTGCATAAGTAAGATGCTTAAATTTTGCCTAGTCATAGTTTACAGAGTCCAATGAGGCTCTACATAATCTGCAACCCTAACATTCCCTTCATCTGGAAAGCTCTTTCCCCAGATATCTTTTGAGTTCAGCTGGACAGATAGTGTTCAGGTAGGCCAAAATAAAGGGAAACATCTTCAGGGTTGGAGTGACCTAATCAAAGGCAGAAAACCACCAGGCACGTTGGTGGTTGGAAGACTAGGCCAGTGATGGTACAGACAACTCAGCCAGGATTTGGTAGGGAACGGAGAGGCAGACACTTAACCGACTGAGCCACCCAGGCACCCATCATTTATTTATTATTAAATAAAACTAAAGAGTTGGGAGGAAAAACAGTTGCAGAATTGTGTCTGATACTTCTTTTGCTTTTTCCAAAAAAAATGGAGATGACCATTTGAATATGCACATGGAAAAGTCTAAACGAATAAGTAGAATTATTTATTTTTTGTTTTTAAAAGATTTTTATTTATTGGGACGCCTGGGTGGCTCAGTTGGTTAAGCAGCTGCCTTCGGCTCAGGTCATGATCCCAGTGTCCTGGGATCGAGTCCCACATCGGGCTCCTTGCTCCGCAGGGAGCCTGCTTCTCCCTCTGCCTCTGCCTTCCACTCTGTCTGCCTGTGCTCGCTCTCACTCTCTCTCTCTCTGACAAATAAATAAATAAAATCTTTAAAAAAAAAAAAAATAAATAAAAGATTTTTATTTATTTATTTGACAGAGAGAGTGAGAGAGAGCACAAGCAGAGGGAGTGGCAGGCAGAGAGAGGGAGAAGAAGGCTCTCTGCTGAACAGGGATCCCGATGTGGGGCTTGATCCCAGGACCCTGGGATCATGACCTGAGTTGAAGGCAGCCGCTTAACCTACTGAGCTTTGCAGGCACCCCACAGCAAAGTTTATTGATCAATAGTAAAGTGATAGTACAAAGCTCCCAAAGAGGGAGGAGACCCAAAAGGATTGCCCTAAATGAATATTATCACGTTTAATAGGAATAAAGGTTTGGAATTTTAGAAAAAGCACCTAGAGATTTTCTTTTTTTTTTTTTTTTTTTAAGATTTTATTTGTTTATTTGACAGAGATCACAAGTAGGCAGAGAGGCAGGCAGAGAGAGAGGAGGAAGCAGGCTCCCTGCTGAGCAGAGAGCCCGATGCGCGACTCGATTCCAGGACCCTGAGATCACGACCCGAGCCGAAGGCAGCGGCTTAACCCACTGAGCCACCCAGGCGCCCCCACCTAGAGATTTTCTTAAGGAGGTCAGCAGTTCTTAAAGAGAATCAGTCACTGATACTGAAGGTGAGATCATAAAAGTAGATCAAAGCAGGGCTCCTGGGTGATGCCCTGTGTTAAGCATGTGATTCTTGGTTTCAGTCCAGGTGGTGATCTCAGGGTCATGAGAGTGAGCCTGCATCGGGCTCTGTGGTCAGTGTGGAGTCGGCTTGGAGTTCTGACTCCCTCTCCCTCCGCCTCTCCCCTCTCCCACTCTTGCTCTTTCTCTCTCTCTCTCTCTCAAATAAATGAATGAATCTTAAAAAAGAAAGAAAGAAAAGTAGATCAAAGCAAACAGGAAAACGTGCAATGGACTTAATGCATGAGATAAAGTGGGATGTGGTATATTGGAATATGAAAACTAATGGACAAGGCCCTGACTGCTTTGGCATCTCCTGAACATTCCAGTCCCCTCTCATACCACATTCTCCTCCCCATCACACGGGCTTCCTCTGCCTTCCTTTAACAAACCTTCAACACATGGGCTGTCTCACAACAGCCTGAGCTGTCTCTGCCTTGAAAAATACCCCCACCCCAGCACACACAGACCCCAGCATGCGTACACCAACTCTTTCTTCACATCTCAGTTCAAATGTCACTGCTCGGAGAATTAATAGGGCAGTGTTTTGGAATATGGCAGGCCCCTTTAATTCTACATGTCTCTATACACTATATGTGATTTGAATGGGAGGATTAAGAATTAAAAATGGGACAGGTAGGAAAGCAGAGGGTGAGGTGTACTTGAATAATATTCATGTTTTGAAACATTTTTTCCTGCTCTATATTGGCTTTGTCTACCTGCTTCTTCTACCTCTAAGTTCCCTTGTGATTTTTCGAAGATGTTTCCTATGCAGGGAGGTAAGGGAATCCTGAGATGAGTAGCCTGGGAATGCCTTCCGCATTATTGTACCATTTCCTCTGGACAAGTTCCTTTCTGTGGTCATATCTTTTTTCTATAAATTTTATTTATTTATTTGAGAGATGGAGATCACAAGTAGGCAGAGAAGCAGGCAGAGAGCGAGGAGGAAACAGGCTCCCTGCTGAGCAGAGAGCCCGATGTGGGGCTCGATCCCAGGATCCTGGGATCATGACCTGAGCTGAAGGCAGAGGCTTTAACTCATTGAGCACCCAGGGACCCCTCTGTGGTCATTTATTGAGAGTTGAGTATATACCCAGTTCTGTCTGAGACCCTGGGTGGAATGAGCTTATCTAACTCCACTCTTCCTGCTTTTAACTCTTCAATTCTCTTATTCAGGGCAAGCTCAGCCCACACAATCTTCTGAACACTGGAATAACGCGGGTAGTTTAACAAAAACCATACACAACAATGTGGGAACTTCAGCCCCAGGGATTCTGACTCTGCTGGTCTAGGGTCACACCCAAGCACAGTGGTATCATAGAAGTTCCTCGGGTGATGCTAATGTGCAGGCAGCATGGCTCAGTGGGTTAAGCCTCTGCCTTTTAGTTCGGGTCATGATCCTAGAGTCCTGGGATCGAGGCCCACATCGGGCTCTCTGCTCAGCGGGAGGGGGGGGGCCTGCTCCCCTCCTCTCTCTCTGCCTACTTGTGATTTCTGTCTGTCAAATAAACAAATAAAATCTTTAAAAAAATAAAAAGAACCACCAGCTTAGATTAATCCTGAAACAGCTCTGCTTGGAGAACTGGAAAACACCTGACTTCTGGAGATCAAAGCCTGAATCGTTCCAGTGGCACTGGTCTCCCAGATGGGGTCAGACCTGCTTCATTTGAAAAGCTAGAGGCTGAAGGCAGAAAGCCTAAAAGGTGATAGTGAAGGCATCTTCCCTGGATTAAGGCTGATGACTTTAGACCAGAGCACTTGCTTGTAGGAAATAATTTTATTATTTGTACAGCTGGAATTAAGGTCATTGATCACTGGTCATGGAGGAGAGGAGATGATTAAATGCCCTTGGAGACATATGCTAACTTTCAGATTCTGCTCTCTGCCACTCCTATGTCTCAAGACTTTAAGAACAAGGAAATGTTATTATTTATTTATTTATTTATTAGGAAATGTTATTTTAGGAGTTTAATGCACAGGGCACCTGAAGCCCTGGAAGGTTATGATTTATTTGTTGGCACAGTCCAGCTATCACTGCCCATGAGATTTATTTGTTGGCACAGTCCAGAGGTTACCACCAGTTGAAACTGTAAAGCAGGACAACCAATTCCCAGGCCTGGCTCAGCCACTAATCAGATAGATGTAGCCTGCTAAAATCACCTCTGCGCTCAGGGCTTTGGTTTCCACACATCAGGTAAATCGAAGGTCTAAGAGATCTACCTAAGCCACTTTCAGCTTTAACAAGTGTCACTAGGTGGCACTCGTGTAACTTCAATGGGACCGGTCGGTGCAACTTGGTCACCAGGTGCCTGTCCCTTCAAAGACCCAGGGACGCGTGAGGTGGGACTTGGGAAATGATGCAGTTTTAGGAAGATTGCTTGGGCCTCCTTTCATCAAGAAGAGCTTTTGATTCTGTGGATGCCTGTTGCATTTTACCAGCTGCTTTCGCTAATGTATCTCTGATTCCATATTCCTTTTTTCAATCATTTCAAATTTTAAAATGTGTCTTATTTCTGTGGCTTAGCTCCATTTGTAACATTGTCCAGACACGCATGCTGCTGTGACATAAAAGCAAGTGGTATCACCTTAGCAAGTACTTCGTTCTCCCAGTCATGTGACCCTGCACAAGTCACTTCTAGGAAAGAGATCCTACACTTCCTACAGAAGTTCCCAACACTGAACTTCAAGCAAATGGGAATCTTTTTTTTTTTTTCTTTAAAGATTTTATCTGTTTATTTAACACAGAGAGAGACAGCGAGATGGAACACAAGCAGGGGGAGTGGGAGAGGAAGAAGCAGTTCCCGCTGAGCAGGGAGCCTGATGCGGGGCTGGATCCCAGTATTCTGGAATCATGACCTGAGCAGAAGGATTGAGCCACCCAGGCACTCCAGCAAATGGGAATCTGACCTGTGATGAATCACCACTGGACAGGGTCACCTAGATATGTTTCTTGTTCTAAACCTTGCCATCCGCAGCTCGTTTGTCCTGGTGTTTCCAGGAGGTTCATTCCAGTCCAGGTCCACTTGAAGAATCCAGTCTGGTTCAACCTGGCTTCCAAACTTGACCTCAGAGGTAGGGCAGTTGGGGGCCGCCACGACCAGGATACTATCCAAAAGGTGTTACTTTCTTCATTTCTTCAAAGGCCATCCCAGTCACCTTTCAAATGCTTTCCCTCCATCAAGGACCACCGTGGTAGAATCTAAGGATTCAGCAAAAAAATAAATATGGGGGAACTGAGTTTGGGATCTAACTCTGTGAGATCTGAAATTTAAGAAGTTACATATTGTTAATTCATTTAGGAATAAGAGGTGGATTTCAGTGACTTCATCACCTGTCAATATAAGAGACCTTGGAATTGTACGTACTTCCTGGGTTGAAGTATAGTCACAACCTCCAGGGTATAATGAGGTGTTAAGATTAGGGTGAGGGAATGAATGTACATACATGTATACACCAGTAGAAGATGAAAAAGGTTTAAAGCCCAAATACACCAGTGGCATTATGGGTGACCTTTATTGTCATCTGTATATGTCTCCATATTTCTATATTTGTTTTGAGTTTTATTGTTTCCAAATTCAAAAGAAAGAAGAAAAAAATAAATGGTCAGATTTCAACAAAGGAACTGTTATTTGTAAATTACTCTGTTTATGGTAAAAGAGCTAGTGTGGTTTCAAAGGGCGTTGTACTACTTTCTTTGGATATGGAAATTACTGGACTCTGGTCTGTTTCACTGATGGCAAAAAAACACCTGAAAAACTCTTAATAAGATCCTCATAAATATACACAAAAGGAAACCTTAAAATGAGAGTGGGATAGAAATAATTTTTAAAAATAATGTATAATTTTCTTCTTTAATCAAAATGTACTACTATAAGTATGGGATTTTTTTCTTCACAATGTTTTACATTTCAACCTCATGCTAAATCTACAAAGTTGGGCAGATGCTCAGTTGTGGCCTCCTTTAGCATTTTTTTATTGCCACTTTTTATTCTCAATATCTCCAAGGTAAAGAGCACTGGGCTTAGAAAAGACTTGGAGGAAATTAGGGCACGACTTTGGCACAGCCTAGCAGCATAAGCACAGTCAGTTTATTTAAGTGTTCTGGGTTACAGTTTTTACATTTGTAAAGCAAGCATGGGTGCTCTTACTACCTCTAACACCTCAGCTGTTGTAAGGACAAAATAAGAATATATGCGACAATGGGGCACCTGGGTTAAGCCTCTGTCTTCAGCTCAGCTCATGATCTCAGGGTTTGCTCAGCGGGGAGCCTGCTTCCCCCTTTCTTCTCTCTGCCTGCCTCTCTGCCTACTTGTGATCTCGGTCTGTCAAATAAATAATTAAAAGAAGAAGAAGAAGAATATATGCAACAAGACTTAAAAGTTTATAGATGGGTTCTTTTGGCAACAGATGGTAGGATGGAGTTAGGAGTACAGAAGGTTATCAGGGGGGAGTGACACCTGTAGAAGGAAAGGGGAGTGAGCAGGACTGAGCAGGTCGGACTGCACTGCTTCCTTTGCTAACCCAACAGGGAGCAGCAGAGCGATGGTGGTCAGTCCAAGGAGTGCCTGTTGGATGGGAATGGCTAGTTCCTTGTACCACTGCCCTGCTCAGCCACTGTTTGGGGGACACCCAAAGAAGAATGTGAATGTGAAGAGTGTGGACTCCGCTTCAATGCAGAGCAGATCTTGAAGGAGCTAACAGCTGGAGGCACACATTTTGAAATTCAGTACCAGGTTCTTTCTTGAAAAGGAAGACCTGAGTAGTGGATCTTACGTCCGCCACAACTGGTCCCCCTTATGACTCTACCTGGGACCACCACTTGAGACGGCGAAGAGGTTATACCTTGAGATTATGAGTTCCCTTCCCCTGACCACAAACTTCTGTTCTTTGACACTGTACACACGCTCTCTGAGCGCTGGGCGTGCTCCTCCCGCCCTCCCTTGCCCCTGTTCTTCTAACTCCTCCTCTCTTGACAGTCACATCTTTCTGATCTCTCTTGCCTCTGTAGCAAAATTCATCAGCTTGGTCTCAAGACCTTGCATTTTATTGTTGCCTTCTCTTGCTCGTCTTGATCCTGACTGTCTTTCATGCTTGTCAGACTGATTTCCAATTTTGAGTCACTCTATAATCTGCTATCTTCCAAAACGTGAGTGATAAATCTTATTGGAGAAATGCATGTAAATCTACTGAATGATAAACTACACTTCCGTGACAGCCAATTTAATCAAGGCATTTACTGAAGCAATACTTTTATCCAGTTCTTATTGTCTCTCTTTGCACTTATCTAATTTTCAGGAGATAATTGACATTTATCCAATACTTTCTTGCGCCACAGATAGCTCTGTATTTGAAACACTGACTTCCATTCTTCTCCCTCCAAGTTTTATATGGCTGGGTGATACAACTCTGACTCCTGTTCAATACCCAGAGTAGTACCATAAACTTATTTGGCTCTAAAAAAAATTGTTGAATGAATAAGTAATTGAATGAAGAAAAACTAAATTTTTTATATGCCTATTGCATACTAGGGCCAGTATCAAATATTTTATGCATGTCATCTCATTGAATCCTCACAGCATTACTATTTTGTAGGTTTTGTTTGTTTGTTTTTTAAAATTTTATTTATTTATTTATTTTTTTGTCAGAGAGAGAGCACGCACAAGCGGGCAGAGTGACAGGAAGAGGTAGAGAGAGAAGCAGGCTCCCTGCCGAGCACAGAGCCTGATGCAGAACTCGATCCCAGGACTCTGGGCTAAAGGCAGAGGCTTAACCGACTGAGCCACCCAGGCATCCCCCATTTTGTAGGTTTTAATAGTCTTGTTTTATAGATTTATTTGTTGCCTGTCTCTCGTCACGAAGTGTAAGTCCTCGAGGGCAAAATCGTGTCTGATTAATTTCTGTAGCTTTGTAGTTCTACTTCCCAAGCAATGCCTGATACATAGATGATGCTCAGTGTAAGTTAGATAAGGGATGAGATAAGTGACAAAACCAACAAATGACAGGTCAGTGTCAAGGCTCAAACCCAAGTCTGTTCAACTCTAAGCCTGTATACTTTGTGGCTATGTCATGTGGATCTGTGTGTATTAAATGTTGTCAACTGCCCAAGGCCTCACGATAATTTTAAGAATAAAATTTGAATCAGAAGAAAATGATCTTTCATACCATACTCCAGTCAAAATCATGAACATAATTACAGTTGTCACTTGCTTTATTTACTTCTAAAGAATATACCTAATATTGTAGGAAGGATAATTGGCTGGTTCATGAATTTTCTGTTTCCTCTTCAAACATCTGCTTATAATTGTCTTCTTACCTTAATGCGAGGTCATCCGTGGTTCAATAAATGGTACTGTGTTTGAGCATCATTTGGGTGTCAGTTGAATTCCATAGCCTTGTCTCTCTCACCATGAGAAAGATATTAGCCAAAGTTTGCATATGCCAAAAGTGAAGACAAAATTATAAAGCATGAATTAAATAAATGACATTTAGCAGAAAATTATAATTAAGTTTTTAGCTAATTTTCCTTTCTGCTAGAATTTTGCTTTTAGTTCAACAATACCATTTCACAGTCATGTACACTATGGGGCAAGCCCCAGAAAGCTTCTGGACAGTTTGTAGTTCCTAGTGGCATGCAAATCTTTAAACTGTATATTGAAATTGAACAATAGAGTAGAGATTCTAGATTTCTATTTCCACTACCACTTAATAAAGGAACCAAATAACTGTGAATGCATTTTAGAGATTAATGAGAGCTTCATTCATAAAGCATTTTAGGAACCTTTCAGTGTAAATGCGAACTATTTTTAAATCTTGTGATTCCATAATGAAAATGTTTTCCTGAACAATTTGGACTGCTAATAATTCTAATGGTTTCCCTATTTTAAGTACCTTTCAAAAATACCCACAGCATGTCTTTTAGAAATAGATGGGCAAAGAAAGAAAAAGAAAAAGTAATAGATGGGAAAGTATTAACCAAATGGAAGCATATATTGAAAGGTTTCTGCTAAAACAATGAAACCAAAATAATCTGTAAAATGAGGGAGTTGAACTAAATGATCTCGAAGGCTGCTTTCAGTTTAAGGGGAAAGAAAACCTATGACTCTAACTCTGAAAAAGCTTAGCCAAAGTTAAAGCCTGACTACAATTCACATGTCTTGTTTTTCATGCCTTATATGATAAATTCTGGCTCATTAATGTAACTCATATCTGGAGGGAAGTTAGCAACCTATGTGAACTCATCCACTTGTTTTTATTAACTTATCATTTCATCTACATGTTTAATAAAATGGTCATAATATAACAAGAACTTCCAGTTAAAGGAAGAGGCATTTTCAGAAATGTGTTTTCCTTTTTTTTTTTTTCCAAAGTGGTGACAGAATTTCAAAACCCAGTTTTATATTCCACAGTTATAATTTTATGTCATATTTCTATGAAAAAAAAAAGAGCTGCTATTGCAGCACCTCTCCCAATCATAATAATATCTTACATTCATATCATGCTTTATAGTTTAACAAACTTATTTTTTCAGTTTTTAAATTTCCTATCACATTCACCTCGTTGTCTCCTCAAAACTTTCTCATCACTTCTTGAGCACCTTGTCTCCTGGTCACCTCATCCTCCATCTTTGATCACCTCAGTGGCCCTGAGGAGAGAGTTTGGCAGATATTCTCATTCAGAGATGAGGAAAGCAAAACTCAGGGAGATGAGGTAACCATCTGGTGGGTGATGAGGCCTCAGATTACAATTTATATTATGTCTGTAAAGTTAATTTGAGTAAAGTTTTTGAATGAAAAGGAATCATTTTGGTAACTGAAAACAGATATAAAGCCTGACACATAGCTAAACAAGTATTTGTTGAACTAATAAATGGACTTTAAATTTTTAATAGGACCTCATTTTTAGAAACTACAATTCTTTGGCGAAACAATAAGGCAGCTTATAGCAAGAACCATAGGAATGTATGTTGGATACCCTTTGATCCAGGAATAATACTTCAAAAATTTTTTCATAAAGAAAAAGGGAACCCTCTTACACAGTTGGTGGGAATGCAACGTGGTGTAGCCACTCTGGAAAACAGTATAGAGGTTCCTCAAGATAGTAAAAATAGAGCTACTGTATGACTCAGCAATCACGCTATTAAGTATTTACCCCAAAGATGCAAATGTAGTTATCCAAAGGATCCAAACTATAAACCAGTGTTCATAGTAGCAAAGTCCACAATAGCCAAACTATGGAAAGAGCTGAGATATCCATCAACAGATGAATGGATAAAGAAATGGAATATTACTCAGACATTAGAAAGGATGGATACTTAACAATTGATATCAATGTGGATGGAACTGGAGGGTATTATGCTGAGTGAAATAAGTCAGAGGAAAACAATTATATGGTTTCACTCATATGTGAAGAATATAAGAAACAGTGCAGAGGATCATAGGGAAAGGGAGGGAACACTGAAAGGGAAGAATTCAGAGGAGACAAGCCATGGAGTCTCTTAACTATAGGAAACAAACAGAGGGCCGCTGGAGGGGAGGTGGGTGGTGGAATGGCGTAATTGGGTGATGGACATTAATGAGGGTGTGATGTGATGAGCACTGGGTGTTATATGCAACTGATGAATTGCTGAACTCTACATCTGAAACTAATGATGTACTATCCGTATAATTATTAATACTATTGTAAAGCTCTCTTTACTTCCTATAAAGGGGGGGAAAGGCACAGTTATCACAAGGCACAACATTTCTTCACCTATAATATAATAAAGAACTGTTTTAGCTCTGGCCAACAAAGTGAAAAGTAACTTAAGTAACTTGAAAGTGTCATTTATTTTTTCTTTACCTCACTTTTTTTTCATTTATAGAGACATGATAATACCTTAACAATTTACTAGGATTTGGGTATCAATTGAGATTAACCATAAAATCTTACTGGAGTCTACTGTAGAGAAAAGTGCACATTGTAGAAGTATACAGCTTGATGAATCTTTACCAACTAAACATGCTCGTGTAATAAACATACAAGAGGGGAGGCAGATGTTACCTTAAAGACATCCTTCATACTCCTTCAAGTCACTGTTCCTCTGCCAAAAGAGTATTCACAATCCTGACCTCTAATACTATACATTTTGCCCGGGCTTGAACTTTATATAAAAGGACTCATACACTATGTACTCCTTGACACCTGACTTGTTCTGCTCACCAGTGTATCAGTGAGATTCATCCACATTGTGTGCAGTTATGGGTCATTCCTTTTCTTTGCTGTATGGTATTCAGTTTTATGAAAATATTATAATTTATTTATATATTTTCTGTTGATGGACATGTGGGTAGTTTTCACTTCTGACTTTATGAACTGGAAAACAAATATATTCATTTTTCTTGAGTATATATCTAGAATTGTGATTGCTAGGCCATAGCTTATATGTATGCTTGGTTTTAATAGATAAGCTAAACAATGATTCAGAAATAGTTGATCCAGTTAACACTCCCACAAGTAATTTATAAACATCTTATTGCCACACATCTTTTGGTGTTTAATTTACATAAAATAATTTCTTAAGCCATAAATCTCCTTCAAATCCAAGATGTTGGGGCACCTGGGTCCCTCAGTCGGTTAAGCAGCTGTCTTGGTCTCGGGTCGTGATCCCAGGGTCCTGCGACCCACCCCTGTAGCGGGCTCCCCCACTCAGCAGAGAGCCTGCTTCGCCCTCTCCCTGCCGCTTGGCCTACTTGTGCGCGCTCTCTCTCTCTCTCTCTGTCAAATAAATAAATAAATAAAGTTTTTTAAAACACACACACACACAAATGTAAGGTGTTTCCAAGCTTTATTTTGCTAGCTTGTCTTGTTCCAAAGTAACTTAAGGTGACTCGAAAGTAACACTGTGAACATCTCCTTATTACTCACAGCTTCTTCCTGGACTGGTACTGCTCTCTGCAGCAGCCTTAATTAAGCTTTGCCTTTGTTCTGCCAAATAAAAGCAAGCTCAATGACCAAACTGAATTAAGCTTCACTAATTTTACTTGAGTGTTTCTCAGAAATGCTAATTATACCCCTTAATTCTATCGACAACAGACTAATTTCTCCTAATTTGGAAAACACAGAGAAGCTAAACTTTATACCACAGGCCAGAAAAATTTAGCACACAGCATTACTTGAAATGTAAACCCAATTTCCCATGCAAAGTCAATAACTCAAACACTAAGAACAGAATTCATCTGATTTCTTTTATGTCCACTGTCTGGACTCTGGGATCACGACCTGAGCTGAAGGCAGAGGCTTTAAACAACTGAGCCACCCAGGCGCCCCACACCTGCAGTTTTTTAAAAAAGATTTTATTTATTCATTTGAGAGAGAGAGAGACAAGCAAGAGGAGAGGCAATATTTTTACCTGCATTTTACTAGATTTATACTACTTTTTTTAAAAAAAGATTTTACTTATTTATTTGACAGACAGAGATCACAAGCAGGTAGAGAGGCAGGCAGAGAGAGGAGGAAGCAGGCTCCCTGCTAAGAAGGGAGCCTGGCGCGGGGCTTGATCCCTGGACCTTGGGATCATGACCTGAGCTGAAGGCAGACCCACTGAGCCACCCGGGCGCCCCAGATTCATACTACTTTTATTTTAAATATTTTTGCTGGCTGAAAAAATAATTCAAACATTACAGAAGTGAATAAAGGAAATTATTAGTTCTTCCCACAGCTCCTCCCACCACCACCCACCTCTGTCACAATGCCTGTCCTCAAGGGAAACTGCTCAACAGATTGCTATAAAAACACCACAAACTTTGAAGCCTACATACACATAACATATATTTTTAAATATTTCAATAAAAATTATATCATCCTGTTGTATTTCTTTTTTTTAAGATTTTTATTTATTTATTTGATAGTGAGAGAGATCACAAGTAGGCAGAGAGGCAGGCATAGGGTGGGGGGGAAGCAGAGTCCCTGCTGAGCAGAGAGCCCTATGTGGGGCTCGATCCCAGGACCCTGGGATCATGACCTGAGCCAAAGGCAGAGGCTTTAACCCACTGAGCCACCCAGGCACCCCTTTCCTATCGTATTTCTTAAATATCTACTTAACCATATGTCACATGTGGTACCTCTGGAGCCACCTCATTTTCTTGAGCAGCAATATAATATTCCTTTGTTTGGCTATAATGTAATCTATTTAACCCCTCATAAAGAATATTTTTATTGTCGGGGCGCGTAGGTGGCTCAGTGAGTTAAAGCCTCTGCCTTCGGCTCAGGTCATGATCGCAGTGTCCTGGAATAGAGCCCTGCATCAGGCTCTCTGCTCAGCAGGGTGCCTGCTTCCCTTCCTCTCTGTGCCTGCCTCTCTGCCTACTTGTGATCTGTCTGACAAATAAATAAAATCTAAAAAAAAAAAAAAAAAGAATATTTTTATTGTTTCTAATTCTTTAATTCTATACATATGCTGCAATAAAGATATTTGTTCATATTAAAAAACAAAAAAGAGGAAAGGCAAAGGGAGAAGGAGAAGTGGACTCCCTGTCGATCTGGGAGCTCCACGTGGGGCTCGATCCCAGGACCCAGAGATCATGACCCTAGCCAAAGGCAGCCGCTCAACCATCTGAGCCACCCAGGCTCCCCTACAACTCCACTTCTTATGAAGTTTTTATAAAATACCTTCTGTGTGCCTGACACTGAGAACATGAGAACACAGAGGTAAAGAAGAGTCTTTAAACAGTTCGCAGTCTCTTGAAGGAGTCAGGTACACATCTGACTAAACCAGATGTGTACACACATCTAAACCAGCAATATGTACACACGAAAGGACCTTACTTTGTTACACAAGTGGGTGGAGGTCAAATGAACAAGATAGTTTATTCTCCCTCCTACTGTACTTCCATTTACATTGTTATCTTGGTCTTAGGTAACAATTATAATAATTTATTCAAGTGGAAAGAAAATCACAATCTGGCAAATACAGTTGACTCTTGAACAACATGGGCTTAACTGAATGCCTCCACTTATAAAGCAGATTTTTTTTAAGTTTTTTTTTTTTTTTTAAGATTTTATTTATTTGACAGAGATCACAAGTAGGCAGAAAGGCAGGCAGAGAGAGAGGAGGAAGCAGGCTCCCCGCCAAGCAGAGAGCCCTATGCAGGGCTCCATCCCAGGACCCCGGGATCATGACCTGAGCCGAAGACAGAGGCCCCAGTCCACTAAGCGACTCAGGCGCCCCTAAAGCAGATTTTTTTACAGTATTTACTCTGAGTGTAATTTCTCTTCCTTCTTTTTTTAATAACATTTTCTTTTCTCTAACTTATTTTATTGAAAAATATGTGTTAGGGGTGCCTGGGTGGCTCGGTGCGTTAAAGCCTCTGCCTTTAGCTCAGGTCATGATCTCAGGCTCTCTGCTCAGCAGGGAACGTGCTTCCCCCTCTCTCTCTCTGCCTGCCTCTCTGCCTATTTGTGATCTCTCTCTGTCAAATAAATAAATAAATAAATAAAAACTTTTAAAAAATGTGTTAATTTACTATTTTATTGGTAAGGGTTTTAATAAACAGTAGGCTATTAGTAATTCAGTTTCAAGGTTGTCAAAAGTTATACACAGGTTTTTGACTGGATGGGGTGGAGGAAGGTTGTCCCTCATAACCTCCACACTGTTCAAGGGTCAAATTTGTAGGAATGTAACATCTGTGATGGAAAATGTTCATCTTTCATATTCTTGTTTCTTTGTTTTGGTTTAGGGTTTTTTTTTGTGGGGTGGGAGGGTAGTGTGCTTTCACAGTTATTCCTGGAAATCACTTGACTCAAAACTCATGAGCTGCCTTCCACTGGGTCATTTCTAGTTGATGCGGGATGAGATGCTTCTCCAAGCAGGTTGTTCATCAGCCTCACTGTGTCCACCCCACACTTTCCATCTCCAACCTCCTTATTCAAAGACTTGTTACATATATTTGATAAGAATTTAGCGGACATTTTCTCTTTATTACTCCATATGTGCAAAAATAAAATAGGATACCAACAATTAAACTGTTAGGAGATTGGTACAGTGTACAATAATGGTTCCCAAAGCTTAAAGTGCATCGGTATCCTGAAATATTCTCAGCGCAGATTTCCAGGTCTGACTCTAAGAGACTTTGACTCAACAGTCTGGCCCAGGGCCCAGGAATCTGCATTTAACCTATCGATGCTGATGGAGATGACTTTTGGACCTTATTTTGAGAAACCTCACTTTGGTTCCCATTTAACAATGATGAAAATGCTTTCCACACCTGAGAGGACGCAAATCTGTCTGGCCCTGTCTTCAAGCACATAGCTACTATGTGCTACCCCCCCCATCTCTCTCTTTTTAATTAATAAACTTTGTTTTTTAGAGAAATTTTAGATTTACAGAAAAATTCAGCATAAGTTCAAAAAGGTCCCATAGGCCTCCTAAAAATACCCTGTGCTCTATCTATTCATCCTACCATCCCTTTCTCAAATCCTTGGCACTTACTGATTTTTTTTTTTTTTATTATTCTGTCAGCATTTGATATTGTCAGTGTTTGGATTTTAGCCATTCAAAGAAGTAAGTAGTGGCATCTCATCATTGTTTTAATTTGCAATTCCCTAACGACATATCGATATTGAGCATCCTTTCATATGCCTACTAGCCATCTGTATATGTAATTACTAATATCATCTACTCCCAGTCTGTATAAATATCTTTATTGGGCTGATGTCTCTTAATTCTTTCCAGTCCCAGGTTGCTGTCGGCTTTAGACTGTTCCCAGTAGACATCTTGTTCCTTATATCCTCTTTATTCTTATACTTCATTAGAACTAAAGGCCCCGGATTTTTCAAACAATACACCAGTTCCTCTAGAGACTTTGACTTGGGCTGCTGACAAAGAAATCTTTATTAAATCCTTGAAAATAATATTATTCAAGAGACACACAAGGGAAGTAAGTGATGAGAAGAGGAGGTGCTATTATGAAAGTGGCCCCAGGACATTAGGTTTATCACAAAATCCTTTCCATGAGTCAGTTCATCTTTTCCATTTTAGTTTTAGGAAGGATATTTGACCCCATGGAATTAGGAGTCCTTTCCTACTTTTGCCAAACTCCCAACACCAACGAATATTAGGTGAAACCTTATCCAAATTTGGGGCTCTGCGGACCACAGAGGACCCTCTCCCTGAGTTATTGCTCCTGAAACTTTCACACAGCTGTCTCTGGAGAGCACAGAATGGAGGCCAAGTTTCTTGGATGAGCTGCAGTCAGTTTTCCAAGGATGTGGTTGATCCCAGAAAGTGCACAGCTAATTTATAAGAGACTAGGAAGAAGGCAGCTGCCTTGAGAATAACAT
Source organism: Mustela nigripes (assembly GCF_022355385.1). Classification (NCBI taxonomy): domain Eukaryota; kingdom Metazoa; phylum Chordata; class Mammalia; order Carnivora; family Mustelidae; genus Mustela; species Mustela nigripes. Next base: position 171,352,594 of record NC_081558.1, read on the forward strand.
ATTGAGGATTTTGGAGGTCAAGAACTGACCTCAGTCCATATGGGAAACTTTCACTAGTGTGAACTGAAGAAGCTTGCATGAATCTATAGGCCATCTAAAATCTCTGACAATGCTGTTTTATGTTTTAGAATGAGGTCAAAGATGAAAATCTTGAAATACAGACTTTGTCTCCACATTGGCTGGGAGATTGATGGTATCTGAGCCATCTGGAAGGACGTTGGGGAATCAGAAACTCGTTCTTTATGCTGGTGCTGCTCCTGATCCTTGGATTTAACTATTATTTTCAGTTTAACAGAGTCCAATAGGCTATATATTTTAATCCTATAGGAGAATTTTTCCATAGTCTTTGAGTCTCTAGAAGCCGATAAATCACATTAAGAGGCCCAGAATGTCTGTCTTCCTTTCTTTTTAGTGCCTCTACAAGATCATGCATTGTCTCATAGGATTGGTATGTGACAGATTCTATTTTAGGTCTTCCGATGATTCCTTCAGTCTTTCTTGAGAATCAGAGTTCAAAAGAATCCATGCAACTGGAAGTCACCCCCAGACCCCTGAATCTCACAGTCCTGGTTTCAAAGAGATCAGTGTCTTCTTAAGGGCCATGTGGAGGCTCCAGTGTATTTCCCAGGAGAATGCATTCCTTGTATTAAGAAGTTATCTACAGAACATCTTAAAGAGTTCTATTCGCTGATGTAGTGACATAAGAAGACTGTGGCTGAAGGACTTTCTGAGTGGTTAAATAATGGGACTGTTTCAGTGAACCCAGTAAACCCTGGTTAATAAAATTCCCCATTGATGTGGAGACTATTCATTTCCAGTGAAACTAGCAAGACAGGAATCTCACACAAGCATGCTGTCCTAACTTGTTGGAAGATCCTGCAGCTGAAATCTACAGCCACCATCACTCCATCTCTTTTTGATATTCAGCTTGTTCAAATACTTAGCACACACGTAAAAGCTGCTCAAAAAGGGTTTTCAGGATCTGTCATTCTAAATTCCAAGCATGGTACACTGACTCTGAGATTTTTTTGGTTGTAGTGTAAAATATACATAATATGAATTTTACCTTTGAAACCATTTTTAAGTGTATAGTTCAGTGCTATTAAGTATGTTCATAGTGTTTTGTGACCATCTCCACCATCCATCTCCAGAACTCCCCCATCTCTAGCCCCGGTTACTGTTCTACTCTCCATCTCCGAGTTTGATGACTCTAGGTGTCTCTTATAAGTGGAATCATACAACATTTGTTCTTTTGTGACTGGCTTATTTGATGGAGCATAATGTCTTCTAGGTTTATCCATATTGTAGCATGTGTTAGAATTACATTGCTTTTAAGGCTATTATACACAATTATGTATTATAGTGTTCTATAGTGTATTATTATAGTCTCTCTCTCTCTCTCTCTCTCTCTGTGTGTGTGTGTGTGTATTATTGCTGGATCATATTGTAATTGTACTTCTATATTCTTGAAAAATCACCATACCATTTTCCACATCAGCTGCACCATTTTACATCTCCACCAGCAATGAGTCCAACTTTTTTTCACATCCTTGCCATCTCATATTATTTTTGTTTGCTTGTTTGTTTGTTTTGGGATAATAGTCAACCTCATGGGTATGAAGTGATCTCTCTCTCTCTGCAGTTATGATTTGAATTCCCCAATGACTAGATAATGATCATCTTTCCTGTGTTTGGTGGTCGTTGTGTATCTTCTTTGGAGATGTCTATTTGAGTCCTTTGCCCATTTTAAATTGGATTTTTTACTGTTGAGTTGTAGCCTTTAAAAATATATTCTGGATATTAATCCCTTATCAGATATAAAAATTGTGACAATTTTCTCCCATTCTGGGGGTCATCTTTTCAATCTGTTCATAGTCTTTTTATGCAAAACAGTTCTTATTTTTGATAAAGTCCAATTTATCTATTTTTTTTCTTGCCTGTGCTTTTGGTGTCATATCTAAGAAATCATTGTCAAATCCAATGTCCTGAAGTTTTTCTCCAATGTCTTCTTCCAAGAGTTTTACAGTTTTAGCTCTAACTTCTAGGTCTTTGATCCATTTTTTTATATATATATGATTTTCGTGTGTGGTAGAAGGTAAAGTGTACAAATTTCCTTTTTTTTTCTTTTTTTTTGTACAGGGAGATTTAGTTTTTCTAACACCATTAGTTGAAAAGACTGTCCTTTCCCCCATTGAATGGTCTTAGCACTCTTACTGAAAATCATTTGAGCATACAGAGAGTCAAGCTTACGACTTTTCAGTTTTACAATGGCATGAAAGCATTTAGTAGGAATCAGACTTTGAATTTAGAATTTTGATCTTTTTCCAGGCTAGCAATATGCTGTGCAATACTATCATGATGTTGAGCAGTAGCAGTGAGCCAGAGCTCCCACCAGCCACATGATCACAAGGGTAAACAACTGATACACCTGTAACTGTTCTGTGCCCATACATCCATTGCTTTTTCACTTTCAGTACAGTATTCAATAAATTAGACGATATATTTAACATTTTCTTATAAAATATGTTTTATGTCAGATGATTTTGTTCGACTGAAAGCTAATATAAGTGTTCTGAGCATGTTTAATGTATTTGGTGGGTTAGGTATATTAAATGTGTTTTTGACTTGTGTTATTTTTAACTTACAATGGGTTTAATTGGACATAACCCCATCAAAAGTTGAGGAAAATCTGTATCTGTGAGGGCTTATTTCTGGATTCTCTATTCTATTCTATTGGTCTATATGTCTATCTTTTTGACAGTATCATGGTGTTTTGATTGCCATAGCAGTGTAGTAGGTTTTGAAATGAGGAATGTGAGATTTCCAACTTTGTTCTTCTTTTTCCAGATTGTTTTATCTATTTGGGGTCCCTTGAGATTCCATATGAATTTTAGGATGATTTTCTACTTCTGCAAAAAAAAAGAGTGGATATTTTCATAAGAATTACATTACATCTGTAAACAATTTTGGGCAACATTGACGTCTTAAAAGTATTAAGCCTTCTAATGAACATGGGTGCCTTTCCCTTTATTGATGTCTTTAATTTCTCTCAGCAACATTTTGTAGTTTTCAGTGTATAAATCTTTCACCTTTTTGGTTAAGTTTATTCCTAAGTATTTTATTCTTTTTGATGCTATTGTAAATTGAATTGGTTTCTTAATTTTGGATTGTTCATAGAATATATAGAAACACTACTGAGGGGCGCCTGGGTGGCACAGTCGGTTAAGCGTCCAACTCTTGATTTCAGCTCAGGTTGTGATCTCAGGATTGTGAGACTGAGCCCTCCATTGAGCTCCACACTCAGTGCAGAGTCTGCTTGAAACTGTCCCTTTCCCTCTGTCCCTTCCCTGCTCAAATAAATAAATCTTAAACAAACAAACAAAAAACCCCACACAACTGATTTTTTTTGGTTATTTTGTATTCTGTGTGTGTGTGTGTGTGAAATTTTTAGGATTTCCTACATAAAATATCTTGCCACTTGTGATCAGAGATAGTTTTATTTCTTCCTTTCCACTCTGTATGCCATTTACTTCTTTTTTTTCTTTCTTTCTTGCCTAATTGCTCTGGCTAGAACTCCCAATACTGTGTTGAATAGAAGTGGTGAATTTCATAGTGGACATCCTTATCTTGTCTCTGATCTTAGAGGGAAAAGTTTCACTTTTTCACCATTGAGTATGATGTTAGTTGTGGGTTTTTCATATATGGCTTTTATTATGTTGAGGTAATTTCTATTCATTCCTAGCATGCTGCATGTTTTATTATGAAAGGTGTTACATTTTGTCAAGTGCTTTTTAGGCATCAATTGAGATCTTGGACCCTGAGATATTGTAATCTGGGAAGTGGTTCTGATTCTCAGCCCAAAAGATATTGGGAGAGGCCTCAGCAAATAAGAAATTATAGTTTTATTTCATAGATTGTTCTCTTTCATACTTCTTAGGAAAGCCAACCACTATTTTTAGATATATCAGTCAGATACAGATATTCCCTTTCCTTCACCTGGCTACCATTTTCTTAAGCCCAGCAATAACTAACTATAGCATCCCCTCTTTCTTGCTAACAATTAGAAGAAGAAGTAAAGTAGAAGAAGAAGTAAATCAATTTAGACTTATCTATGACTGTCTAGAAGTCATTTTTATGGGATGGATTTGGTTTTTAAATTCTCATACTGTAAAACTGACTTTTTTTAGGAGTGTACACTTCTATGAATAAACACATGTGCAGATTCATGTGACTTCTACCACGATCAGGATGCTGAATAGTTCCATTACATTTTGCATTCTATCCCTTTATTGTCACTTCCTCTCCCTGTCTTAAATTCCTGGCAACCACTAATCTTTGTCATTACTATCATTTTGTCTTTTTGAGAATGTCATAGAGTGTGTAACATGTTATATCTGTGAGTAGTAGCTTAAGTGTGACTGACAACTTTTTTAGCAATCATTTTGAACATCAGAATTATCTCAAAACATGAGCCTGGTATCATCATCATCATGGTAGGAGACTATTATCATAGATTCAGTATGTTTTATCAGTCTCCCAGAGCACCAGCCTCTGAACTTCCAGCAGTCTGCTGAGAAGAATGTTAGCCAAATCGTCAGAGTAATGGTTGAGGACTGGGACCAATCTTTTAGCAACTGGGTCACAAGAAAAATAGGAAGGGAAGTACCATCTGTGGTACATGGTCATTTTATGGACTACTACATGCTCTCTTCCACATTTGAAGGACAGTGAGGAAAAAATGTATTAAGCTGAAAACTGTGGGACCGATTTCCAACAGATTATAAAGCAATTATGTTCTGTTTCCACTGTGATGGCCAGTAAATTAACTTTTTGGTCTGTTAGATGAAACACATCTAGTAGAGTAAAATGGAAATAGTCATATTTTATCTATTATCATGCTTTTGGCTGAAAGTAACAGGATATCCAGCTAAAAGTGGCTGGAATAATAAAGGGTTTTCTTATCTCACATAAAAAGTTCTCTAGAGGTAAGTGGTTCCAGGCCACTGAATCAGTGGTCTCAACAATGTCTTGAAGAATCCAGTTCTTTCCATCCTTCATTCTACTATCCTCAGTTTGAAAAATTTGGGCCCTGGGGAGTTTTTTCTTCTTGGTTGCAAGATGGCATCATGTCCTCCTACAACTGCATTCGTAAGTAGAAAGCAAGCAGAAGGGAAGGTGACAAATCTCTTCTGATGTGTGCTTCTTTTTTTGTTTTGGAGGAAAATCTTTTCCCAAATCTCCCCAACAGCTTTCTCTTAAGTCCTATACCCAGAACTGGGTCCCTTGGTTATTCCTACCCGAAGGCAAAATATGTATCTAGCATTTTTATATTTATCACGTGATGTGGGCTTTAACAGGAAGAAGATGAAGGGAAAGGGAAATAACTTCTGGAAGGGTAAAAGATCTGCCTCTTCCCATTGTTGTGAAGATTAAATGCAGTAATGTGAGTATGCGCATCTAATTGGACTGGGCACATTAAGGGCTCTCCACTCTCATTTCTTTGTTTTGTTTCCCCCTTTCTTCCCCTTCAGGTTTCCTTTCTCAGTCTCCACCTTTAAAAGTAAAGTGGAAATCCAGAACCTGTACTCACCTTTCCTAAACAAAGGCACTGCTCGTCTCTTTCACCCCAACCTACTTTTTGGATTTCTGCAGTTCTAGAGTCCACAAACTTTTTGGAATTTCCCTGAGCTCTCAAGAAAGTTCCTGACCTCAGACTGAGGAGTACATTTTTTATGGCCAGCCCATGGATGTTGATTATAAAAAAAGAAACTAAAATGTCAACTATGTTTCAACTAAAAAATAAACGGAGAAATCTTTAGAGAACAAAAAAGAAAAACACAACAGAGTGTAAGTTATTTCTGCAGCACTAGTCTGCATGAAAAATCATCTGTTTCAATGGAGTGAAGCTCTTTTGAGAAGAGAGCAAAAGGCACCCTGATGCCTATCTGGTCCGAATGCTGGCTCTGTGAGCCCCGTAAGATGTTTCTTGCCATCGGAGCAATGACTTGAGTTTTTCCATTCCAACTGTGGCGAAAATGAATAAGAAAACTGGATCCTGCTTCTGCAAGCAGGATACAGACTCTACACTAATCAAAAAAGGAAGATTCATTATAAAACGATACTTTACTATCCAGATTCTGAATCATTTCATGGACCGCCACAGGATTAGAATGGGGATATTGTAGAAGCTCAAACCTTTGAAAGGAAGTTTTTTTTTTTGTTTTTTTTTTCCTAAATGAGCTCCTCTTGCTGCTCTCTGATTCACTGCAATCCGGATCTCACAAGTTCACCTCTTTCTCTTTTAATCATATTCCAAGGTAGTTACTTTAAGGGAGCATGGGCACGGTGTGGGGTTACAGATAAAACAGGGGCTGGGGCTCAACTGAAAATGCATGACGTGGGAAGTGCCAGTGAAATGCTGGCGCTGTAAACAGGGAAGAGGAAAGTAACGTTTCTAGAAACCGGGTTAGTAGCAATAAAGACTTACAAGGGCCGTGCGCCATTTGCCAAACCGAGGTTGATTTAGCAACGGATTCGTGAACCAGTCCTGATGAGAGGTACTCAGAGCTGAGCACCTCAATGACGTCCCTGGCTCCAAGATGCGTTTCCCTGTTGTGCTCATTGGTGAAGCCCACTGAAACCTTCTGCATTGCTGTCACTCATGAACATTCATAGACAAAAAATGTTGACAACTACTGACCACGCTGCTGTGGGATTCTGCTGGACACAGTGCAAAGGAAAACCACCAGCAGCTGTCTGAAGCTGGGCTTCTTTTATTAACGTTTGGTTAATAGAGCCTTTACCATGAAACAAACCAGATGAAAACCAAGCCTTCATTAGGAAGGCTTAGCACAGGCTGTGACAGATTATGTTGTGACCAAGTCAGGAGGTTTTCATTAGCTTGCACACTGCTCTGTGCCCAGCATGGACTTAGGTGCTCCGGGATCATATAGAGGGAGTTGGAAAGGGAGCATGACCTCTCTTCCTTCCAGGAGGCAGACTGACATTCAGGAAACTGAAAGAATCCTATGTAAGGTGAGTGTGGGATTCATGCTGAATTGTGTGGGACAGGTATGAGAAGGTTCAAAAGGACACAAACATCCATGTGAGCTGAGCCCCTTGAGAGCAAGAGCCCCAGCAGGCTCATTTTGGTATCTCCAGCATTGTGAATTTGTCATACAAAGTAGGGGTTTAATTGATAAATTTCAAATAAAGTTCAACTCTATATTTTTATTTACCCATAATTTCAATCCTACCCATTTTTTTCCCCTTTTAATTCCATTTATTTGTCAGAAAGAGAGAGCACAAGCAAGGGGAGTGGCAGGTAGAGGGGAGAAGTGGGCTCCCCACTGAGCAAGGAGCTGTGCATGGGATCCTGGGATCAAGACCTGAGCCAAAGACAGTCGCAGATGCTTAACCAACTGAGCCACAGGGCAGCCCAGTTCTACCCAATTTTATACTTGCTGTCTCTGCCTACACACTTAGAATATACACCTAAATTAAAGCGCCTCAAAACACCAATGAGGTTTCTAAACAGTCACACTCAGACACGCACAAACACACGCATTCACGTATAAACTCTCATTGATACTCATTTTTATTCTTGTCTCTCTTGATCTCGTGCTCACTTTTTCTCACTCCAGAACTGTTTCCAGAAGTTGGAGAAAGAGTTGAGTAGCACCTAGTTTTTCCAAGCCTTCACCTACCAGTTCACAAAAGCACAAGAATGAAGAATTAGAACAGTGGAGGACGAAGACAAGAGCATGATGATGGGGGAGAGAAGAGAAAGATTAGGAGAGAAAGAAAACCAGAAAAATCAAGCTTCCTATTGTGAGTAGGGAATTAATTGTAAATGATGATACTTTTACCCTAACAAGGAGAAGGAGGATGGCTCCCAGATTTTATAGCAGGGTGAGTGTCTTGCAAAGACTGACTGCTTTGGGCTTATTGACTTGTGGAGAAGCAGAAAAAAGGAAGTACACTCACATCTCCATTCTGTCATAAATTCCAGTGACTCATAGTTCTTGAATAGTTTAGTTTCTAGCATATATACTTAGATTTTGTATAGGTCTTTCCCACTGAGCCAACTCTCGTATAAAATGAGATGAGTAGTACTTTTTTGGGAAAAGAGTCGATTACTTAGTGAATGCAGATGCCTTCTGTGGTGATTGATTTTATGGGTCAGGTTCAGTGGGCCATGGTATATTTGATCAAACATTATTCTGGATGTTTCTGGAAGGGTGTTTTTGGATGAGACTTAACATTTAAATTGGTAGATCGACAAGTAATCTGCGACAAAGGAGGCAGGAATAGACAACAAAGAAAAAACAGTCTCTTCAATAAGCGCTGCTGGGAAAACTGGACAGCTACATGCAAAAGAATGAAACTGGACCACTTTCTAACACCATACATACACATGCAGTCACATACACACATACTTTAAAATGGATTAAAGACCTAAATGTGAGACCTGAAACCATAAAACCCTAGAAGAGAACACAGGCAGTAATTTTTTTGGCATTGGCAGTAGCGACATTTTTCTAGATATGATTCTTAAAAAGCAAAAGTAAAAAACAAACTATTGGGGACTATATCAAATAAAAAGCTTTTACACAGGAAAGGTAACCATCAACAAGATGAAAAGGAAACCATCAACAAGACAAAAAAGGCCACCTACTGAATGGGAGAAGAGATTTGCAAATGATATATTCTTAAGGGGTTAACATTCAAAAGATATAAAGAATTTAAACAACTTAACATATTAAAAAATGGGTTACAGGGGCGCCTGGGTGGCTCAGTGGGTTAAAGCCTCTGCCTTTGGCTCAGGTCATGATCCCAGGATTCTGGGATCGAGCCCCACATCCGGCTCTCTGCTCAGCAGGGAGCCTGCTTCCCCCTCTCTCTGCCTGCCTCTCCGCCTACTTGTGATCTCTCTCTGTCAAATAAATAAATAAAATCTTAAAAAAAAAACATGGGCTGCAAATGACATGTCAGATAAAGGGTTGGAATCCAAAAATCTATAAAGAACTCATCAAACTCAATACCCAAAACCCAAATAATCCAGTTAAGAAACGGGCCAAGGACAAGAATAAACGTTTTTCCAAAGCAGACATCCAGAAGGCTAACAGCCACATGAAAATATGCTCAGTGTTATTCATCAGAGTGACAACCAGAGCAATACAAATCAAAACCATAATGAGGTACTACCTCAGAGTTATCAGAATTGCTAATATTAAGAAGTCAGGGAACAAAGATGTCGGTGAGGCTGCAGAAATAACATATGATCCAGTAATTCTAATACTGGGTATTTACCCAAAGAAAGCAAAAACACTAATTTGAAAGATATCTGCACCCCAATGTTTATTGCAGCATTATTTATAATAGCTAAGATATGGGTGCAACCTAAGTGTCCAATGATAGAGGAATGAATAAAAAAGATGTGGTATAAAGCTATACATATATAATTACTCAGCCATTAAAAAAGAATGAGATCTTGCCATTTGCAACAACTTGGATGGACTTAGAGGATATCAAGCTAAGTGAAATAAGTCAGACTGAGAAAGACAAATACGATATGATCTCACTCATATGTGGAACCTAAAAAACAAAATAAATGAATAAACTAAGAGCAGAATCAGACCTATAAATACAGAAACAGATGGTTGCCAGAGGGAAGGTGACGGGTGGATGGGCAAAATGATGAGGGGGAGTGGGAGATACAGGTTTCCAGTTATGGAATGAACAGGTCATGGAAATAAAAGGCACGGCCTAGGGAATACAGTCAATGATATTGTAATAGTGCTGTATGGTGACGGACGGCAGCTGCACTTGCAGTGAGCATAGTATGACATACGGAGATGCTGACTCACTATGCTGTACAGCGTAAGTAACACTGTGTGTTGACTATTCAAATAAAAAAAAGTTTTTTAAGTGGCACGAATGGACAATAAAATTTGAATACTTACAACATATATAATACTTTTTGTTTGCTTATTTATTTTTGAATATATTCATCTAATATCTGGTTAATATAAAACAATATTCCTCCCAAAATTTTTTTTAAAGATTTTTTTTATTTTTTCAGTAATGTGTACACCCAGAGTGGGGCCTGAACTCACAACCCCAAGATCAAGAGGTGCATGTTCCCCTCGCAGAGCCAGCCAGGTGCAACCAACCCCCTCAAAATTTAATTTAAAAAAACTGACTAAGCAGACTGCCCTCTATAATGAGAGTGGTCTCATCCAATCAACTGAAAGCCTGAAGATAGAAAAAGGTGGCTAACCTCTCCTGAGCAAAAGGGTGTTCTCCAGCACAGACTTCAGGATCCATTTGCAACACTGACTCTTCCTGGTTTCTCCAGCAGACTGTCTTTCCACTTGTGCGCATGCACACACACAGTTCTGTTTCTCTGGAAAACCTTGACAAATACAGCATTCTCTATGCTGATAAACAAACTTGAGATGCAGCAAACGTGTTCATGCCTTTCTCCAATCAGCCCCATAACTGAGAAGGTGAGAGTCCAGCCTGGTCCAGATGTGAGCTCTGTTCTTTCTTAGCTGTCTGCCCTGGAGAGTTCACCTAAACTTGAGAAACAATCGCCCAGGAGACAAGAACAGTGCCAACCCCTTGTATATTAGTTTTCTATGACTGCCGTAATAAATTACCACACACTCAATGCTTAAAACAACATAAATTTATTCTCCTACAGTTCTGGGGGTCAGAAGTCTCAAATCAAGATATCAGCCGTACTTCTGGAGGCTTCAGGGGAGGAGGTCTCTTGCTTTTCTCAGCTTCTAGAGGCTGCTTATGTTCTTTGGATCACAATGCCTTCCTTGTATCATTCCAAACTCTTGTTTCCACTGCCACATCCCTGTTACTCTTCTGATCTCCTGCTTCTCTTATAAGTATCCACACAATTACATTGGGCCCACCCAGGTAACCCAGGATAATCTTCCCACACAATACTCTTAGTTTAATTAAAGTCTCTTAGTTTAATGCAAAGTCTCTTTTGACATCTAAGGTAACATTCACTGGTTCTGGGATTGGGCTGTGGCTATCTTTGGGGTGGGAGGTAAGACATTATTTGGCCCACCACACCTTGATACCAGAGGTCACTGGTTACAGATGAAAGGTTAGATGTGGGGGGAGGGTGATTCTGAGATTTCAGCATTGGGATTTGAAATTTGGTCTTTTTGGAAAAGTACTCAAGTATTCAGTGAATGCAGAAAGTTGCAACAAAGAAATGCTTTCTTGGCTGCTAAAGAGACAAATACATGTTTGTACTGTATTTTTCTTTAAAAAATGAAAATTCTTCTAGAGACATCATAAAGATTCTTCCATCTTAAAAAAGAAATATTAAATGATTTTTAAAGGACAGTATTCAGATCTATGTACACAAATCTGTGGGGACTCTTCGCCTGGCAGCTTTACCAAGTACTTTGTTCAGTTTCCTTTAAGTTACCTTTATCAGGAATTTGAACTTTTTTTTAAATAAAGATTTAGTTATTTGCCAGAGAGACAGAGAGAGAGAGAGAGTGTGTGTGTGAGAGAGAGAGAGGGAGCATTGCACAAGACCAGGGTGTGGGGTAGTGAGACAAGCAGACTTCCTGCTGAGCAAGGAACCCAGTGCAGGACTCTATCCCTGGACCTCTGGGATCATGACCTGAGCTGAAGGCAGATGCTTAACCGACTGAACCACCCAGGCATCCCAGGAATTCAAACATCTTAAGATGGACCCTGAAAAGCTCCCTCAACACATGTGATTCAAGTATTATAAATACATGTCATCATTTGCATTCCAGAATATGTCATCCCAATATAAGTTTGAGACTTGTTTTGTGCCCTTAAATGATGAATACAACTTTTGAGAGAATCAGTAACTTTCAGGGCTTCCCTCTTGGCTACATGAATAACTTCAGGGAAACCTCTGGCCTTTCTTTTTGGTGAATTGCTGTATTGTGCGTGTTCCAGACACTCCACAATCTTTGCTTGGTATATTCTTAGCAAAGAAAACTTAACTTTGAAACCATAGAAACTGAATAAATCAGTTTTCAAAAATCATCCTGATGGCTCAATTCGATGTTCAACAATTGTTAAAAAGTCTATAATTTCAACCAGGCAATGAAGACTCACGGTCTGAGCCTGATTGAGGTTAAAGGATTCATCTAATTTTGAGGACCCCAGGCTTACATTACTCTTAATGATGGCACTCTCTCCTAGGCATTCACCTACCTCCAGGTACATAGCCTTTAAATAAATACCCGAGACTTGGTTTAGAACTCAAGGATGATTTATCTTCTCCATTCTAAGGACATTTTACTATACATAACTATGCCTTTTCCTCTTCCTCCTCCTCTTCCTCCCTGTCTTCCTCCTCTTCTTCACTGTGAATCTCTCATTATTTACCTATCTGGGATTGTACTTGGTCGGTCAATCCAGTTCCCCCTAATGAAATATCTCAGTCATTTTGAGCCTAGTCACAAATCTTTGGCTCTGTTAGTTACTTCACTGTCCATTTCTTTGTTTTCTGCTTTTCTTCTTAAAACTTGACTTTATTGCTGGGTGAAGAACATTTTCCTGTCTTTCAGCATCAAGTGAATTGCCATCATGGAAAAGAAGGCCAACCATGTCACTGCTCCTGTCACTGTGTAGGCAAGACCTAAGAAAAGGTTACTGCCTCCACTCCATGTCAAGGTGGAAAGAACAACTGATTTTTCTCCTCTAAACCTGGTTACTGGAAAATCTAAGACAAGAAGACCTGTTAAGGATTATTTCAACACTTCTCAGCTCTACCACTGTATATCCTAAATATATTAGGCTGAACCATATAAAATTGTTGTGTTTGTAGGTTTAAAAAATGGTTGAATATTGAACTTCATGTTGTCTAATCTTTACCAATGTTGTATCTTCCTGGAATGAAATTAAGCAAAAACAAGCTTTCTCTCTACATAGTTGTAATCTATAAAAGAGATTCTGACACAAATAGATCAGACTGACTTACAGACAACTAAAAAAATGGACAAATATATTTAATTTCCTTTGGCAGACCCAAGGAAATGAAAAGAATACAGATGTGCTTTACAGCAAACCTAAATTTTTGTTTGTGAATCAGGAGACCCAGGGTAGTCCTTCATAACTAAAGTTTGAATTCCTACCTTGTAGAAAATTCTTCAAAATTAGTGAAGAATAAAAATAATGAGATAGATGGCAAAACATTTTTGGTGGGAAAGCTAAAGGTGGTGCATTCATTTGGGTTTTGAAAAGGCAAACATCCCTCATTGCTGGGGAGAATATGTTTGAAGTGGGTTTGCTATCGTTAGCATTTGAATGATGTCATTTTGATTATGCATGTGGCCTGAGGTTTTTAAACATCTGGTGCCTTTTGTAAACCAAACTAATAAACAAATAAAGGCTTCTCATAGCAACGGCACAGAACTGCAGCATTTCCCAGCAAAGCTCTTAAAAGGCCTCGAATCACTTGGCAACATGCGATTTAAAGGCACAAGGAAACTGGTTAGGAAACAAGTTCTCTCTCTCGTTCTTTTCCATCAAAATCCCTCACTGTCACCAGGTCCCTGCATGCCACCTTGACCCAGCTGTGTGTTTTCTCTTCTTTCAGTTCCATTAAGAAGGTCTTTTTCTCAGACACAGAACATCTTTTTCCCCTTAGGAGTGGCATAGGTGTCTGCTGCAGCTATGATTTAGTCCTTCTGCTTGCGTGGCAGCAAGGCCGTGAGGCAGGCTGGGTACTACTCACACCAGGGCTCTGCTTGGGAGGTGCAAGTGTAGGGCTGAAGCTCAGGGTCCAGGTTCTGCCTGCAAGATTTAGACTCAAGAGTCATCAGCATTAAAATAGGACTGTGAATGAAGTCACTCAAGAAGAGCTTGACTCCAGAGAAGAAACAGTGTCTCCTCTGTTTGGAACATGGAGTCCCTTATGTTTCCCTCAACTCAAAACCCCTGGGCATGCATGGTGAGGACAGCAGTAAACGATGGGCTTCTTTCTTCCTGTTTTGTGACGGTAACTCTACCTGCTTTACTGATACGGGAATCATAGACAAAGTTGGGATCAGAAGGTCTAATTTGGGAGACCACTGTCAAGCACCTTTCAATCTCAAATTGGGGGGCGGTGGCTTGCTGAAATCCTATTAAAAAGGTAATATTCTATGGTTTACTCTTAGATCTGTATGTATAAGGCTGCATAAGAGAAACAGGTCTGTGGCGTTCATTTTTATTTAGGGAGAAATGAAAATGAAGGAACTGAAGGCAAACCATACTCATCAGTGAACAAAAAGGAGGCAACAAGCTGAGAAGCAGAGAGGGTATCACATCAGTGGTGCATCTCTGACTGAGGAATGTCTCCCCACACCCTCCACCTCCCTGTCCCCACCTGGTCAGAATGGAGATGTCCCACACTCTAGGATAGGAAAAAAAAACGTGGAGTGGGGAACTAGAGCTCATATAGTCATTCACTTCTTCTAAACGATTTCTCATTCAAGCTCCCCGAGATGTAAAGAAACTACTAAGGCGGTAGACAGTTTTGTGGTAAGATCCTCTGGCCTGCTGGGAGTCCCATGAACAACTCCTACTCAGTGGCCCTGAGATTGTGTATAAATATATAATTTTTTTTAAAGATAATGTTTGGCTCTCATTTTGAAGTTAAATCTTTTTGTCTTTAAGTCAAGAGTTACATTTGTACTTTTGAATTAAGTGAAAACATTCAGAATCCCACATTAAAGCCTGTGTCTCCTAACTTGGACCTTATGTCCTTAACCAAGGCACTGACTCCTACCAGCTGGCTCGGTATCAAAGACAGAAGAACACAGTGTTTTCAGAGCAGAACTTAGAGCACACATCACGTGGGATGGATGGACTGCACCTGCATCTTGAGTCCAGGGCTCCCTTGGTCTATACTTTTGTTTAGATTAAAAGGTTCTACAGTGTCTCTCAATTTTCATTATTTTTAGCATATATTCTAAATTTACTGCTTACCAAATCACTCTCTCTCATTTCCCTGGTCTTCTACCTTATCCCATCCCTCTCTGTTACACATCTCTAGGTCCACTGTATTTAATCTTTTGGGGGAATAGAAATAGTCCTTCCTTATTTACCTATCCCTACTTACCTGATAGTGCTATTAACTGTTATTCCTAAAAAAAATTTCTTTTAAAAGTACATATTTGATTATATATAAAGTGGAGACTAACAGTTCTATGGTGACAAGTGACAGCACTACCAATTAGAGAACTATATATTTCTTCTTTGTATACACAGATTAGATTGTAGAATCGAAAAGTACAAAACAAAATAATTCAACAACTAGTACCTAGACCAATGCTGATTTTTCTTGATCTTCAGGAAGAAGAGTGGTATAAAAGGATACTATATGTAATGTTAAAACTATAGTTACCAGCAGGCAAGCCTTCAGTAAAGTACTGTATGCGATTGAGTCGACGGTACAGTTTTTTGAAAGTGGGAAAGGCGGCTGCCCGCATCCACACAATGAAGTCATCATTGAGGAAGCCATTGTTTTCTGGATCCTCTTGATCTAGTTCATAGACAGGCTTCGCCCAGGATGGAGGCTTTGTGGTCCCTGTGGGAAGAAATCACTGACATGTTTGACAGAAATCATCTACACCCTTCAGTTTTCCTTAGAATAGAGAGGATGAAATAGTTTTGCTTTCTTGAGAAAAGAGAAGTAATAATTAAGACTTTAAAAAAAGTGTGTATGTATAAGCTACCTAAGTATGCAAACTTTAAAAAATAGTGGATTATAAAAACTCTAAGGAAATGTAGGGGAAATAGTGATGATTTGTCATAGGGTTACAATAGAACAGAATATCAAATTATATGTCTATTATTTGTTCAACTACATTAAATGCATATAAAGCACTGAAAAAATAGACCAAAAGGATAATAGTGGTTATATTCAGGGATAGCATCACAGGGACTGTCGTCATTTTCTTTAGCTTCACTAGCAATTTAAAGACAGGAAATTAAAACAAGATGTGATCATTTCATCTAAAGCTTGGGTAACAGGTGAAGAAAACAAATGACAACAACTGATGATGCAGCGGAACGAGGAACTCTTGCTCAGAGCAGATAATGTGCAGACTGAAAACATCACTGGCAATCTAGGAATATGCATCAGAAATTTCAATATATTTTGCATATGTTTTGGCCTAGAAATTCTACTTCTAGAAATTTATTCTAAGGAAATAATCATGTATGTGCATGAAGACTCTGTTAAATAGATATTTTCTGCTGCAAAGTGCTTAGAGCTCAAAGCTGGAAGTAAAGAGGATGAACTGATAAAGAGAAGGCAGAGAACAAAGATGTTACGAGCCTGTTTTTTTTTTCCCAAAGATTTTATTTATTTATTTGACAGAGAGAAGGAGATCACAAGTAGGCAGAGAGGCAGGCAGATACTGAGGGGGAAACAGGCTCCCTGCCAAGCAGAAAGCCCAACGTGGGGCTCGATCCCAGGACCCTGCGAGCATGACCTGAGCCAAAGGCAGTGGCTTAACCCACTGAACCACCCAGGTGTCCCAATTACAAGCCTGTTCTAAAGCCAGGAGGCCTAGTAGATTTGGGTGTTGTAGGACTGTTGGAAGCACAGGATGGAAGGCCAGTGCCAGGAAATGAGTCTGTTGAGTTTACTCTCCTTCTCATACTTCCCACTTTAGCATGGTGGGCTTGTCTGTCTCTTCCACTATACAGCATGCTCCTCACTATAGTGTCCTTTTTTCACTGGCATTTAGTCTAGTGCCTGGCACAGAGCAGGCATTCAACAAATGCTTGCTAAAGGAAAGAGTGACAGAAGATAATAAAATCCATATTGAATTTTAAAGAATTAGTCAATAAGAGAAAATTGCTTAATGAACTTTTTCATTCTAGAAAATTGGTTCTAGTAATTGCAGAATCCAAATGCAAAAGAGGAAACCACTCTTTCTCAACTCGATTGACTAAACTGTTTTCTTTTAAAAGAAACCTGTCCTGTTTTCTAAGCACGGGACTTGTAAAAGCAAGTGCTCAGTTTGGTTCTACTAATCTGCTTAAGTATGTTTGTACACTTAAAACTTCCTCTGGAAAAAATTCCTTTGCTGAAGAAACTTCCTCTGCAAATATTGTGGAGCTCAACTATTTTGGGCCCTTCCCAAAATTTCAATCATTGTTGCTAGAAGAATTTTGATGAAAACTGAAATTGCCTCTGGTACCTCCACCGTGGACCTCACCCTGTCATGAGCTCATGTCCCAAGGTAATATGTCCTATAAGAAACTGACCTTCATCACCCAGGGAGCTTGTTAAAAATGTAACTTTAAGCATGCTTTTCCTTACCAACCCCTGATCCCAGTTCATCCCATTTCCAGAGAGTATGAGAAGTGTGATCTAAGAGGCACCAACTTGCTTCCTTTTCCAAGTTGGGTCATTCGTATTTATCCATTTATTCAACAACAAGCATTTCTGGATTGGTCACTATGTATCAAGCACCAGGGATAAAAAACTTCCTAATTTCCTCAAGGAATTCACAGGCTGAAGAGGGATGACAAGTATTCAAATAGATAATTACAGGATAATGTGGTAACTCTTACAGTAAAGGTAAAAACGAAGTGGAGCAGGAGATGAGAGAACACCAAAGACTCTTTGTGTTGCAGGCCAAGGTTATGTGGCAAGACAAAATAAGAGAATGTTGCCAAGTTCCTTTCAAAAACTAGGGATTCAATTATAGATACAGTGATCATACGTGCCAGTTGTCTAAGATAGTCCAGCATATGTCTTTTGTCTGTTATCCCACCTGACTTAGCATTTATCCCAAACAAATAATGTACATATAATTTCATCCTTCCACCTTCCAGCCATTGTCTTAGCTAATAGTGTGCGAAATACCCATGTGCAGTGAATGGAATGCTTACTTTAACATGTGATTAATGAAAGATAACCAGAGATCCTTTCAATCAAAACATAGTATATTCCTGTGACGCCTCCCAGCTGCTTGACACTCCAGCTAGTTAGGTCATGGCCTCTGTGTTGACCAATGAGACACACGAAGCTGCCAGCCTACAACTCAGTGGGATCAGTGGAAAATTATAGGTTATGTTATACACACATGACATAGTGTGGGAGATAGATGCTGAATGTCTTGCTGGGTGTACATTTGAACCCTGTTGCAACTGTGGTTTTATCATTTATTATAGGGTACAAATGTATAACTATTTTATTGTTTGGTATCAGTTTTTATTTGCTAGGAAGTCCTTTTAGCTGTAAAGAGCTAAAAAATAAAACATGTATGTTTAATGTAAAATTAAGTACAGTTTCTTGAGAAAGTTGATGAATGTGAAACTTGCAGTGCTGGTTGACAATTACCACACAAAGGAACCATTGTGATGTCAATGACCAACTGAAAATTAAAAGACATGAGTCTCTTGAAAAACATCAACATCTACTTCAGAGGTGTGGTTATTTTTAGAAGTATATCCTACAATGCTTTGCCTCAGGTAGCTACAGAAGGTCCATTTCTTTGTCATTATGTAAGCATGACTTTTCATTTAGATCAACTGAGCTTCCCTTTAGTTTTTTTTTTGGTGGGGGGCTAAACAAAGGAAAGCTTTAATGTGTTGCCTCCATTTGTTCTTTAGTATAAAAAGAACTTTGTACACAAATAAATGAGTCCAGTTTCACATCAGTGTCTTCAAATGCTTCAAAATAGAAAAATCAGTTAATTAATATAATTGTTTGGATTTTTTGGTGTGACTTTTCATGCAATCACAGCAAAGCTTTTTGATACTCAATCTTGAAAGATTAAAAATTCTAACATTATAATAAATATTGCTATAAATTCAGCTAAAAAAATGAAAAATCAAGTGTAAGTTTTTGGTTTTGCGGTGACAGCATAAACACAAATTTGGTGGAGCACAACATCAGAATAAAGATAATGGTCTTGATAAATCGAGAAATGTACAGATCAATGTACTTTAACTTGGTTGTGGTAGATACATAATGTGTCACTATATCCGAACAAGCTACAGTATTTTACTAATTAAAAGAAGAGCTGAGGTTGTGCAAATTAAATATTTTTGTATATTCACAGAGAAACTGAACTGTAAAATTTTTACAATAAGATGGATGATAATTAAAAGAAACACTTCAGGATGGTAGTATATGTGGTCCATCTTTGCTACGCATCATCAACCAGAAATGCTTGAGCCTTTGAAGAACTAGTTTGTATATGAAATGATGTGTCCTATAATTATCCTAAATTTTTTTGGTAAATGAGCCTCTAACTTTGGGTTGAATTTTAGTCAAAGTAATTTAAAGATTTTAAATGAAGTATCCAAAATATGGAATGCCAAAAAACTTAGTTTTTGATTTAGTGAATTGTAATTATTGAAAGACAGTTTTGCAAACAAGAAGATATTAAAATTTACCCCCATGAAAACAATGGAATAACTGAACATGTTATATAATGAGAGTTCAAAATGTGGACCAATTTAATTTTTAATTCTACAATTATACTTCACAATGTTTCAATTCAGGTAAAAGCTCTTTTCATGGAGCTCCTATTTTTAACTGGATTAAATTTTTTCTTTAGGGTGCCTGGGTGGTTCATTTGGTTAAGTGCCTGCCTTCGGCTCAGCTCCTAGAGTCCTGGGATTGAGTCCCACATCAGGGTCCCTGCTCAGTTGGGAGTCTTCTTCTCCCTCTCTGTCTTCCCCTCACCCTTGCTCATGCTCTCTCTCTTTCTCTCGCTCAGTCTCTCTCAAATAAATAAATAAAATTGTCAAAAATTTTTCTCTACCAGAATGAAACGATATTAAGATTTTATAGCATCTAAATTTAGGAACACACTTAGAAAGATAAGAGATAGAAAAAAATGTGAGGTAAAAAGACAGTGCCTATGAAAATATTTAGGTTATAATACTAGCATATTTCAATATAAAAAAATGAAAATGAAAATATCCTCCATTTAGTAAAATTGGCTATTAGCATAATAGGTACCTCAGCACCTATAGCTACCTTCTCAGTTAAGAAAATAATTAGAGTTAAAAGAGAAGAATCAATTAAAAGGGCCAACAGTATCAAATTGATTAACCATAAAGTTTTTTTTTTTTAAAAGATTTTATTTACTTATTTGACAGACAGAGATCACAGGTAGGCAGAGAGGCAGGCAGAGAGAGAGGAAGGGAAGCAGGCCCCCTGCCAAGCAGAGAGCCGGACGTGGGACTCGATCCCTGGACCCCGAGATCACGACCTGAGCCGAAGGCAGCGGCTTAACCCACTGAGCCACCCAGGCGCCCCAACCATAAAGTTTAACTTCAAAAAAGACTGCAGATAATTCTGTAAAATAATTAAAAATATTTTAATAAATTTTAAAAAATAATAAAAAGAATAAACTCATTAGAAAAATACAGGGGCATGTAATGAAGACAAATATGGCCAAGAAACTGATTAAAATTATGTGACTGTATATCCAGAATAGTAATTCTGCTTAGGTTATCTTTTAATGTTTTAATAATAAAGTCATTTTTTTAGTTGGCTTAGTATACACAGATATGTTATTTTAATTTTTGAAATAGTTGCCTTTTAAAGTAGTTTGTAAGGGCGCCTGGGTGGCTCAGTGGGTTAAAGCCTCTGCCTTCAGCTGAGGTCATGATCCCAGGGTCCTGGGATTGAGCCCTGCATCAGGCTCTCTGCTCAGTGGGGAGCCTGCTTCCTCCTCTCTCTCTGCCTGCCTCTCTGCCTACTTGTGATCTGTCTGTCAAATAAACAAATAAAAATCTTTAAAAATAAATAAATAAATAAATAAATAAAGTAGTTTGTAATGGAATTATTGTATAGGTTCATCAATATGGTAATGTCAATTTACTGATTAATAAATTCAAATTTAAAATAAATATATAACTTTAGTTTTTCTAGTGCTCCCTTTTCACTCTCAAAAGTGCACGAGTTTAGACAACAAATTACATGGTCACCCTAATTACAAATAAAGCAACAATTTTCTTAAAACATTGCTTTTTTCCTAATGTCAACTGAAAGGAACCAGGGCACCCATCATTTCATGTTTCTGATAGGTACGTGATGGAGATGTCCACAGGGAGGGGAAGTCAGAGCAAAGGGGAAGTCAGCAAAAAAAGTAAAGAAGGAGGTATCTTAAACATTTCCTCACACATAAAAACTTGAGAAAAGAAGATTTAGCTAATATATGGGTCTTACCTGCAAATGCGATAGAAAGATTTTTGGATCTTGGATTCTGAAATTTGACATACTTATCTGTCCACCATGTAATTCCACTTCTTAGCATTGGGACTTCAATAGGTATAGAGGAATTCAGGTTGTATGAAAGAATAATGGTATCTGTAAGGAAATTAAAAACTGTGCTAGAGATGCAAGCAAGCATTTTTGCTCCACTTCAAAGTACAAAACCAGACACAGCTGAAAAGTAAACTAGGGTTTTAGCTCAGTGCTAAACATGCCTACATGTAATAGATGTTGGAATTAGAAAACTATTCTCTTTCTTGCCAAGGCCCCAATTATTGGAAAATACTCTAAAGCTCCATTGAGCTCATGTTCCCTAACTACTTCAGATCTCTGGTAAGGGAGAAGTTATTTGCAAATGAAATACGATAAGTCAGTGGATAGTGTATACACAATTTCTTTTCTTTTCTTTTTTCTTATTTTGAAATGCTACTCAGTTGCAGAGGTGATCTTCTGGACATTTAGGTTATTACTGCTTATGAAAAGGCACACCATGGAGACAGGAAAAGTCACCTACCATTGAATATGCTGTTGGCAATAGCACCACAAGGAGCGATTGGAGTCCCATCATGGGACCTGCTAAATGGAGCACAGGTTCCAACATCCTGGAAGCAAGATGATACAGTAAAAAGAAATGCTTTGGTAAACTCTCTTAGAATGTTAAAAGTGAGAACACTGGCAATGTAAATTAACCCACACTAATAACAAGATTGTGGACTGCTACCTGTTTTTCCCAGATTTCTGGCTGATGTAGACTAGGAAATTTTTGAGTTTTGGAGGTTTTGTGTGTATGTGTGTGTGTGTGTGTATGTTCATGTGTCTGTGTGTTGTGTATATTTTTTTCCTTATTAACAATATATAACATACCAAATACATCTGCAGGAAGGGACTTACTTTGTGGGCTCAGCTAAATATCACACTAAGGCTACACCCAGAATATATTATTAAATCTTTTTTTTATTGAAGTGTAATTCACATTCTGAAAATGATACAAATTGTAGTGAGTCTATATATTAGGTGACTTATCACAGGGGATCCATCCACCTAACTACCACAATAGATTTTTAAAAGAGTGGTGGCCAAAAAAAAAATCATCTGATTATCACTTTCATATAATAATCTCATTATGGAAAAGGTTTCCTTCTAGGGTTTTTGTTGTTGTTGTTGTTTGTTTGTTTGTTTGTTTTTGCTAGCATGCTGAGTATCATTTATCAAGAATAAAAATTTATACTTCTAAGAGTGAAAGGGTATTTAATTAAACCAAAGGCTCTTACTCAATCAAGTAGAGCTTGATTTCCTTAATTTCCTTAACCTTGGGTGGAGTGAAGTCCCGAATTACAGGAAGGACAATGGTAGATATACAGGGAACTGGACTGAGACCAAACACTCAAGGTTACTATCAAAATGGCTGGTGCATGAAAGGATAAGCATTTAATTGGACAAGATTCGTACTACTGTTCTGAAGAGGGAAACTACTCCTCTCATTAGCAGATATATAGAATACCCAGCCCATTCATTTTATGCAAAAATGAAATGAACATTCTGTTTTATAAAGCTTTAGATTTTTAGTTTATTTTCTGATAACCTCTTTTAGACTTAAAGACCCACCAGGTTTTTGTTGTTTTTGTTTTTTTTGTTAAGTATTTACTAAATTAACTAAAGCCTAACCTTTAAGTCTGTACCCATCAGTTGGCTATTACTTCTGGACAGAATATATCGATAGAGATTCTGATAGAAGCCGTACAGTTTGTAGTACATATAAACATTACCCTGTAAAAGGAGAAAAGCAAGAAGAATTAACTGGAATATTAATAAACATGGACACAATTTTTAGAATAAAAATTATTACAGAAAGAACGGATAGGAACTGGAAGTTTCTTTATATCAAGCAGAAACCCAAGAAATTATTTTTTAAAAATTGGTGTTGGAAAATCCTTGTCTACACAGAATTATTAAAATCACCAAATAACTTATTTCCAATGTTTTTGTAAGGGCTGCTGTGCTTCTGCCGTGAAAAAATCTTAAACCCAGATTTTATATTCTCAATATATAAAATTGATGCTACAGATTCCATTATTTTCTAACAATACCAGGAAAAATGCTTTGCCCAGGGGTTGTGGTAGGCATCAAAGTCAATTATTTCAAACGAAATCCTTGAACATATTTGAAGTTGGGGCCATCCGGGTGCATGTGAAAGGCATGAGATTGCTCCTTGTAGTTTGGCTCTGGGGTCTTTGTCTTTTTATCCCCAGAATCTAGCACAGTACCTGGCACACAGTGCTTGCTCAAGAAATGGTGAACCATTTGTTATGGACCAAAAAAAAAAAAAAGAGGGAATAGAATAATTCATGGATCTGAAAGAAAGGTGATTTTCACCTTGGCAATAAGTCACCCTGTTGCCATGAGAGATGGTCCTTTTCATCTATGCTACCCTATGAGGCTGTCTAGTCATAGGCTACCATCATGCTTACCTTTACGGTGACATAGCAACATTCTCCAGGCAGACTTGATACAGATCTTACTAAACAGCACATATAATGCAAATGGAAATGCCCAATGTGGCTGTTTATAATTAATATATGACCTACCTCCAAAATAATGAAGGCCTGCATCCAAAAAGATGAAGGCCTTTATTAAGTGCTCCCCATATGTTAGCCGTTATATTCCGTGCCAGAAATACAAACGTATTCTTTTATAATCTCTGGGGTCAATTGATTCGCGTATACCATGAAAAACTGGCACTTTGAAAAGGCTTCTGGTCTCCCCCTAAGGACATGTAAGAGGATGAATATGGAAAATGTGAGCTGGTACTCAGGGCAGGCTGGAAATAAAGGCCATGGTAAGTGTGACCATTTACAGAAAACAACAAAGGCTTAAGAACTTAGTCACTTGTAAGAGAAAAGTGTCTGGAATACCAACAAGGGGAGATGTTGGGTCATGACAAAGAGGCAGGCTGCAACATCATAAACAAGAGACCCTGGGTGTGAAGGCATAGCGGGAATGACTGATTACATTTCCTCACCCAACAAGGGAACCTCTACTGCTGACCCATAACTACAGAAAATATGAAACCCACAGAGTGGAATTTACCGTACATTTTCTTGGAGGCTAAAAAGAGAATTTCACTTACCCAAAGTGATACATTCACATAAATTACAAAATAAACAGGCAGAGCACACTCACACCACACCAGGGACAGAAGTGTTTTAATAACCTTTTTTTTTTCAGTGATTCTTTGTCCCAAATTTAGCTTAACAAGGCCTCCCAGAGCATCATCTTTTTTATTGGTCCTAGAGGCACAAGGCACTCTATGGTGTTTCTTCTCTTTAAATTCAGTGGCACTTTTGTGCAGGATTCCTAGTTTAAGGCAGTCTTGTGTGAACTCATTGCCTAGCATGTGTGCTGTGTGCTAACTGGTGAACCGAAGGCTCTGTGGTTGCACTAACTAGTTTGGCTGGATTTTTATGAGAAAGTCTTTGCCTGAAAGGAATGGTTAGCAGCTGGTAACATTTATTTGACTTTAAGGTTTCAAAGTACACAGACAGATGGAAACTGAAACCCTTAAGATTCGATCTTTTGGATTTTTTCTTTAAAAATGTAAGTACTCTGAGCCTCCAACTCTGTCACACCTTGATTTCAGACTTTTGACTTCCAGAACTGTGAGAGATTAGTTTTCTATTGTTTTTAGCACCCCGTGCTTTCCGGCCAAAATTAGGCAACACTAATTTTCTTTTTCAGTTGAAGTATAGTTGATACACAATGTTACATTAGCTTCAGGTGTACTACATAGTGATTTGACAAAGTCTAGACATTCATTATGCTGTGCTAACCACAAGTGTAGGTACTGTCTACACTAACAGTAACTCAGGATGGTGAGTTGAGGAAGGCAAGAAAGGGCATACCTATAAAGAACTAGAATTTTGACCTATAAGGACACACACATAAAACCTCCCTCACTGACTTTATGCAGATATTATTTATAATCCTAGTACAACTCAGTAATTCCCTTATAGTTTATATCTCACTTACTCACAAAATTGCTTAGCCCTAGCCATAATCAATCTGGATGTATTCAGAATATTACTAATGCCAACATGTTTTCATTTGGGATCAAGAGAGAAATAAGAAAAAGGTCACATAAAACCAAAGCTTCCTAGAACATAAAGCCATATAATTTAGCACTTGATCTTTCCTCTGTTCATTTACTCTTCCAACATTTTCTGAGCACCTACTACATAAATATACTGTGTTATGCACTGTGGAGGAAGCAGAGATTCATATGTTCATTCAACAAACATTAATTGAGCACCTACACTGTGCCAGGCATTGTCACAGGTGCTTGGGACACGATAATGAGAGATAGACAATAAACAATACATATCATAGACTATTAATTTATTTGGCAAATTAGAAGGTGATACGTACTACGGAAAAATTGAAATCACAGCAAGTTAACAAGGATCGGGAATAGTACAAGAGTGGGGTGAATAGACAGTTTGTAGTGTGAAATAGGATTGCCACAGTAGGCCTTATTGAAGTGAAGGTTGGACCAAGCCCTGAAGGAGATAGGGCAGTTGGCCAAGTGAATATCCGGTACAGGGGGCAAGGCAAGAGAACACATGACTAGTTGAATGAGTGAGGATTCCAGTGTGGTAGGAGTGGGGTTGGGGGAATAGAATGAAGGTTCAGGTCAGAGAGGAAATAAGAAGCCAAATCATGCAAAGCCTTGAAGGGACTTAAGCTTTTTCACTGAATGGAAAGAGGAGACATTGCAGGGTTTTTTTTCTTTTTTTTTTTTTAAGTTTATTTATTTGTTAGTAATCTACTCTCAGTGTGGGGCTTCAACCCATGTCCCAGAAATCAGGAGTTGCATGCTCTTCCAACTGAGCCAGCTGGGTGCCCCCACTTCAGGGATTTTTGAGTAAAAGAATAACATACGACTTCGACTTTAAAAAGCTCACCCTGGGGGTGCCTGGGTGGCACAGGTGGTTGAGCAGCAGACTCTTGGTTTCTGCTCAGGTCGTGATCTCAGGGTCGTGAGATTGAGCCCTGTGTTGGGCTCTGTGCTTGGTGCAGAATCTGCTTGAGAGTCTCTCTCCCTCTGCCTCTCCCTTCTCTCTCTCTCAAATAAATAAATCAATCTTAAAAAAGAAAAACTCACTCTGGTTGCTATGTTGAGACATGGATAGAAGCAGGGAGACCTGCTAGGAGGCTATTTCAGAAATCTAAGGGAGAGGTGAATATAGCATGGAGCTGGGTGGTAGTGCAAGAAGTGGGAGAAGTGGACAGACCCTGGATATACTTTGAAGGTAGAGCCAACAGGATGGATTGGATGTGAAAGAATAAAAGGAATGACAATGACTACTAGACTGTTGGCCTGAGCACTGGAAGGATGGAGTTGTTTTGTTTTGTTTTAAAGATTTTCTTTACTGATTTGACAGAGAGAGAGAGAGAGAGAGAGAGAGAAAGAGAACACAAGCAGGGGCCACAGGAGAGGGAGAAGCAGGCTTCCCATTAAGCAGGGAGCCCAGTGATGCAGGGCTCGATCCCAGGACCCCAGGATCACGACCTGAGCTGAAAGCAGATGCTCAATGACTGAGCCACCCAGGTGCCCCTAGGACGATGGAGTTGTTTCCAACTGAGATTGAGAAGTCTTTGGATGGACTGGGTTTTTTGGTAGGGGCAGGGAGTGGTGCAGTGGATAAGGGAGAAGTGGAAACCAGGAATTCAGGTTTGGAAATGCTGAGCTTCAGATATCTATTAGATATCCACATGATATTAGGAAGGCAGCTGGACATACAAGTATGGATTGGGAAGAGATGTTTAAGCTAGAGAGATAAAATGGTATTGGCAGTAGATGGCATCTAAAGTCTGGAGGTAGATGACATTTTCAAAAAAAGTGAACACAGTTAGAGAGAAGACTAAAGACTAGGACTAAAGTGCTGCCTATCTCAACGTAAGGAGTTTGGGGTAAACAGGAAGAACAGCAAAGGAACCAAAGAGGCAATCAGGGGCTAGGAGGAAAACCAAGACAGTATAGTATCTTGAAAGCTAAGAGAAGAACGTATGTTGAGGATGAGGGAGTGATCACCTGTGTCCAGTGAGCGACAAGGCACTAAGGTCTGACTGCTGAAACCTGACTGAGTAGATTTAAGAGAGAGTGAGAAGAGAGGAACTACTGCCAAGATAGACAACTCATTTGAGATTTCCTGCTAATGGGAAGTAAGAAATGGACAAATAGCTGGCAGGGAAATTGGGAGAACAGAAGAGTGGTTTGTTTGAAGAGAAGTGAAATAATATGTCTGTAAGCTGGGAATGATTGAGTAGAAAGAAAAGCTGATGATATAGGAGAGGACGGAACTGCTGACTTAAGTCCTTATAAGGGCAAGAAAAGAAGGCATCTCAGGACAGGTGGAGATAAGCCTGCAGATAGGAACAGGGATAGTTGACCTGGTAAAGGAAGGGTGTGGGGAAGGTTGAGCGTGTAGCGCATGCACTTTCGAGTAGGTAGTTGTGGTGCAACATGTAAAGCATGGTCTCTATCCTCAGGGAGGTTCCTATAAGTAGAGGAAGTGAAGCCACAGGATATTATTCTACAACTGATTATAATAAGTTCATCGGAAGAATGGAAATTGCTCCCAGGATATGAATGTGGGCAAATTGTTGCTGGAGAAAGGAGTGAAAAAGGAGGGTCAAGGAATGCCCAGGGATGTTAGGGTTTTCAAACAAGTGGCAGTGAGTGGGGAGACTTTCTAGGCAAAACAATAGCAGAAACAGAGAGAGTCATATTGTGGGAAAGCAAGTTGGTCTGCTGGCTAGAGTACAAGGTCTCCTTCTTCCTCTCTCTTTTTATGAAAAGGTAGCTGGCCCTCAGGTGGTTGAAGAGCAACCTGAAAGAGTGCTTTTTTGGGGGGGGGGCGGGGAGGATGGTGAACTTATGTTGCAAACAACAGCTGGTTTAACGTAGGGGAAGCCAACGGCAAGTAGGTAGCTCTGATACTGGACCAGGAGGCCCGAACTGAGGCCATGCCAAAGAAAACAAAGAGGGCAGGGTGGTTGCAGAGATGGATTGAAGAACAGTGTCCACCCATCAGAGGCTTAGATGAAAAAGGAGTTGGCAGGGTAAAGTCGAAGAGGAAAGTTTGGAGTCTCGGTGATGGGATCTTTACCAGCAAGGGAAGGAAGGAGGGTTTTCCAGGAGATGATGAAGAGTCTCATTTGGGGCCAGCCGAGTCGGAGGTGGAAGCAGGGTCTTGAGGTGGGAAGCTCAAGGGGAACGCTCAGTGGGATGCTCAAGAGAGAGCCTGCCTATACTTAGATTCAGCCCAGGCAGAGTCATCGGAAAGGGAGAGAGGGCGATCGACCAAGTCAGAGAGGAGGACACTGTGGGGGGAGAGGTGTGGAGTCTAGAGGACAGGACAGGATCTTGAGGAGTTGAAGGGAACACAGTTTTTCATTTATTTGGTTGTCTTGACTACCAGGTAAAATCGTGGAGGCTCTGAAAAGATGCCTCTGGGGTCTCCCACTATAGGGACAGTAACTGAGGGATGACCCCAGCTATCACTGCTCTGAAATCATCCTGCGTTTGCACCAAGGCCATGCTGTCCCTGGTGCTCTCAATGGCTGAGCGTGGCAGGGATACTGAGGCAGACTCCGTCAGGGATTCTCTGTTGGCCTTGCCGAAAGTTCCTAAAGAATACACTGGAGTCCAATACCTTTCTCCCTAACTTCCTTCCTTCCTTCTCTGCTTCCCCTTTCTTCACAGGGTCAGAGCTGTGCTGTGATCTAACAGCTCTTCCAGCCTCCTCTGGCTCTCTCCCCATTTTCCCTCACAGGCAGTTCCCCCAGTAAATCTCTTGCATGTCTAATCCTGTCTTGGCAACTGCTTCTCAGAGGACCTGGACTAACATAAGACTTTAATCAGCCCAAGGGCAGGGACTTCTTTTAATACTTCTTTCACATTTCTCACAGTGCCTCACAGCCAGGCCAAGAGTTGCCTTAGGGATTAGGCAATTGCAAATGTAGAATGACTTGAGGAGGTGGGGAAAGGGAGGATGGGGGAGAATCCCAGCAGGTGTGTGACCCCTGAGACTAACCTTGTCCAAGTCACTTAACCTCTCAGCCCATTAATTTTCTCACTATAAAATGGGTGGTTAGGTTCAATGGTCTCCCCTTGTGTTGACATTTGGAATAGAATCTGATTGATATTAAGAATTATGTTACGAAGTGGGGTAGGGTAAAGAGTCTGGAAACTTAGAAACAAAGGAGAAGAATAACATTCCAAAATAAAAAAGTTGGGGGGAGAGTCGTGCATGAACTCGACACTTTGTAAGGTCCCTCACCAGCACTCTGTTTCATTTTTTGTATTTTCGGTTTTGGAAAGCTCTTGGTGGAAATCATGAACTTACTGCCAAGTGTGAAATGGGAATAGATCAGTGTACAGCTAATTGAAGACTCTTGAATTTCACTTACCTGCATTGTCTCTGAAAGGTAAAAGGGAATAGAGCAGGTGCATTCTTTGTCAAAATTAGTGGCATCTTCTCGCAGTTTTGCACAATTTCCACAGATTTTTGTGTATTTAATCTATCAGGCAGGCAAAAGAACAATTATTAATTAAAAATTACATGAGACCCCCCATGGGTGCTGTCTCCACAGGGGGGGAAAAAAAAATTACATGAGTTCATATTTTAAAAATCAAGTCCTGAGTCCACCTATGTCTTCACGCTCTGTGTCAAGGGCATGGACTCTGGGACATGAATGAAGGATAATCTCCACTGCTGGGCACAAAGTGTTTCCGGAGATGCTTGGAAGGAGTGGGCCCTTCTACAGACTTTCATTTTCAGACCTGGCAGTATTTTGCCACTGACCTGGAATTCAGTGTTTCTATTGTACATTTATGCAACTGTTGAGATGTATGCTTGTGTCTCCATCATAAAGAGGTGTCATTAGGAAAGTATTAGACAATGACTCACAAGAACTGGGTCTACAGCCTGAGGCTAATCAGCTTTATGGGGAAGTCACTTCACTGTTTTTCCATTCTATTGTATGGAAAATATTTATACTAATGAATTTTTCTACATAACATCTAGAGGAAGTTATTAAAAAGGACCAAACACAGAAAAAGAAGGGCTTCCAAAATGTAGGGTTATTGATATATGTGGAATAATTCTGATTTTAAAATGTTGTCATATTGTGTTTTTTAAAAGTTAAATTCTGTTTAAAATCGTATTGTGGACTTGTTAAAAAAGGGTGCTGTGTTCCAAACGAGCAAATCCCAAGAGCTCTGGTTAAGAGCCTCAGTTATGTAAAAATATAGCTGGAAGAAGCTTAAGGAAGGAAGGCTCACAGAGGCTGTGCACTTCCCCTTCTGCTCTTTCCTCACTGTGCTGAAGAATAATTAGATTATGGGAATGGGGAAGAGCAGAAAAGCAAGGAAGTGGCCTTCTCCTTGATAAACTGCCAATGGGATGTAGGATTCTTTGGGAGGGAATACTAACAAGAAAGATAGCATTTTTTAATCCTTGCAAACCACTGGGAGTTTTGAAGCCAAAGAGCCAAAGTGTTAGCACTACATTAAAGATTAGCCAAAAAGCTACTTAATTGTATGTAGATCCTTATATTTGTTATTATTTTATATATGTATGTATGTATGTATGTGTTTTTAAGTCATTCTTTAAAAACACAACAAGGCGTGAGCTATTATTTTGGAAAATATTGATGTGCTGTGTGTGAAACTGCATTCTAAATTTTAAAAAGCTTTAAAGAATAGGGCTGTACCATAACTGACCCCATACTAAACTGTGACTGAGGAAACTAGGGTTCAGTTCGGTCAATCTTTGACTTTGATTTAAATATTTAATCTCAGGGCCCACATTTTATTGATCAGCATCATTCTGTCTAGCAATTAATTGATCTGTGAGCTTGCTGTTGTAGTATTCATTCTACTCCATGGATTCCTGTTGGATTTCTATTAATGCAGAATGAGGAAAAAAAATGTGTTTCATGAACAAATGATCAATGAGTAGATGATACCTAAGGTTGTTTTTTTTTTTTTTAAGATTTTATTTATTTATTTACTTATCTACCGATTTGACAGTGAAAGCAGGAACACAAGCAGAAGGAGTGTAGGAGGAAGAAGCAGGCTTCCCGCATAGCAGGGAGCTCCATGTGGGGCTCGATCCCAGGACCCTGGGATGACCACCCCAGCCAAAGGCAGACGCTTAATGACTGAGCCACCCAGTCACCCCTCTAAGGTGTTTTCTAGTTCTAAGTTTTATGTGGCAGCCAAACTACAGAACCAGCCCAAGTGTCCATAGACCGATGCATGGATAAAGAAGAGGTGAGATATAAATATAATGGAATATTACTCAGCCATCAAAAAGAATGGCAGCTTGCCATTTGCAATGATGTGGATAGAGCTCAAAAGTATTTCTTAAAAATTCTATGTATTTATTTATTTATTCATAAAGAGTGAGAGTGGGGGGAGGGACAGAGGAAGAGGGACAGAGAATCTCAAGCATCTCTACTGAGCTCAGAGTCTGATGCAGGGCTTGATTTCACACACCTGTGATCATGATGTGAGTGGAAATCAAGAGTCAGACACTTAACTGACTGAGCCACTCAGGCACCCCTGGAGCTACAGAGTATTATACTAAATGAACTATGTCAGTTAGAGAAAGACAAATACCATATGATTTCACTCATAAGTGGAATTTAAGGAACAAAGCAAATGTGCAAAGGAAAAAAAAAGAAACAAAAAAACAGACTCCTATTAAGAAACTGGTGGTTACCAGAGGGGAGAAGGGCGGAGGGATGGGTGAAATAGGCGACTAAAGATGGAAAAAATAATAAAATCAATAAATATTTATTTATGAGGAAAACATATCTATGATCTACTCTCATGAATGACTTTGTAAACCTATAGCTCTAAAATGACAGGAAAGATCACAATCTGTTTGCTCCTCATAGAAATTTGGAGAGGCAGGAACAATTATTCTTGCTCAAAGGGAACTGGAATAAAGTCACTTCATCCTTGTAGCCCAAGGCAAAGTGAGAAGAGGAAAACCACTTAGAACTCTTCTACTAGGTCTGTGCTTGATCACACCGGCCTGAGGTATGCACTTCATCTTATCACCCAGTATAATGAAATACGTCCATGTGCAAAAGAGGATCTCACTATCACAGTGGTTTCTGGCTTTCTTGTATAAAAGCAACATGTCCTATCCTAAGTGACTAGGAAAAAGGTCAATTTGAAAATATCCTTAACATGATAAAAATCATTCGTGGAAAGCTGTTTGCAGAGTGGCTAGTGAACTGTGGAGTGAGGTTCCCTTCAAATGCACGAGGTGACATCATTTAGCAATGGCTGCCTCTTAATGAAGGCTGCACTTCACAGTGAGTGAGGGTGGATAACTAGAAGGAAAGAAGCAAGGGAAGGGGGGGAGGGAAATCAGAAAGAAAGGTGTTGGTGAAGAAGAAAATAGAAAAAGCAAATGGGATGAGCTGTTTGTGGAAAAGGCAGTTTAATTTTCTCTTGCCATTTTTCATCTGCTATTTGGTGGACCCTGGTCATTTAAATCTCACACTGGAAGACTCAGAAGGACCTAGGGCCATTTAATTCCTGGGGAGATAAACCGCTGAGAGTTGGTAGCAGAAAATATAAGTGGAAAGGCATTAGAGGGGACGCCTGGGTGGCTCAGTTGGTTGGATGACTGCCTTCGGCTCAGGTCATGATCCTGGATTCCCGGGATCGAGTCCCGCATCGGGCTCCCAGCTCCATGGGGAGTCTGCTTCTCTCTCTGACCTTCTCCTCACTCATGTTCTCTCTCACTGTCTCTCTCTCAAATAAATAAAAAAAAAATTTAAAAAAAAAAAAAAAAAAAAAAAAAAAGAAAGGCATTAGAGCAGCGTGGTTTGGTAAGAGGAGTGGGACATGACATGGTGGTTTCCTCTTTAAAGCCCTGTTTGCCCTGATCCATTCTTCCACTAAGTTTGGGCCCATTATGTACTGGGCAGTGTGCAAGGAAGGGGTTGTGGATGCGGTGAACAAGGCAGCCATGGCTGAGCTCTTTGCTCTTACCACACACGGCCTTAACTACTCTATCAGTAGCTCACTGAGGGCAGGAACCAACTCTTACTTATCTTACTCATGTGCAAACTCTCAGTCTCCAGCAGAATTTAGTTAATATTTCTAAGTATCCTTAAGAGGCCAGAAAGATTTGGGTTCTTGGCTTTCCTAGATTAAAATAATGATCTCAGAGGGAGTTCATGTGCAAAGGGAAAGACACAATGCTTGAAAGTGGGACAAAATTGAAGACCTCTTTGTCTCTTTACTTTTTTATCCATATGATTCACAGGCATCTGGCAGTCATTTGACCCTGCCTCTCCTTCTCCTACCTCTAACAATCCTTGGTCAGTTCTCCAGCCAGCTTAAAAAGCTTCTGGGTTTGCCAGGCTCCTGTAAATGATTGGCTGAGCAGACCAGCATGAGAGTGAGTGTACTTAAGAGGAAGTAGGAATGAATAAAGCCAACACACAGGCAGCCACCATCTGCACTAGTTAACTGAAAAAGGAATGTTCTAGTCTCATTTATCGAGGGGCCGTGTTCTCAAACTGACCACTCATTTATAGTCCCCAAACTGAAAATTCTTAGAATCTACATTAACAATGTAAGATGGGACAAACCTCTATTTCCTTGATACTCTTTGCAGACAATATAAGAATGATGCCGACACCAAGGCAGAATACTCCTGTTGCAAAAAAGCCAGAGAGGACTCCAGTGGCTGTGAGCTGTAGCCGGTAGGCAGGCAATTGCTGCTGCTTCAGGGCAGAGTTGTCTGGCAATCGGGACTGACTTTCCTCAGATGTCCTCTTCATTTTGGCCCTGCAGGTGACTGAGGTATACTTTCCAGGCATTTAAAACATTATTACACATAGTGATACTGCATAATGCTCATACAAAATGAAGAATTACATGAAGTTTCCTTTTAGTTGCATCTACTTCCCAGAATTATTCCTTAACAGAACCTGATATTCAGCAGGATATAACACAGCTCTCTTCAATCAGCCATTGGTATATTTTACTTTAGGCTCAAAAAGCGTGTGCTAAATGCCATGCCCAGGAGGAACAGTCCCCAGCAGGGTCTGCACAGACCAACAACCAGTGACATTGGGAAGTAGTTATAATGGGCTATTTCTGGGATGTGGTGACTAATTCAGGGCAAGCCCTTCCTGAAGGGGGAGCATGGATTTATCTTTGAGAACTTGCCTAAAGCCTTGGAGATTAATACAAAAAATAAAAGTTAGGGCTATCAGCTTTTTTCCAAATGTGGTTGCTTCTAACATAAATATAAACTAAGTTGGAAGAATGCTCTCAGATTACAGCTAACTTTGCTACTTGTGATAATGAGGAAGAGGGAAGCAAACTGGGATTGTGGAACACAGATGTCTAATCTCAGCAGCTGCCAATTTTTTCATCCATAAGAAAGACTCCAGTAGAAAGTGTTCATTAAAAACATCTCCTCCTAAACTTTTTCCAAGCATGTGCTTTAGAGTAGCTCAAATGAGGCAAGAGAAAGGAAGAGGAAGATAGACACTCAATTAAAAGTTCAGTATTGCAATATGGTATTATTGGTTTGGTTTGGGGTTTTTCTCATTTATCAGAAATCCCTTAACATTTCATTGGGCTGTTAATAATTTCTTTTCTTTAAGATGTATTTAAGGTACAAATTTAGGATTTAAAAAAAAAGACAACTTCCTAATCTTCCTTTTTTTATTAATATTAGGCAGAGAAGCCATGCTGGATTATTTTTATTTTTATTTCATTTTATTTTTTAAGGGGAGGCAGAAAGAGAGGGAGAGAAAGGATCTTAAGCAGGTTCCACACCCAGCAAGGAGCCTGATGCTGGGCTTGATATCATAACCCTGAGATCATGACCTGAACCAAAATCAATCAGATGCTTAACTGGCTGAGTCACCCAGGTACCCTTGGACTATTTTTATATTAAAGAAGGCAACAACTTTGGCAGGTGTACCTAGCTTAAAAGAACACAAAATAAATGCAAAAACTCATACTAGATGGAATCCAATTCAGACTCGAAGCTTTCCACTTGCAAAACTGAGAAAAGCAAATGCCGGGGGAAATTTTCAGCATATCACTTGAATCTGGCTTGGAGACGGTGGCAGGTATGGCTGCTGGTATCAGCTTTGTGAGAAGATGGCAGTGAACACTTCTAATTCACATCTATTTGTTTTACTAAACAAACACGGACAAGAACTTAAAGGCAGCAACAGCTTACAAGATTAGATTAGATTAGATACGCATGGTTGGCCTACAAAATAATCAGGTACGTTTGCCACCTAGGAATTTGATCCAACATTGCGTGGGATTATACTACATAGATAACACCTAGCAAAAGGGCATTACAGTAACAAATCTGTAAGAACAGAATTTCTGAAGCTTTTTATAAAACAACAAAACCAAACTAACCCAAATCTCAAAGTAGGAGAAACTTTCATGTAGTATATTAGTCAGGGTTCTCCAGAGAGACAAAACTAATTGGAGGTACGTAAAGAGATTTTATTAGAAGGAATTGGCTCACGTTGTTATGGAGGCTGGCAAGTCCAAAATCTGCCAAGTTGATGTCTTGATTTGAGTCTAATGGCCAAAAGGTGCTGTAAAATCAGGAAGAGCCGAGGTCCCAGTTTGAAGACTATCAATAGGAAGAGCCAATGTTTCAGTTGGAATCAGAATTCTTATTTGTGTGTGGGGGGGGTGGTTTGTGGAGGGTGTGTGGGGGTGAGCAGTGTCCACCTTTTGTCCTATTTAGGCTTTCAACTAACAGGAAGAGGCCCACCCACAAGAGGGAGGGCAATCTGCTTTACTCAAGTCCTCCCCTTAAAATGTCTACCTCATCTAAAAACACCCTCATAGAAACACTCAGAATAATTTTTGCTTGACTGTCTGGGCTACCTGTGCCCAGCTGACATATAAAGTTAACCATCACAGGTATTAAGTGAATACATTTCTGAGGTAACATTCCTAAGAGAGCCAGATCTCACTTTACAGGCGCTTTTATATTTACATATTTCTCTTCTAAATAAATATACTTCAAGGATACAGATATACTTCATATACTCTGTTTTTCAAGTTCCTAGAACTGGGTTTCCTTACCCTCAGCACTACTGATTAATATTGTGGGCCAGATAGTTTGTTATTGTGGGGGCTGTCCCCTAGGATGGTAAGATGTTGAGCAGTACCCTCGGCCAAAGGATACTACCTACTAAGTAACAGCCAGTCCCAACTCCCCACTAGATGCTAGCAGTATCCTCAGAGTTGTGACAATCAAACACATCTCCAGACATAGCAAATGGCTCCTGGGTGGGGGGCGGGGGGCAGGGAGGCAAAATTGTCCCTGGTTGAAGATCCACAGTTCTAGATTGATATGGATATGACAACTTACTAGCAGTTGTTATATTGTGGTATCATGAGAAATTTCAGAGTGTGATTTTTTTTAAGTCTTTGCTTTCATTTCTCTCTAATGTTGTGTAGTAGCTTTCCCAGGTATTACCAGACATTTTCTGTAAATCTGAGATTATTTTAAAATAAGGTACAAAACAATTAAGATAGTTGTAGTTATATTGTTATCTTCCATATATTTGCCAAGTGCCACATACACCCACAACTCTTTCTATCAGCACTACTGCACCCTTCACACTAGTACCAGGCTTCAGTTTAGGAGTCTGTTCCACGAGTACTGTCATATGGAAGCCTCAACAATCCTAGGAGGGATCGTTCCCATTTTGCAGCTCTTGAAACCAAGGCTCAGAGAGGAAAGTGGCTTGGTTAAAGTTGCGCAGATGCTCTTTCCCTTCTGCAAAGTAACATGAGAGGTCAGCTGGTGAAAGAAAAACTGTCTGCTTAACAAAAAATCATACACAAGCTGGTGATACTTTATTATACAGAGAAGTTGGCAAAGGATAGCTCCATTTCTGTCAAAGAATCTCCACCAAAAATTTCTAGTGATTCATGGGGTGATCCAGTTAACATAATAAAACAATAGCTGATATTTACTGAGTCCTTGCAATATTCCAGAGCTACTAAATGAGATGCAAATCCCACCATAAAAACTGGAATTTTCATTAGGACCCAGACTTAGAAAAGGCCGAGCTTCAAAGATTCAGACTTGCATAGACTGAGGACTCCCATTTCCAGAAGTTCAAAAACCTCCTTTCTTATCTAAATGAGAGAAAAGGAAAAAAAAAAAGAAAAAGAAAAGGTTAAGATCAAGAAAAGATGGTCTTGGTGAATAAATTCAACCAACTGGACTTCCTAATATTTGTGTAGCTGTTATAGCCAGCATCAGGGGGGGTAAAAATCTTAACCTGTGTTTTATTCAGAATTGAAATATTTACTTAAGTAAAGGAAGAGGTACTTAATAAAACATCCATTTCATTAAAGGGCCCTTTTGTAACCATTCAAAATAAAATCTCATAAAAAAATCTTATATAGGGGCGCCTGAGTGACTCAGTGGGTTGGGCCTCTGCCTTCAGCTCAGATCATGATCTCAGGGTCCTGGGATGGAGCCCCACATCGGGCTCTCTGTTCAGCAGGGAGCCTGCTTCCTCCTCCCTCTGCCTATCTGCCTACTTGTGATCTCTCTGTCAAATAAATAAATAAAATCTTAAAAAAAAAATCTTATACAAAGGTTTTCAGAATACCCAAAGTATGGTGAGATCGCACACATATTTCAAAATAGAATAGCAGATAATGATGACATCAACATAATACAAATAACTGGGTGACAAGGTTTTTTCTTTGGCACAATTCCTCCTTATCATTAAATTTAGAAAACTTTCAGTGGATTACTCAGGTTTCACATTATAACTGAAATAATCAGATATAGACTTAAGTTCCTAACATCAAATTTGCGAACTGGTTTTAAAAAACCAGTCACAGGGTACCTGGGTGGCTCAGTGGGTTAAAGCCTCTGCCTTCAGCTCAGGTTATGATCTCAGGGTCCTGGGATCGAGCCCCGAATCGGGCTCTCTGCTCAGCAGGGAGCCTGCTTCTCCCCACCTCTCTGTCTGCCTCTCTGTCTACTTGTGATCTCTGCCTGTCAAATAAATAAATAAAATCTTCAAAAAATAAAAAATCAACATTAAAATAAAAAACCAGTCAGTTCAGGGCATAGGTGTGTGTGTGTGCGTGTGCGCACACATATTTGTGTATGTGTGTAGGAAACTGAAAAAATTGTCTTTTAACCTGTACAGATTTCTGAAGTAACTCACTGATCAATCATGATCAGGTTGGTCATTCTGGGGATATAGTTTTAAGTGATAAGTTAATTTATTCAGCATGTTTGGAGGATTAGTTCCAAATCTCTTTGATAGTCGCTGCCATGATTAATTAGGTTGATGACTGGCAGCCATTTTTATTATTGGATAAATCTTTTTCTCTCTCCAACAGATGCCTTTTTTTTTCTTAAAGACTTTATTTATTTGATAGACAGAGATCACAAGTAGGCAAGAGGCAGGCAGAGAGAGAAGAGGCGGGAAGCAGGCTCCCTGCCAAGCAGAGAGCCCAATGAGGCACTCAATCCCAGGACCCTGGGATCATGACCTGAGCAGAAGGCAAAGGCTTAACCCACTGAGCCACCCAGGCGCCTCTGTAACAGATACTTCTAAACATTGGGCTAGATTGAAAAATTGTCCCATGATACACAGTAGGTGGCAAGTCAATTTTTCACATTTTGATGATAATGGATTACTTTTATTTATTTATTTTTAAGATTTTATTTATTTGACAGAGAGAGAGAGATCACAAGTAGGGAGAGAAGCAGGTAGAGAGAGAGGGGGAAACAGGCTCCTCACTGAGCAGAGAGCCTGATGTGGGCCTTGATCCCAGGACCCTGAGATCATGACCTGAGCTGAAGGCAGAGGCTTTAACCCACTGCACCCAGATGCCCCTGGATTACTTTTATAATATAGAATGAGCTAATGCTGTGGCCACAAAGGCACTTAATCAGTTTTAATACACCGAGACATCAAAGTAATTTCCCCACTAAAACAAAAACAAAATAGCACTCTCTATTAAGTGAGTTTTGGGGCATGGGAGATGCAGGCCACAAGGCAAGTTTGTGCCTCTACTCCCTCACACATTTTTAAGGATGAAAGACAAAGATGACTATGTCTCTCTAAAGCAAAACACACAAAAATGTGCCAAGTCCTCCAGATCTTCCTGTTTCTCAAAGGTACAATATAGATGTGGTCCCCAGTGGGGCAGAGGCCCCTGGTCATATAAAGAAGAAACAAAGCTGATTCCTATAAAACAAAGGGAAAGGATACAGTTAGGTTTAAGCGGGTGAGATAGACTCTGTAATTGCAGTTACTTCAGAGTTAAAAGATAGAATTCATTTCAATGGCCAGAATGTGCTTGCTCCCCATGTCAAAGATTTTATTACTATGTCTGAACTCAAGTTCAAGTTGAAGAAAAAAAGATTAAAAACAATTGCTGGTTACACAGTACCTCGGGAATGTCCATCATTCTCCTCAACTTCTGATCTCTCCAGTTCCAGTCAAAAACGAGAAACTTTAAGGGGTTCAAATTAAGGCCACCTGAAAGAAACATAGAGAGAGTTGCTACAGCAAACACCTCATGACATAAGCTTATTCAAATGACTTTTTAGTCTCCTGGTTGCTTTTTGCCTCATTTGCTGTCCTCTCCCCCAGCAACTAATCTCTGCACACTGAAGGAGGTGGCCCTGGCTGATAGAAAACAAATAGAGCACTCAGATTGCTTTCCTTACAATCTTATCACTGTTTCTGAGGGAAGCAGAGAAGCTGCTAAGCTTGTCAATTGCTCAAGTGCAGGCCAAGAAACAATCCCAAACCTCCATTTCAGGAAGCCCCAGAGGGTGAAGTCTCATTCCTGACAGGAATTTGGTAAGATGGATCCTGCAGCCTGGGTAGTGGCCTTTCAGAGGAGTTGAGTCCAATGCAGTGTGAATGACTGTGAGGAGGCGAATGGACAGAAGGATGAGGGTGGGGTTCAGGGGTTAATTTTAGACAGAAAAGGAAGTAAATATGAATAGGCTTTATTCAAAGTCTGTGATCATTTGAGAAGACTAGTAAACCACTTAAGGACTCCATTTCTACTATCTTCCTCTGTATCTAGAGATAATTACCGAATGAGGGCTGGAGGAGACCTCAGAGTCTGTCCCTCAGAGGTCTCAGAGTTTGGCACAGTTTTTCCCACTCCCCATGTTCTTTCCATTGCCCCAAGCTGTTTCATGTTACATGTGGAAACATAACTGAAGCCTTCCTTTACTCTGCAGCGCTTCCCCCTCAACTCTTCTCTGTGATTATTTCAATATTTCCCCTTCTGCTCCAAAGACTTTTCTTCTTATAATTCCTCTTACTTATTTAAATATTTTATTTATTTACTTATTTGAGAGAGCGAGAACACACAGGGACTTGAGTGGTGGGGAGGGGCACAGGCAGAGAGAGACTCTCAGGCAGTCTCTGCACTGAGTGTTCCCTGACCTGCTTCAGTCCTACCACCCTGAGATCATGACCTGAGCTGAAATTAAAAATTGGATGCTTAACTGACTGAGTCATCCAGGTGCCCCCATAATGCCTCTTATTTAAAATTCTCTCTGTGAGGTACTCAGTGGAGACTGAGTCTGGGATCAAGCCCCATATCAGGCTCCCTGCTCAGTGGGAAATCGGCTTCTTCCTCTGCCCTCCACCCCACTCTCTTGATTTCTCTTACTCTCTCTCTCTCTCAAATAAACAAATAAAATCTTAAAAAAATACAATTCTCTCTGCAAAATTAAAAATGATAACTTGAGGGGCACCTGGGTGGCTCAGTGGGTTAAAGCCTCTGCCTTTGGCTCAGGTCATGATCCCAGGTCCTGGGATTGAGCCCCACATCGGGCTCTCTGCTCAGCAGGGAGCCTGCTTCCTCCTCTCTCTCTGCCTGCTTCTCCTGTGATCCCTGTCTGTCATATAAATAAATAAAATCTTAAAAAAAAAAAAAGATAACTTGAGAAGGACAATGGATTGGTAGTCTTCCCTTAAAAATAACTTACTATTGGTGGGAGAACACACAGATACAGCCTTTCAGGAAGGCACTTGAGCATTATATAATTGGAGCTTTAAAATGCTTACTATTTGGGGCGCCTGGGTGGTTCAGTGGGTTAAAGCCTCTGCCTTCGGCTCCGGTCATAATCTCAGGGTCCTGGGATCGAGTCCTACATCAGGCTCTCTGCTCAGTGGGGAGCCTGCTTCCTCCTCTCTCTCTCTGCCTGCCTCTCTGCCTACTTGTGATCTCTGTCAAATAAATAAATAAAATTTTTAAAATAAAATAAAATAAAATAAAATAAAATGCTTACTAGTTGCTAAAATATTTTTCTTTCTATGACAAATCTCAGTAAATACATAAGAAACATAAGGGCGCCTGGGTGGCTCAGTGGGTTAAAGCCTCTGCCTTCAGTTCAGGTCATGATCCCGGGGTCCTGGGATCCAGTCCCATATCAGGCTCTCTGCTCAGCGGGGAGCCTCCTTCCCCTGCTCTCTCTGCTTGCCTCACTGCCTACTTGTGATCTCTGTCTGTCAAATAAATAAATAAAATCTTAAAAAAAAGATACATAAATATAGTTAGTGGAGCACTAGGCTAGCTCAATCGGTAGAGTATATAACTCTTAATCTTAGGGTTGTAAGTTCGAGCCCTACACTAGGTGTAGAGATTACTTTAGAATCAAAATCTTAAAAATAAAACAACCAAAACTTATATAGTAATTGCAAAGATTATCATTGCAGTATTATTTATAATAGCAAAAAATTATAAATAATCCAGGTATCCTACCATTACACACACACACACACACACACACACACACACTTGGGATAAATATCCAAAATATATAAAAAACTCCTGCAAATCAGTGGCCAAAAAAACCAAACAATCTGATTTAAAAATAGACAGAGGAAATGAATATAGTTATTTTTGCAATGAAGACATCCAAATGGCCAACAGGTACATGAAAAGATGCTCAGCATCACTAATCATCAGGGAAATGTAATTTAAAACCACAATGAAATATTACATCACACCTGCTAGGATAACTATTACCAAAAAAAACCCCACAAGAAATAATATGTGCTAAAGAGGATGTGGAGAAAAGGGACCTGTTGTGTACTGTTGGTAAGAATGTAAATTGGTGTAGCCCCTATGGAAAACAGTATGGAAGAACTCTCAAGAAATGGAAAATAGAATTACCATATGATCCAGCAATTCCACTTCTGGGATTATACCCAAAGGAAGTAAACTCACTATCTCAAAAAGATATATATACCCCTGTCACTGCAGCATTATTTATAACAGCCAAGACATGGAAGCAGCCCTCAGTGTCCATCAACAAAAGAATGAAAAAAGAAAAGGTTACACACACACACAATATTGTTCAGTCATAAAAGAGAAGGAAATCTTGTCATTTGTGATAATAGGGATGAATCTTGGGGGCATTATGCTAAATGAAATCAGTCAAACAGTCATGCAAATATTGCATGATTTCACTTAAATGTAGAATCTAAAAAACCTAACTCATAGATACAGAGAACACATTGGTGGTTGTCAAAGGTGGGGGGGGTGGTGGTTTGGGGAAAATGGGAGAAGGTGGTCAAAAGGTAAAAACTTCTAGTAGTAAGGTAAATAAGTTCTGGGGATGTAATGTGCAGCACAGTGAGTGTAGTTAATACTTGACCTACATATGAAAGGTGCTAAGAGAATAGATCTTAAGAATTCTTGTAAGAAGAAAAAAAATTATAACTATTTGAGGTGATTGATGTTAACTAAATTTATAGTGGTAATCATTTCACTATATATGTATAAAGTCATATTGTACATACTGGAGTAATACAAGTTTATATGTCAATTATGTCTCACTAAAACTATAAAAAACAGTAGAATATTATGTAGAATATTATGCAGCCATTAAAAACAAAAAAAATTAAAACTATTTCATGGCAAAGAAAGTCCTCATAAGATATTTTAAGTGGAGGGGTGCCTGGGTGACTCAGTTTGTTAAGTGTCTGCCTTCGGCTCAGGTCATGATCCCAGGGTTCTAGGACTGAACCCCACATCCGGCTCCCTGCTCAGCCGGGAGCCTGCTTCTCCCTTTTCTTCTGCCACTCCCCCTGCCTATGCTCTCTTGTTCTCTCTCTGTCAAGTAAATAAAATCTTAAAAAAAGAAAAAGTTGAAAAATGTAAGTGGAAAAGACAAGTTATAAAATTATTACATATTGTTTGATTTCCACTTATAAAAATATATAAATACATAGAAAAAAAGACTAAAGGAAATATATTCAATATTAACTCAAAGTGATTTATTTTCTTTTCTA
This sequence comes from Mustela nigripes, assembly GCF_022355385.1. Classification (NCBI taxonomy): domain Eukaryota; kingdom Metazoa; phylum Chordata; class Mammalia; order Carnivora; family Mustelidae; genus Mustela; species Mustela nigripes. The sequence continues at coordinate 171,396,248 of NC_081558.1, forward strand.
TACCTTTTTGCATTGTTGAAAAGCTCTTATTGTTAGAAAATCTCCTTCATTATTAAATTAAAACAATATACTTCTGTCTATAACTGTACAGACCCCAATGTCATGGGATATCTTTGGAAGTCTGGAATCTTTCCTTAATATATCAAATATATATAAACATCTTAAGTCATAAACAGCTACATAGAATGAGTTATGTGACATTTGCTCAGCTTTGTTAGATTCCCAGTTTCTAGAGGGCTAGAATTGTTCTCCCCCCGCCTTTTCTTAAGATGTTTTTTTATTTATTTGAGGGAGAAAGACAGAGACAGAAGTATGAGTGGGGGAGGGAGGGGCAGAGGGAGAGGGAGAAGCAGACTCCTTGCTGAGCAGAAAGAATCAACAGCTCCTTAAATGATTTTTCCACTTCTTAAATAAAATAAGCTTTCACAGTGAGACCTCACAACTCTATGGAAATCAAATTTCAACAACAGGTAGAGCTTTGTTTTCTCTCTTTCCCTTTCTCTCTTTTTAAATATGGAGAAGAATGACTCTTTTGCATGGGGCCTTGGTGACACACAAGAAACCACCTCGATTCTAGAGAGAGGTGACGTGAATCTCTGGCTAAGAGCTGTGGGAGAAGCAGGGTTTACCCCTGGGCTCTCCTGCTGGCCAGCCAAACTCTCCCAACTCTATGTCTCACAAATATGCTATGCGCACTTCTCATCTGTTCCTTCACTTCAATGTCCTCCCATGTCCATAAGGCAAAAACTCAAACTTTTCAGCTTAGTGTTTAAGACCCTCCTTCCACACTGACTCTTTCCAACCGAATCACCAGCTACGAAAGTCCTTGAAGTTTCCAACCAAGAAAGTTGGTTTCTTTAATAAAAATAAAAACTAACATTTGATTTCTTAGGGTGTGAAACTCATTGTGTCAAACTCTTTATTGGCATTTTATTATCATACTAATCCTTTGAGGAAGATATTACCACCACCTCTGTCATTTGAATACAGAAATAGATTTAGAGAGGTTAAGTAACTTGCCAAGGTCACAGGGCTGGACTTGGGATTTGACTCTGGACTGAATTCATAATAGGGACTTGTAACCTTAACCCTGTATCTCAGTCAGGTGTATCTGCCTGCCCTCTTCTGACTCAGCAGTTCTCCCATTCCTGATTGCTTTTTCTCACATCTCTGTACTTCAAAGATCCTATTTTAATCCTTCTTACACTTTAAAGATCAGTTAAAGATCCTTTCCTCTCTAAAGCCTTCCACACAGATTCAGCCTCCATAACAATGTATTTTAACTCCTATAGGACTTGGAAGTGCTCATTTGGCCCTTGGCATTTACTGCCTCATGTCCTCAGTCTCCATCTATGCACATTTATTTCTTCAAGGATCAGAAGCTCCTTGAGGGGGAGAAGCTCTGGAACTAGAAAGCCTAGACTGAGAAACTGTGGGAAAGCCACTTCACCCTTCAGAGCTTCAGGGTTTTCTAAGAAATAAAAATGCTAGCCTCCACGGGTGCCATGAATATTTAATGAGACACCTAAGAGTATTTAGCGTAGACCAGTGCAAGTATGAACTAAAAAAAAATGTTTCCATTCCTTGTCTGGAGCTGCTAAGTTTGTTACATCTTTGTAATTGCACAGCCTTTTTAATATAGTGGGTTCATTTAACCCTGGATGGCTTTCATCTGGAAAGAAACATAAGTATTTTAAGCTTTTGTTTGCTTCTTGGCAAATGCCCATCTTTATATTGGGTCATTACATTGATGAACCCATTTCTGTTATCTATCTATCTATCTATCTATCTATCTATGAATAGCTCCAGTCATAAAACAAAGTTCTATTACTATATTAAGTAAATAATTTGGAAATGAGTATTGAAAAGAAATCTTCAATCAGTCTGGCAGGTAAAACAGGTAATAAGATCATCAGCACATTAACAAGTTTTAGGCTATTCACTTTAAGAAAGCTAACAAATTATAAAAACCTACTGGTGGACGCCGTCTGGAATACTTTCTGGGCAAAGTACTAAAAGAGAAATGCATTTGGGAGAAATATTCTAGAATACTTATATTTCATCCATAGAAACTGCATTTTTGTTTCAACATGTTTTATATGAAAACTTCAACTGAAATGGCAGTCTTGGGAACCAAGATTCAATTAATTAAGAGGGATATACTAACTCATCCAGCTCTACAAATTCTAGAGGTTGCAGATTGGTGGAATGAATTGTGGATCCACTAACCTGCTTAAAGCAAGTGGAGTTTGAATATATTTAGGTGGGCACATGTACCACAGTTCACCACAAGCCTTACTATTAATCCCTATTGCACTATACCTGCTGGCTAGATTTACTGACAAAAGACTGTTTCCAACTCCCAGATGAACACAGAAATCTGGTTTCACTGCATCACAAATGTGGTTTCCTAAACTCACATGGGTTAAAAGGGAAAGTCCCAGTTCTGAGTAAGCATATCAGTGCCTCTTTTCATACCTTGTTTAACGAGTTCTTTAATTCTCCCCGGTGTTCCTACGCCCAGGTGTACCACACGCTTCTCCAGCAACTTTACCTGCTCTTGGACCTATTTATTTCAAGATGAAGGAGATGAAAGGCAAGAAGAGTCATTAGAAAGGGCAATCATAGGCATTTCATCCAAAAGCTAAAGAAGTAAAAAAGCAAATAGGACTACTCTTGTTTAGTCCCAACTTCCAGTGCAAAGAAAGTTAATTAACATCAAGATAGAAAAGCATCACTCTCTAAAACTGGCAAATCTTCAGAGAACCCAGGGGTCAAACCTCAGCTTCTGTGCAGGAATCTTGGAGCACAGAGGAGTAGCGACTTTTGTTGGGGGAGGTGGGCATGCAAAGGCAGGGGATGTAAAGAATACAACAGTTGTTAAGTATGTTATATAAGAAGGCACCAAAGAAAACGCCTGCTAAGGAGTTAAGAAAAAGCTAGGAGCAGCCCTTAAGGATAACTTACAATACCTATCAGGAACCATAGGCCCTTACTTACCTTAATGTGTTTTGCAAATAATTTCATAACTTTGCTGTCTCCTCTAAATGCTGTCATTGACCTAATTAAAAAAAAAAAAAGATTAATGCCTAAGAAAACTTACTCATTGCCAGCTTAAGTATTATGTCTTGCCTTAAAGAGAATATATGTGTTTAAGTATGTAACTATGAGCATATGCATATGTAAATATACACCGATACAAAACACTGAGATTTTCAGGTTGGCCCATGGATGGAAGGAAAGTGAGGGATCCTTTTATTCAGGCATATATCTGGGTTGGCTTCTACTTTTCATACACAAGGTTAACTTTACTTAGGTTTCCTTGATAACTGAAACTTATGGATCTGCCCTTCATTTGTAATATAGAATTTCCATATTTCAGGTACCTGGCAGAGAACTCATTTTTAAATTCTGCAGTATAGTTCTCATACAAAATTTGGTTGCAAGAAGTATCTTGGAGCAGTGATGTCAGCCTATGCTCTGTGGAGCCCAAAGGCATCTACAAAAGTTTGTATGTGACTGCCACGGGTGGGTTGCTGGGAATGAGCTGACAGGGAGGAGAAGGCTTATGTCTTGCAATCAGAGGAATCCCCCACTTTTATCTACTTAGCAGAGTGAGCTTTTCTGCAAAATTTTATATGTGTTAATGCTCCTGGCATCAACAGGTATAAAAGAACAATCAATCCTTTAGTTGCTGTTTGGGAATAGAACATGAGAATATGCTTGGAAATATTATTGTTTTTTATATATATTATTATGTTTTGAGAAATGTAGGAATATATGAATTTGTAAGACTGTAGGAATATATGAATTTGCAAGATAGTAAAGAATAGGTATTCTTATAAAAGTTAGAATTATTCACCATTAGTTTTTATGAATAGGGCTTGTTGTGCGAGCTCAGAAATCTCTTTTTGCAAATCACCTAACCTTGAAGTAGATCATAATATTACCAAAGACACAGAACACAGAATTGGTAAATGAAGTGTGACAACACAGGGCTTTTATGCCCTTCAGAATGGTATTTATGTACAGTAAAAGCCCAAATCAATGTGACAGCTTGTTTTTAAGAGGCCATCTCCAGGCCAACCCCTTTGCCATTAATGTTTGAATCTGAAATGAACTCTGTGGTTGTAGTTTTTAAAACACTGAAAAGTCAATGTGAACTACTATGACTTCAGAACCAGAAAGTATAGCTGCCCAGAAACAGATGGAGTCTTGAAGATCAATTGTGTTTGGAGCAGAAATAGTTGCAAGAAACACTTTTATTTTACTGAGAGTCAGTGTGATACAATTTAATGTGTGTGCCTCGTGGGGAAAGGAGAGTTTGAAGAACTTAACCACTTTTATAAATTTGTAAGATTAGTTCATTTAGAAAAATACATGCAAGTAACTATTGAAAGTCTACATTTGCACCTTAATTTATTTTCTCCAGGACCTGAACTTTCCTTTGTTTTGTCTCCTGTCAAAGCCGGTACAAAGCCTGGCCCTGGAATAGGGCTAGCTAGTTCCAGTAAATCCCAATTTACTCTGATGGCCCTTCTCTGAAAAATCAATGTTAACACTGATCCCTTGGAAGCCTTTTTGTTTTTTCTACAAAAACTACAGTAAATGAAAAGGTATGTGAAAGCACCTAGTAAAGCACTGACAAATTATCTTTAAAACATAATTTTTATATTTAAAATCGGTCCATTTGGAATTTACTTTGGTATGAGAAGTGAGATAGGGATCCAACTTTACTTTTCCAGATGGCTACCCAGTTGTTCCAACACCATTTATTAAATAATCCATCTTTCCCGTCTGCTTTGTCACTTTTGCCATATGCTCCGTTTTCACATGCATATAGGCCTATTTCTGAACTTCCAATTCTGTTCCACTGGTCTGATCTGTCATGCGTATGCCAGTTCCATACTGTTTGAATTAGGGAGACTTGGTAACATATCTATTGGTAATCTGGTAGATACTATAGGTATAGTATCCACTCACTAATGTTCTTCCTCAGAATTTCCCCATGTATTTTTCTTCTGTATTTTCTCTTATGAACTTAGAACTATAGCTTATCTTTAACTTTTGAACTTAGCTTATTGAGTTAGAAAACCAGTTCTACCGAAGTTTCACTGGGAATCTGTGAAATTTATAGATTTTTCTAGGTAAAACAGGCATCTTTGCAACAGTGACTTTTTTTTTAAATTTAAAGATTTTATTTATTTATTTGACACACACAGAGAGAGCAGGGACAGCGGCAGAGGGAGAGAGAGAAGTAGAAGCTGAGCAGGGAGCCCAAGGCAGGACTCAATCCTAGGACTCTGGGATCATTACCTGAGCCAAAGGCAGATGCTTAACCAACTGAGCCACCCAGGCATCCCTACACTGATTCTTCCTATTTAGCAATATTGTATGCCCTTTTGTTTAAGATCTTTTGAGTTGTGGGGCACCTGGGCGGCTCAGAGGGTTAAGCTTCCGACTCTTGATTTCAGCTCAGGTCACCATCTCAGGGTGGTGAAATGGAGCCCCACATCAGGCTCTGTGCTGGGCATAGAGTCTGCTTAAGATTCTCTCTCTTCTTCTCCCTCTGCCTCTGCCTGCCCCCACCACCTCTTAAAAAAAGATCTGAGTTGCTTATGTAATATTTTCTTTATATGGATTTTGGTAGGTTTATTACTTGGTAGTCTATTTTTTCTTGTTATTATTTTAAATTAGATCTTTTCTTCCATTATTTTTTCTGACTCATCATTGCTTATATTATTTCTTGGCTTTTATTCTTGGCCTCTAGAGTGGCAGAACATGTGTTCTCCACACAAAAGCCAAAGTGATCCTTTAGATTGATTATTCAGATCACGTGACTCTCCTGCTCAAAAATCTTCCAATAGCATTATATCTCAGGACCTTTTATATTTTCTGTCCACTCTGTCTGGAATGTTCTTCTTCTAGATATCTACATGGCATTCTCCTTCACTTTGTTTATATCTCTGCTCAAATGTCATTCTCCTTAGAAAAGCTTACTGTGACAACCCTTTTAAAAGTAGCCCTACAACCCCATCCTTCCTTTTGCCATGCTTTATTTTTTCTTATGTAATTTAATATTACCTGACATCATATTGTGTATTTATTTGTTTATTGTCTGTCTCCCTCACCAGAAGGTAAGTTCCATGAAAGAAGGGATTCTGTCTATTTTGCTCATTGTTACATTTCCAACATATAGAACATATCAACTTGACACATCTCAGTTACTCAGAAAACATTCATGAAAGGAATAGGTGAGGTATCTAACCTAATGAGCTCCAAGGCCCGGACAGCAGAGCTGCAGATGATCAACATCAGGACTGATTTCTTCTCATTATGGTTTTTCCGAAGTTTTACCCACTTAGGGCAGACTGGGGGGAAAAAAAGTAAGAAAAATATTACTCTAAATATTGTAAAATAGGGCCCCTATTTATTTTAGCCCCCTGAGTATCCTCCAATTACCCTTTGTTAGTGTTTAATTAGTTATTGTCCAGATTCTATTCTCTGGTTATTCAAGATATTAGATTAAAATGAAAGATCATTAACTTATATCATAGAACACATAATATGCCAAGTAGCTAAATGTGACTAGTTTTAGGACCAAGTAAAAAAAAGTTTGGAATAATACATTTTTGATAATTTTATGTTTGATGCTTGATGGCAAAGACTAAATAGAAAAAGAACTCAGATTCAATAATGTTAAATTTTAAGGAAACACTCAACACAAGATAAAAATGGAAATGACATTAAAATAATAGCAATCATATATTAAATATGACACTGTTTAGTTCTCATAACCCACTAAGGTTGATTCTACTATAACCTACATTTACACCTGCTGAATTTGAGGTGCAGAAAGGTTTAAGAACTCAAGTTGAGTGCCATCAGAACTACTTTCAGTTTGAAAAAAGAATGTTAAATCTCTATATCTAAACTATTTCATTATCAGTCATAATAGATGACTACCTAATATGAATAATCTGGCTATTACTGGAAAACACAATAAATATCGAAAAGATGAAATTAGGTTGTGTGATAGTCGTGGTCTGAGTTATGAGCGTATGAAAATAAGAATTTCAGGAAATAAGAATTTCAGAACTTTACAGCCAGAATAAAGATCACATGTCCAACTTCCTTATCTTCCAGGTAACAAAGTCAAGTCCTGGAAGAGTACTCAGTGACTTGCCCCTGGTCAAATAGCGAGAGACTTAGAACTAGAATGATAATTAATCTCTGGATTCCTACACCAATACTTCTAATGTATTATAAAACAAAAATGAGATAAAAACTCAAATTCTCAAAGCCAGGGCAAAACAAGAATAAACTTAAATAAACAGAAATTGATATCAAGATGTACCTTAAGAAAAACCTCCATTTCAAGTCCATTTGAGGTGGATAGTTTTGCTTTTAAATGTAGTTTCAAAAGTTGTTATTCTAACTAGATGGATCTTATGTTTTAATGGAGTAATAACAACTTGGTGAATAACTTAAAAGAAAAACCATAGGTTACTTACTTTCTTTTAGGTATGATGAGAGACTATGAGTCAAATCATTGGCCTTGAGGAAACAGGAGTCTAGAATATGACAAACATGCTTTGTAGAGGATTTTGCAAACATACACATGATCAAAACAGATCCATTGTGAATGTATCTTCTGGAATAAGGTTGTAAAACATTAGTGAATGGGGCTTATTATATATTTTAAAGTGTTGTCCAGTATTTAAAACAATAGCAGCAATAAGAGCAAGTAAGCTTTTAACTGTCAATGATTTCTTTTCTTTTTTTAAAAAAAGATTTATTTATTTATTTGACAGAGAGAGAAACAGCAAGAGAGGGAATATAAGCAAGGGGGAGTGGGATAGGGAGAAGCAGACTTCCCACTGGGCAGGGAGACAGATGTGGGGCTCGATCCCAGAACCCTGGGATCATTAACTGAGCTGAAGGCAGATGCTTAACAGCTGAGTTGCCCAGGCACCCCTGTCCCTGATTCTTAGAGTAGTGAAATAGAAGCTTGTTCTATCATTCAATGAATTTATGAAGAATGTTTATTTTTCAAATCATGGAATAGGCAATATACAAAGGTAAAGGGGAAAGAGTTAACAAATCTAGGTAAAGAGGCTCAAACTCACTAGTCATCATAGAATTGCATATTACAATGATGAGGATATACTGCACACACCCATTAGAATGATAGCAGTTAGAAAGAGGTATAATACTGACTCTTGTCAAGAATGTAGGGTGATAAGCCTCTTGTGAAATGTAGGTGGAGGGGCAGCTGGGTGGCTCAGTGGGTTAAAGCCCTGCCTTCGGGTCCTGGGATCGAGCCCCACATCGGGCTCTCTGCTCAGCAAGGAGTCTGCTTCCCTTTCTCTCTCTCTGCCTACCTGTGATCTCTGTCAAATAAATAAATAAAAATCCAAAAAAAAAAAAAAAAGGAGATGTAGGTGGAGGTGTAAACTGGTAATAGCTATTCTGGAAAGTAGTCAAATTAAGTTGTATTTACTCTATGACCCATGATTACATTCCTGAGTAAATAATGGAAAGAAATTCTTATATGGTCTATAAAGAGATAAACGAGTATATTTATCCTATTATTATTTGTGATAGTGGGGAGCAGGAAGCAACCTAGGTGTCCATATCTGAGAAAATGGATGACCAATAGGTGGTAGATAAAATCACTGGCATACTGTTTAGCATTAAGAAGCAAGGAACTTGATGTGCATTAAGCCATATAGGCATATCTCAAAAAAGTGCTCAGAGAGGAAAGAGACAGAATGAGAAGGAATGAGAAGTTCAGCACATTGTTTAGATAAATTGTAAAGTGTACACACATACAACAACATGACATTTTACAAGCATATATACATATTTAAAAGCATGTATTAACACATTAGAGTGAATGCTCTGGGGAAAGTAAAGAGGAGTGTGGACTGAAGAAGAGTGGGAATAATGCATCAAAATACAACACAACACCAGAGTAAAAGACAATATAACACTAAAATAAAATATAAGGGCCTTGCTCAACCAAGGTCTAGTAATTATGTAGTATTATTTACTCTGTACCTGAGATGTATTAAAAAGCAGGATCATGTTTATTACTCTAATTCTTTCTATAAGAAAAAGGTTTTCTATGAACACAGTTGAGTGCTAGGGAGTAAACTATTACTAAATTTAAATTAATTTTAACATTAATATTGTGACCCAGCATATGTTACTCACATTATGTGAGTTAACTAACTTCAAAGATGTTGCTTCCTATACAGCTGTAGAGCCTTTGATGTTCTTAAAACTGTAATTTCCCAAGTCTGAATATGATCAGACTCACCTGGAGAGCTTTACCAAAGATACAGATTCCTAGGACGGACTCTTTTTTGTTAGTAAGTCAGAATTCCTTAGGGGAAGGAACCTTAGGGGTGGGCCTGGGAATTTGCTTTTTAATTTTTGGGTGATTCAGTTGCTGCTAGCCTACAGGCATTTAGTACTGATCTAAACCACACTGCAGCTCTCAGTAGTACAGCTGAGTTAACTCCAAGAAATTCTTGCCTCAAAACTAATTAAGTGCCCATGTGTATGACATTAACAGTATATAGTGAACAATATTAATCGAAAAGACATGTTCCTGCCCTACAGACACAAATAACCTCAAATCAAAACCAACTTAGACACTCAGCAAACTAATAGGAACAGTACCTCATTATCTATATTCACCTTATATTTGTGCTCCTGCCCCTGCCTGTTCCAAATAACCCAGAGTGTGTCCCTTCTCTTACTTACTGTGGACTTCCTCTCTGTCCTTGGTTTCATATGTAGCAAACTGGGCCTTCTCCTAAATGGTCTCTTGATGCTTTTATTCACTGTGTCTCAGAATGGCCCAATTTCTTAACTGAAAATGAAAACCTGTTCTTTTTGTCTATAAAAGTATTTTTAACATTTTCCTTCCTTCCTAAACCAAGCCATGACCATACCTTCCTGTTTAACTATATAACTGAACTGTAATAGAGCAATAATATAATGTAAACTCACTCTGGAAATCCAATGACTTTAAAGGTTTCTTATGATCTCTGTATCTCTATAATGCTAGAAAATTAAGATTTATGATGTTCCATAAGTATACACAGCAGCAGCAATCCCACTATCTCACAAATCTTTCCTGAGTAGAAGGTGTACGCTAACAAAGAATGAAGGATAAAGCAACCACTGAGTCAAACTTCAGTTAAACTTTGAACAGAAGCTCTGCTATAACACTTCGTTCCTATGATACATCAGTCAGGACTTAGCTCTTCTCAAAGGAACTATGCCTAGACAGGAGTGGTTTCTAACTGTTAAAAAAAAAAAAGTACAAGGAATACCCTTTTAGGGAATTTAAGGAGTTCATTTCCACAAGCGCAAGATCTGGAGCTTTAGACTCCTCTGGGCTTTGTGAGTCTAAAACTCCAGATCTTGCTCTTTTGGAAATGCACTCCTTAAAGTCCCTAAAGGATATTCCTTTTGGAAAAGAAACAGACAGGGGCACTCCTGTTTTCAAACTTAATGTACTTTTTTTTTTTTTAAAGCACATCACAAAGGAATTCTAAAAATTCAGGGAATGGGATGTTTTTCAGCTCCTTAAGCCTCTAGAAAGCATAAAGTTGTAATGGAAAAGGGAAATCAAGCTACCCTTGACTTTTTCCAACAGTAGTAATTAGATATCCCTAGTAATCTATAAAAAGCTCATCTGAAAGAGTGATACCCAGACCTTGTGTGGTTTGATTTTGTAACAACATCTCTTTACTCTCTGCCCCAAAGAGTTAGAGGATGTATCCAAGTTTTCAAATTAATTAAAATCAGTTGTTTTAAGAATTTTGCAGTATTTTTAACTTAATTATAAATATTCTAAGGCAATAGATCTCGAACAACAGTAGGTTTAAGAATCACTTGGAGTGAGGTGTCAGCTTTGCTAAAAATGTGTAATTTTATTCCTATCTTTAGATAGTTTGCTTGAAAAAGTCTGGCCTGAGACCCAAAAACACTACCATAAAAATAAAACTATAACTAGAAATCTGTGATAAGGACAACAAAACTAAGAAGCTTATTAAAGCTAAAGTTGGGCACCTGGTGGCTCAGTTGATTGAATGTCTGATTCTTGGTTTCAACTCAGGTCATGACCTCAATGGTCATGACACTGAGTCTGGCATTGAGCCCCTGACCAGTCATTGGGCTCCCTGCTTAGCATGGAGCCTGCTGGAGACTCTTTCCCTCTCCCCTTCTCTCCCAACTTGAGTGTGCACACTCTTTTTCTCAAATAAATAGATAAATCTTTAAAAAAAAATAAAAAGCTAAAGTTTTTGTCTATAAAGGGTGAGTAAACTATGTTTCATATCTATACTTTTAATGTGTGCTTTATTTTTATTTTAATTTAGCTTCTATCTTCAACTAGGGATTCTTACTCCTTGAAGAATGCTAAAACAATGCACACTCAACAATTCGCTTTTTTAAAAAAATTAAATTACAAATCTTTCTTTAGACTGAACAGATACCATTTAGCATCTTAATGAAGAAATCATTCAGGGATGCCTGGGTGGCTCAGTTGGTTAAGCGGCTGCCTTCGGCTCGGGTCATGATCCCAGCGACCTGGGATCAAGTCCTACATCGGGCTCCATGCTTGGCGGAGAGCCTGTTTCTCCCTCTGCCTCTGCTGCCACTCTGCCTGCCTGTGCTCGCTCTCTCTCTCTCTCTCTCTGGCAAATAAATAAATAAAATCTTTAAAAAAAAAAAAGAAAAGAAATCATTCAAAAGTTACAACTATGAGGTTGAGGAAAGGAGTATTAGCACGTGAAAATACACTGATTCACTGACGGAGATACCTAGCCATAAGATACATAGTGTAGGAAAGAAAAACCCTTTTTGCTCCTCCTCATCAGGAAAGTTGATAGCAATAACAATGAGTTCTGCTAAATGACTAACTTCAGAACAGTAAGGGGAAAAAAAGGAGGGGAAAAAACCAGACAAGTCTGGCTGTACCTGGTAGGTTTAGTTCTTCTAATTCAATCACTGAACGATTACTGCTGTAATAGTCCTTCATCAGTTTCTGTAGGTCTTCAGGTGTCCCTGGTTTTGGCTCTGATTTTGCAAGAACATCTGTAATTTTCTTCTAAGACATGAGAAGAAAGGAAAAAAACCCAGGAAGATAGATTTTAGAATGATGTTAGCTTAGAATAGCTAAGAATCCTCTGGTACTTAATTAAACTGCACACAGATTTTGGTGATAACTGAGTATGCATGTGAGTTCTAATAGATACACTTGAAAAAACTTGAATACTTTTTGGACACAACTACCGCTTTGAAAAATGAATGGGATATCTAAAAGTCTCTTTGTAACTCTTGGTCTATGGCTTCTAGGAGAACTGAAATTTCTGTAGGAGTCTCCATTAATACGGCATTATTTTCTGTTAAAAGTCAATTAATCTTGTTGCTGTGGAAACCTCTCTTTAATCCTTCGAAGATTTTTATTCCCCAGAGTAGAATTTTGAGAATTTTTTACCTAACTTGGTTTTTAAGGCACTGAGTCTCACTTTGGGTTTCTTGGATTAAGGTAAAACCTGCAGGAGTAATCTGAGCATTGGAGCCCACTGCAAAGGACTGTAGACTCTTGACTGTCAAGTCTTAGGAGAGCGTCTTGAAGTGGCCCCATGGAAAGCAGAACAGGAATAACTTTACAGCATTTATTTTGATTTGAATTTACTTGTGCAGCATTTATTGAGTGCCTGCAATGTACTAGGAGCACACCACTGTTCAGTTAATTTTTACCACAAACTTCTCATTTCCTTCTAATGTTTCACCAAAGATCCACAAAGAGCCACTCCCTACCCCCACCTTTCCACCTCTTTCAACAATATCCTCATTTCTATACCACTGTCAAGAATAATCAAAGTTCTGTCAAATGAATTGACTTTTAAAATATGTCATCAGTAGGCACAGTTTAGTATGACCTCAGCCAAGGCTAAAACTATCTAGCAAGAGTTTTGACCTTGAGCCACCAAGAACTTAACACTCCTGAAGGCCATTAGTGTACAACCTATCAAAGAGAAGTTAAAGTCACTTCTTTAAGGACTTGCCAAACCTCAGCCAATTTGGCATCTCCCATCTTTCTATTTGGCCATTTGTGAGCAAAGAAAACATATGCACACATACTCTGAACTTTCTAAAAGCTTGCTGTTAAGTAATTGGTTTGAATCCATCTTCTTTACTCTAATCCCAATCATATTTCCTCTGCTGAATTCAACAGTAGACCCTGTTGGCAGGGAGAGAATTACACTGGTGTTTTCACAACTGTGGTGGAAGGTCAAAGAAAACCACACCTTCTCCAAGGTTGAGCCATAAAAAAGTCTGTACAGGAGCAAAAGAGTCTTCCATGCACTCAGAGGCAAGTATTAAAATGTAAGGGGAGACTTTTGCTTTAAATTATGGTTCCAAATTATGGTCAGAAGTGCCATATACTATGGTCATCTGGTTATTATTTTCTTTTTATTAATATTGTAAGTATAAGGTTTAAAAAACTGAAATGGATATGAAAAGAAAGTTGGTAAATTTCTTTCCAGCAGAGCCAGAAGGGCCAGAGGGCAGAGCAGCTTTGGGATCCTTTTAGAATTAGAAATCCATGTCTTCTAACGACAATGAAAACAAAGGTGGATAACAAAGATGTCTGGTGCTCCACAAGATTGAAATAGGAATCAGAAGAATTTATTTTTAGCTCCAACAGAAACACTTAATACTTGTGACCTTAGGAAAGTCACCAAACCTCACTGAATCTTACAATCTCTAAAGTTGGAATTATAACAACTGCCTTATCAAAGTACACTATATAGAAATGTGAGGTAGATCACCTGCAGTTGTAAGAAAATTGTAAGAAAGTATGAATAATACCTTTCTTCTCTTCCTTGTCTTGGTGGCATCTTCTTTTGTTTCCTTTGGTTGTATCAAGAAACATTCTTTAGGCTGTAAAGAGATACAGATGAGGAAATTTTCATGTTAGCATGATGACAAGTCAACTAATGGTAGTAACCCCAGAGTACCTAGGCCATACAAGTATTCTTCGTAGTGTCTTGGTAATATTGTACAGACAGTGATGCTGGAAGACCAACAGGCTCTTAGGCAGGGGCTGGGACGAGGGAATCAAAAAGTGCCAATGAAAAATCAGAAAGTGCCAATGACTTGAGACTGGAAAAATCTTTGAACAAAGGTGAAAATGTGTGAGTGAGTGTATATGTGTGTTTGAAGTGGTGGTGCAGGGTATTAAAGATTGAAGACAGTGGCCAGGTTTATAAAATACAGGCAGAGTAGATGTGATTAAAATTAAGATGTGGTAAGAAAGTCTTTGACTAGAGTGACTGCATTTGCCATGAACTAGCAATGTGTGAGCTTGTATTTCCAAGTCATTGGTTTACTATTTTGCTATTCATTCCTTTCCTCTTTCAATAAGCATTGAAAAACGGAAACTAAAAAATTACTTACATTTTTATAAAACCAGCTGCACCAAATGCCTTATCTATAGTGACTATAAAATGATGTTTCTGCTGATGTTCTGATAAAAGTCTCAGCACAATGGCATTTTGAGTAATCAGTTTTGCCTATTGCCTTGACCCCTGAGTACCCTATATAGTTTAATGCTATTTTTACCCTGAGTTTTTTTTTTTTTTAATGTAGAAAAACAGGAGATTTGGATTAAGACTTTGATTTATAAAATAGAATGCCTCAGATTCCTTATTTATTAATCATACACAAGAATATAAAATGTTTCCTGTGCTGGCTCTTTTATGCAACATTTTCAAACAAGTTGCCAAGTTAGATATAAAATATGAGTGAAAACTTATTCTCAGTTTTTCCTGGATTAAGTTTCTATCCCAACTAGAAAGTACTCAGTTTAAGCTGGTAAGCTACTAACTAAAACAATCTTGTCTCTGCTGGCTCTGTTTAAAATGATTATAGATGAAGCTTTCTGTTAAAGTTTGCAGACAGCCTGTGATTAAGAATGCCTATGGTTTGAAGCCATATATATATATATATATATATATATATATATATATATATATACTTTTTTCAAGACATGGGGACAGGACCAGCAGTTTCTAGACTCGGTTTCAGTTAGTAGAAAAGCAGATTCAAAGGTTCGGGATTAAAGTAACATGGGAATCTTGAAATTTTAGCTTCTTCTCAGTTAAAACAAAAACCTGCCAAAAGCAATTGCATCATAGCTAAAGAAAAGATATTATGACCTCTCTTATTTTGAAAGTTAAGCTGTCTTGTGGATGCAGATACATGCCAATTTGATGCTGGTACATGCCAATTAGAAACTGGGCCAAGGCCACTAATATGTCACAGAAGCTGCCAGATGGTCATAAGAGTCCAATTACAGGCCAGGCCAACATTCAGTTCATGCTTGTAAGGCAAAGGCCTGGATATGATTAGCAGATCCCTCAAGGCATACTGTAGTATCTTGTCACCAATATCAAGGTTTTTGGGAATTAGATGTAGAAACCTGTTCCATTTTGTTATTTAGCATTTAGGGTGCTCTCTAACAGTATGTTCAATGTGCAAAGTTGTATTTATGTTAGGTTTACAAAGCCAAATAACTCTAACATGACATAAATTAAATCTGGAAATGAGCTCTGTTATAGGGATATGGCCTGTCCAATTCTGGAAGAAAAAAATAAAACGTAATTCTGAATCATGCATAGGAAAAAAGAAACATACTTGATGAACTTGTTTTAGTTAAGATACTGCACGAGTTTAAATGTTAGGTTCAAATTCTTAGATCATTCTAAAGGAAATACAGTATATTATTTGTTTTCTGGGAGCAGTTGCCTTACATGGTTAAGGGTGGATAATAATGAAGAAGCTAAGTTTCTGGAGAGGTGGAAGCTAATAGTCGGTGAAGTTGTTTGACCTACTGGAGAAAGGGTTTAGTAGTTGGAGACACAAGGTACTACAGACAGTAAAGAGTTTTAAAAGAAGGACTTTGGTTGAAAGTTTATATTTAGAATGATTAGTCTTCTTCCCACCCCTCATTGGCTATATCTCCTGCCCAGAAGCCAAGCAACTATCTGGTTAATGCTTGCTTTCATCTTGATCTTCCTGGCAGCAGACAGAAGGTTTATTCTCTGGAAAGAACAAGAGGACCCAGAAATCTGGCAAAGGAAAAATAGGACACAGGTTGAGACTCACTTCCTTTTCCTAGGCAAATTTCAAATGTCATGAGCCAGGCTTATATATTACATGCAGGAGCCTACTGAATTTTTCTCTGGAAAAATGAAATGGACTAAGAGAGATGCCACAAGACAGTGACATTTGGTGGGCATAGTAAATACAGCTTGCTATCCTAGTACTCTGCTATGAAGTTCACTAATCAACAAGCCTCACACATGCACAAAATATTCCATCAGCTTTTTAGTGTCTCTTTTTAATATGAATCGACAGCTAAGTGTCCACCATGAGAGCAAATAAACAACAAAAAGATAAAAAGTTCAAAACAATTATAATCAATATTCTCATATAGATAAGGGAAGAATTTCAGCCATGAGACATAAAAGAGAACAAGAAAAATCAGAATAAAAATGTAGGAGGAAGGCTTGAAGATAGAGGAAATCTCTCTAAAAGATGAAAAATGTAAGAATATTAGATAGAAAATCAGCCCAAGAGATTCAACATCCCAATAAAAGGTATTATAAGAGGGACCATAAAAAACACTGGGAAAGGAGTGATCAAAGAAATAACAAAAGAAAAACTTTCCAGAACTGAAGGAAACTTTCTAGAATATGAAACACTAAACTGCATGCCCATTATGTATACAATATAATGAATATTAAAAATATCCACACTGAGGAGCATCATTGTGAAATTTCATATCATGGACAAACAAAAAAGACTAAAAATTTCTGAAAAGGAAAACAATAACTTACAAAATACAAAGATCCCGAAACAGAATTGTGTTGGACCTTGCAGCAGCAATAAGGCAAGTTAGGACTTAATACAACAATGCCTTCAAAATTATGAGTAAAATCTATTTGCAAATGAGACTTTTATACCCAGCCAGACTGTGAGTCAAGTTAAGAGTAAAATAAAGGTATTTTCAGGTATTTTAGGTCTCAAAAAATTGATTTCCCATCCATAGATAGTAAAGACTATATTCCAGCAAAATAAAGGGCTAAATCAAGAAAGAGTAAGATATGGGATTCAGCAAATAAGGAAATACTAATACAGGAGTGTTGAAGGGACAGTAAAGAGAAATCTCAATTGGTCAACACACCAAGAGAATAACCAGCTCAGAGTGGAAAAGGAGTACAGAGGCCTGCAGGGAACAGCAATGAGTGATCTATTTGAGCATATGGAAGATATTATTCATGGACATGTGGAAAAGATATTGGAATATATGGAAAGAATTAACAGTAGGAACACAACAAACTAGGCAAATGAAGAAATGAGGTAATTATTAATGCCATGAAAACAAAGAGTTGTATAAGAAAGGAGGAATAATTATAGCTTTCCCCCCATCAGCAGTGAACAGTAGTTTCATGATATAATCATGAGATACTGATGACTGTTTTAACCAAAATGTGATATTGTGTTAGCAGGGGAATTAGCAGTTAGAGAGGGAATACAGGGTAGATGGGAGAGCTGTGTCCTCATATGCTACCTCAGGAAGTTAAAAGATCATGTCAGGAGCTGATAAAAAAAAAAAAAAGAAAGAAAAAAGAAAAAAAAAACAGTACAAACTATATATTAGCAAATATGAAAAATAGCTAAAAGCTAAGGGTAGTTTCCTCTGAAGAAAGACTTAGCATGAGAGTAGAAAAGGTGATGCTGTTTTTTTATGAAAATGTTTTAATAGTGTTTGATTATCACTTTGGTAAAAAAAAATTAAATTCCCATTTTACAACAAAAACAAATATGTTCATTGTAAAAATAAAAAAAAATTAGAACTTTTTTTTAGTTTCTTTTGGGTTTAGTCAAAAATTATTTAGTACATACCCATCAAAATGCCTCAAATTAAACAGTGATAATTCCAAATATTTACAAGGATATAAAGCAACCAAAACTATTATACGTGGATGGTGGGAGTACAAAAATGGTACATTGGTTTTGGAAAAAAGTCTGTCAGTTTTTAGAAAACTAAACAAGACTCAGCAATTCTACCCCTATGCATTTACTCAAGAGAAATAAAAATGTCTGTTCACAAAAAGACATGTATGTGAATGTTCATGGCAGATTTATTCATAATAGCTCCAAACAGGAAGTAGCCTCAGGTATCCATCAATAGAATAATAGATAAACAGGGGAGTACTCATATAATTGAGTATTATGAAGTGTTAAGAACTGAATTGTACCCCCTCTCTGCCATTCATATTTTGGAGTCCCAACCCTCAATGTGATTGTATTTGGAGACTGGGACTTTAAAGAGGTTGTAAAAGTTAAAGAAGGTCCTAAGGGTGGGGTCCTAATCCAATAGGACTGGTGTTTTTATATGAGGAGGAAGAGACACCAAGGAGACACACACAGCAGAAAGACCACGCAAGGACACAGTGAGAAACTGGCTATCTGTAAGCCAAGGAGAGAGGCCTTGGGAGAAACCAAACCTGTTGACACTTTGATCTCGGACTTCTAGTCTCCAGAACTGCGAGAAATAAATTTCTGTTGTTTAAGCTACCCAGTCTGTGGTATTTTGTTATGGCAGCCTGGACAGACTAACGTGCTTAGCAATGGAAAAAAAAAAAAAAAAAAAGAATCACTATACATCAACAGGATGAACCTAAAAAACACTGCACTGAATAAAAGCCTTGAATGAAAGAGCATATCCTACATGATTTCATTTACATGACATTAGAACAGTGGTTGGCTCTGGAGCATGGAGTCTGGAATAGCGATTTGGAACTGGCATGAAAGGATTTTTGGGGTGACAGTAATGTTCTTTAAACTGTGAGGTTTTTTTGTTTTTTTTTTTTACTTTTACAAGGTTTATTTGTTATTTTACAATATTTTTTAAAAATTTATTTATTTATTTTCAGCATAACAGTATTCATTATTTTTGCACCACACCCAGTGCTCCATGCAATCCGTGCCCTCTATAATACCCACCACCTGGTACCCCAACCTCCCACCCCCCGCCACTTCAAACCCATTGTTTTTCAGAGTCCACAGTCTCTCATGGTTCACCTCCCCTTCCAATTTCCCCCAACTCCCTTCTCCTCTCTAAATTTTATCAATTTGTCAAAACTCTGTGAATGGTACCTTTGACATTTATGCATTTGATTGCATATCAACTTCACCTCGAAAGGAAAAAAGAACATCTTTAAATACTGAACTTCACTTAATGATATACATCCTGAAATGTCTGGGAGGAGTGTACTGATTTTGCCAATTATTTTGAAATGTGGCAAAAATTAGGTGATTGATGGATGAATAGTGTTTTTGAACACACTGTAAAATTTTGGACTTTGAGGACATTGAGGGTGAGTGCCGGCAGAAAGTAAGGAAAATCTTATCAGAAACTGGGGGGGAAGAGAATCTTTGTTATGTGGTGGTACAAAGTTTAGCAATACTGTTGTCTGCAGGCATGTGGAAAATAGAAAATGTGTCTAATGTTATGGGTAATCCAATGAAGGAGATTCAAATAGTGTTGAGGGTGTCACCAACTTTCTTCTATGGCTTACAGTAAAATGGAAAAGGAAGAAGTTAAATTGAAAAAAGGACTATCAAAGAAGTCAAGGTATATGCGTGCAAATCCATCAACACCTCAGAAAGAACAAAGGTGGTACCTCAGAGTACTATTCGGTTACACAAGAGCTCTTTAAAGAAATTAAAAGTGTGTCTCACAGATTCTCTCAAACATGCCCTAGGAAGCTTAAGAAGTACTGTTTCTCCATTATCTAAGCAGGCATCCATGGAAGAGAAAACTTTATCTGGAAAAGATTTGTGGGGGTGACTTCTGCTCAATGGAGTAACCCCAATAAGAACCACAGAAGACCTACAAAATTCTTCAAGGTGTTATATATTCAGAAATACCTCTAGTTTGAGCTGAAAAGGTGAGAGATGAAATACAATGAGGAAAAGTCATTGAACCCTGAGAATTCTACTGTCAAGAAGCAGGCTGAAAGAACTGTTCATTGTAAATACAAGCTACGTCTCATTAAAAAAAAAAAAAAAAAAAAAAAGAAGGATGACTCAGAGGGCAACACGAGGAACCCAAAAGCATAGCGGAGAACCATGGAATGACCTCAGGAACCTGGGCCTTAACACTTAATAAAGAAACTCTCAACATTTTCAAATGCTGTAGGACGAATGGCTCCTTATGCTAATTACTTGAGTAGAATTGTCTCTAAAAGTTAGTCTATGCTTGTATTTGTTTCCCAGGCTGAGAAGAAATGTACTCAAGGAGCTATACTTAAGGAACTAAAACCGAGGACCCTCAAATGCCCCTGAACCTGATTAGAAAATGAAATTTTAAGCACTGAGCTCATGCTGTAAAAGGAAGGGACTTTTGCTTTCCTTGGGAGGGGTGAATATACTATGCATATGGGAGGGATAAATTCCTGGGGACCAGAGGGCAGACCAAGGAAGCTAGATTCTAGAATAGCTATCAATGATCTCCAGGTATTCATACTCACCTTTTGAATTACTGACTCGATTCCTTTTTTTTTTTTTAAGATTTATTTATTTATTTGAGAGAGATAAAGAGAGAGAGAGAGGAAAGGGTGGAGGGAGAGGAAGAGAGAAACTTAAGCAGATGCTATGCTGAGTGCGGAGCCTGTCGCAGGCCTTGATTTCAGACCCTGAGACCAATACCTGGCTGAAACCAAGACTTGGATGCTTAACTGACTGAGCCACCCAGGTGTCCCAAGAATAATCTTAAAGATGAAGAGTGGGAGAAATATGAAATTATCAGTGCTCAAATAAATTAATATTAAGAAAATATAATTGTTGAGAAAGGTGACTAAAGAGGGAAAAGAATAAGCACTCTTACTGAGGAGTCCTTTATGATCTGAGGAGCTAAGCAAAAGGCTACCTTAAAAAAAAGATGCCCAGTGTGGTTTCTGAGGGAGAGAGGATGGGTCACGGAACCATGGTTATTGACCTCATGGAGCCATCAATGAAAAGTCACAAAACCCCTCGTAAGGAATTATATTCTGGGAACCATAATTACAAAATCACTAGGGTTGGCTCTGAAGTGACTGATGTTGAGAAGGGAAGAGGGTGATGCAATCTCTAGAAGTAGGGAATTCATCATCTTTTTGGAAGCAATATCTGGAAAAAAAGAAGTATTGGCAAATCTTTATACTTACATTATTAAGGAGGCCAAAGATGATTATTTAGATGTGAAATGGTTGCTAGAGATGATGTAGTTGTATGGGTAAAAAACTTTTATAAAGTTATAAATCTGCTGCTTGAAAATACTGAACAGATGAGAGGCATGGACTCAGTAATAGAAATGTGAGGCCCAGCTATGGCAAAAGAGGGAACTCGATCTAACCCAATATATATACTCACCTGTTGATATTTAAGGCTAAATGCATATTATATCAGGTGGCATAATGCCAGGAAGTTCCTATAAAAGTATAAAAAACCCCTTAAAGAACAGCAAAGCAGGGCACCTGCATGGCTCAGTTGGCTAAGTGTCTGCCTTTGGCTCAGGTCATGATCCCAGGGTCATGTATGGGATCAGTATGGGATCAAGCCCCCATACTAGGCTCCCCACTCAGTGGGTAGTCTGCTTCTCCTTCTCCCTCTGCATGCTCCCTCCTCGCTTGTGCATGCACTCTTTCTCTCAAGTAAATAAATAAAATCTTTAAAAAACAAGGAAGAGTAAAACAATGAAACAAGTTTGAAAAAAATTCAAAACTTAAATATAGCACAAAATAATTTCTCTTTTCTTTTGTTTTGAGCCAGGGGAAAAATATAATAAGTTACCATTAAAAAACAAATACTCTGTTACATCTGTCAAATGAATCAAGTGGCTAGCACTGTGCTAGGTACTACAGGGAAAACAAAGGAAGACCTTGTCCGCCAGTCGCTTATGAACAAGTTGATTCTCAAGCTCTATGTATGTAAACAACTCTAGAAGGATTCGCAAGGTCAGCCTGCCAATAAGAAGGTCATCCTTAGGGTGGTCAGATGATTTCCAGGGGAGAAGAGTAGCTGGAGAGAGAGAGGATGGGAACCCACAGAGGAGCAAGAAGGGCTATTTGGGCAGTCAAGGGCAGTGGAAGAGAGATCCCAACTCAATCAAGGGTGGGGGGGTTGGAAGAAGGACACTGGGTCACCAGAGTCTAAGAAACTCCTGTGGGTAGTAGGTGGCTTACAAGTGGAGACACAAAGGTCTGAGAAGGGAAGAGTAGTGAAAAAACTAGAATCCTGGTATAATCATCTAATCTTTCATTTCACAAATAATGCCAATTGAGGGTGAGGTTCTGTGCTAGGTGCTGTGGAGATGCACAGTTAAACTCTGTCCTGGAGGTATACAGCCTGGTATGGGAACCAGGAGCAAGATGAAGAGCACTCATATGAGGCAGTGGGGAACAAGAAGTTTTCACTGAGTTCTCTGGCTAGAGAAATTAGGACAGACTTGGAGAAAGGGGTTAGGGCATTTGGTCTACCTAAAACTTGGGTTCTTTAAAGTAATTTGGTAGTTAAGGACATTAGAGTGTGGTTAAAATGAGCACTACAATCTTAAACTTTTGTAATTTTTTTTTTCTTGGTAGAAAATAGCAACAGCATGGGACCAAAAAAGCACATGAAGACATGTTGAATCCAATTTTCCTAAATTGAAAGAGAAGGGACAGGTAAAAAAGGGACAGATGAAAAGCAGCAGCATCCTCAGCTCCTGGCTCACAGCCAGCCAAGTGGGACACGACTCCCATGTCTGTGAACCTCAGATAATTTGTAAAACAGGGTACCCCCTACCTCACAGGGCATAAGGTATTCCCTACTTCATAGGATCATTTAAGTCATTGTGTCTTGCACATTGCTTATGGAGAGTGCTCAGTAAATGGCATTTACTATTGTTCAAACATAAGTTGAAAAAGATAGGTGAATGCTCAAGAAATGGGGAATGTATTTCGCTTTCTCCTCTCCCACTTTTCCCTCTTCTTCCTATGATTCTCTGACATTTATCTAACTTGATGGTTGTAAGAAAAGAAGAGCCAAGGAAGAAGGAGCTTAAAAAAGGTAAAATTTAGCAATGTGGACAAAAAGACCATAAAAAGAAGTAAAGGCAGAGACTTGGGCAAATTTAATTTTTCTTTAGTGAGTCTTGAAAAAGTAAGGAACTAGCAAGAAGAAAATCAAGAAAGAAAGTAAGGAAAAAAAAGCCCATGGGGGTCTAAAGAAAGATACTTGGAAATAGAGGCCAGAGTCAAAGAAGGCATGACTATGGTGTGGTCAGTAGGATAAGCAAAGGTAAAATTAAATTCCACGTTGGTGAAATAAATCAAAAGGCTAAGGATGTTAACCTGTAGGCTTTCTGACGGAATGGCTGAAATTAAAACTGAGGAGGGAGTCTGGGAAGATGGCAGAGTAAGAGGATCCTAAGCTCACCTCATTCCATGGATACACACCCAAGTAGCAGCCACATCAGTGCAATGAACAAAAAAAAATGACCCAGAGAAAGATTAAAATCACACCATGCACCTTTTCTGACTACAATGGTATGAAACCAGAAATCAATTACAAGAAAAAACACAAATACATGAAGCTTATGTAACATGCTACGAAACAATGAATGGGTCAACCAAGAAATCAAAAAGGAAATAAAAAAATAAAGGGAAACAAACGAAAATGACAACACAACCATTGGCAATCTTTGGGATGGAGCAAAACTATTGAAAAGGGAAGATTATAGCAATATAGGCCTTCCCTAATAAGCAAGAAAAATTCCAAATAAACAACCTAACCTTAGACCTAAAGGAGAAAGAAAAACAAAAAACAAAAAAATAAAGCTTAAAGCCAGTAGAAGGAAGGAAGTAAAGATTAGGACAGAAATAAATGAAATAAAGACTAAGAAAACAACAGAACAGATCAATAAACCCAGGGTTGGTTATTTGAAAAGATCCAACAAAATTGATAAACCATTAGCCAAACTCGTCAAAAACAAAAGAGAGAACTCAAATCAAGTCAGAAATGAAAGAGGAGAAATAACTGACATGACAGAAATACAAAGGGTTATAAGAAATTATTATGAAAAATTATATACCAACAAATTGGACAACCTAGAAGAAATGGATAAATTCTGAGGAACATATAACTTCCCAAAACTGAATCAGGAAGAAATAGAAAATCTGAACAGACTGATTACTGGCAATGAATTCAAATTAGTAATAAAAAAACTCCCAACAAACAAAAGTCCTGGACCAGATGGCTTCACAGGTGAATTCTACCAAACATTTACAGAAGAGTTAATACCCTTTCTTCTCAAACTGTTCCAAAAGCTACAAGAGGAAGGAATACGTCCAAATTCATTCCATGAGACCAGCATTACTGGGATACCAGAACCTCGTAAAGACACTACAATAAAAGAGAACTGTTGGCAAATATCTCTGATGAACATAGATGCCAAAATCCTCAACAAAATATTAGTAAATGGAATCCAACAGTACATTTAAAAAAATGACTCACCACAACCAAGTGGGATTTATTCCTGGGATGCAGGGTGGTTCAGTATTCTCAAATCAATGAATGTGATATATCACATCAACAAGAGAAAGGATAAAAACCATCTGATCATTTCTACAGATGCAGAAAAAGCTTTTGACAAAGTACAACTACCCATTCATGATAAAAAACTCTCACCAAAGTAGGCTTAGAGGGAAGATACCTCAACATAATAAAGCCCATATAAGAAAAACCTGCAGCTAACATCATACTCAATTGTGAAAAACTGGGAGTTTTCTTCTAAGATCAGGAACAAGACAAGGATATTTACTCTCACCACTTTTATTCAACATAGCACTGGAAGTCCTAGCCACAGCAATCAGACAAGAAAAGAAAGAGATATCCAAATTGGTAAGGGAAATTTCACTATTTGCAGGTGACATGATACTCTATATAGAAAACCTGAAAGACTCCACCAAAAAACTACTATAATGGACAAATGAATTCAGTAAAGTAGCAGGATACTAAAGTAATATACAAAAATCTATTGCATTTCTATACAACACTAATGAAGTAGCAGAAAGAGAAAATAAGGAAACAATCTCATTTACAATTTCACCAAAAATAATAAAATACCTAGGAATAAACTTAACCAAGGAGGTGAAAGACTTGTACTCTCAAAACTATAAAACACTGATAAAAGAAATTGAAGATGGCACAAATGGTAAGATATTCCATATTCATGGATTAGGAGAACAAATTATTAAAATTTCTGTATTATCCAAATCAATCTACAGATTTAATGCAATCCCTATCAAAATACCAACATTTTCTACAAAACTAGAACAAATAATCCTAAATATGTATGGAACCACAAAAGACCCTGAATAACCAAAGCAATCTTGAAAAAGAACAAAATTGGAGATACTGCAATCGCAGATTTCAAGACATATTACAAAGCTATAGTAATCAAAATGGTATGGTACTGGCACAAAAACAGTAGATGAATGGAGGAAAATACAGAGCCCAGAAATAAACCTATGTTTTTATGGTCAATTAATCTATGACACAGGAGGCAAGAATATGCAATGGGAAAAAGACAGTCTCTTTAACAAATGGTGTTGGGAAAACTGGACAGCTATCTGACAAAGAATTAAAATCTGACCACCTTTTTACTCGATACACAAAAATAAACACAAAAGGGATTAAAGACCTAAATATGAGACTTGAAAGCCCAAGATTCTTAGAGGAAAACAGACAGTTATCTCTTTGACCTCAGCTACAGAAACATTTTTCTAGATATGTCTCCTTTGGGTAGGGGAACAAAAGCAAAATCAAACTATTGGGACTACATCAAAATAAAAAGCTTTTGCATAGAGAAGCAAATCATCAACAAAACAAAAAGACACCCAACTGAATGGAGATGTTTGAAAATGATATATCCAATAAAAAGTTAATATTCAAAATATATAAATAACTTATGCAAACTCATCACCAAAAACCCAAATAATCCAAGTAAAAATGGGCAGAGGATATAAATGGACATTTTTCCAAAGTAGACATACAGAGATGGTCAGGAGACACATGAAAAGATGCTCAGTATCACCAATAATCAGGAAACTCTAAGTCAAAACCACAATGAGATATCCCCTGACATCTGTTAGAATGGCTAAAATAAAACACAAGAAATAACAAGTGTTGATGAAGATGTGGAGAAAAAGGAACCCTCCTGTTACCGTTGGTGAGAATGCAAGCTGGTGCAGCCACTGTGAAAAACAGTATGGATGTTTCTTAAAAAGTTAAAAACAGGGGCGCCTGGGTGGCTTGGTGGGTTAAGCCGCTGCCTTCGGCTCAGATCACGATCTCGGGGTCCTGGGATCGAGTCCCGCATCGGGCTCCCTGCTCGGCAGGGAGCCTGCTTCCCTTCCTCTCTCTCTGCCTGCCTCTATGCCTGCTTGTGATCTCTCTCTGTCAAATAAATAAATAAAATCTTAAAAAAAAAAAGTTAAAAACAGAGTTACCGTATATTCCAGTAATTCTACTGGGTTTATCAAAACAAAAACACTAATTCAAAAAGTTATATCTGCAGCATTATGTATAGCCACCAAGATATGGAAGCAACCTAAGTGTCCATCCATAGATGAATGGAAAAAGGACATGTCTCTCTCTCTCTCTCTCTCTCACACACACACACACACACAGACACACACACAAAGACACATACACAGACACACAGACACACACACAAAACGTAATATAACTCAGCCATAAAAAAGAATGAAATCTTGCCATTTGTAACAACATGGATGGACCTGGAGGGTATAATGTTAAGTGAAATAAGCCAGCCAGGGAAAGACAAATACCATATGATTTCACTCATATATAGAATTTAAGAAACAAAGCAAAGGAACAAAGGGCGAAAAAAGAGACAAGCCAAAAACAAACTCTTAACTATAGAGAATAAACTGGTGGTTGCCAAAGGGGAGATGAGTGGGGGAAAGGGTAAAATAGGTAAAGGGGATTAAGAGTACACTTATGTGTACTCTTATGGTGTACTCTCATGTACTTTCATGGTGAGCAGTAAGTAATGCATAGAATTGTTGAATCATTATACTGTACACATGAAATTAATAGAACACTGTTAATTATAGTTGAATTAAAAATGTAAAATAAAATAATAGCAAAAAGAAAAAAACAAAATGTAAAACTGATATGCAGCTTTGGAGCAAAATATTTAATGGCTGGAGAGAAACTGAGGTGATTACATATTAAATATGTGTATCTTTCTGTAGTCCTCTATCCCAACAGGAAAAAATAACAAAATAAAGAAGATGAAGTGTTATTTACTATAGTAATCATCGCTTTGGTGCTTACTCTTTGCCAACCACTGTTTGAAGTGCTTAACAAGTATTAGCTATCTATCTATCTATCTATCTATCTATCTATCTAAGAGAAAGAGAGCAAGCACAAGAACAGGGAGCGCCAGAAAGGGAGTAGCAGGGTCCTTGCTGAGCAAGGATCCTGATGTGGAACTTGATCCCAGGACCCTGGGATCATGATTTGAGCCAAAGGCAGATGCATAATCCACTGAGTCCCCCAGGTATCCCAAGTATTAGCCATTTAATCTCTACTGCAAATCTGTGAAGGAAATATACTTATTATCATCATTTTACCAATGAGGAGACAGAGGCACAGAGAGTTTAACTTGCTCAAAGTTGCACTACTTGTTGGTAAACTGATTCTCATAATTATCCTGAGCCTAGTTACAAACTGGGTAGAGTCACCCTCTCATGGGAATGAGTTTAGGGCCACTTATAACAATAATAAGACCACAGATCACTGCTATGAAGAAGATAATAATTTTAATTGACAGTAGGTAATCCTTTTAAAAAAATCACACATGGTTACCAATCAGGTTTGAGGGATACATAATATGAAAGGGCTGCAAATGGATGTGAGTGGCCAGTAGAAAGATTAAGAAGGAAAGAAAAGGTTCTAAGTCCAGGAAGCAAAGTGTATCAGATGACTTTTGGTAATACTGAAGGTAGAAGTCTCGTGATAAATATTCGTACAGTGGACCACGACTCGTGTTAGGTAGACATGAGACCCTTAGAGTCTGCTGGCATGGTGCTGTAATCATGCAGTGGTATGATAAGTAATTTTACATATCTTTATACTATTTTTCTTTTCCTAGGAACTGTAGCAAACAGTGTACTACTGGATCTTTGGTAAAGATGTGGTATAAGAATCTAAGATAACATTATTATAAAATACATGTATATTGGAAAAAAATATTAGGGGGGAAATAGACCTTGCTTATCATCAATGAAGCATGTTTTTTCCCAAGGAAAGAGGATAAAAAGCTTCCTTCAAAGTCCACCAACAACTGATGTTAAAGAACAGGGAACGGTATAGAGGAGTAGAAGCTGATTCCAGAATTTAACAGTTGTGACTCCTACAGTACTGTCACCTGTTTGGTCTTCTTTGACAGGGCTGGTACTGGAGCTGTCTCCTGCTGCATTTCTGGGTCTCCTCCTCCTTCACCACCTGATGCTTCTACAAAATATAAAGTTTAAAAATTAGAAAAGCATCTCTCTCTCCTTCTTTCTCCCATTGCTAGTACAAACTTGGTACCACCTCTCTAGAAAGCTCTATGCCTTGATTCAGTAATTCTACCTCTAAGAAGCTGAATTCAAGGAAACAATCCAAAATATAGAAATTTAAGCACCAAGATGTCAGTCTAATTCATAAAACTGCAAAACTGAAGATTATCTAGATGTCTTACTTTTGAGAATGTTTAATTATGCAGCACCTAAACTGATTTTACAGATATTAAACTCCTCATTTTCAGATAAGAAAACTGCTGTTTAGAGGGGTAAGGCAATTTGCCCCAGGTTACACACCTGGAAACCCCAATCTATTTGAGTCCAAAGTCTTCTCCACAAATGATACTGCCTGACCTGAAAAACAATAGCTCTTGACACCTGTATGCTAGCCCGAGGGGGAATGTTAAGAAATGGTGACAAAAAAGATTATAGATCATGAGAAACAATTATTTTGAATTTCTAAAATCTTTCAACAATGGAAAAAAAAATTCTTACTCTAAGAGTCAGGAAAAATCAAAGTTTTAGGTTTTTCTGTCTATAAAGCTCTCTTGAAGAAACACAGCAACCACAGTCTCTTCCCATAATGCCATACTGCCTTCCAGATTTTAGTGGTTGCTTTCCTTATCTGTCTATCTATCTATCTATGCTTCAGATCCCTATTGCTTTTTCTTAATTTAAATTTTAGTTAGTGAACATACAGTGCAATATTGGTTTCTGGAGTAGAATTCAATGATTCATCACTTATGTACAACACCCAGCACTCATCACAGCAAGTGCCCTCCTTAATACCCACCACCCATCTAGCTTATCCCCCACCCAACTCCCCCATCAACACTGTTTGTTCTCTATAGTTAAGAGTCTCTTACAGTGTATTTCCCTCTCTCCCTCCCTTTTTTTTTTCTTTCTCTCCTTCCCATATGTTCATCTGTTTTCTTTCTTAAGTTCCACATATGAGTGAGATCGCCTGGTATTTGTCTCTGACATTTCACTTAGCATAGTACTTTCCAGCTCCATCCAGGTCTTGCAAATGGCAAGATTTCATTTTTTTTTTTTAAGATTTCTTTTTTTTTTTGATGGCTGAGTATTATTCCATATTGTGTGTGTGTGTGTGTTTGTTTGTGTGTGTGTGTATACACACACTCCACCTCTTCTTTATCCATTCATCAGTTGATGGACACTTGGGCTCTCTCCATAGTCTGGCTATTATTGATAATGCTGCTATAAACATCGGGGTGCATGTACCCCTTTGAATCTGTATTTTTTATCCTTTAGGTAATATTTCATAGTGCAATTGTCTGATTATAGGATAGTTCTATTTTTAAATTTTTGAGGAGTCTCCATAGTGTCTTCCAGAGTGGCTGTACCAGTTTGCATTCCCACCAACAGTGCAAGAGGGTTCCCCTTTCTCTGCAACCTCACCAACACCTGTTGTTTCTTGTGTTGTTAATTTTAGCCATTCTGACAGGTGTGAAGTGGTATCTCAGCATGGTTTTGATTTGTATTTCTTTGATCATGAGTGATTTGAACATTTTTTTCATGTGTTGGTTAGCTATCTGGATGTCTTCTTTGAAAAGATGTCTATTCATGTCTTCTGTCTATTTTTTCTTTCTTTTTAAAAAGATTTTATTTATTTATTTGACAGAGATCACAAGTCGGCAGAGAGGCAGAGGGGGAGGCAAGTTCCCCGCTGAGCAGGAAGCTGGTTGCAGGGCTCAATCCCAGGACCCTGGGATCAAGACCTGAACCAAAAGCAGAGGCTTTAACCCACTGAGACACCCAGGTGCCCCTTCTGCCCATTTATTAACTGGATTGTTTTTTGGGTGTTCAGTTTGATAAGTTCTTTATAGATTTTGGATACTAACCCTTTATCAAATATGTCACTTGCAAATATCTTCTCTCATTCCATAGGATGCCTTTGTTGATTGTTTCCTTCCCTATGCATAAGTTTTTATCTTGATGCAGTCCCCAAAATTCATTTTTCCTTTTGCTTCCCTTGTCTCTGGTAATGTGTCTAGTAAGGAGCTGCTACAGCCAGTTAAAGAGGTTTCTGCCTGTGTTCTCCTTTAGGATTTTGATGATTTCCTATCTCACATTTATGTCTTTCATCTATTTTGAATTTATTTTTGTGTATGGTGTAAGAAAGTGGTTCAGTTACATTCTTCCACATGTTGCTGTTCAGTTTTCTAGACAAGTGGTTCCTCCCCTCCTTTTCTAGACAAGTGGTTCCTCCCTTTAAATACATTTTTGAATTTTTAAAAGGCTTTTACTCATTCTCTTTGAATTTCTCTACCTACTTCAAAGTCATCCCAAAATGTGAATTTGTGAGCAACCTTGGTCGGAATTCCTATTTAGGTCTTAATTAACCAAACTGGTAATCTTGTGCTTTTAAATGTTTGCACACTGTGGTGGCTAATTTTATGTGTACCCAGATATTTGGTCAAACATTAATTTGGGTGAGATTAACATTTGAATGGTAGACTGAATAAAGCAGAGTGCCTTCCCTAGTGTGGGTGGGCAGTCTTATTAGATGAAGACCTGAATAGAACAAAAAGACTGAACCTCTGCTGAGTAAGAGAATTTTTTCTGCCTTTGGATTTGAACTGAAACATCAGCTTTTCCTGCATCTAGAGCCTGTCACGCTTCAGACTAGAACTACAGTATCAGCTGTCCTGGTTCTCAGGCCTTCTGACTAGGATTGGAACCTGGGTTCCAGCTTGCCAATTCACACTGCAGATGCTGGGATTTGCCAGAGTCACGGATTGCATAAGCCAACTCCTTCTTTTATATACAGACAGATACAGATGTAGATATATAGATACAGATATGTATCTCATATTGGTTCTGTTCTTTTAGAGAACCCTGATTAAGACATATACTTTTAACTGTATAGCATGGAAAAAACAACAAAAAAGGATTCTACCCATGGAATAACAGCAGGTAGGTGATTAATAGGGCTTTTAAATGATTATGTTGGCATTAAAAGTATTCATAGAATTTCTGTTTCTGGAAAGGCAGTAATAGTTGTAGTAGTAGTAGTAGTAGTAGTAGTAGTAGTAGTTGTTGTTTTCCCTATTCCTCCTGCTAAGTACAGCTAAAAATCCTGGACCTTATATATAAAACAAACATAGGAATAGGAAGTCTCTTAAAGGTAGAGAGAAGACAGTCTGGGACCTTTGGGTATAAGGGAAAACACAGCAGTTAGCTCCCTGCATTTTCTTTTTGCCTCATTATCTCAGGCTTAGGGTTAAAGAAGCCATAACTTGGAAATGCCAATGGGAGCAGACCAAAAAAGCCCCAACAAACATCTGTTCTGTTTGACAAAATGACCAGGAAAAGGGCCACCTAGCAAGACCAAAAATGTTTAGATAAAAACTATCTATGTTTAGACAAAAAACTGTGGACTTGTGCCCATTAGCAAAGGCTGAGTGGGGAGCCTAGACTTCCACCCTTGCCAGGCTGTAATGAGGCAATCCAACTCCTCCTCCACCTGCCACCAGGGCAGTATCAGAGATGATCAAGCAGTGACTGAAATCCCAAAGGGATTTTCATCTCTTAAGGGTAATGACAAACCCCTATTCCCCCCTCCTATCACTACCACCACCATTGCAGTATCAATAGAGACCATATGGTAGGCCTTGAATTCCATCTCCTCAGGGAAATAATGAAGTGAACCTTTCCCTCCCCATCATATATTGCCCAGTGGTAAAAAGGCCTCACCTACCCTAGTGGTTTTAGCAACCACTTAAAAAGCTACACAAAGAAATATACTCAAAAACACTAAGATAAATCAAAACAGAATTCCAAAATGCTCAAGTAACACACAAGAAGGCAGGACAGAGAAAATTGAGAAATTAAAAAGAGCAAACAGAAAAAAACAGAATAAAATGTTAGATTTAAACCGTTACATATAAAAAAATCACGTTAATGTAAATGGCCTAAAAATGCAAATTCAAAGATAGAGATTGACAGAGTAGATTAGAAAACATGACCTAACTATATGCTATTTACAAGAAACTTACCTCAAATATAACAATATAACAAGTTAAAAGCAAAATGATGGAAAAATTTTAACATATAAATATTTAAAAGATATTTTAAAGATTTTATTTATTTATTTGACAGACAAGAGACGGCACAAGCAAGTTGGAGTGGCAGGTAGAGGGGCAGGCAGAAGGAAACAGGCTTCCCACTGAGCAGAGAACCTGACACGGTGCTCAATCCCTAGGACCCTGGGATCCAAACACAGATGCTTATCTGACTAAGCCATCCAGGGGCTCCACAAATTTTTTAAAAAATATTTTATTTATTTATTTGAGAAAGAGAGTGAGAGAAAGAGAGCCCAAGCTGGGGAGAGGGGCAGAGAGAGAGGGAGAGGGAGAAGCAAGCTCCACACTGAACAGGGAGCCCAAGGTGGGGCTTGATCCACCCAAGCACCTCAACATACAAATACTGATCAAAAGAAAGCTGAGTGGCTACATTAATATCAGATAACTGACTTCAGAGTAAGGAAAACTACTTGAGCAAAGGACATTATATAATGATAAAAGGGTGGATCTATCAAGAAGACATAACAATTCTTAATGTGTATGTACCAAACAAAAGAGCTACAAAATATATGAAGCAAAATATATGAAGCAAAAACTGATAGAAATGAAAGAAGAAACAGACAAAAGTACAGTTCAGTTGCAAAGTTCAACAGTTCTCTCAGAGCAAGGATATAGAAGAATTAAGTGATAACCATTTCCCAATAGGATCTGATCAACATTTGCACTCAACATTCAGAATACACATTCTTTTTAAATGTTATGGAACATACCCTAAGATAGATCATATTCTAGGGCATAAGATACAAACAAATTTAAAAGAAATGATGAACAGTATGTACAAAAAAACTTACAGAAAATATTGTACTTATTAATGAAAGACTGAATGCTTTTTCTCTGATTGGGAAAAAGGCACAGATGTCTGCTCTGACCAGAATTATTCAACATAGTGCTAGAACTTTTAATCAGTGTAATAAGGAAAGAAAAGAAATGAAAGTCATATATGTCAGAAAGGAAGACATCAAACTATTCTCATTTGCCGATGACATGATTGTTTACATAGAAAATCCCAAGAAATCTGAAAAAGTTCCCCCAAACCCCTAAACTGTGCTAGAACTGAGTTTAGCAAAGTTGTAGAATAAAAGATAAACATGTAATTTTATTTTTATATGCTAGCAGTGAACATATGAACACAAAAATTAAAAACATAATGTCATTTACAATTGCTAAAAAAACAAAACCCTAAAATACTTAGGTATAAATTTAACAAAATATGTATAAGACTTTCATGTTGAAGAACAGTGATGAAAGAAATAAAAGAAGACCTAAATAAACAAGAAGACATAACATGTTCATAGATTGGAAGACTAACCATGGTAAAGATGCCAGTTCTCCCCAAATTGACATACAGGTTTAACATAATTTCTATAAAAATTCCAGCAAGACTTTTCTCTAGATATATATAGATTATTATAAAATTTATGTAGAATGGGAAAGGAACTAGAATAGTTAAAGTGATTTTAAGACTTACTACATTATATAGCTATAATAATTAAGATTGTGTGGTATTGGCATAGGAACAGACATTTAGATGAATGGAATAGAATACAGACCCAGAAAAAGACCCGCACAAATATACCCAACTGGTTTTTAACAAAAGCAATTTGATGGCAGAAAAATAACCTTTTCAACAAATAGGGAAAAAAAATTCATAAGCAGAAAAATTAACCCTTACTCAAGTTTCATATCTTGTACAAAACTCACCTCAAAAATGGATCACAAACTTATACATAAAATGTAAAACTCTAAAACCTTTAGAAAGAAAAGGAGAAAATCTTTAGGTTCTAGGGTTAGGCAAAGCTCTTAATTTTGCAGCTAAAAATGCAATCAATAAAAACAATAATTGATAAGTTAGATTTTATCAAAATTGAAAACTGCTTTGCAAAGACCCTGTTAAGAGGATGAAAAAACAAGCCACATACAGGGAGAAATATTTGCAAACCACATTTCTAACAAAGGACAGATCAGTAACTAGACAATATAAAGAATTCTCAAAATTGAATACTAAAAAACTAGACAAATGAATTAGGAAATGGCAAAAGATATGAACAGACTAAAAAAGTAAGTACACAAAACATGTTCCATATCATTAGCCACTAGGGAAATGCTAATTAAAGCCATTAGATATTAGATATATGAAAGTGTTTAAAGGTCCATCCTTTTCTTCAGGAAGCCCAAATTATTATGCTGGAAAAGCCAACAGGTGTGTGGTTGGCTGTGGACCAGACCAGAGTACCATCCTATTGCTGGGGGTACCCCTGTCACTGATGTTCTCACTAGGGCAGCCAGGAAGGCAGCTGGGTTCAGAGATATGTAGAATTTAGAAATTCAACCCAAGGAGGCCATGATGGACTCTTCAAAAATCAAAGCTTCCTGGGTAAGGCTGCCAGATTAAATTTAAAAAGTACAAGTTATTGGATAATTTTTAGTCTAAGTATGTCCCATGTATTGCATGGGAGATATCCACATAGTATTAAAATCATTCATTGTTTATCTGAAATTTATATTTAATGGGGTGGCAGGTATTTTTATTTGCTAAATCTGGTAACCCCACCTGGGGAATTTCTTTCCCCATCAAAGCCACCTTTAATCCTGTGAAATTTCTTATATTGGCTTCTATTCATGGAGCCTCCTTTTACTTAACATCTTCCAATCCATCTTCATCTGGGACCTTTTAGGGAACCCCTGGCTGACTACACAGCCCTCCTTCTTCCTATTGTTGCGGCACTTCTACATCACATTGTGAATCAGCATATAATTTTATCCTTCCATACCGTGTGTGTCCCAAGTACTTAGCCCAGCGTTGATTAACAGTAAACATAAAACCACTTACATAAATCTTTTTATTAACTTTAAAAGTCTTTTTAAGATAAAATGGATAAAATGCGAGTAAATAAATGTCAGGATCAAACCGTGATGTTTAAAACTCCAATAATGCTTTAAAAAAAATTCTGAATTCTTTCTCCCTCCATTGCCCAGAATCTGATAACTGAAGAGTATAGTCTGTATTTAAGTAATCTAACTGAAAATAACGTATTTTTAAAGGTATGTGACTCTTATGCAACAAAACCCACGAGAAATATTTAAAATACCTTGTTAACCAAATGCTCTAGATTTGTATTCTCTGAGCCAAAAAATATTTCATCTGAAACCTTTTAACATATAACATGAGATCATCTCATATCACTGTAGGTTGAATACATTAGTTGTTTCTTTAGCCTGTGATGTTTTTGGTTCCAAAAGAGAAAACTGCTTTTCTGAAATAAGGATGCCAGTTCTGTGATTTCCATGAAGAGAGTATTAAAAGAAAAGTATGGGACCCAACCTATCCAGCCTGGCTTCAGCTCCCAGGTTCCTCTAAAACTGCTGGCATTTGAGGATATTAAGCCAGACCTATGCTAATTAGTCCCAGCGATTGACAGTGCTTGTGGAGTGGAGACAAGACAGGGTAGCCTCATCTCCTTCTTCCTGAGAGTATACTTTAAAAAAAGAAAAAGGAAAAACAATACCACCAGATGGAACTGCCTGAACTCTTCTTCCAATAAAGGGGTCAAGTATACTGTCCCTTTTCGACCCAAAGCAGAAAGAGCAAGCAAAATTAAAAAGTTGCACATATTTCCTCTTTTCTTCAATCCCTGCTTTCATGTTCTTTACGAGAAATGTTGGAAGTCCAATTTCCCAGCAATTTCCCTTAAGCTTCAAAGCACTTGCTTGCATGAACCCCTTCTAGGCCCTGGTAAGGCCCTTGGCAATGGATCACACAGTTAAATTTTCTTAGAAAATATGCAAAAGAAAGATATATTGTGGTTCAAATAAGTAGACCACTATCTATTTCTATTCAGAATTCACCTCTTTCACATATTCCGTAATGAATGATGTTGAAGTGGAAGTGAACATTCTGGGGCTCCAGATAGAGGAAGTTGGTTGGGCATGCATTTAGTTTGGAGTTTAATGGAATATTACACGGTTCACAATCATATAGTCTACAGCTAAATTACTGCTAGCTCTCCTAGTATAGGAATGCTACCTAGAATACTCCTACCACCCTATGCCAACTCACCAGACACCGTGACAAAGTGTGCAAGGTCAGAGGCTGTAGATCATGACAGAAACACACCTGTAGCACCCTTCCTTACAACTATGCAGGCACTGGAGGAGAACCAGTATGTATGAAACCAAAAACTCGTCAGTGGAAATCCTTCTAATCATCAAAAATACAAAACTATAAGCAGAGAATTAGGTTCCCATTTTTCCTCTAGGAGCACAATAGATAGTGTACTTTGTATAGTTTTCAAGAAAACATACGTATGTTTTTCTATTTGATGGGGACAAGTATAATAAAAAATTTCAGAATTCCCGTGTTTACATCAGCGGTGTTGTAATTTCTTATTTAAAACAACTACTTTCATACTTAATTTTGTATCAGTAACTTTGTATTCCTTTTCTAAGAGAGGGCCGCTTAAATTTATAAGCTCAGGCCTCACAAAAACCTTGATCTGTGCTTGCTAGTGACCTGCTGAACTCTATTCTCACAGTTTCTGAGCAAAACAAATTACTGAAACACACAATAGCAATGGACAAATTTCAAAGGCATGATGCTAAATGAAACACAAACCAGATTAAAGAGGCTACATAATGTGTGATTCCATTTATTTAATATTCTAGAAAAGGAAAAATTATAGGAACCACAGAAGAATGGTTACTGGGGACTAGAGATGGGATACTTCTCAGGAGTGATGGAAATGTTCTACAGTTCACAACTGTATTTATTCATCAATCAAAGTTCACAGAACTGTACACAAAAAGGGTTAATTATACTGAATGTAAATTAATCCCCAATTAACCTGACTTTAAAAAAATGACAGAAGCTAATTCATTAAACAATCTGTAACATTTACACAATGTCAAACAACTAATAACTAACTAGCAGAGCTGAAATTTAAATCCCAAGATTCTATAATTTTAACACCCATACTACCTTTGCATGAAAAGATGTTGCTTCCAGCTTAATGATGCTTCCTTTAAAAAAACCAAATTATTTATTTATTTGAGAAAGAGAGAGCATGAGCAGGTCAAGGGGAGAGGGAGAGAGAATCTCAAGCTGAGTGCAGAGCCAGATGCTGGACTCCATCTCAGGACCTTGAGATCATGGCCTCAGTTAAAATCAAGAGTTGGACTCTTAACCTACTGAGCCACCCAGGTGCCCCAGTGATGTTTCCTTCTATTCTGTGATTGCTAAGAGTTTGTTTAAAATCATGAATAGCTGTTAAAATTAATGCAATGCTTTTTGGTTTTGCATTTATTGAGAGGATCATGCAGGATTTCTCCTATAATTTGTTAATGTGCTGAATTATAAAAATAAGATAATGTTAAACTGTTCGTATTATTCCTAGGATAAATCCCAGTTGGTCATGAGATATTTATATACCCTGATAGTAGGTAAAATGTGTCAATAAAACAAACAGAGTGTAGTATTCTTCCAATGGATATGTTTTAACAAATACTTCAGTTTCAAATGGTTATATGATTATCGACATTTTTCTATTTATTTTTAATTTCATTTTGGTAAGTGAAATTTTTGGCAATTTTATCTAACTTTTCAAATTTATTGGCATTGATCATTGTATGCAGTTATATCCTCTTTTTCTTGTGTCCGATTTTTTTATTTACACCTTATTTTTTCTGGTTCAATCATGGACAGGTCTTTAAAACAAACAAACAAACAAACAAACAAACAAAAAACCAGGTTTTGTATTTATAGATGTTTTCTATTGCATCTTTGATTTCTACTGAACCAATGTTCTTAACTTTCTCTGGGTTCACTCTATTGATTTTCTGTTTTGCAGTTGGATATTTTTTTTTCTGATATAAGCATAAGTGTATGTATTTTCTCTAAATATAACTTAAGTTGAATACTGTATGTTTTAAATGTATATCATTTTCATAGTTACTCAATTCTAAATATTTTAAAAGTTTCTATAATGATTTTTCTTTGACTAATGAGTTATTTGGAAGTGCATTTTTAAATTTCCAAACAGATTTTTTAGTTATCATTTTTTGGTACTGTGGTTAGAAAAATGGCTTGCATACCAATTCTTTGATATTTGTTATGACTTGTTTTATTTTCTAGCACAGGGACCAGTGAGCTTATTTATTTATTTATTTATTTATTTGACAGACAGAGCTCACAAGGAGGCAGAGAGGCAGGCAGAGAGAGAGGAGGAAGCAGGCTCCCCGCTGAGCAGAGAGCCCGATGCGGGGCACGATCCCAGGACTCTGGGATCATGACCTGAGCCGAAGGCAGAGGCTTTAACCTGCTGAGCCACCCAGGTGCCCCGGGACCAGTGAGCTTTTTAGGTGAAATGCAATATAGTAAATAGGTATAGGGTTTGCAGAGCAATAATGTCTACTCAAACTCTGCTGTTGTGCAAAAGCAGCCCTAGACAATATATAAATAAGTAGGCATGGCTGTGTTCAGTTAAACTATTTATAGAAACATATCCTGTCTGAATTTGGTCCACGGGCTTCAGTTTGCCAGGCTCTGGCCTACTACATAAACAATTAAAAAGGGTTTCAAAGCATTTCTGAATAGAATATATAGTTTCTCATTGTTAGGTGCAGAGTTCTACATGATCATAGATATCTATGATCATAGATAAACTTGTTAATTATGGTTTTCAAATATGTTATATGTGTATACATTTTTGTTTTATCAACATGTGCATTAACATCTCCCACTCTTATTTTGAATTAGTCCACGTTTTCTAGCAATTCTACCAAGTTTTATTTACATATCTCATAGGTATATTGGTGCAGGTAAGTTTAGAATCATTACAACTTCCTATTGGTTGAATTGTTCATTAAGTTGTGGCTCAGTTTTTAAAAATGCATCTTGTTTAATTTAGTTCAATTTCACTTATTTGAGGGAATGTTCTATATTTCTAGAGGGGTCAGCTGTTCTCTGGGAAATCTAACTATACATGATGAAAAATAATACTGGAGACACAGCTGTACTTCAACAGTCTAACGTGTTTTTGCTAAAATTACTCATCCCTAAGAGCCAGAATGTTTTATTTGGCTAGGAGAATCAGGACTGGGAACTATTCTTCAAGAAGCTTGTTCCCAGCTCATTAAGGGACTCCCACCAGCATCACTGAGAAAGAACACAATTCCCACATCCAAAGAACACGACCCTGTGAAGAGTGAACTCAGTGAAGGCCCTAAAGGCCACAGTGGCAAAATAGCAGATAGGGAAGTTGAGGGAAGAGGAAGGGAAGGACAAACAGTGAAAGAAGGGGCTCTCAATTCTGACTCCACTTATACTAACAGTGGTCATGTTCCATCCTTTGTTTTGTACACTTTTCAAAATAATTACTACAGCTATACCAAGACTAAAAAATAAGTACTTATAATCAAGTAGGTCATGCCTGAAAAGACTACTATCTGTAAGCGTATCTCTCATTTACTCTGTTCAGAATGCTAGCTCTCCCTTTGTGCTTGTCATCTCTAGTTTTCTTCAAAGCCTTACGCCCATCCTCCAAAATTCAACTCAATCCATCCTTCAAAAGTAGAAACAAGACTATTTTAGGGCTATAATCTAGCAAGTAGTTGCGCTTTAACCGAGAAAGGAAAATGTGGAAAAAGGAAAAGAAAAGGAGAGCAGGATCTAGAATGCAAAGGAAGAATTCAGTGATAGGTGGCGGGAGGAGCAGCAAACCTAAGGCTCAATTCATGGTACCTGATTGCTTTGGGAGCAGCTGTTCAGAGAAGCTTGGGCAGGCTCAACCTTTAGTCTCCCGGCCTTTTCTGGCCACGAGTCCCAGGTTCAGGTTTAAGGACACTGGACGATTCAAAGTCTTCCACAGGCTTGTAGTGGTTCCTCAGGCTTTATGTTTAACCTGGCATATGCCTCTCCAGTTTTGTTTTGTTCTGTTTTTCCTACCTGCCATCTTTTCCATTTTTGCTTCTCACTCACATATACTGCAAGAAACTGGGCATGTTCTACCTCTTCCTTCTCTCAAGATCTTCTCCTTCTCTCCAAAAGATCTGACAAAACAAATGCTTGTAAATATAAAACCCTGTGAGTTGACACTATCAGAAATTTTCTTGTCATTTTGAATTGGGATGGGGAATGTAGGAGGGGGGATTCCTTTCCCCCTCTAATTTTGCCATGTCTACTGGCAACTGCTACAGCCTACTCTACATTCCAATAATGCTCTTAGTTTCATAGCTGAAGATGTCCCTAGCAACGGATCCAAACTTTGCTTACAAAATATGGTACCAGTTCCCACAGAAAACTTTAAATTTAGTAAATTTGGAATGAAATGCTTGCAAAATTCTGAACTGGAGTAGCTTGGTGGGTCCTGAAACTCGGAAAGAAAAAGTCAAGAGAAAGTACTTGGAAAGCAAAGTACGGAGACTGATAAGATCACCTCAAAAATGCATGGCTGAAGAAAAAGTTTCACCTTCTTTTTGTGGAGAACTTAAATGCTACAAAATTTCTGTTGCCAGTTCCATGTCAGCAGAACCAAATCTTCAAGTTAGTAATCCTTTTCTTTTCTCTTTTTCCTTCCTCCCCTCCTTCTTTCGTTTCCTCCCTCCCTTCCTACCTTCTAAAAAATGCACACAGAGTTCCTCAGGAACCACCAGCTCACATCAGGGCCAAAGCACTCAGAGCCACGGGAACCTGACCTTTTGTGCAAACTCTCACAATGAAGCCTGGGCTACAGTAACAGAGAAAGGGCCGTTTAATGTAAAAAATCATGGTGTCACAGGACCTGTTCTAGCTTGAAGTTACAAAAATGCTGTGAAGATCATGTAGACGTCAGAGGACAACTCTGCAGGCAGAATGGCTACCTGGTTGTTGTCTGTCCAACAATCAGGCATTTAAAAAAAATCTTTTTTTCTTCTTAGATGAAAAAAAAATAGATAAAAAGCTTGGGCAAGATGGCCTCCTCAATTTTAGTCTTTAATGTTGAGTTCATTTCTTCTTCCTAATTTGAATGTTGATATATTTACATATTTGGGGGGCAGTTTTCAAACTATGACTAATTTAAATTTAACTTTTTCTAGTCAACTTTTGCAGTCAGAGTTAGGTAAGTAGAGCCATGGCTGCTGGCAGTGGCAATCCGGGTCTTAATAGAATTATCATGTTTACTGGATGAGCATGCTTGGTACATTTGGAAGCACTGTTATATAAATTCTTTGTTCCTCGAATAGAAACTAATATAATGATAAAAACTCTTACAACGTCCTTATTTTGTGCAGGACAGTGTTCTAAATGCTCTACATACATTAACTCATTTAATTTGCATATCAATCTTATGAGATTGGTACTGTTATTAAAATCTTTTACAGAGGTGAAAACTGAGGCATTTGCCCAAGGTTAGTGAGAGAGCTGGGATTTGGATCTAGGCAGTCTTAACTTAGGGTCCCTTAACTCCTATGCAGTACTGCTCATCTAACTTGAAAAGCAAACTTTATAGCTCTTCGGTTGTACCAGTCTCTCAGCTGGATATCAGAATCCACGGGGCTTTGTGCATAGAGCCTAGTTGAATATAATAATGTATGTTCTTAAATTTGAATACACTCATCTAACTGGAGCAGAAGCTGATGCGTGTGGTGAGCAGCTCCCCTTCTCCAAAACAAAGCCCTGTACCCATTTAGTCCAGATTATGTCAGTAACTAATTCTCTCTCACCATCCCTGCTTCTATCCTGCATTTCAGCTGGGCAGAAAATATATCCTGGCCTGCTAGACTACTTCTGGTTTATGCTTTTCATTCCCACATCCTGTCTGGTTCGGTATTTGCTTTGTCCTTTAATATGTTAATATGCACTGCTATTCTCCAAGTGTGGGAATGGAAATGAAGTCACCCTTAGGCTTATTTTACCCCTGAACTCTGCTCTTCGCAGCACAACTGTTAACAGCTCCCAGAACAGTGCTCTGTGTACACATTTTGGGAAGTGCCAGTATAGAGGAGTGATGAAAGAGGTCCAAGAAGGCTTACATTCTAT
This sequence comes from Mustela nigripes, assembly GCF_022355385.1. Taxonomy (NCBI): domain Eukaryota; kingdom Metazoa; phylum Chordata; class Mammalia; order Carnivora; family Mustelidae; genus Mustela; species Mustela nigripes. Next base: position 171,439,087 of record NC_081558.1, read on the forward strand.
TCCAACTTTTGTGATCTTGGGAAAATCACTTACTTTATGCCAGTTTTCTCATTTCTGGACTGATGAAGTCATACTGCTCTGATTTATGATTCTCTTCTGGTTCAGGCCAATTTCTATTAAGAATACTATATATCCTGGACATGTCAAAATTTCCAGAGTGAGGTAGAATGTTGAAGGATAGAAGGATAGGGTAACATTTTAAAAAAATATAGGTGAACATGGCCTGTTACATGGGTATGCAAGTTACATCATGTCCCCTGAACAGAAATTTCATAAGGAAAAAGCCTATGAGGTTGTAGCTAGACCTGCTACCCACTCACTCTTGTTATAAAGTGTGATCCCAAGGAAGAGAAATGTTACAATGTAAAAGCACAGTTTCTGTTAAGACTTCTCTGTAGCCTTCAGAGACATCAACTACCTATTAGATTACTTCATGTATGCCCTTAATGTACATCTTATGAATCATTAAAGGTGGATGTAATGTTCACATGCCCTGCATCAGAATGCTTAACTTTCTTACCCAGCTTTTCAATGGAAAAGGCCAGAAATTACCTGCCTTTTTGTGTAATTTAGAACAAGATAATTTATTTGCATCATCATTTTAGATTCCTACTGGAAACTGGGCTTTAGGATATTAACCTATCAACTAATTACCATCTACATGAAAAATACATAGGATTTGTGTTTGGAATGGTCTTTAAGAACCGTAATTCTGAGGTTTTACATGACAGTTTGGTATAAAACTGAGATGTAACAGTCTAATGGGGTGAATAAATAAAAGAGGCTAAAGCAAAACTTGAGTTTGTCAATTCTATACTATCAATTTGGTGAGGTCATCACTAAAAAATTTTTTTAACCCTTTTTTTCTGATTTAAAAGTAATATATACTAATTGTGGAAATTTTAGAGAATTTGGTACCGTTATAAAAAGATGGCTCCAGTAAAACAAGAGATCCACTATTACAATTTTGAAACATTCACTGCTGCCTTTTGTTCTGTCTCTGTGTTATGTATATAGGTATACACAGTAGGTATACTGTATTATGTATATAGGCATACAACTTAACATATTTGAAATTACATATCTTACATAAGTACTGACCTTTTAATATTATCTCATGAGCACTTTTTCATGTTAGTAGTCTTGAGGAACATTTTTAAAAAAAATATTTTATTTATTTCAGAGAGACAGAGCATGAGCAGGGGGAACAACAGGCAGAGGGAGAGGAAGCAGGCTCCCTGCTGAATGGGGAGCCTGATGCAGGGCTGAATCCCAGGACCCTGGGATCATGATCTGAGTGGAAGCCAGAGGCTTAATCAACTGAGCCACCCAGGCATCCCTTGAAGAACATTCTTGTTGCCACTGTTTGCCTATACTCTATTTGTTTCTCTACCATTACTTACATTATTTCCAATATCTGCCTTTGTAATAGATTTTTAAGATTTTACATATTTCTGATTAGATTTTATTTATTTCTAATTAGAATAGATTTCTAAAGGGAAGTTACATTGTAATAAGGTATGTATGTTAATGTATTTATTTTATTAAAAAATTTTATTATGTTCAATTATCCAACATATAGTAAGTACATCATTAGTTTCTGATGTACTGTTCAATGATTCATTAGTCGCATATAACATCCAGGGCTCATCACAACATGTCAGGAGAAAAAAGAGGGCCCGAATAAATAAAATCAGAAATGAAAGTGATATCCATCACCCAGTTACCCCAACACTCCACCCCCCTCCCTTCTATAACCCTCAGTTTGTCTCCTGGAGTCCAGAGTCTCTCATGGTTTGTCTCCCTCTCTGTATGTTTTTTAAGGGTCTTAACTGTTTTCCATAAAGTTTTAGGGCACTTTGTAAGTCATCAACATCTATTAAAAAAAAAAACAAACAACAAATCTGTTTCATCACACCACAGCAAGTACTGAATTTTTAAGCGTTGCCAATAGGTAAAAGTGACTGCATTTTAATTTGCATTCATTTGGTTATGACTGAGAGAATAGTTTATTCTTCTTATAAGCCATGTAGTATTTCTTACATGAATAGAATATTCTTAACCTTTATTCATTTGTCATGAAGGCTTTTAATGTTTTCCTTATCAATTTGTGTGGGTCTTTTAATGTTGAGGTTAATTTTTAAAGTTGTTAGATCTTTTTTTATTATTGAAGTTTAGCTAACATACAATATTTTGCTGTTCAGCTTGGATGATTTCCATTACCCTCTTCCAGATCATTGACCCATTCTTCTGCATTCTTTTAATCTGCTGTTGCTTCCCTCTGATATATTTTTCATTTCAGTTATTGTAGTCTTCCACTCTGATTTTTTAAAAAATATTTTCCATCTCTTTGTTGCAGTTCTCACTGTGTTTATCTATTCTTTTCCTGAGTTCAGTGAGAAGTGTATGGTATGACCATTACTTTGAGCTCTTTATCATGCAGATTGCTTATCTCTGTATCATTTAGTTCCTCTTCTGAGGTTTTATCTTGTTCTTTGTTTGGAACGTATTCTTTAGTTTCCTCATTTTGCCTGACTCTTTGTTTCTATGTATTAGGTTGATGAACTATATCACTTGGTTTTGAAGGAGTGGTCTTATGAAGAAGATGTCCTGTGGGGCCCATAAGCACAATTTACCCCCCATATCCCCCGTCACCAAAATGAGGCACTCTAGGGGTGTCTCATGTGGGCTGTGTGTGCCCTTTGGTGGCTGGGACTGGCCCCCCTGGGCACGAGCCACTTTGGGGGGATGCCAGTCTTTGCTGAGGCCACCCGGAGGCTATGGAAGGAGTTTCTTTGGCAGGATGCCTGTCCTGGCCAAGGTCACTGCCGGGTGTGGTAGGGCTGGAGCTGCTTTGAAGGGGTACCTGCTGGAGTGGGTGGGTGGGGGGGGCCAGTCTGCAGTGGAAGCAGTGTTGGCAAGGTTGAGGGAGAGTGACAGAATTAGCATCTGCCAGTGTCAGGCCAGCTAGGCAGAAGGGCAAGAAAAATGGTGCCTGCCAGTACTTGTGTTCCCAGAGAAAGTTCCAACAGACCCTTGCTCCTCTGGCAAACACTCTAACGTTAGTCAACAAATCTTCATTACGTCCCAGGCACTTACCAAATTGCTGTCTCTGTGCTGGGTTTTGGGTTGAATGAGTTTGTGCACAGACCCTTTATGAAAAAGAGTTTTGGTTTCCCATCGTCCTCAAGTTCTCCCAGAGTTAAGAACCATTTATTTTCAAAACTAGATGCTATGAGGGTTCCTCATTCCAGTGCAGGTCCTCAGGGCAGGGGGAGTGTACCCAATGTGGGCCTTGAACCCCTTGCTCCCCAGAGAGACCTCCATCATGCCTGTGATATCCCTCCAGGATTGAGTTACCGTATCAGAGGTATGGGTCTTGATCAGACCATGTTACTGCTACTCCTATCCTTCTCAATGTGGCTTTTTCCTTTATATCTTTAGTTGTGGAAGAGCTATTCAGCTTGCCTTCAGATTATTCCCAGAGGGTCACTCTATATGTAGTTTGAACCTTGGTGTGTACATGAGAGGAAGTGAGGTCAGGATCCTCCTACTCTACCATCTAATCAAGATTCCAGATTGTCTTATCTTTAAATTTTTAAAGTTGTTTTTGATCTATGGATGTCTTAAATTATAAGGAGATCAAATATATCGTATTTTTTCCGAGCAATTATGTTTTAAAAGTTCTCCCCATCCCAAAGTAGATACTTTCATCTAATCTTTTTGTACAGCTTAATCTTTTTTTAAAAACATTTAGATCCTATGAATTAGTTTTTTGTTGTATAACATAAAGTGAAGCTCTAACTTAGTATCTTTTCAAATATTTAATCAGTTGTTCTAACATCTTCCTGAATCATTCTTCCCTTCCTTACTGTCTTGTTATAGTTCTTTCATTTAATCATAACACAAATCATACATATGCTAGACCCTAGCCATTACATTAATCCATCCATTGATCTACTTGTGAATCTTCTATGGGCTTTCTTCCACCTACGTCACGCCACTGAAATTATTCTTGCTAGGGACACCACTAATTTCTCAATTGTCAAATTGGATATGGCACAGGGTTAAAAATAGAGGCTCTTTAGAGTCAGGCTCCCTGGATTAGAACACCATCTCTGCCATTTAAAGTTATGTGGCCTTGGAAAAGTTACTTGCTCATTCTATGCCTTAGTTTCCTCATCTACAAAATGGGAATATCATAGGGTTACCTTATAGGGTTGTTACATGGAATACTGATATAACGAATGTAAATTGCTTAGCACACAGTCTGGCACACAAATAAACTCTCAGGAAAAGATCATCATAACCATCATTTTACTTGATTGTGCTGGGGCTTTTGACACTAATGTCAACCCTCAACTTTCTGACACTCTTCCTTTGTTTTCTGGCACACTATAGTTTGGTTCTCAACCCATAACTTCATGTGCTCTCTTCTTGAACCTAGTTCTTAAAATGCTGTCATCCTCCAAGGCTGATCTGAGTCGAAGGCAGAGGCTTAACCAACTGAGCCACCCAAACGTCCCTTGAAGAACATTTTTGTTGCCATTGTTTGCCTTTGTTGCCATTGTTCTCTACCAGTCTATTCTCTGGTGACATATACTCTCGATGTTCCTTCTTCTAAGCCAGGAACTGGCAAACTTTTTATTAGAGGACAAGGCAGTTAATAATTTATGTTGGTGGGCCATATGATCTCTGTCAGAACGACACTTTGATTGAAAGTATCCATTGAAAATACATAAATGAGTAGGTGTGGTTACGTTACAACAAAACTTTATATATAGGACCACCTGGATGGCTTAGTCAGTTAAGTGTATGCCTTCAGCTCAAGTCATGATTGGCCTGGGATTGGCCCCTTATTGAGCTCCCTGCTGAGCAGGGAGTTTGCGACTCCCTCTCTCTTTGGCCCTACCCCAGAGAGAGAGTACTTCTGCTTGTGCTCTCTCTAGCTCTCTCTTTCTCAAATAAATAAAATCTTTTTAAAAAGTTTATATATGAAAACAGGTAGCCATCTCAGGCCACAGTTTGCCAATTCTTCCTTCAGGTCATAACAGCTTAGGTACACCTTGATTAGAACAATCATCACATTGCATCTGTCCTCTGGACTGGACTGTGGGCTACCTGAAAGCAGGGTGCTCTTTCATCCTTGTTTGCTCTGCATGTAGCACAGAATCCACAGATAATATTCAATCCACATCTGCTGAAACTCTGAATAAGATGACCACACAAAATCAATCTTAAGAGTTCAAAGCTTTGTTGTGCTGTAAGGAAGAAGGCATTTCTTCCATGTGAGACCTCCAGTTAGCTACCAAAATAAATGACAGAGAAGATCCCATGGCCTGTATAACACAATGAAACAACTAGCAGAATTGATCTCTCCTTCCCAAATGTGAGGGAAAATTCAGGTCCAGGAAATTCACAATTTCAAGGACCAAGTAATATTGCAGACATCAAAATAGAGCTGCTCAGTGTGATCTATAAAACAGGACATATTTTATAGGAATTGAGAAACAGCTGTTTCCCCATTTCTGTTTTAAAAGGGGTAATAGGCTACAGGGCTCAGGAGTATATGCTAAGCATATGGAGAACATTTATTTGCTTAAAGAAATGTGACATGAAACTGGCAAAGGGCTCAATTTGTAAGAGATAATGTTCTGGTGGGTGAAATTAAGAGGATAAAAAGGATATATAGAGAGTCATTTCAGTATTGTGATTAATGAAAAAGGAAACACCAATAAACACTGAAGGGAAAAAAATAAAAATTTGAAGCTGAAAAGAACTAAATATGCTCTAGGGAAGGCACTAGCTACAAGAACCAAGTATCACTTGCAATATTAATGGCTTAAGTAAAACAAATTTTAGATAAAGATGACACTAGTTTTGGGAAAAGCATGGAAACTGAAACCTTAGTCAAAAGTAACAGTGTGAATATTGAGTTTCTCTAAATATAGTGTAGAAGATCCTTATAAAGTTAAGAATACCTGGAAAATATATTAGAGACTCTGGGGAAGAACTTTAGATTTCTGGAATATAGAAATAGGTAATAGACAAAGAAGCATGTTTAACTTTTTCCTTTTAATTTCCATGCTCAAACTTACCAGCAGTATATTTTTAGTGTAATTAAACATTTGCTGAACTCCTTTTATGGAGATTACTCATTTTGTGTGACTCAATACATTCTCTCAAGTGGCAATTACCAGACAGCATTCTTGATAATTTCTTACAATCATAAAAATCACTATTTCTGTCAAAAAAATACCTAAGATTTCTTAGATAGAACAAAGCTAATGTCGGTTTTCTTCAGCTTTCTCCTTCTATCCTAAGAATTATGAAGGATTCATTGTGTGGCTGCATGGACATTAAGTCATTCGTCCTTCAAATATTTAATAAGCACTTGCTATGTACTGGGTATTGTGCTAAACCTAGAGGAGACAAGATGAATAGGATATAGTGCTTACTCCGAGGAGGTGACCATATAGTGAGAATGACAGACCTGTATAAACAATTAAAATGCAACGTGATGGAGAACATATATAAAGTCATTAGGGACTTGGGGTAGAGGAAGTGGGACTATAAAGGAAAAGCACTAGGGAGTTTTCTAAGGTGATGAAACTGCATACTGATTGTGGTGGTGGTTATACAAGTCTATATGTGTGTTAAAATTCATAGACTAGTATGCTAAAAGAAAAAAAAAGGCTAATTTTATTGTATAATTTAAACATTAAACTAAATAAACCACAGTGTGATAGATGGCATCAATAGAAAAGAGTTAAATAAATTTTGGTGTATTTGTATGATGAAATACTATTAAACAATTAAAGGAATGGACTACCGGTAAATGTCAACAGCATGGATGAGTCTTACAAGCACTGCTGAGTGAAAGAAGCAGGATACAACAAAGTACATTCTGTATGATTCTATTTATATGAACTTCTAGAGTGGGCAGCATTAACATAGAATGACAGAAATCCCACCAGTGGCAGGATGGGGTGGGGAGACTGACTGGAAAGGGCCCTTGGGGAATTTTCAGGTGTGACTGAAATGTACTAGGTCTTGGTCAAAACTGACTGAATAGTACACTTAACATCTGAGTACCTCAGTAAGTGTAAATTATACCTCAGTAAAAAATATGCATTTAGCTGTCTTGGCTTATCTTTCACAACATACAATTTCTAATGGTGTTTAAAGTTGTTAAAAATGTTAACCGCTTCTCTATCATATGCTATCATTTTCTTTTTTTTAGAAAAACTGGAATTTCTATGTTTTTTTAAAATGAAAAACACAATACCCAATAATAAATCTTATACAAACAGTGAAAGTGGAGCGCAGAGTCCGTAGCAGTAGGGGGACAAGGAGGACAGAACACTACTTCCTGTTAGTGGGAGGATCTGTTGGTGTCTATTAGGAAAGGCATTCAGAAAGAAGTTAATCTCATTTGAATGTTGAGGAAAGAGTAGCAGTTCCATGCACAAACCAGGAAAGAAAGAGCATTCTAGAACAACATGTGCAAAGTGACAGACATGAAAAGGCTGGGGGAAGTCATTCTGGGTGAAGAATACACAGGTGTGCTGGGGGAAATGAGGCTCTAAAGGAGGCTGGGCCCTGACTGTAAAGATCACCCCTCCCCTCTCCTCCCCCGAGTGCCTCAGTGTTTTGTACTTTACATGTACAGTTTAACTTAATCCTCATAATCTCTATTTTTTAAAGCCAAGGTATGGCAAAGTGCAGGGTCTGGCCCAGGCCCCTCAGCCACTATCAGGGGAGCAAGCATTCTCACACAGATAGCTAGGACTCTCTCTCATCCTCAAGAGTGAACTGTCTGTTTTATGCCACATTGGGGAGTCTGGCCTTGATCATGATGCTGATGGGATCTGTGGGATGCTTTACCTGGCCAGATTATACTTTAAAAATCTACTTTATCCTTTGATAAGAATGGATCATTTGGGCTGTAGTTCTTAGTCTTTTGTTCCTGCCTCATACTTAAGAGCAGAACTATTTCTAACAAGCTCATTAGTAACAATGGCTCGGAAGTGATCACCAAGGGCTATCCTCATACTCTCCATTCAATAAATCTGCCCCTGCCAAGAAGTTCTAATTTTCAGATTAACAATTAGATGATGATTCCATAAGTTTCTAAGTGGGAGATGGGGTACTCTTGGGGGCCCTAAATCTAAAAGGGAACATTTATGCAATGGAGGGACCTATACTGTGGAGTTTTGTTCAGATGTCCACATCAACCATCCCAGAGGATGCTGAGACATTGAAGTAAATAGGATTCACTGACCAGATGTCTTCCAGGTCTTAATCTAGGTTTCTAAGTAGAACTCTGCCAGGCTTGGAGGTTTCAGAGCCATCCTTGAAGAGAGGCTATTGTCTCTGTGTTGCTCTGAGGATTATGGTTCGTTCTCTGCTGGAGGAGACTCCAAGAAGACTCTCAGAAAAGACACTTCACTAGAACGGAAGGTCCTTCTACTCTTTGGAAATGAAGATTGGATCAAGAGCTTGGCACTACATAAATGCCTTAATTAATAATGGCTTAAAAATAAACATGGCAAAGCTACATGGAGTGCTATAATCCATGAAGTGTGTTCACATTTGTTATTGAAAAATAATTTTGAGTCCCACAAAAATGCTGGAGATTTGTATTTTATAGATGAGGAAGCTGTGCTGACATTTATATAGTTTGCCTGCTGTTATTTTTCCCTGGGTTCCCTCTTTCCTGCTCTGCCCGATTTCTTTTATTTTAAAAAAATAACTATTCAACTGTGGGCCATCTTATCCTAGAAAAGATTTAAGGTAGCTTATAAGAAAAATGAGGCAGTGTAAGTTTAAAGTGGGAGGAAATATGAGAAAAAAAAAATAATTAGACCTGAAATCAATCCAAGAGTTATAGTAAAGATACCATAATGATCTATATATTTGCTATTGACTGGGCACAAATTTAATTCTAAGGTTTTTAGGAGCCAATGAGAAAAAGGAAACCTTGTCACACTATTCAGAATAGCCATAGGCTAAAACAGTAACAACAATAAAATAATCACTCAGGAGAAGTACAACTATTTTTGGTTCTTAATAATATCCACACAAGTCTAATACACAGCAATTTTCTTTGATAATTTGCAAGCTTTGAACTAGGCCTTAAGAAGTGATTTTGGTTCTCACACTGTCTTTTTTAGTATACACGAGAACCTACCATGTCATGTTTTAAAGAACATGAAAAGTACACCATTTCTCTGAAGTCAGGCAGCAAATTCCGGAGCAGGAGACCTCAGTGAACAACTCAGTTGTTGTTGAAATAGTTTCAGGACCCATGGAGATGAGCAGGGTGACTTTTTTCACACTTGCTCCAGGGGAAGAGACAAAACCTCACCTACCATGTTATAGAAAGAAACATGTCTTCACAGATTTGTTTTATCCTACTTTGTAAATTGTTTCAACTTCATGATAAGGACTCGATGGCAAATATTATTATGATCTTTTACATCTTACATCCCTTATGATGACTGTTTTTAATACATTACTTCTGAATGTCACTTTCTATGCTGTATGTCTTGCTGCATTCAGGCCCAGGGCCAGGGTTTATTTATTTTGGCTATTTTATACTTTCCTTACTCAACCCTCCAGCTTCCCTTACTTTTATGCCAAGGAACGGACACAGAGTTTTTCCTTTTTATAATTCATATATGCAGAAAATACATCCAAGTCAGAAGTGCCCCTTTCATCCACAGGAAGAGTCTGGGGCCACCTGACTCATTGACACAACAAGCCCAGAAATAGAAAAAGAGATCTGGCTGAAAGGGAGAGATGAGTGGAAACTCCTAAGCTAGCATACAGCTAAGGTGCTATGTCATGTGAAATTAATTCTCTGAAGTCAGCAATTAGAGTCAGGTTACAGCCCAAACATAATTCTGCCCACTAATTACCTGACCCATTACAATATTTATTTCACTGAGAGAGATGCCTAGCCATAACTTCCAAGGGTGGGCTTGGGGGCAGATAGAAGGAAGCAGACTGCCAGAGAAATAGCAGTTCCTTTTGCAAATAGATGTGTTTCCCAGGTCCCTAATTGAAATGATTATTTCCTGCCTAAGTGAGGGATCAGATGTGCCATGTCCCTCCCTTTCCAGCAAAATGAGGCACCTGGGATCACAGAGCTCTTTAGCAAAGTGCAAAAGATGACTGAAGAAATTAACTGAGTTATGTTCTGTTATGAGAAGCCCTGAGGTGAGATGGTAACAAAACTACCCTTTGTATGGGGAAGAGGAAGCAGCCAGGGCATGAACTACGTGGCTAGAGTGACACATGTACGTGTGTACCTTTGGGCTTCCAGAGATTTATCTCCTCCCAGATAAAGACACTCAAAGTGGCGATAAGAAGGAGATCACCAGATGAAAGACACTGGAATAACACGAGTACTAGGAAGAGGATGACTCTAAAATATAGGAGTAAATTAGGACAATAGTCTTTACTTAGGAAGGGTGTTAAGCAGTGCCTGAAAGGTTGGTGAGGGTGAGGAACAGAGTGGAAAGAGGTGAGGCTAAAAGCTGGTATCTCACAGTGTAAGACTCATACATATCTAATCAATTTACAAATCACTGCCATTAATAATGAAAATAACAGCGGCAGCAGCTATTGTCACCATACATTGAGTGACTATGCTCTGTGCCAGGCACGCACCAAGAGTGTTATATCCATGACCTCAAGGAGGACTGCTCTCCCCTCTCTTCTCACATGGCTTCTAGGTGGTCCTCTGCCATTTGGGGTTGTGTTTCCATTTCCTGGATGTCCTTCATGTTCAAGCAAGCAAATGGCACCTGAATAACAACACTGGGTGGTGAGGACTTAAAGACAGGGAAAGAAACACCCTAAGACTAGTTTGCACCAAGACTTTGATCCTAAGAGGCTGCTGAGAAGGGCAGGGGCACCAGGAGTGACCTGTAGGTCAATGGGAAGGCCTGAGCTCCCCAACCTCTTGCTTTTTCCCATCGTTCTCATTTCTGCCCCCAGATCAACACATCACTGAAAGAAAAGAAGGGAAAGACTGGTGCCTGTAGCTGAAGTGTGCAGCTTAATGGCCAGAAACCAGACTTGTCACATGTAATCAAATCATCATAGTGTTGGTGACAGAGTTAAGACAGTTGAAAAAACAGTTGCTATTCCAACTTCCAATTTTCAAGTTATTGTTGGGGCTGGAATTTCTCTCACCTCAAGAGCTTTTACTTTGGAAAATCTCCAAAGCACATTTTTAGCCATATTTGAGTAACTGAAACACGAAAGAAATAGTGATTTTTTTTCTAGGCATATTAAACTCTAACCAGATGCACTTAAAAAAAAAACTTTTTGCATGTACACAGCACCTTTTATTCTAGCAGAGAATCATTTTAGTCATTCCTGACCTATATCCACCATAGACTGAAAATACTGTTTAAGAGCCATGGCTGCCCACTGATACATACTTCTATATAGAGAGGAAGTCGAGGACCCTAGTGGCCTTTCTAATTCTCCCTCTCCATTCACACCACTGGGAATCAAAGTCAAGTCAATTTAGGAAACATTTACTGAATCCTTTCTGTGTACCAGGAACAAAGTTCAAGAACAGTGGCCAGAAGGCATAAGCTTCACAAACTTGCAAAGTGAAAATGACATCTAGGATTCTAACAAAAAAGCATTAGGATCTGGACCCTACCTGAATGGTTCACCTGACCCTTTGCTTCTGACAAAAGGCAGTGCTTCTGGCATCTTTTCTTCTACTAATCACCGGGCAATGAAATGATTTGGGCATTTAGGGGAAAAGCAGTGATGAAAAAGTAATGACAAGTTGCCTAGAGTCCATGAAATCCCGGGTCACTACCCAGGGATGACCCCAGAGCAACTGTCTGGCAGAATCTTGCTCAGGCAGTGTTTGTCCCCCAAGTAACCACTCTGATTCCCTCCACTCACTACATAAGAGCCAGAAAGATCTTTTTAGCGTGTACATAAAATTATGTAACCCTACAGATTAAAAATCCACAGCAGTTTGCTTTTATACTAACACACCCACTCCCTACCAACCCCCACACCCCTGCTGTGACTGGTCATGCACTTACCCTGCCATCTCCCACTATACCATAGCCACAGTGAAATGCTGGGGTTCCTAAAACATACCAATTCCTTTCTCCCCTCACAGCCTTTATGCTTACTGTTCTCATACCTGGACCACTACTTCTGGTCTAACTCCTTCCCACTACTCAGGTCTCAGCTTAAGTATTACCTTGTCAGGGTTCTCCTCTGACATATAAAGTAGGCCCTTCCTTTCCTCTTTGTTCTCTGCCAATCTGATTTTCTCTTACTTTCTACCCTAGCACTATCACAAACTGTTAACTATCTGATTTATTAACTTCTCTTTATTTGATAAATAGACTTAATCAAATAAATTTAGTATTTGATAAAAAATTTAAAAACATATTTAAAATAAACTAAAAAAAACTTAAAAAAATTTTTTATGAATAGACCCATAGACTTTAAATTCCAAGATGGCAGGAACCAATAACATTTGCTTTTTAAATAATCATGTTCCTGGGAGCCTGGGTGGCTCAGTGGGTTAAAGCCTCTGCCTTCAACTCAGGTCATGATCCCAGGGTCCTGGGATGAAGCCCCACATTGGGCTCTCTGCTCAGCAGGGAGCCTGCTCCCCCCCCCCACCCCTCTGCCTGTCTCTCTGCCTACTTGTGATCCCCCGTCTGTCAAATAAATAAATAAAATCTTTATTTTATTTATTCCCAGCACTCAGGATTCCCAGCACTCAGTGGCTGGCATACAAGAAATAATTGTTGAGTAAATGAATGAATAAAATTGCAAGTAGTAAAATGTATAAAACAACATAAAAGGAACATCCTTTTATTTTATTTTATGATTTTACTACCAATAGATACTATTATACTACCGTAAATGTTGGATTTCTACTAGAGATTTTTCATGTATTTATTTTAACCAGGACCACCCTGACTGAACTTGAGAGGCTTAGAGAATGGAGAACTAACTTATGGCTACAATTAGAAAGCTTCAAAATGACTGTTTTAAAACACAAGGTTTGGCACACAATGCATTTTGAATAGGGGGAGATTAGCTCTTTCTCATTTAAAGATGTTTGTGGTTGAAAGCAGAGTTTCTACTACATATGTAGTATGGTGTTTCTTAAGCAAAATTACAAAAGAACCTTAAAATCAAGTGCCAGAACACTGAGAATGAATACCACAATGTGCTCCTGGGAAGCTATTGTGAAGCTGGTCCCAGCAGAACACTCTAGTCTCCATGGCATTTGGTTCTGACCTGGGATGCCAAACCATGGAGTTGCCTAGAAACTCAGAAGAACCTTGGTGCTAGTCCCTGCTTTCCCAACCCAGCCCAGGGGCTAAATGGGAAGATCTTGAGTCTGTAGGCTGTGTCCTGCCTGGTTGCTGGAGAAACAAGTCTGATAAGCTAACAGCAATCTTTCTCCAATCACCTTCTGATCTGTTCAACTCTTAGGATCAGTTCCCCCCCCCCCCCCCGCCCCCTCCACGCTCCGTGGTTTCCTCAGTGTATTTTACTTCTCTGCTAGAATTGTAGCCCTCTGCTCAGCACCTAGTTTATTTGGATGAGGTTCAGCTTCCTTGCACAATTCTCATCTTTCCATGTCTTCTGCTCCCCATTCCACAATTGCTGCTTGGGATTGGCCTCAACCCAGGTAGCTCACTTGGAACCACTTTGTAGATACCTGCTCAGATTATCTCCGCTGTGTTAAAATACCCCATTGTCAGGTATGCCACTGGTCCCCAGGCTGTGGCAGCTTCCCCTATTCTTCATTTCCTACGCTAGGCTGGCCTCTGAGGTCCCAGGATCCTTCATCAGTAAAAGGGCATAGAGGTGACACCTGGGTTCCCTTCAGGGCACAGTGATAACCTTATTTAAACCCAGGGATCACTTTAGGGAAGCTGCTGGCATAGAGTCGTCTCTAAAGCTTTCTGTCAAGTAGAGGGCACCAAGTGGTGTGAAAGTGAAAGCTGAGTCACGAAATTTTCATAAGTAAAACAAGTGGCTAAAATTAGATGCGCTCTGAGTTCCTTTTCAGGTGAAACATTCTAGAGTCCCAGAAAAAGGCCTCTGGTTTCAAATCCTGTGGATTTCCCACTACACCTTCCTGTTTATAATTTTCTGCTAAAATGCCACTGGTGGCTTGTCACTGTCTACATGATCGTTAACATCTAGCATCATAGTATCCAAGGCCCTTCACATTCTGGCCCAAATAAATATTCTCCTTTACACAATACAAAACTGGACACCATACCCCTGTACTCCAGGCATGGGAGCAACTCACCATTGCTGAACCTGTCACGTGCTTTATTGCCAGTGTGCTTATGCTCACATGTCCCCTCCCTAGAATGCCCACCTTCTTACCCTTTCCCTGGCAGAACCAACTACTTCTCCCCCAAGGTGTCCAGTTCAAATAGCCCCACCCCATCTTCACCCTGTGCACCTTCCTTGACCTTCAGTCTAGGAGGACTACGCATTATGTTTAGCCCTTGTTATACTGCTCAGCCGATTAAAATTAGAATTTTGACATGTGCCTCTTCTACTAGACCATGAGTATTTGAAAGACAGAGAAAAGGTAGCATTTTATTTTCGCTTTAGAGTACCAAGACCTAGCACAGTGCACAGCATATCATGTACTCAGGAACTATCTCTTGAAGTGAAGTGAAAATTGTGCTTATGGGCATATATACCTGTCTTTTAGGTTACCAGAGACAACAGTTACAAAGACAAAATTTGAGCTGAAAAATTGAACAAGTTCTCTGCTGATACAATATATCTATACGATGGGCACTTAGTAAGGAAAATGAGACTAGGATGAAATAACGTTTTCAAAGAAATGAAGGGCTGAGAAGGGAGAAAAGCCTCAACTCATGTATTTTCCTGTTCACAAAGGAACTTTCTAGCCAAGCAGAAAACACTGGTCCAATCTGAGGTGTTGTTGGAATTATTTCTTCTCCTCTTCCTCTAGTTTTCAGAGAACCAGTGCCCATTTGGAAAAGTAATATGGACACAAAAGTGAAGAGAGCTATGTAGTGATACACCTCGACAAGGCCATCGAGTGATGACAGCCATGCAAAGAGAAACGCATTACATAATGACATGAAAGCAGGACACTTGAGGAATGTCTTAGAGCTAAAACAGCTGCCACCTGGTATTTGGCATTTGTAAAGTATATGAAGAAATAGCCCCTGGAAACTGAAGAGTACAAATTATTTGCAACAACAAGATTCAGAACTCAAGAACATGTTTTCCCCGTCT
Source organism: Mustela nigripes (assembly GCF_022355385.1). Lineage (NCBI taxonomy): Eukaryota > Metazoa > Chordata > Mammalia > Carnivora > Mustelidae > Mustela > Mustela nigripes. The sequence goes on from NC_081558.1 coordinate 171,454,396, forward strand.
TTCTTTCTTTCTTTCTTTCTTTTTTTTTAGAAGTTAACCTATTAGTATCATTTTCACTTTAGAAAAATGTGAAACTCTAAAATATATGCGATTCCAAAAACAATGGCCATAGGTGGGCTTCAGAGGAAGTAAGGGACACCCTTCATTATACTCGTTTTCCTAATCAGACTTGTTTACTTGAAGATACTTTTCTATTTTTGATTATCCAGACTTTTCATTTTTATAGGTAAATCATTAGTTCTATCCTTACAGAACATGAAGGAAAGAAAAATATATGGAAGTTTAAATCCAACCAATTTACTGCTGATAAAAGTCTGTTAGGAAAAGAATTTAAAGATTTAAAGTCCTGGAATTTAAAAGTGACTGATGGCTTTAATATGTGTACTTTTCTTATTTCTTTCCTATTCAGCTTACTGAGATGCTGTTCTAAAGTTGCTTTATTCTAGAGCTGCTTCTTTCCTTTGTCTGTCTCATCAAGGTGTTTGGTGATGTTTCCTCTACCCAATACATGCTTACTGTGTACTGACTGCCAGGGGTGGGGTTATAATGCTGAAAGGTGCATTCTGCACTCCAGGAACACCCAGTCTAGCAAGGGAAAGACAAACTATGTTGGCAATTATAGTAATGTGCATTGAGGGTAAGGTACATTTAAGCCCTGGGAGCAACATGGAAGAACATAATCCACTGGGATGGGGAGAGGACAGTGGGAAGGATGGAACCTGGGATCTGAAGAAAAAGTGAGGCATGCCCAGGAAATACTGTCTCTGATGTCCTGTGATCCAACTCTGCTAAGGAGAACCCATTTCTTTTTACAACTCATAGAAACAGAAAAAATGAATAACAAATCAGTATAAACCTCACCATATTTTTGAGAAGTAGTACTTTACATCTCTGTCAACATCTTGAAGACATCAATAGTAATGACTGTTAGAAGAGTCTAGCAAAAAGTATAGGGTTAGGGCTTCCTGAATCACTTTCTTACTTTCTGGCACAAGAGTTACCAAAAGCCATTTCCTTGAAAGATTAAGGGCTGATGGGGCTAAAAAGACTGTAGGGCTGATGAAGCAGCCACCAGGGTTGGAAGACTGGTTTCACCCAGGGGCAATAAGCAGATAAGTAAATGGTCTGAGAATAATAGAAACCACGCTATCTCCATTTATAAACATGGAAACTTCTAAACATGAAAAGAATAAAAGCTAAAATACCCCTATGTTAGATTAGAACTGGGGCTATCAATGTGATCTCCTAGTATTTAATACAGAGAGAGGGAGAGAGGGAGGGAGCGAACAGCAGACATGACAACAGGTGTGTGCGTGTCTATTTCCTAGCTCTTTGGGCTTAGAGGACCTAGAAACAATAAGCACACCTAGCCCAGTGAATACACCCAATGCTCAGATCTTGGTTGCTATATGCTGTTTTCCATAATGGACTCAGATCTCCTTGAAGATATGGCTAATTCTGGGTCTGGGTAGAGAAAGTAAAAGATGTATACGGTACATTTTCTTGTGCCAGAAAGTATGAAAGTACTCAGAAAATGATGAGGACTTGTCAAAAGAACACAAACATCCAGCTTGAAGGATCTCCCACTGACCAAATCTGAGATCATTTTGGTATCAAAATAGTGATATTAATGGATTATAGCCCACTGAATAAAACAGAAATCTCTAAGTGCATATTGATATAAATGAATACAAAAATAGGGGGGCAAGGAAAGCTCTTTGTTATAGTAGAAAGTTTAGTTAAGAGCAATATATTTACATATTTTGTGGGAAGTATCTTCCCACAAAATATTTATTCATTACAAACAGAAAAAGTATAACTCAGAGTGGAGATATCTGGCAGACACCACCTTAACCAAGTCGGGTTGGTATGGACATGGTATATCTATTTATGTGTCTTGTGATATGATTATAAGAATATAGCATTGCTTCTGTGGTATTCCTGCCAAAAAGTGCACAAACTTAGCCTTGTAATGAGAAAACATCACACACACCTACATTGAGGAACATTTTACAAAACATACTTTTTTCATATTGTCACATGACAAAATGCAAGGAAGGACCAAAGAACTGCTTGAGATTGAAGGAGAAACATGACAACTAAATGCAACATCATCCTTTCCAAAAGAAAAAAGAATTTTTTCCCCTGTAAAGGACATTAATGAGACATTTGGTGAAAAGCTGAATGAAAACTATGGATTAGAAAGTAATATTGTATCATTGTTAGTTTACTGAATTTGACTGTTATACTGTGGTTATTATAAGAATGAACTCAAATCATTATGCTGCATACCTGACACTAATATATGCCAATTATATCTCAATAAAAGAAAAAAAAAAACCAAGATGTACTTGTCTTTTAGGATAATCACACTGAAGTATATGGATTGATTCAGAAAAAATATATATGCACACATAAACACAAGGGAGGGAGGGGCGAAGGAAGGAGGAGAGGAAGAAAGCAAATGTGGTAAAATGTTAAAAACTGGAAAATCTGGGTGAAAGTATATGTGAATTCTTTATTATTCTATTATTTTTTCTATAAGTTAGAAATTATTTCAATGTTAAGGTTAAAAATAGTATAGGCGATGGAGTAACTCAAATCCAATTCTGAATTTCCAGTCTGGTATTTACCATCCATGAGACTCTGGGGAAGTTACTTGATTACTTTCAGCTTTGGTCTTTTCATTTGATCACCAGTACAGGACTTACTCAGAGGGATGCTGTGAGGATTAAATAATGCACAGATTCAGTGCCTGAACGGTGGTGGGCTTATCTGGAAGAGGACCTGACACCTAACTAGTGAGGCAACACATGCTTGCTGAATAAATGAACAAGGTCCTTCTTCCTGCCCCTCCTCCTCCAATAGGAAAAAGTAATACCACTTAGAGAAAATTAGTTTCTTCAAATTTTAGTAATGTAAGGTATGAGATTTTTCTTAACACGTGAATAATACAAAACCAAAACTTGGATTAATAATAATAAATAACATCCTACATTTGGATGTTGTATTAGAGCTTCCTCAGCACTTTGCACTCATATCTCATATGACACTGAATGGAACAGGCAGGCATTCAAGTTAAAGTTCAACGTTGCGTTAATAATAGCAAATCTCTACAGTGCCTTGGGTTACAACTGTCAAAGAAGAGGTCATGCCCTTCTTACTTAAATCTCAAACAAGGCTTCATCAGTTCATGGTTGCAGGGTACAAAATGAGGGACAATCTGATGTTCACCTGGGCATTTATTTCTAGATGCTGCCACTGCTGATTGTGGTTCACAGTATATTCAGGGCAGTGACAAGGCAGAGAAAGGGACCCAGGTTGTCCTGGGAGGTTTCTTCTCTCAGCCTAGATGTGCAATATGAATTTGAAATTACCCAAGAGGGTGTTTCAGAGCTGCCTGCCAATGGGTGGTGTCTTCTAATCTTGAGAACAGCTGCTGGGCGCAGGCATGCATACAGATACACATACACACAGACACACAGACACACTCACAGAGCCTATACCTGCCTCTACTTGTCTGTTCTGGGCAGATGGCTCTCAGTTTTTGCCTTGCCTCATCCTGAAGCCCACTTCAGTTAGACCCTTTCTTCTGTGGAGACTGGCAAGCTGTAGGGTGAGGGATTCGGCAAGGCTGCCTGTCTTCAGAGTATGAAGGACACTGCCTGGAGAGGGAAGAGGGTTATATTTTGTGTTTGGGCCCAGTCAGTACTGGGCTCCCCACTGCCTCTCCTTTGCAGAACTGTCAGTGGCCTCTGGTTGCAAACTCTCCGTGGCTTTGTAGCCCACAAAACAAAAACTGAAAGACTGTCCAAAAAGAAAAGAAGAAAACATTGTTGTTGGTCCCTGGATTCCACTATTGGATTTTGGTGGGGATGAGAAGAGGGAACTACTGGGAATAATCAAGTAAAGGTACCTCCTGCACAGTAAGGTAAGTGTCCCTATCGCTGCTCAGAAGAGACTTCAGGGGTATGTTTCTATCTTATCCAACATCCAGGAGCAGGATCTTCTGGATATTAAACAAGGGAATGCAGTCAATCTTAGGTACAATTAGGAGCTTATGACAGATGATTGACTTTTAGGCTAATGTGAATAAGAGCCACTTGCAAAATAGAGGAACTGTCTTGACAGCAGGTGAGTTTTGCTAAATTGGTAGGTATGAGAGAAAACCAAAATGAAATTTGAAATTGTTATCCTCTAAGAGTAAGACAAATGGTCAAAAATTAAAAAAAAAAATAGGTTTGGGCAAATGACTCTCCTTGTAACAGCTTGCTTTTGTAAACTGCTGTGTATTATCAATATATAACTTTGAGATCATTAAAATGTGATGAAAATGGGAGAAGTATATTGGATTGGAGAGGAGGAATTCTTTTTTCATGGAAAGATAGAGGAAACCAGCATCTTAAGATGGCAACTAGATTGCATTTTTTTCCTTTACTTCCGTTCACATTTTTTTGATGAATGGGGGGGTTGCTGGTGGTGCATAGAACAGAAGGATATTTTTGAGGTATGGTATTTAGAAGATCTTGGGAAATACCTATCAACTCAGCTGCATATGACTGGATATCTATGGGCACATCTCACTGTCGACGGGAAATGATGCCAGATTGTTGCCAAATGATGCCACAGAAAGTTCTGCTCACTATACTTGCTCAATGGAAATATTATTCAATGTTTAGGGTAGTTTAGCCTCTGTAGTTTTAAATATAGGAGCCTATTTAGCATAGATAAATATTCAGCTAAAATGCTTGTGACATAATCTGTTATTCCTTTTCTCTTAATGGCAATTGATGATCACATGTCTTTTCAATGTATGCACAAATCTTGGGAAGATTACAAGAAGCACAATACAAATATTGCTTGAAACACTTTACCATATTCCATTTATTAAGTTTGTATAAAGGAGGACATAGGGTAGTATGTTACTGGAGAGAATTCTTTCAATTTATGACAATATTCCTATAGCTATAATTGAAAATGCTTTTTCTATGATGAAACTTACCAATATAGCAACCTTCTATCCCTCAAAAACAAATATTCCATGTAAATATATCTCTACTGTTATCAGTTAACATTATTATGAAACTCCCATTACACTTAATTAAAAATCAGCATAAACACTTTAAGAGCTCTTTGCTATTGAATATTTCTAAAGGCAGCAATAATTTTCATGGGCTATTTCCACTTCTTTAAAACAAAGATGTAGAACAATTAAGACAGGTCACTGTGATGAGAGTTTTCCAAATAATTTCCCAAAAGAATGTAGGGTTTGGGTTCTTAAAATAACCAATGCAGGGCGCCTGGGTGGCTCAGTGGGTTAAGCCGCTGCCTTCGGCTCAGGTCATGATCTCAGGGTCCTGGGATCGAGTCCCACGTCCGGCTCTCTGCTTAGCAGGGAGCCTTCCCCCTCTCTCTGCCTGCCTCTCTGCCTACTGTGTTCTCTCTCTGTCAAATAAATAAATAAAATCTTAAAAAAAAAAAAAAATAACCAATGCAGAGCTGCACTATAAAAATTCTGGGGAAATAAAAAGTACACTTATTGGCAAAGGTAGCACAATTTTTTAAAAACAGTCTAGCCTTGTCCATGTGTAATTGTCTTTTTCGCTTAAACTGTCACTGTATCAAAGAATTTGTTAGTCAAGAACTGGTTTTAGTTAGGTGGCATTGCCACTGGAGATGGAAATACTTGTGTTTTCAAACTGATGGTGCATTTAATAGAGCACTATTAAAGGAGACTGCCAAGAGTTGGGCAGGTCCAAGGATGGGAAAAAACAAAAGTAAAGGGCCTTTAAGTCTTTTCTTCAGAATAGAGTCCCATTTTCATTGTCACTGAAATACATGCCTCACCTCTCCAATATGTTGCATTAAAAACATTTAAAGAAAACAATGTTAGTTCCTTTTATTTTCCTTAGAATAGAACTAGTGACCATCAGCATGAAATAAGCATTCATGCTGAGAACAGAATATTTTGTTTCATTACAATCAGGGGAAACATTTTCATAGTAAAGGACTTAATTTGTTTGCTCATTTGTTCATTCACTCAGCAAATATTTTGGAGTGCTTACTATGTGCCAGGTCTTACTATGTGTTGGGTTACTGGGGATAGAGCAGTGAATAAGGCAAACATAGTTTTTACATGCCGTGGTAATAGGGATCTTCATAGAGGGGCTGATGACTAGAGATCTGAACCTGTATATTATGAATTCTTTTTACCATGGTAAATATTTTATTCTTCATTTCTGATTAAGTTAAGGACCAGAAAACTTTCCTCCCTACTTTAAAAAGGGTATTTAGTGTCTGCAAGACAATTCCAGAGACCAATTTAGCATTAAATAACCAGGTTGGTATACACATTTTAGTAGAAATACTTGAGCCTTCTTTGAAGGATGTTGACATTTCTCTTCTAAGCTACAAATGTTAGACATAAAAGGTTCACATAACTGATAAGTGTTTGCTTCTTCAGAACTGGGTTAGACAGGGAGTCTCTAAGGAAGACATCAGAACAAAATCTGTATGATAGCCTCATAGCTATCTGGGGTTCAAATCTGACAGAAGTTCAAGAAATTTCTGTCTAATCTGTTTTTCAGAGACAGTATGTCATTGGAGGCTACATACGAAAGAATGGCAGTACCATGTTTCTCACCCTGAGACTTTTTATGCTCACCTTAATCATAACAACAATGTCATTTTACCCTATGAAGTGTTTTATAGCATTAACAGAATTCAGTTATCACTCAACTTGATCCTCTAGTTACCCTGTGTGATAGAAAAGGTGGGTATCATCCCCTGTTCAGCAGATGGAAAAACCAGGTTTTAGACACCTAAGGGATTAGCACAGCTAATTTTCTCTTTAATGCACAGTCTCATAAGTAATTTCTCAAATGAAAGAATGGTAAAAGTCTGAGTTTTCAACATGAGTATTCACAACCCCAAACTCTACTATTTGAAGGTGATAGCAGCCAATTGGAAAGTTTATTGACAGAGGAGAGCTTCAGGACTTCCCCCAACCCGATTCTCTTCTTGCCTCCATTTCCCTTCTAGGTACTCACCCCACAGTTCCTTCCTCTGGCTCTTGAAAAATCAGTTTAGCTGCCAAAAGAAATGTAAGCTACTGCTTTCTTCTTTTTAGTACAGGAGCAGTATGTCAGTATATTCACCTACATGCGAATGCAAATGTAATTTTAAACTGCTGGTTAGGGCCACCAGCCCAGCAACATAAAACATCGTCTCATCGGATTATACCAATTATCCACCAATCCAGATTCTGCTTAGGTTAGAAGCATAAGGGGCCCCTTGAGAGAAGCATTTTATCATGGGTAAGAGAGAATATCTCAGGAAAAAATTCTCTATGGGAAAAAACAGTAAACATGCTTAACTGAGAGCTACAGCAAGGTAAACAGAGCTGAAGAGAACAGTCTTAATGAAGAAGGTCTTTCCAATGAATTTTGAGAGAGCACCCTCATCTGCTGGTAACTAAGCTATTGAAAGGTAGCAGTGTGTAAGATACCACACATAAGTGTTACTATCTCTTAACAGCTACCACCCATCAAATACACAAGACTTCATTTCTTTCTTACATTTTTCCTGGAATTTATTATATACCTATTTAAGTTTGTTTGGAAACTTTGCTCCTCATGTTTGTGGCTTGGAATGAAATGTCACAGGTCTTCATGGTGGATCTAGGGACAGTCCCTTGACTAGAAAAGTAGAATTCAGGGGATGATAGCAACGTAGATAAAGCAGAGGCTCTTCCTATGCTTCTCCTTAGAGCTGATGCTCCTGGCCCTGGAACAGAAAGTGATAGGGGCAGGTGCCTCTGAACCATGGTAACAAGCTGCCAGGTTGTAAGCAGGGACACCAGCATCTTGGTTTTCAGCTGCTCTGAACATCTTCATGCAAAGCTATTTTAAGAACCTTTTGCATTTGATGAGGGAGCATGTGGGGTTAAGCCTTGTGTTTTCCATTTCAGTTTTAGATCCTAAGCAGGTGCAGTTTGTAGTTCAGAATTGATAATCTTATTATTGTATTTCCCCCCAACTGTTGGAGGCTATGGAGTCGTGGATCAAACCAGGCCCTGACTTGTGTCTCCTTTAAAGTCCGGACACCTTAATAAGGGGTTAAGGACGGGAAAGTTGAGTAACACTGAGAAAGGGTCTGTGCTATATGTTGTGCGCTCGCCTACGTGACTTCCCACACACTCTCCCTACAGAACAGAACAATGTGGTCAGGGTCATGAATTCTTAGTTGGTCCTTGTTCCTGTACTTCCCATAACCCACTCCCTGGTTGATTGTTTTGCTAATGGATTTAGCCGGGACTACCTGGCATCAGGAGGTTTGCTTGTTATAGAAATTCGCAGTCATCTGACTAGGAACTGATGTATTACTCCTCCTATTGTGGTCTGCCTTATAAATGCTTGTAAGATGTGGAATAAAATCGGCACTGTTGGACATCATCCTCAGTGTCCCTCCTGCCCCCATCTCTTTGCCTCTTAATTTCTTTTCACCATCTTCTTAACCCTCACATTTCCTGGCCGATTTGTCGCGCCGGCCACGACACCCAACCAATTAAAAAATAACTTTGTATTAGGGGAGAAAAGCCTGTGATTTAGATAGAGATTTGTTCCTTAAATAAGTTAAATGTGTTAGTACTTGAATTAAAAAATCACTGACCTTCTTCATCATAATTCTTGTTTGGCAAATTTTGGTTAAGATATGAAAGAATAAAATTTATTTGGCTAGAGTTAGAACAATATATAACTATCTGTGATAAGGACCATTAGTGTAACTACACTCTACTTACTATGCTTGTAATATTGCTGACAAGGGTACCATTGTGTATTAGGAACATTTAGGATTGTCTGAACAATATCAAACTGCGATTTACCACTTAACTTTCACAATTAGAGAAAGGTATCCTCTAAGACTCAATCCATTTGCTGAAGATTCACAGAATTAAAACAAAGGCAAAAGCAACACAAAACAAAAGTCCTTTTTTCTAAAAATGTTTTTTTAAATTAAATTTAATTCTTTTTCAGTGTTCCAAGATTCACTGTTTATGCACCATACCCAGTGTTCCATGCAATAGTGCCCTCCTTAATTCCCACCACCAGGCTCACCCAACCCCCCGCTTCAAAACTCTTGTATCTGCCAATTCTTCTAAAATTTATACAGATCTTTCCTAGTCTGTTGAAACTTTATCTCTAATGGTCCACCATACATTCTTGCATCAGAACTAGAACTGCCCATTCTTAGTTCAAAAAATACATTTGTGTGGTTCAGGAGATTCAACAAGCAGAGGTGTTAGAATCTGCTGCTTGGATCCAACTCTGGGAACTCTGGGAACATAAAGGATAACCAATTTTCCTGGTGCATCTGGGAGTGGAGAGATCCAAAAATCCAGGACTTTCAGTGCTAAAACCAGTACTATGCTGGGAAAACCAGGGTGGAGAGTCACCCTAAATGGAGGAGAACACACATCTGAAATGACTAAGCTATAGATATTTACTGTTGTAAAGAAATGGAGTATAAAAAACCAAGTGCCCTAATCCTCAGTCTGGCACACTGTACACAAGGCAAACTTCCTGTTTAAGGAGCAACTGGGGCAGCGAGATAGGGGTTTGGTCGCAGGAATGATCTACTTATAAACTTTCACCCTTCCTAACACAAGAGAATATTTGAAAGCACAATAACAGAGCATCATTTTTAACTTGGGAAAGTCAAGTTTCCCAGTGGATTTGCCCAGCTTCCCACTGAAAACAACCAAAACTGAGACTCTGAGATTACAGAGATATCCCATTACATGGGAATGTGGGGCATGAGATGTTTCAGCTCCATTCTTCAAGTTCCCCAAACTACTGGAGGTCTATTCGTGACTTTATTTATCTTGACATCAGCTCAAATTCAGAAGACATGTCCTCATATTTCCTCTCTAAACAAGAAGAGTAAAAATGGCTACCTCTGTGGTCTGAATGTGTCCCCACCAAATCCTTATGTTGAAATCTTATCCCGTAAATGTGGTGGAATTAGAGGTAAAAACTTTGGAAGATGTTTAAGTCATGAGTCCTCATGAATGCCCTTATAAAAAGAGGCCCTAGAGAATACCCTAGCCCCTTCTACTTTGTGAGAAAATGAGAATTCGGTGACCCAGAAGAGGGCCCTCAACTGACCACCCTGATCTCAAACTACTACTACTTCTTCTTCTTTTTCTTTCTTTCTTTTTTTTTTTTAGAGAGAGAGAAAATGAATTGGGGCGGAGGGGCAGTGGGAGAGGAAGACACAGATTCCCCACCGAGCAGGGAGCCCAATGTGGACCTCCATTCCAGGACCCTGGGATCATGACCTGAGCTGAGGGCAGTCACTTTACTGACTGAGCTACCCAGGTGCCCCTTAAACTTCTAATCCTCAGAACTCTGAAAAGTAAATTTCTGCTATTTATAAGCTGTTCAATCTGTGCCTAAGCTATAGCTAAGGCAGTTACCAACATTTTGAAGGGTGGGTATGGGTAAAGAAGTTACTAAGGACTCTATCTTGGATTTGGAGGGGGTGGTGGTGGTCATAATGAAACATATTTGTATATGCAGACTGCAGTGTATCTCTTTCCTCAATGATTCTTGAATTTGATGCTAATATAACTTAACAACTAACTGACACATCACTAATCTTAAAATGTTAAGCAACAATATTAACAGTGGTTTCATTTGTAATTGCCAAAAACGGAGAACAATCCAAATATCCATCTAGTGAATTAATAAATTTTCCATTATATAGTATACTCATACAATGAATTACTACTCAGCAAAATTAAGTAAACATACAACAATATAAATGGACTTCAGATGCATTATGCTAAGTAAAAGAACTCAGACCCAAAAAGGTAAATAATGAATGAATCCATTTACATAACAGTGTGGAAAATGAAAAACTGAAGAGACATAAAGCAGATCAGTGGTTACCACTGGACCTCAGGGGAGGGGCTGACTCAGAAAGGGGTGAGAGAAAACGTTTTGGGGTGACAGAACTGTTCAATGTCTTAACTATAACATCATTGTATGGAGTTGTCAAAATTTGCAGAACTGTACACTATAAAGCGTGGATTTTACTTCATATAAATCTTACCTTAATAAAATAAATGAAAAAAAGAGGTTAGGGATCACCATCTGTGTGGCTCTATATTAAAGCCTTTTACTCTAAACTTCAAGCAGCATACTGTTCTTTGATGTTATGTATTGGAATTCTTGTAGGTTTTCAGTGGTGGGGGAAAAAAAAAGAAAGAAATTACAGAGTACTGAAATAAAGGAAAAGGAATCCCTCTAAAATAACTGATCCAGTCTACCCTCCTCATTTTACAGATAAAAATGGAGGCCTGAGAAAGTTTTCCCAAGGTCTCAGAACTAGTTAGAGGCAGAGGCATATGCTTGTTTTCAAGAGATAGTAAACAAGTATCAACCTACACAAATTCAATGCACTACTCTTGTGTAACACAGACTGTTAAAATTGTACTGTCTAATAAAGAAAGCCATAGAGCAAAAAACCACTGTAAAATATTTCAAGTAGCTGTCTTCCAAATGTGTCGAGAAATTGGCCAAAGACTGCTGGCTTCTGACAAATATGCAATTACAAGGGAGTATCAGCTGATGGTAACAGTCAGTAGACATTATTGCATGTCCTATATCTGCCAAAAATGACAGTCACCACTGCTGCCACTACTACCACTACCACTTACACCCAGTATGGAGGGGAATCACAAAAACAAAAGATGACCCAGGCCATGTTTGGTAAGGACACACATGTATTCATTGGTTTACTTATTTATGTAACAAACAAATGCCTCGCAACTTCCTGGATCCTACAATCTAATGTTGATCTTGGAATTATAGTAGCAACTAGATAAGCAGCAATACCCAAACAATAGAACAAAGTAAGGGATGTCCGAATGGAGTACATCATTACCAAACAGAACACCATTTACAACTAAACCTATAAACAGATGTGTTCATTATCATTATACATAATGCCGATGAGTGTGGATTTTCCCAGATGGCATCATGGCTCTTAATTCCAGTTCCGTGTGATCTTCGACAAGTTACTTAAATTCTCAAGGCCTTAAGTTTCCTTAATCATAAAATGGAGTTACTAACTATACTTGCCTTGTTAGGTACACTAAATGAGAAATCTAAAGTATTAAGTACAGTTAGTGTCACACAATAAGTGTTGATAATCAGGAGCTATTATCATCATTATTATTATTAACATAGAAAACACACCATAGGGGCGCCTGAGTGGCTCAGTGGGTTAAGCCGCTGCCTTCGGCTCAGGTCATGATCTCGGGGTCCCGGGATCGAGTCCCGCATCGGGCTCTCTGCTCAGCAGGGAGCCTGCTTCCTCCTCTCTCTCTGCCTGCCTCTCTGCCTACTTGTGATCTCTCTCTGTCAAATAAATAAATAAAATCTTAAAAAAAAAAAAAAAAAGAAAACACACCATAGCGTTATACATGGTATTAGTGTTCTAACAAAATTTAGTCTTGAAAATGTGGTATGCCAGGTCCTCCTGGGAAACTGATAAATGCCACAAGGACCCAGAAAACACACGAAACTTGGGATTCCCTATTTTAAGAGGTCTTCTAGACCATATCTTGAAACCCAGGGAACTAGCATTTAAATAAAGTGTTTTCTTCAGGGCCCTAAGAATCACTGCTCTAGACACTTCATTTCACATGCACAGACAGTATGAATTTAAAATACCAAATTTTGTGCTTTTGGCACTTAAAAAATAAACCCAGAAAGCCGATTATTAAAAGCAAACTATAAATTTCCTTGATCTATGTTACAGAAGTAACTCCTTTCCCTGAGATTTCCTAGCCATTAGCAAGTAACTATTTTTTATTTTCAATTCTCTTGCTCTTTCTGCCCATAAAATTTAAATCATGTATGGAAGTTCCATATGCAAAATGTGATAATTTATGGGCCTACAGGCCAGAAGATTCTGAGGAGACAATGAAATTCCTAAATGTGTGCAAATTATTCCAGAATGGGAAATGACTCTTCCTGTGTAGCAGTAATTATGTAACACTACCTTGGGAGAATGTTAACATGTATTAAATGTATTAATGTATTAAATTACTCCTTTTAAAATGAGGGACTTCTAGGGGTTTTATTCGTTTTTTCCTAATTTGGAAAGAAAGCATTTGTACACACAAAACAACAAGTTTTACTATCCTATTGTTAAGTGGGTAGGTCAAGTTTCAGAAAGACTGTACTAATGCATTAAAAGCCCGCCAAATGGAAGTAGAAGGAAGGCTCCAGTTCAAACCATTACACAATTGTGGATCTAGCACCCTTAAAGTTAAGCAAAGTGACTAGGAAATTCCACCACCAAGAAAGTGCCAAGAGGCAATAATGCCTACTGAAGGGAGAAAAACTTCAGTTTACCTCAAATTCACACGCACTTAGTAATTTTCCCAGATGGTATTATAAAACTGCAATCATGACCTAAATAATCTAGTTATTTTGGCACATGGCTTTATTATTATGTTCCTTTCCACATCTGGATAGTTCATTTGTACAAGGAAGGCAATTTTGGTTGAAAAGAGAACTCAAAAGGTCCAGCTAGGTCTAGTGGAACTAATCTATGTATAAACAAGGATTTTTTTTAACAGTATGGAAGAACATAAAGATTTTCACCTGTACGTCAAGCATTAAAACAGCAGTTCAGTTTGAATTGGTAGCTACAAATTTACATTTCTTGGCTCTGTCACAAAACTGACAAGGATCTTGCTTTTAGAGTTAGATCAGATACATGTTAGTGGCAAAATGCCAGTTGCCATTTTTTGGGGCTTCTGTATTTCTACCCTTTGCCCTAGTGACCAGAAGATTGTTCTTAGAGTTTCCTTTAGTACATTTATGCTATCTTACTAACTTTCAGTAGCTTTTATTCTTTTTAAGCAGCAAAATGACCTCTGGTATTTAGTATTTTCCAAACATGTGAAAACATACTATAGGAATCCGAGTACTGGTTAGATTAGTGGAACAATCAGACACCACTTGAGTGAATTCAATGGGCTTTAAAACATCTGAAGGATTCCAAAAGTAGCTTTCAGGAAGGTGAGGAAGGTGACCACCATAACCCAGCAGAGGCAAGGGAGCAAGCTTCTGGATCCTAAAACTTTCACCAGGGAAACACTATTACAGAAGACAATGCCCACACATGAAGGCAGATCTCCTTTTCCAACTAAGAAGCATTCTCCAGCTCTCAACAATTATTTGGGTAAAGAACCAGAGAGGGGTTTATTGGTACAGTCTTTCACCACATGGCTCTAGATGCTTTGCCACCATTTGTTCTATTTCTGCTAGAGACCTTCTTGCTACTGAAGGCACATGCTATCTTGCATAATTCTGAGATTAATAAATCTGGCCAGATGGGAGGGTTGTTGGAACAGATACAGATTAGCCAACATGCAGAATGGGTGCAGGCTAGTGGCCTAGAGGAAGACTGAGCTTCCACAAAGTCTGACATCATCATCTGCTAGTGTATATCCTTGGGGATGTTCCATAGTCTGGAAGCCTGTACTTCTGCTTGTAATGGTATCCTGATTGTACAAACTTGTTTCTGTGTCCTTTAGATGAGTCCACCTCTTGTGATTTGCTGAAGTGGTATCTAGGTCTGACTGTTCCATCAATCCAGGCTGTCCTCTGACAGAATTTCATATTTTCTGTATATCATATGTATAGCACACATATTTATCTAATCAAAATCCAGGGGAGGTATATTCTGACTGCCTTGGTTTTTTATTTTCTAGACTCCCATGCACAACTCTATCTAAACCAGTAAAATGTATTTGATGGCAAGAAGCTATGTAGAATGAGTAGCTTCTAAGATGGTTTTAAGAAACAGTGAGAAGAGGAAGCTCATTGATAAAAAGGGTTTTGTTTAAGATCACAGGTGCCTTTGGCTAATTTTCCTTTACTATCTATGTAAGTAATAAACTGTCTAAATCTAAAAAAAAAAAAAGGGTTTTGCTTGGTGGAAGGAGAGATTACAAGCCATTTTCAGAAGCTTAATTGCATCCTAGGAGCTTGAAAACCTGAGTAGGAGGTATGCCATGAGGAGAAAGGAGAGTGAGAACAGTAGTAAGTATGGGTTTGCTGAAAAGGGAAGTAATCTTCTGAAACATCTCCTGGGATTCCATCACCTTGACCTTGTAGTTGCTTTTCATTTCTGCTTTCCAAACTATCTTTGTATAAGGATTAATGACCTTCCCTCAGCCCATTAATTCAGACTGTCATTAATCTCCAGGAAATACTTGTCAGTACTGCTTAAAGGGTACATGAGAAATGTCATGTTTTAGGTTAAAAATGGTTAATCTTACAGCCTTTTAACTGCCCTTTTCAATGATTAGAGTCTACTTGGAATTCCCTTTGTTCCAGAATTAATTAACATTTTAATCACAGTATTACATATAAGATATGAAGTTGTCTGACTGAAATTGCAATTGATCTGAAAGAAATGCCTTCCTGGAGCATAAACTGAATTTTTAAAAAGCATGTGTCAATTCCTATAATACATATGTGTATCATGTACTTGGAAACTGAATGTTGCTTCCTTAAAATCAATATTATTGGTCAGCTTCAATTATAGGCTATTTCAGTTTTGATCTTTGGTAGGCAATACATTATCTACTAACTCAGCTTTGTAAAAAGGCTAGAAAAACTAGCATAGGCATAAAAAACAGACATAGGCATAAATACTTGTATGCTTTTAGAGTACTGTTTCTGAGACTTACACACTTCTTGTTAGGTGTTCATGTTAACATTGCCAAGACAAGGTTAAAAGTACAATAGCTAGAGCCAGCTATAGTAGAAGAAACAACTCAAAAATGAAGTTTATTATAAATGTAAATTGTATCATGAGAAGACAGTTAGGTAAAGGCAGATATTTTAAAAGAAAAAAATAGAATGGAAAGCACAGGTAGGGGTGCTTTGGGTGGCTCAGTGGATTAAGTGTTGAACTCTTGATTCCGGTTCAGGTCATGATCTCAGGGTTGTGAGATCAAGCCCCATGCTGGCCCCATGCCCATCAAAGTTTGTTTGAGTTTCTTTCCTTTCCACCCTACCCCATTTGCATTCTCTCTCTCTTTTGCTCTCTCAATTAAATAAATAAATAAGTAAATAAATAAAATCTTCAGAAAAAAAATAAAAGCACAGGTAAGGTTTTGGCTGTTACAGAGAGAAGTGACTATAAAGGTATGAAATATTGAAGTGAAGAACAAGGAGGGAAAAACGTAGGCAATGAATAAGGTATACTAAAAACGGTGGCACTCAGTTGATCAGTCTCTGGGGTAAGGGAAAATAACAGTGGGGACTGTTTTCATCCTCACTTTTCCTGAATTTCTCTTCTACGTGAAGAGAGCCAACAAACTGAGGGCATTGGTGTAAATCACCAAAGCAACAGGGCTAAATTTACTGCTACTCCTGCAAAATGGTAAGAGAACCTCAACCCTAATCTTTGGATTCCTAGGCTTTGCAAAAGCAAGCCTTAGTCAGCCAGCACAGCTCTGGATTCTTCTCTGCCTTCATCACTGTCCTCTGGGTCTTGCTAAGACAGGCCTGTGCTCCAAACCATTGTTCTTTAAACAAAGTTGTAAACTGCTAACAGTTTTGTTTAAAAGTTTGTAAAATGGTAACCACATTGCTACATCTCTCTGGAGTATCTCAAACAATATGTGGTTCAAATTTCTTGTTTCAGAAAAAAAAAAGAATATAAGAGTTCCTTAATAAACAAAGACAACCAATGTAGTTAGTAAGCTTTGTGTGACCGCAGCTATGTCATCTTGGTCTTCTATTTCTTACTTCAGGCAGAGGTCAGAGTGAGCCATTTAGTGAAGGGACATCCAACCAGTCCATCTGGATGCTCTGTCTGAGCCATTTTCTATGTAGACCTCACCCTGCAACTTGGCATGACTGATGGTGGTGGGTAGGTAGAGAGGGCTACCTTCACTATAGGCTGCTCTCTCCAACCCAAACACACATAGACAGTACTTAGCTTCATTTCTGGGAAATAAGATGTCACCTCTCCTCACAGGATGACTAGGAGTGCAAATCTGGTGACCTGGTCTCTGGATCTACAAGCAAGTAAGGTGTGAAAATGGACAATTCTATTAACTGAAAATTTCTGCACTAAGGCAGCTGATTAAACAAGCTACTGGGAATCTTGGCAGGGCTGTCCATGCTCCATAGGGGTTGATCTTCATATAAAGATAAGCTTTTCCACTGATAATATCCCCAACACACAGGGTTCAAAAACTCTTTTCTTTAGGGAAGAAGAAACAGGTTCATCTTAATGCAATAATTTATTTGAAGAAACATGCTTATTGTAAAGACAGGCCAAACCCAAATGTTTTCATGTTTATATTTCCCAGGGAGAAGTCTGTAATAGCCTCTGAAAGTGACCACTGTAGGGTTTCTAACACAGTCCATGCTAATAGTCAACATGTACGTTCCTATCCTTCACTATCCAAGCCTCCTTTCTTTTTTTTTAAATAATTTTTAATTTTTTAAATTAACATATAATATATTATTAGCCCCAGGGGTACAGGTCTGTGAATTGCCAGGTTTACACACTTCATAGCATTCACCACAGCACACACCTTCCCCAATGTCCATAACCCGACCACACTGGCCCCCCCACCCCCCACAACCCTGTTTGTTTTGTGAGATTAAGAGTCTCTTATGGTTTGTCTCCCTCCTGATCCCATCTTGTTTCATTTATTCTTTTCCTACCCCTGAAACCCCCCACATTGCCTCTCAACTTCCTCATATCAGGGAGATCATATGATAATTGTCTTTCTCTGATTGAGTTATTTTGCTAAGCATAATACCCTCTAGTTCCATCCACATCATCACAAAGGGCAAGATTTCATTTCTTTTGATGCCAAGCCTCCTTTCTGCTCTATGCTCACAATGATTGCTGTTACCTGCCCAATCATTACTTCCAATTTTCCAAGAAGAACCAGACTCAAGATTTGAGTAACAAACCCCTAAAGACTACAGAGAGATTTATGTAGATTTTACAAAATTAAAATGGCTATCATGTCACTGGTTTTATTCCATGCTAATACCTGTGTAGTAGTCCCAAAGGAGAAACAGCAGCCTTCAGAATGGAGCTGTTCTGCTCAGGACTGAGAGTACTACATGTGTCTTCTGGGGACCTCTTGCTGCCATTCCGAGCTGAGGAATCTTCACCATCTGAGGAGGCCACTCTTAAAGGGCCACTCACTTTGCTTATGTCGCGAGACGTCTCATCACCATTTTCCTTTCAGATGCTCCTGGCCTGGGCACCTGGGTGGCTTAGGTGGTTAAACATCTGACTCTTGATTCAGCTCAGGGTCATGAGATCGAGCCCTGGCATCAGGCTCTGTGCTCAACATAGAGTTTGCTTGTGATTCTCTCTCCCACACCCTCTGCCCCTCCCCTGCTCTCTCTAAACAAATAAATTAAAAAAAAAAAAAAAAAAAAAAGAAGACTGCTGGCCTAGGATCACAGAGTACACAGGAATATATAAAAGCCGTGGGAGGTATTTCACAAAATCTTAATCTATGCACCCTTGTTCATTTGGTTGGCTGAACATTTTTATAGCATATAGCATCCCACCCATCAATCACCACACATTTTCCTCCTCCACTGGCACCCGCACAGCCATGAGCAGAAGCATTAACATTGCTTCTTCCTCTGAACTACCTTTGCAGATTATTCTGATCTGGCAGAACTGGGAGGTAGATGGAAAGGCTATTTTTGATGAGATAGCTTAACAACATTCCCCAAACAAAGTATTTCTCCCACATATTCAAAACATTAAAAAACATTAAAAAAATTTTTTTTTTTAATTTATCTGAGAGAGTGAATATGGGGAGGGGCGGGGAAGGGAAGGAAGGGACAGAGAGACAAGCAGACTCCCTGTTGAGCACAAAGCCCGAGTCTCAGCCAGATCCCAGGACCCTGAGATCATGACCTGAGCAGAAGTCAGACCCTTAACCGAGCCACCAAGGTGCCCCTAAAACAATTTTAAAATGCTTTAGTCTCTGATCCCAGAAAAAGGAGAAGATTGGCTTTGCAAAGTGATGTCTTTGGTAGCCAAGTAAAGAAATAACAAATTCAGAGGAATCGTAATGTCCTTGGACTACGCAGAACACTGAGTAGCTACTGAAGGCAAAGCATTCTGGGGGATCCAGAATGTAATCAGTACTCTCCTTGCCCTTGAGGTATTAACAGTTTAGTAGAGATAGGAAAAACATAAAAATTATTATACAGTGCAGAATATGGGAAAGTGTCATGAGAGAGGTACAGATAAAGTGCTGACAGGGTTCAAAGGGAAAACAGAATTCCTATCTGCAGAGATGCAGAAATCACAGTTACAGTAAGGATCCATTTTCTACAAGCATCCTATACAAACTGAAGGCTTTTAAGGCTATTTCCCCTTCTTTTTTCTTTATTATCCTTTCTGAGGACATTTATTTATTCTCTTACTGCCCCAATCACTGATGTGATAGACTGGATCAGATGGCACATGTGTTACTTTGAAGGTCATATTTATTTTTAAGGCAATCAAGAATTCCAGGGGAAGCACTTTAGTGAAAGCAAGGCTGTGAGAGTCATGGTTTTTCTTCAGCTGCTCACCCTCTGTCTTTTCTTTGCTTCTCCTAATCTAATCCCCCTTGAGGCCACACTTACCAGAGGCAGAACTGGACTACTTCTCTCCTGGAGAATCAGAGCTTGCTTCCAGAAAAGTCTCTGGTCCTGACCTGTGCCCACAGTCGACGCACTACCTCTCTGCATGGGCTATGGGGAGTTGCCATTTCATCTGTAACATTAAGTGTTCCTTTGTAAAGGAAATGGGACATTAGCTGTGCCTGGATGGCAAAAATATTTCCTTTCCCAGTCTCTGTTATAAAGCTGTCTTGGACAGTAACTGGTAAACTACCACCTATTTTTTTCACTACAGTCCAATGAAAATTCCAATTTGTACCACATAGCTCCAGATGTCCCCAAGTACAAAGTGGCCACTGGGTCCCACCCAGTGGTCCCACGCAGCATGCAAGTGAGGCCAGTGTCAGCCCACACTTCCTTCTCTGCTCTCCACTACCTGTGCTGAAAGACTGACTACAGACATCTCAGGAAGCTAAGCCTCTTCAGAACAACACCCCCAACCCACCCCTTCACAGCAGTGCTCTACCTAAACCTGCAGCCAGAAGACTGCTAAGCTCGGCAGGTCTAAGACTGCACTAGAGGTCTAAGCAACTCCAGTTCTCATAGCCCTGGAATTCTCATCCACCAGTAAAAACACAAGCATCTCTGGTTAATAGTGTTTTCTTCTACTATGTTTCCATTCCCATTTAGTGCTGCTTCCTCCCTTGGTTTCTTGTCATCCTCTCTGACTTCCCTCCAAATCCTTTCCGTAGTGCTCTCTCTGACGGCATGTGGAACAGTGCAAAAGCACAGCTTCACACTCAGGTAGATCTAGGTTCAGTGATCCTAAAGTAAATTTGCAGCATGACCCTAAGTGATGCATATGGCCTCTCTTATGCCTTATGCCCTCATCCGTAAAATCCAGATGACAGCAATTAGTCTGTAGTGTCCTATGAGGATTAAATGCATAAAACAGCCACGTACAGTACCTAGCACAACCTAGGTGCTCAATAAATGACATATATTGCTATTACTGGACCCCTGCTTCATTATCCTTCTCACAGTTCCTTTCCCCCCACCCTGTTCCACCTTCCTCCAGGACATTTAGCTGCTCAGACTCTTCTGAGAAGACTGTTCATGCTCTCACAGCCTAAGCACCAAGTCTGGGGTGGTACCATTCTCTAGGCCCTGCAATGCTACTTTCAGGCCACTTCTTTCAACTATCATATCAAACCTCCTCCTCCCTAGAGGCTCATGTTATTGCTCCATACCACATCTGCCCAGTTCCTAGTTCTTCCACTTTCTGAACTCTCCCCATCATTCCGCCTATTTAATAAGGGCTTTGGCAACTGGGTCAAACTTTTTTGACTCAGTTTCCCTTCTGATACTCCCTCGACTTGAACACGGGTGGTCTTTACAATGTGGCTTTTGAGTTTTTGACTCCCAAACCTTGTGCATAGCCCCCTCAGAAATCCAATTCCACAACTACACCTGGAATATTCTCCCTCTGCACACCTATGATACTTCCCTGTACTTAAGTGGTCCAGGAGTCTGTCTTTTTCTTGGTGAGCTATTGGTTCCTCACTGCTGGAGACCTATTTATTTTTTAAGATTTTCTTTATTTGACAGAGAGAGAGCACAAGCAGGGGGAGCAGAAGGCAGAGGGAGAGGGAGAAGCAAATTCCCTGCTGAGCAAGGTCCCTGAAGTGGGAGTCGATCCTAGGACCCTAGGGTCATGACCTGAGCAGGACAGCAGAAGTTTAACTGACTGAGTCACCCAGGCACCCCTGCTAGAGACCTACTTTATTTAACTTTTTACCTTTATCCCCAGGACAGACTCTGGTATATAGTGGGTGTTTAATAAATATTTATGGACTGGTTAATTAACATGGTACATTTGCATAGTTTTTTTAGAGCTTACAACATGTTTCTCTATTATTTTATTTCATGATCACTTTAGGCAGGTAGAAACATTATTGCAATCAAGGTTATGTAGTTAGACCACAGCAAACACCTGCATGTTATATCAGCTATAGACCAGCTGGGGCTTTTCCTATCATCTCAGCTATAGTAACAGCCCTGTTCCTCTACCTTGCTTTCCCTTGTTTATTTTTAAAAAAAAATTTTTAATTTTAATTTTTTTTTTGTGGAAACTGAAAAGAAAATTTGGAAAGACGATAGCTTGTTCATATTAGGTACATACAAATAGTTTTGAGAGGATTATGCATCTCTGCATTCCCAAGTGTCTTCTGCCATTAGATTTTCCATTAAACTCTCAGGATCTTCTTAAAGAATTATGTAATGTTATATTTCATTGCCCCCACTGTGAACACTAACATGATAAATGTTCAGTCTATTAGCCACATTAAATAGATTTCAAAACTGGAAAATGTAGAAACCCCATCTTGAGTTCTCTGATTAATTAAATCCTGGACTTAAGCTTCCTGATAAAGCCCACAAAATGACAATTCAAAACTCCTCTGGGTTACCAATGAAAAATGATCATTGGCAGAAATCTGAAAACTTTTTTTTCATACACAAAGAAGAGTTCTTCAGTTGGCAAAACAAAAATTCCTTCCTGAACCACTCCATGCCATAATCTATGAATGGATAAATCTATGAGTTCTTAACTGGAATCTGATTCACATTCCTAAACCATGAAGTGTCTAGTTTCAGGGAGGGAATACAAAAATCTTCCTTATCTGGGTCATTTGTGGTCTTTAAAATGTTTTCCTAGTTTAAGGAAGCCATTTTTTTTTTTTTTTTTAAAGATTTTATTTATTAATTTGACAGAGAGAAATCACAAGTAGATGGAGAGGTAGCCAGAGAGAGAGCGAGGACATCGGGCTCTCTGCTCAGCAGAGAGCCTGATGCGGGACTCGATCCCAGGACTCTGAGATCATGACCTGAGCCGAAGGCAGCGGCTTAACCCACTGAGCCACCCAGGCGCCCCAAGGAAGCCATTTTTAAAAAGCGGTTATAGTTAATGGCTTCTTTTCATGGTAAATTTCCACCCTTGTATATAGCAAGGATTTTTGTGAAATTCAAGTTTCTTTAGGAAAGTTCTGCTGTGCTAGATGCCAAGGGATACAAAGTTTTCAGGGTTCTAGACACTTATACTCTAGTAATGAAGAAAGATATGCACAAAAATACCCATTGTACAGGAAAGCTTCCTGGGCATGTATTGACATTTATGGGCAACAAGAGGTAAAGTTCAGTTATTATTAATAAAAACCAATGGCAATGATAGCTAACATTTACTAAGTGCTTGCTACATATCAGGTATTATACTGATACTTTGATGAAATAACTTATTTAATTCTAAGAATGCTGTAAGATGAGTATTATGATTACCTTATAGATGTTATAGATGAGGACTCTTAGTCTGAGAGAGATTCAGTAACTTGCCTAAGGTTGAAAAGCTGGTAAATGATAGAACTGGGATTCAGATACAGAATTTTTTGGGTCTAAAACAAAGTGCTTAGGGGCACCTGGGTGGCTCAGTGGGTTAGGCCATTGCCTTTGGCTCAGGTCATGATCCCAGGGGCCTGGGATCGAGTCCCGCGTTGGGCTCTCTGCTCAGCAGGGAGCCTGCTTCTCCTCATCTCTCTCTCTGTCTGTCTCTCTGCCTATTTGTGATCTCTCTCTCTGTCAAATAAATAAATAAAAATCTTAAAAAAAAAAAAAATAAAACAAAGTGCTTATTCCATCTCATTATGTCCTTCTCCTAAAGCATCTCATCACCAAGATAAAAATCACTTTATTTTTCTTACTTATTTTCAGTGTGAATCCACTACCTGCTGAGGGACACACAGGTGGGCTTTCAGTGGGCTGAGGTGCAGCTAGCACAGAAAAGGCCAATGGCTTGGCAATAACTAATTACAGCATAGCTAGGAATCAAAGTAGTTATTGACCGATTGTCTTGTTGCTGAACTGATTTTACTAGATTTTTCAAATAGCAATGTAGCAAATATCAGCATTATGCCTAGCTAAGCAATAAAAATTAGTATCTGATCAGATATGCCATTATTGATAAAATTTTAAGAATCAACAAATTAACTGATAAAGGTTTCTATTGAGTAAAAATATTACACAAAGCTATACAGAAAAAAATGCAATAAAGCCACTGCAACTTTGAAGGTAGCAAGAGTAAGAGTTGAATGTTTTGTTGAAATGGAGGCCCCAGTCACGGGTCAGGAAAAATTTAAAAACCAGGAAATAAGTCTTTTGGCATTAGCTAAGTTACCAAGAATATTAAAATTCATAACTAGAGTCAATTAAAAATTATGTTGAAATAATGATTTGAAAAATGTTTATAATATACACTTTTATGAAAATAGTTGTTTTGAAACAGTATGATCCCACTTTTAGATATAAATATAACAAAAAATGTTTACTACTTGTATCATGATAACTATAAGATGCTGATGAAAGACATCAAAGATCTAAATAAATGGAGAGACATACTATGCTCATGGATTGAAATACTTAACATAGGAAATATATTGATTTGACTCCAATTGGTGTATAGGTTTAATGCATTCTAATCAAAATTCCAGCAAAATTTTCTTATACACAAGATAATCCTAAAATTTATAAGGGAAGGGAAAGGAGCTAGAATAGCTAAGACAATGCTGAAAAAGGAGGAAAAAAATGGTTGGAATCAGTGTACCATATTTCAAGATTTACATAGGTATAGTAATCAAGCCTATGTGTATTGATAGAGGGATAGACACATAGATCAATGGAACAGAAGAGAGAACCCAGATTTAGACTTGTGCAAATATGCCTTGACAAAGGTTCAAAATCAACTCAATCAAAAAAAAAAAAAAAAAAAAAAGGAAAGAAAAAAGAAAAAAGGTAAGCCTTTTCAACAAATGGTGTTAGAGCAGTTGGGACATGGTAGGGGGCGGGAGGGGAGAACTTCAGTTTAAATCTACCACTTTGAGCAAAAAATTAACTCTAAATGGATCAAGGACTTAAATGTAAAATATAAAACTATAAAACTCTTAGGCAAAAAAGAAAATCTTTGGATACTATGTCTAGGCAGTGTTCCTATACTTGACACCAAGTATAAAATCCATGAAAGCCAAAATGGATAAATTAGATTTAATTAAAATGAAAAACTTTAGATCTGTGAACAACCCCTTGAAAAGGATCAAAGGACAATCTTGAGACTGGGAAAAAAATTACAAACCACATATCTGACAAAGGACAACTACCTAGAATATATAAAGAACTGCCAAAATTTAACAGTTAAAAAAAAAAAAGGAACAATCCAATTAGAAAATGGGGAAAAGATATGAACAGAGATTTCACTAAAGTAGATATACAGATGGCAAAGAGGCATATGAAAAAATACTCCATATTCTTAACAGAGAAATGCAAATTAAAGCCAAAATGAGATATTACTAAATGCCTATCAGAATAGCTAAAATTAAAAAATGGTGACAACAACAAATGCTGGAGAGAGCCTAGAGAACCTAGAGAACCTAGATCACTCATATATCGTTGATAGGAAAGTAAATTGATACCATCATTCTGGAACAGTTTGGAAGTTTCTTAAAAACTAATATATGACCAAGTAATTACACTGCTGGATATTTATCCTGGAGAAATGAAAACTTCTTCAAACAACAGCCTGTATACAAATGTTTATGGCAGGTTTATTTGTAATAGTCCCAAGCTAGAAAAACCCAATGATATTTAATGGTGAATGCTTTGGGTACACCCATATGTTGAATATTATGCAGTAAATAAAAGGAGCGAACTATTAATACAGACAACAACCTAGATGAATCTCCAGAGAATTATGCTGAGTGGAAAAAGTCAATCCCAAAAGACCATATACTATATGATTCCATTCACACAACACTCTTGAAATGATAAAATTACAGAAATGGAGAACAGAATCGTGGTTGCAAGAGTTTAAGGAGGTGGTGGAGGTGAGAGGGAAATGGTTGTAGCTATAAAAAGTCACTATCCTTGTGGTGATGGAAATGTTTTATATCTTGACTGCATCAATGTTAACATCAACGGTTGTGATATTGTACTATAGTTTTGCAGGATAATGCCACTGGGGGAAACTCGGCAAAGATTACATGGGATTTCTTCATATTAGTCCTTACACTTTCATGTGAATCTATAATTATCTCAAAGTGAAACATTAAAAAAAAATCAAAAGTATAAATTTTGGTTTTTACATAAGAAAAAGAATGAGAAAACATGTATCAGAATCTTTACCTGTAGGCAGTAGTGAATCATTGACTTCTATTTTCTTCTTTTGGATTATCTTTTTCTACAGTATTGTTTTGGTCATTAAAAAGTTAAGGAAGACATCAGCTATAAACACAGAACTAAGCTCTAATGACATGAACTGTCTAACTCAGCATATTTGGTGACATGTTAGGTCAGGGGTTTCTGTCTTGATTTTGATATTTTAAAGGGTCCTGTGGCTAGTGCATAAAGTATTTAAAATGAGCTATCCTTGCCTTTTTAAACTTCATATTTTAATTCCTTCCATACTGTATTCCATTTCTTTAGTTACCCAGTAACTTCTAATCTCTCAAGGTACTTATGAAATCACACAGATTTCTGAAACATGGGACATTCAGCATAAGGCTTGATCCATACATGAAGTTATGAGTATCCAAGAGAATAACATATTTATGGACAGCCAACTAAATGGAATTTGACCAGAAAGTTCCAGCAGTATAACTGGAGTGAGTTTGTCTCATGAGAAGAATAGAACTATGATTTTAATACTAATGTAACAATTTTTTTCTGATACTTAGTCACTTAATTCTAAAGGATGCTGAATGCAGGAAAATAAGTCCTGAGGATAAGGTAGGATCTCAAAGTAGGTATGTGTAATTCTTTCTGAAGGGGGGGCTAAAAATAATGACAGTAATAATAACTTACTTTTGCTCTATACTTATTAGATTCCAAGAACTGTTCTAAGAGCTTAACATGTATTGACTCATCTAATGACTGTAACTAAGTCCTCCTCAAATGGGTATGTCTATTGGGTATGCAACTATTTTGCAAGATGTGCACAAGCAAGGGTATTTTAAGGAAATTAGTCTCCAGACCTTAGCTTTCATTTGTGCTTGATTTTTTTAACTGCTTGAAAACCCACCTGTATTCACATGAGCTCTTTCACTTTGCTGAAAGGCAAGCTCTTCATTGAAGACAAATCTTATTAAAGTTCATTGTCCTGTACCCTGTTGTTTTTGGAGTATACAAACTTCCTGGAACTCAAAACATATTATGATTAGAAACACTGCTGGTTTTGTAATCAGTGTTGAGATGTTCTGAATTCTTTTTTCTTTTTCTTTTTTTTAAGTTTATTTATTTAAGCAATCTCTACACCCAGTGTGGGTCTCAAACTCACAACCCTAAGA
This sequence comes from Mustela nigripes, assembly GCF_022355385.1. Classification (NCBI taxonomy): domain Eukaryota; kingdom Metazoa; phylum Chordata; class Mammalia; order Carnivora; family Mustelidae; genus Mustela; species Mustela nigripes. Next base: position 171,481,475 of record NC_081558.1, read on the forward strand.
TCAAGAGTCACATGCTTCTTGACTGAGCCAGGCAGGCACCTCAAGATGTTCTAAATTCTTAATAAAAGTCAAAATAGAATAGGTTAAGGATGCTCTTTCACATCTTATATGTATGTGTTCTAGGAATGCTAAATTACTCAAAATACATACCTAAAACACAACCCTTTTTCCATGACTCCTTTCCAATTCTTTGAGTTATTCAACAAGATAGATGAAACTACTTTTTTCTTACCAGGTCAACTATGTCAGTCACACCAGTTCTCACCTTATTTCATGTTATACAGTATTATTCCTTTCTGTCCTTTATCAAAACAAACTTTGAAACCCTTGATGAAAAGTTTTAAATTTCAACTTAAAAATGTGTGAGGAGGTATACAGTTTTGTTTTTTTACGATTTTATTTACTTCTTTGAGAAAGTGAGCAAGAGTAGAGAGCACAAGCAGTGGGAGGAGCAGAGGGAGAGGGAGAAGCAGACACCCCACTGAGCAGGGGGCTTGATGGGGGCTTGATTCCAGGAAGTTGGGATCATGACCTGAGCCAAGTCAGACACTTAACTGACTGAGCACCCAGGTGCCCCAGGGAGTGTGTAGTTTTTTTTCTAAGTATTTTGGAAGTACATTTTTGAAGATCCCTGCTCATAACAACCCTATGTAGTAGATAATAGCAGTTTATCTCCATTTTACAGATGGGGCACAAATGAGGCCCAGAGAGGTTAAGCAAGGTGCCCTAGAACATAAGCTGTTAAAGGTCATTGTTAAGACTACAAATTCTGGCCCCAGAACCTGAGCTCTTAACTACCACATTATATTGCCTTTAGAATTTCAATTAATATTACTCAGGCCTGACATGGGATCACAACAATGTATGATTCATGAAAGGAGATAGCAAACAAAGTATTTTGTTTTAAGGAAATGTCTACAAAAAGTTTAGCTTGTGTGTAATGATACTGGTAAATACTGGTAATGATACTGGTTACTAGTTACCAATATTTCCAAATAACAGTTTTCCAATATTATTTCTATTTTCTTCCAGAGATGGCAGAAACAGGGGTTTGGGATGTTCAAATGGATTCAAATACAAGGATCATGTGGAAAATTGAGGATCCAGTATGTTTCCTTAACATAAGTCAGGTGCTTAAATCAGAACATGTCTATACTTCTAGGGACAGAATAACTTATGATGCTTACTACTTAGGAATATGTTAGGTACTGCTAAGTATCTTCAAAACTGGATGTTTCTTCCTTGTTATATAATTTCCTACACTGTGCTTCTTCCCTTATAAAACATGAGCTCTTTCTAATCAACTTAATTCATTTATTAAAGTTCATGTATTAAAGCATTTTATTTTGGGGAAGAGGACACTCACATACACACATATACACCCCTCCACCCCAAAGATAGGGTTCCAGGAATAGCATTTTCCAAACGACCTTGGGTTAAAATTACTTGCAAGCCCAAATTGTCTTGCAAATGTTTAAGCCTCTACATTAAATTCAAGTTTTCTTAAAACATGCTTTAGACTTCATGGGATGGAATGAAGCAGGCCAACTCTGGGGAGGATTGGAGATACTGTATTTTTGGAGTAAGCCTGACCTGGAACACTGGCATATCAACACAGAGCTCCTTGGAGAGTGGAGGTGAGACAAACTGTACAGTCCCTTTGGGGAAGTTCTCCTTAGCATTCAAAGGAGCTACATCACATAGCTTTCATTCTTCACCTTGACAAAACTCATGCTGAGAGCGAGGCAGGGGAGGGAGGCAAAAGGAAATGCTAGTGAGAACATGACTGCAACCCCAGGATAGTTTACTTGGCTTTTGAAAGACAGGCTGGTAATGCGGGGAAAGAGCCCAGGTAGAGATCCTGGAACAGCTTCACAATTTACCATCCTGGAGGCCTGGGACAACTCACCCATCTTTATGGTCTGCCTTGCTCTGAAAGTCTAACTCAGAAAATATGAGGTGAAACTGACGTGGTTTTGGAATATACGTGAGGTTCAGAGCTCATGACCAAGAAATAATTTTTGAGATGTCTCTGGTGCAGAAGTGTGGTTTATTAAAACACGGGGACAGGACCCATGGGCAGAAGGAGCTGTGGCAGTGGGGTGTTGAGGAACGGCTGATGATATACTCTGGATTTGGGGGAAGTAAGGAAAAGGAAGGTTTCAAAAGAACTCTACATGCTAAAGAGGACTGACCTGCAAGATACCTACAAGATACCAGAGGCCTTGCCTTTGTCAAATTAAGGTTGTTTTCCCCTCTAGCAAGGAATTAACATTAAGATAGTTGGGAGATTCCTGGAAGAATGCCCCACATGTTCCACCGAGGAGTGGGGGTTGGGGGGAGGTTGCAGGGTGTCAGCTTGTGCTTTGCCTTCAGCTAGCTGCCTGCTCCCTCATCAAAACTGCTTCTCAAAATTTATTAGAAAATGTTATAAAGTAGAGAAATAAACTCTTCCCTGAAAAACCGTGATGAGCATGACTGAATCTCTTGCTTGCATTCCCAGCTGCACTTTTCCAAAAGGTGTTTTCAATTATTTTCAGTGAGCTAATGTTCCCTTGACTATCTTAAAGAGCAGGACAATTAAGCTTGAATCTTGAAGAAAACAATAGAAACAGCTGCACAATGGACCCAAGCTGACAAAGATGCCTGGGGCTGTACTAGAAGTGGTTCTCACTGAGTGCTTCACTGTCCCGAGAGCAACTGCCCTGGAGCGAGTCCTCCATGAAGGAGCTCAGCTGGGGCCACGACACTGATGGAACTGCAGAGCAAAGAGCTCTGAGAAAATGTGAAGACGGTTTTTTCTGTGGCTACACATCCATTTCTATTATGAGAAAAACTTGCTGGTTTTGGGGTGGGGTGGGAAAGATTCCACCCTCCTCAAATTTTGTTTAGAACTATGAGACTTTAGAGATCATCTAATTCAATCCCTACATTTCACAGTTGAGGAAATGTAAAATGACAAACGAGCTGACTTGCTCTAAGTCAGCTGGACTGCTAGTGAGTAGGTAGCAAAATGGAAACTAGAACTCAGCTGTTTCTACTACATGTGCTACTTAAAAAGCCTGTCCAAATCTTCCTCAGTGATGCACTGGAGTCTTCCCTTCCAGATTACTAAAAACCAATGAATTCTAACTTTATACAAATGCCTAATGAAATTGGTGTTCTGTAGCAAGGTACTTTTCCCCTCAAAAGTAAGATATCAATAAAATGATTTAGTCATTGAATACCATATACAGAACCATAATTAAGAAAGCTTAATTTCACTCTGTTAAACCAAAGCATGATTATTTTAGGAATGTTTTCTGCTCCAGGGGTACCTGGGTGGCTTAGCTGGTTCAGCCTCTGGCTCTTGGTTTTGGCTTGGGACATGATCTCAGGGTCCTGGCATTGAGCTGCTCAACAAGGATCTGCTTGAGATTCTCTCCCTCTCCCCTCTGTCCCTCTCCCAATTTCACAAGTTCTCTCCTTCTTTCAAATAAAATAAACAGAATCTTTAAAAAAAAACAGAGAAATGTTTCCTGCTTCATTATGCTTTTTGCTTGACATAAGACTTCGATCTATGAGTGAATGCAGAAAAACCTTCACAGCTCCATCTCCATCTCTTCTTTTTAAGTTAAGTCCATTATTTATATAAAGTTAGTAAAACAAAAGAAGCAATTTAACTTTCCACAAAGTAGCCATTATTAATAGGAAATAATTATATTTATTTGATAGAGAGAGAGATCACAAGTAGGCAGAGAGGCAGGCAAAGGGGGGGGGGAGCAGGCTCCCTGCTGAGCAGAGAGCCCAATGTGGGGCTCCATCCCAGGATCCTGAGATCATGACCTGAGCCAAAGGCAGAGGCTTAACCCACTGAGCCACCCAGGTGCCCCTAGGAAAGAACTATAAAGCCATGTAAGTTTCCTGGATAGTTTAGCTTGCATATATCATGTAGTAGTAGTAGTAGGAAAATGTAATTGAAGCCTAATAAATAAAATAATTCCTGTAGGGCAAATATAGCCCAAAAAACTGGAAAGCAAATCAATATAATTTCCAAATTTCTTTAGGCCACTGAAAACAAGGGATAGGATAGATACTGAAATGCATGATCAAAGTAGCCATGTCTAGATACCTAGTGTTAACTATATCAGATCAATTTTTTTTCTGTTCTTTATTTATTTTTTATTTTTTTTAAATTTTATCAGATCAATTTTTAATCTGGGACACTTAGCTAGCAGGAGATGGATAAAATGGTCCTAGATGGTGCTTTGTAATACTGATGCTTTACAGAGCAGAGATGGGAAATCTCCTTATTTCATCAAAGGTTACTTTCTCTCAGGAGAGTGTCAGCCATGACTGATTCACACACATGCAATCTGTGACTTAATTGGTGCTTTTAAAAAACTGAGTTCGAAGCCAAAAAAAATTCTTTTAAGTATTTTTTAAAGTTTGACAAACAGGAAGAAAAGACCACATTTAATAACTATTACCTAGAGAAAAGAAACTGGCTCCACATTGTAATGAATTAAGGGGTTTAAAAGACGGGAGAAAAAAAAATAAGAAGAAAAAAATTTCAGGGCCCAAAGGACATGAAGTCAGGATTAGAAAGAGAAACAGGAGACTAGTGGAAGTACTGAAGAAGGAAAAAGAAAAGTCTACAGAGGAGAGAAAGTAAAGAACAAGAACCTGGTGCTCCTGTAGGACTCTGGGAAACTGGTTATGTTCCAACAGTTTTGAAAATGTAAACATTTTCTCAGTAATTTATTATGAATTATCAATGTATAAAATATTTATTTTCCACAAATGTTAATATTTTAGATATGTGAAAGGGAATGACTTAGGTTTTAGAAATTTATCTTGAAACCAAAACGGCATCTGCCCGTGTATGAGGTATGCATGGATATATTTCCTTTGATAATTAAGAACTTAACTCCACTGCATTATTTTTAATTTGGGGGCTCTCATTCCATAATCAGATGTTTTCATTCCATAGTGCCTGAAGGCTAGAGTGGAAACCTAGATTAATTTCAGATATGATACTATTTTTTCTGTATCAAATCAAACTTTTGACTTAGGAGAGGTTCAGGGAACATACATACTGAGGACCTCTCCTCTTTATTGCCTCCTTTATCCCAAAAGCTTTCAAATTTAATTGCAAAAGCATAGAGGAATAATTCTTCAAAATTTCCAGTTGAAAAGAGGAGAAAATCTTTGCAAACTTGAGTTCAGTAAATGTTTCCTAGATATGATACCGAAAGCACAATCCATAAAAGAAAACATTGGTAAACTGGACTTTATCGAAATTAAAAGCTTCTCCTCTGTGAAAGACTCTGTTCAGAAAAGGAAAAAGCAAGCCACAGACAGGGAAATAAGTCTTTGTATATCATATATATGAAAAAGATTTCTATTCAGAATATATAAATATGTCTCTCTCTCTCTTTTTTTGTTTCAAACTTTTAATTTAAATTATAGTTAGTTTGGGCGCCTGGGTGGCTCAGTGGGTTAAGCCTCTGCCTTTGACTTGGGTCATGGTCCCAAGGTCCTGGGATAGAGCCCCGCATCAGGCTTTCTGCTCAGCAGGGAGCCTGCTTCCCCCTCTCTCTGCCTGCCTCTCTGCCTACTTGTGATCTCTCTCTCTCTGTCAAATAAATAAATAAAACCTTATAAAAATAAATTCTAGTTAGTTAACATATAGTGCAATATCAATTTTAGCAGTAGAACTTAGTGATTCATCACATCACTTATATATAATATTCAAGGTATAAAAATAAGTTTCAAAGCCCAGTAGTAAGAAAACAAACAATGCAGTTTAAAAGTGGACAAAAGAGGGGCGCCTGGGTGGCTCAGTGGGTTAAGCCGCTGCCTTCAGCTCAGGTCATGATCTCGGGGTCCTGGGATCGAGTCCTGCATCGGGCTCTCTGCTCAGCAGGGAGCCTGCTTCCTCCTCTCTCTCTGCCTGCCTCTCTGCCTACTTGTGATCTCTCTCTGTCGAATAAATAAATAAAATCTTTAAAAAAAACAAGTGGACAAAAGACTTAAATAGATGTTTCACTAAAGAATATACACGGATAGGGGCGCCTGGGTGGCTCAGTGGGTTAAGCCGCTGCCTTCGGCTCAGGTCATGATCTCAGGGTCCTGGGATCGAGTCCCATATCGGGCTCTCTGCTCAGCGGGGAGCCTGCTTCCTCCTCTCTCTCTCTCTGCCTGCCTCTCTGCCTACTTGTGATCTCTCTCTGTCAAATAAATAAATAAAATCTTTAAAAAAAAAAAAAAGAATATACACGGATAACAAATAAATACATGAAAAGATGTTCCATATCACTGTCATTAGAAAAACGTAAATTAAAACCCCAAGGAGATAGGAGTGGCTAAAAACCAAAAGAAAATAAGCAAAACCAACCAAACAAAAAACCCAGACAGTACCAACTGCTGGTGAGGATGGGGTGCAACTGGCATTCTCACACACTGCCTGTGGGAACTGAAAAGAGTACAGCAACCTTGCAAAAACAGTTTGGCAGTCCCTTATAAGATGTTAATAATATAGTTCATAATAAAGTACAGTAATCTCACTCCTAGAGAAACACCCCAGAGAAGTAAAAAGTTCTGTTCACTTAAAAACCTGTCCATTCTTAAAACAAAAACAAAAACAAAAACCTATCCATGAATGTTCTCTACGCAGCAGGGAGTCTGCTTCTCCCTCCCCCTTTGTCCCTCCCCCAGCTCTCTCTCTCTCTCTCAAATAAATAAAATCTTTAAACAAACAAAAAACCCTGCCATGAACATTTATGTTGATTTTACTCATAATTCCCCCAAACCGAAAAGAATCTAAATGTCCTTCAATCTGGTGAATAGGTTAGCAAACTTGGGTACATCTATATAATGGACTATTACACAACAGTGAAAAGGAGCCAACTACTGGTACATACAATTTCAACAAATCTCAAACATGTGCCAAGTGAAAAGAAAAAAAAACCTTAAAAGTGCTATGATTTTACTGGTTTCACATTCAGGAAAAGGCAAAATTAGAGGAGAAGAAAACAAAGGGAATGCCAGGAGCTGAGAACAGGGAGAAGGGTTAATTTAAAAAGCCAGCAAGAGGGAACTTTTTGGGGTATTCAGTATTTTGATTGTGGCCACAGCTTTGATAGCACTGTAACTCACAGACTCTACAAAAGAAAGTGAATTTTACTGTATGTAAACTTAAAAAAAATGAAAAAAATGGATCAACCATTGTTTCCACATCACCAGAGATTTTTATCAAAAATGTGAAGCGGTTTCACACTAAATGGTTGTAACAATCCAAAGGAATAGACATAATATTGTGGACTTGAGCCTTGTGAATAATTTTTAAATGTGTAAGATTTAAATTTTAAACAAGTATTGAGTGTTACCCGGGACCAGGTCCTGGGAGGATGATAACAGTGCAGATGTGAGTAGGGCTTGTTTTGGGTCCTCTACAGTATTAGAACTAAAAGGGGCTGTGCAAATGTGGATGCTCAGTCAAAGGTCTTTCTTGGTAACGGCACTTGAAATGATATAATCAATGATGCTGACATACAAACAAGTATAACTTTGTGACTTTTCTGTCCCTTTATATGTGGTGCTGACAATGATTTCAAATTATTCTGCTTAATCAGCTCAATAGGTTAGCTGTTTGAGACTGCTTAACATGAAGCAGTCTGTGGCCGATCAAAGACTTCCTACCACTGCCAATAAGGAGATGTAACTATGTTATGTGTTTTATGCAGGTTTGCTGCTGAAAGGTACATGTTTATTTCATTAAAAGTTATTTTATTACCTGGGAGAAACCAAATGTCAAGTTTAGCTCTCTAATACAAATCATATTTTATCCAAATGCACATGTACTTTTGAACTATAGCAGCCATTTGATTAACTCATCCAATGACTAAACTCATGATCCTCTATATTAAATGTAGTGACCTTTATGACAAAGAATCTAACCTGGAGCTAAGTTATCCATTAAAATACAACCTGGGAGTATGTTACTCTTCATGAAAAAGTAACCACCTCCATTCCTGCTAGTGGAAGTCTCCAGAGAAACTTGAATAAATAAAAGACATATGTAATATATTTGAACACTTAGGAAGGAGGTCATCAACATGCATAGCTCTGATTCTCAGATGATAGACAAAAATGACTTCAGAAACATTTCAGTTGGAGGAAAGGTACTTAGTTTCCTCATGAGAGCTGGAAAGCCTATGTTCGAGGATGTTATTTGCCCACATCTTAGGGCTGTGCAGACATGCAGGATAGAAGAGGGCAATAGAGGGGTCTTGGTGATAAGAGAGGAAAGAATAGGAACGCTTTTAATTCTGAGACAAAAGGATAGAAACTTTTGGACTGACATGCAGTTTTGATAAATTACAAGTACTCAGAAAAAGCATAGCTCCAAATGGGCAATATATGTATAAAAAGACCCTACTGTACAGTAAAAATCAGTCATTTTTTCCTAAATTAGGAAACATAGTAAGAAATGAATTCTTAAAGTAGGAGGGAAGACACAAAATACTAGCTGCCTTGGTGAGAAATACTCTCGTTAATGTACAGTCACTATGTAGTATATTAAGTCATCCAAAATATTAATGCTCTTTTCAGGCACATGATTATGCACTGCCTACACAATAGAATTACTCTAAGTACCTTTAAAGCAATTCCATCCCCTGTGATTCTAATTCCATTGATCAGGGTTGTGTCCAGGCATCAACAGCCTTTTTTTTTTTTTTAAACCCAGCAAGGGGCTTGAACTCATGATCTTAAGATGAAGCATACCAGGCTCTACCTACGAAGCCAGCCCCCCAGGCATCAGTTTTAAAAGATCCTCCTGTGACTCCCTTTACCTGAGTGGTCAGGGCTGTGAAGCACTGACTCAGGGGATAGATGGATCTATCTGGAAGGATCAGCTGAGGACTTCAACCATGCATACATATTTAAAAGTGTGACACACTTCAAACTTGACAAAAATCTGAAGCTAAAGAGATGAAGAGGGAATAAATTAGTACACTATAAAATAATTCCTGGAGTCATTCTTTAAAAGTAGTTCTTTAAATAATGGCTGCTTTATAATTCATTAATTAGATGCTAAGCTGGAATTAATTGGGAATAAGTATTTTAGCAGCCGTATTCCACCTAGACTAGTAAAAGGGAAGATTTGCAACTCTGAGATGATATGAGCCAACTAACAACTATGATTTGATTTATAAATACTCTGTTTTTACCTGACATTTCAGAAACATATCTAAGTGGAAGAATTGAGGTCCACCTGTATATCCATATGCTTGTGCTTATATACATAAGTGATCTCTCTAATTTATGATTTTAAATTCCTTGCATAAAAAGGATAAAACCACAGCAGTTCCTGTTTAGAAAGCTACCCTGAGTAGACACAGCCATCATAAGGTTCATACTTTTCATCATATCATATTATCTTCCAGTTTTCGGTGGATTCTCCCTTTAAAGAATTCTCTGAATCTTTCAAAAACTTTACTAATTCTCCTTGAGTTTTTCTATGTACTCTAAGTGTGTCTAAAATGTGAATCTGTAAGCAACCTTGATCAGAATTCCTAATTAGGACTAAATTAACCAGTTAGGCTGAACTGAGCTTATAAATATTTGCATACTTTTAAGCCTGTAACATCAAAGAAATCTCCCCCCAGGGGGGTAGTGAAAAATAACAGATGGAAGTCCAAGAAGGCATTTTCAAATGAGCCATTCAAAAGGCTGGCATTAAACCTATTTATATTTGTGCATTAAATAACAATATGAGCTTTTGGTTAATTGAGGTACACATGAGGAATCTAGAAGCCTAGACATGTATCAAATGGGGTGGGAGAGGAGTGTCACAGTCCAAGGTTTTCCCTTAAAAACTGAGTATGCTGGCATGAATGTAGCAGGGTAACTAGAGTCTTAATGCAAGCATTGCTATTATTATTATTATTTTAGTTTTAAGTTTTTATTTAAGTTCTAGTTAATATATAGCATAATATTAGTTTCAGCTATACAATTTAGTGATTCAACAACTTCCATACACAGCAGGTGCTCATCATAGCAGGTGCATTTCTTATTCTCCATCACTTATTGAATCCATTTCTCGACACCCCTTCTCTCTTATAGCCATGTTTGTTTGCTATTATTTTATGAAAGGAAGAAATAACATTAATTATCTGTAACTTGGTGAAGTGTTCTCTGCAAATCAATTGAAAATTGCAGAATACATAATTTTTATTTTGTAATTATGCTCATAACTTTAATATTTTTGATGTGCTGTAGATCATCTATGGCAAGAATTAAAGAAATGGTGATATGTTTGTGTGTTTTTTAAAGATTTTATTTTTTTATTTGACACTGGGTGGGGAGCACAAGCAGGGAGATAGGCAGAGGGAGTGGGAAAAGCAGGGACCCTGATGCAGGGCTCAGTCCCAGGACCCTGGGATCATGACCTAAGCCAAAGGCACAGGCTTACCCAACTGAGCCACCCAGGTGCACCAAAGAAATGGTGATGTTAAAAATATTTTTTATCAGGTTAAAAACAGAGCTCAGAGATCAGTTAAGCCTAATTATTCTAGTACTTTTTAAAAAATCTTTAATGTCACATTTTTAAAAATGTGACAGTAAATGTACACTTCATATTTCAAAGGAAATAAATATACTTCTAAGCAAATAGTACTTTATTCTCAGCAAAAATCATCTGCTTTTTATAGCATCAGAGACAACCATCATATCAAGCAGGAAAAAAAAAGTCACAATGATTCTGATAGTCTAAAACAGTGGCTTTCAAATTTTGGTGTGTGTCAGAAGTACCTGGAGAACTTGTTAAAATAAAGGTTTATGATGGGACTCACTCCTAGAGTTTCTGGGGCTGGGCCCCAATTTTTCATTTCTAACAAGTTCCAGGTAATGCTAATGCCACCAGGCAAAATACTTTGAGAAAACAAACTTTGGGAGCTATCCAACTAAAATAATCTTTTGGCAATTAACTAAGTAAAGGCTTGGTAAAGCCTTTGGTAAAGGCTTACAAAAAAAAGTAGCTACAGGTTCAAGCACTATTTTTTTTTAAAGATTTTATTTACTTATTTTAGAGAGAGAGAGAGAGAGCACGCACATGAGTGGGGAGAAGAGTATAAGGGGAGAGAATCCAAGCAGACTCGACACTGTGCCTGGAGCTCAACTTGGGGCTTGATCCCCTGGCTCTGAGATCCTGAACTGAGCCAAAACCAAGAGTCTAACATTCAACCAACTGAGCTACCCAGGCACCCCAAGCATTCTTGAGATTCTGTTAAAATTCTCTGAATCATATTCTAGACAACGTTGATCCTCTCAAGTACTGACTGCCAACATCTCTGACCCTGAACAATAAAACCCACACATAACTTTTTAGAGTTTTAAATTGCTGGTAAAGAATTGTAATTTCATAAATACAGCTAGTCAAACATATACATTCCAAATTACTAGATTAAACTTTAACTTTTTTAAACATTAAAACCACAAGGGCCAGACTTCTCCATTTATTCTTATTCCAAAACCTCAGGCAAGCTAATTCTATAGAATTTGGAATGTGCAATGGTTATTCTCATAAAATAAACCACAAGGGGTGAATTATATCTCTTCAAACTAGGTGGTGTCTTAAGTCAACAAGGTTAAGTCTTTGACTATCATGCTGACAAGCAGATTTTGTGACATTTGTGGACCTCACAGAAACAGAAATATGTAACAATAAATTTAAGCAAATGTATAAAAAATGGGTATGTTTGTGGTGTCTATAAAGAGTCTCTAAAGATAATCTGTTGGAACTTAACTATGTGACTAAAAGTAGTTATCCTGGGGGACTCTTTCCCAGAGCTGCATTCTTCTGACCAGAAATATGAACGCCATGGTTCTGTTAAAAGCCTTTATAGCTGGCTCATGCCTCACCCAGATACTATGAGCCATCTTCTCTAAGACATATCTTACTGATAGAAGAGAATAAAAACCATCAACGAATTGCCAGCCTTAAGCTACATAAGTTTAATGAGTGAGTTTCCTAATTGTAATAATAAAGACAAAGGTCTCCCTAATAGCAAAGAGAGCTCCTTTTAGTTTTTGCTATACTGTATTTGCAAATTCTTGTCTATGAATTATATAAGTAATAAGTAGTATTTATCTTTTACATATGCAGTTTCAGAACATTAAATAACATGGATTCCATTCTGTGAATTCTACACAGCACATTTTATTGTACATGACTTCCCAGTTTAACAATAACATTCTTGGCTTGTTATAAAACAACAAAATGAGAAGCAAGATGCTCTTGTATTTTGCAACTCCATTCTAAAGATTCAGTATAACTAAAAATGTCTATCTAGAAGCTTGCCAGTCCTGTGTAATTATACTTTCAGAATGTTATTCAGTACTTTTTTCAAAGATGGAGAGGGAATATCATAAGACACTGGGGCAGTTCGTTTTCAAATAAAATAGTCTTAAGTATAAAAACGCCATGCGTCATACTCTCAAATGGTTCCCAATCAGGGGCTATTTAATAAAATCAAATTACATTTGCATGTAGGCTTTAAGGAGGCAACAGTTAGGGTACAGAACCCAAGATCTCAGCCCAAGTCAGGATCTTCATGAGCTGCTAATCCCTAATTTACCTACAAAGAGATCTTTCTATACAAATATAAATGGGAGATATGGGGTGCCACTTTTAAGTGGCTGAAGTTGAAAGATAAGATAAAGTCTGCCCAAGAGCATGATATTGGGTATTCAATGAATACTGTTAGGTTTCCAAGGACATAAAATTAACCATCAGTATATTGGTTAGTTAATGATGAGTGGTGGTATACAACCAGTTTTATATGAAAGGTGATCCACTGTTCTCACCTTTATTGCTAACAACAACAAAGAAAGTCTTCTTTAACTGCATCAGGGTTGATTAAGATCAGGTAGGAGATAGGCAAGGATTATGAAAAATGTTGGATTATAAATTGTACTAAAAAATCTTCATCTCTTGTGTTAAGACCAGTTGGACTCCCAGTAACCCCAATCCCGAGAGAGTGAAGCTCCATCCTGAGAAAGGACTATGGACCATGAAAGTGGTCTGGAATCCTGCCACTCTTCTAAATTTAGGGAGCTTCAATGAGGGGTTAGAATATCAGCAAGACTAATGGATATAACATTGGCTGTTGACAGTGCCTAGAACAACACCTTCCTCATCCAAGATGCTCAATAGCTACTTCTTGAATGAAAGAATGACAGAAATATGTAACTACCTTTTGCAAACACAGGCCTAAAACAAATTTGTATTCTAAACCCATACTTTAGGGGGCATCTGGGTGGCTCAGTCGATTAAGCCTATGCCTTCTGCTCAGGTCATGATCCTGTGGTCCAGGGATTGAGTCCCACAACAGATTTCCTGCTCAGCAGAAGCCAGCTACTCCTTCTGCCTGCCCCTTCCCCTGCTTGTGTGCTCTCTCTCTAGAACAAATAAATAAATAAACAAAAATCTTAAAAAAAAAAAGTCTAATTCTAAATACTAAATAGCACAATTTGATACTGTTAGTATAATTTAACAATCTTTTATCTGGACATTATACTACTGACATTCTACTTTAGAGTCTGAATAAATGAAACTGGGTTTCACCAATATTTATTTTAACAATTCCTTATGGTTCTTTAAAAAAAAACTTCTCAATATTGACAAATCAATCAACATGATATAGCACATTATCAAGAAAAAAGGATAAAAGTCATATAATCATCTCAATACATGCAAAAAGTGTATCTGAAAAAGTACAACATCCATTTGTGATAAAAACTCTCAACAAAGCAGATTTATTATTCTTTTTTTTAATTTTTTAATTTAATTTTTTTTTAAAGATTTTATTTATTTATTTGAGAGACAGTGAGAGAGAGCATGAGCGAGAAGAAGGTCAGAGAGAAGCAGACTCCCCATGGAGCTGGGAGCCCGATGTGGGACGCGATCCCGGGACTCCAGGATCATGACCTGAGCAGAAGGCAGTCGTCCAACCAACTGAGCCACCCAGGCGTCCCAAGATTTATTATTCTTAATGAACTTATTTTGTTCTGTATTATCAACATTCCAAGTTAACTCTCAGGGATAAAGGTTATCTTTTTTAAAAAATTTTGTTAAAGATTTATTTATTTATGTTAGAGAGACAGAGAGAAAAACGGAGAGAGCGAGTGAGGTAAGGGGCAGAGGGAGAGAATCTTCAAGAAGACCCACTGAGTGTGGAGTCCAATGCAGGACTTGATCCCACGACCCATGAGATCATCATCCAAGCCAAAATCAGGAACTGGGAGCTTAACAGACTAAGCCACCGAGGTATCCCAAAGATTATCTTATATATAGTTCTTTTACCTGGAACGTTATTCTTCCCCTCTCTCAATTTACTTAAATCCTCTTTATCTTGAATTTATACTGCCTTGCATTAACTTTTTATTAAGGCTTAATCCAACCTACTTGTTTGAATGCTTTTATTTTTAAAATCTGGTTGCTGCCCCCAAAACACTCTAAGAGAGGTGCAAACATTTCTGCTTCTTGGATTGTAAGAGAGAGCAGACTTCAATCCTTTCCTCAGGATCTACTTAAAAATACCATGCATCACTGGGCACTCACAGGGATAATAGCAGAGTCTCTGCATAATGGTGTGTTGTCACAGACATTCAATGTCTGAATATCTGTTTTTCTCAAAGTCTTTGCATGTCATGTAAGAACTATTCCAGCATCCACTCTTCTTTCTTTCAAAAGGCGCAAATTTCAAAACACAGCTGTCTGTGACCTTGGGAGACCTAACCAGAATTTGCAAACAAGCTTATGTAAGCGTCCTCTGGCCAGCCTTGTTAAGTCCTCTCTAAGTAAATGAGAGCTCTTCTTTTCCCTCTCTCTCTGTGTGTGTGTGTGTGTGTGTGTGTGTGTGTGTCTGTGTCTGTGTAAATGAGAGTTTTGATTTCTACATGGAACAGCAAGAGGTCTTCTTCAGGCATCTCCTGCCTGGACTGTAATTTGAAAAGTATGCTTTGTTTGTAGTATCCTTTTTTTTTTTTTTAAAGATTTTATTTATTTATTTGACAGAGAGAGATTACAAGTAGGCAGAGAGGCAACCAGAGAGAAGCAGAGAGAGAGGAAGAAGCAGGCTCCTTGTCAAGCAGAGAGCCCGATGCAGGACTCGATCCCAGAACCTTGAGATCAAGACATGAGCCGAAGGCAGAAGCTTAACCCACTCAGTCACCCAGGCGCCCCTGTTTGTAGTATCTTTAATTGTGTAAGATGCAATAAGAATAGCAGAGCTGTAAAACACTGTCTGCATAATGCCTATTGAGAAAAATCTCAGAAACTTGAGTAGACATTACATTAATAAGTTCCTCAAATGGCACTTCATAAATGTGGAGATGGGAGGAGAGACAGAAATGGGGCCAAACAATATTAACAGATCTGTGGGATTAAAAATACCGATAGTAGAGTACACATGGAGTTCAGTCCAGCAAAATACAATGATGTCCAAGCATCCTGGAAAAAAATTACTCAGAAGATTGACATTCTCTGGATGGAACCTCAAAATCATGTCAAAAGCAACTGGATAGATACTGTAACCCATTGAATAGATAGATTTTGCAATGCAACAGAAATAGCAAAATATAAAGTCTATGTCAAGCTGCCTGTGAGAGGGTTTCAGCAAATGCTGACAGTGGTTAAATAAAAAACAAAACCAAACATAAACAAGCAAACAAACAAACAAATAAACAAAATAAAACAGCCAAAAATGGTGAGTAAAAACAACTCAGTTCTTGGGTTCAAGAGTGTAAGCCCCTGGACTTCTGCTTTGGATTTCAACAGTCTTTCTGAAAGATGAAAAGCATATGAGAGACCTTTAGAAGGGAAACAAAAAAAAACTAATGGATATAGGCATATGATGAGAGAATCAAGGAATGAAATAGAGTTAACCCTGCTGGGCAGTGACAAAAGAGGTATTTAACTCTGATCAACATTATTGTTGGGGCACCTGGCTGGCTCAGTTGGAAGAGCATGTGACTCTTGTTCCCAGGGTTGTGAATCTGAGCCCCATAATGGATGTAGAGATCCAGCATGGGGCTTGAACTCACGACCCTGAGATCAAGAGTCACATGCTCTGGGCACCGGGGTGGCTCAGGGGATTAAGCCTCTGCTTTTGGCCCAGGTCATGATCTCAGGGTCCTGGGATTGAGCCCCACATCAGGCTCTCTGCATAGCAGAGAGCCTGCTTCCCCCGCTCTCTCCACCTGCCTCTCTGCTTACTTGTGATCGCTCTCTCAAATGAATAAACAAAATCTTAAAAAAAAAAAAAAAAAAAGAGTCACATATTCTTCCAACTGAGCCAGCCAGTCACCCCTGTTTACAATTTAAGGGTGTTTCAGGAAAGATTATTAACAAATATATTTTAGTTAGGCATATGGCAGATGAAAAAGTGAATTAACCAGAACCATCAGCCTTTTGGAAAGCCATGTAGTTGAAAGAAGCCTTACAGTCATAAAATTTTAGAGAAGGAGTAATCTTTGAGATGATCCAGTTTGATGTCTTCAAGGTGAGGTCTGAGGGTCAGCTAACTCAGAACTGCCTGGAGAGCTTGTTAAGAAAGATTTCTCAGCTCCTACTAATACAGCCCTCCGGAATCCTAATACCCAAGGGGTACTGGCCTGAGAAGCTTGCTGAGTTTAAGGGCCTTCTTCTATAGAGAAGGGATCTAAGGTCCAGAGAGATAGGATGCCCAAGGCACCAATGAGTCCCAGTTCCTGGTCCAAGACTATTACCATTAGCCTGGAATGAAACTCTTCCCAAATCCTCCCAAATTGCCTTTATCATACTGCATTTTTTTCCCCTGAGAATTTAATTCATAATCTATACACTGCTTCATTTAATTCTTGGGTAATAAGGAATGGAAGATGAAAGAAAATAGAGAACAAAGATTAGATAGGAAGTAGAAAGGAAAAACTCGGGCAGAAGCAGGAGTCAGAAACGACTAACATCTGATTAAGATGACATAATATTTACACGTGTGAAGTTAAATCATAGTCTGAACAGAAAGGCCTTCAGTCTGTTGCATTGTCTTCCCCCACACCCTCCTGCAAAACACCCGAGACACTTAGAAGGAAAAAGACAGAGAAACTGGTCCTAATAAGAACCTTAGGCTAATTAATAGGTTTGGCTTAATCCCGTTGGTCTTGCTGAAGTTCATCTTAAAAGAGTGATTTTAGGAATGGTTGAGACCTTCTTGGTCCTACTTCTGAATCTGCCATCTTAGAAGAGATGGACATGAGAAGGGTAAATGGAAATGTTCCCTCTGGACCACCAGAGTGATGGCACCATGAAGATCCATTTTCCAAACCCTAAATTATTTTTAAACATAAGTGCCATGTAAAGCAGAGAAAGAGAACCACAGGATGTTATGTATGCAAAGGTTTTTCTTACAGTTTTTCAACTCTCTTACAGTTTTTCAACTCTCACAAACTTACTATTTCAACAACTCAAGAACTGCTACTCAGGGTTTTAAATAAATTAAACTGAACCCCCCATCTTCCTAACTCCATAATCATGTGACAGTTTTATAATTCCACTACTTTTTAGATTCTCTGATTTATAATGGATTTATTTTTTATTTTTTAAAGATTCTATTTATTTGACAGAGACACAGCAAGAGAGGGAACACAAGCAGGGGGAGTATGAAAGGGAGAAGCAGGCCTCCAACAGAGCAGGGAGCCCAATGTGGGGCTCCATCCCAGAGCCTTGGGATCATGACCTGAGCCAAAGACAGATGCTTAACGATTGAGTCACCCAGGCGCCCCTGATTTATAGTGGATTTAACTTCTGACTTCTTTTACTTTGACTATCAGGAAAAATAAAGATTTTTAAAAGTATAATAAAGTGTCCATGGAAAGAGAATTTAGAAAAGGAAGAGAGGTTCAAAGAGTAAATGAATTTACTGTTTCTTTAAGGAAATTCTTACAGATAGATTTATCAGATGAAGTAGTCCAGTCAGTTGGACAACTTGTCAACTACTTATCAAATATAGCTTCATTTTAAAACTCACTTTAACATGGCTGTTCATGTGTTCACCAAGGCGAAACAACAACAACAAAATATCACAAACTTTGTCAATCCTAATAAGTTCTCTACCTTGAAACTCTAATCGTATGATCCCAAATTGAAAACATAATAAATATTCCACTTATTTTTTTCCCTTTCAGAGACACTGTCAAAATGTTTTAGTGTGCTTCCTTACTGAAGTTAAAACTGAATAAATTTAGCTTTACTTTATAAAGAGATCTCTTGGTGGGATGCCTGGGTAGCTCAGTTAAGCTTCTGCTTTCGGCTAGGGTTGTGATCTCAGGATCCTGGGATGGAGTCCTGTTTTGGGCTCCTTGGTCAGTGGGGAGCCAGCTTCTCCCCCTCCTCCTCCGCCACTCCCCTGCTTGTGCTCTCTCCCTCTCTCTGACAAATGGATAAAATCTTAAAAAAAAAAAAGAGTACATTTTGGTCCTTCCTCATATCTAAGCTTCCTTAAAAATGTGAAATCTCTGCCTTATTATCATAAACCTTTTATTCCTACAGGGTGAAAGACAGGGATGAGAACCAGACTATAGGTAGTCTCAGCAACTTTTTCTATGACAGTACGTGGCTTGTTCTGGATAGTGCTCTCATCTCATGATTAATTTATTACTTAAGAAGCAATCATGCTGCAGTGATATGGTGTCTTTTAGAAAGAGTTGGCCAGAGTGTGTTTCAGGTTGGCCATTTCTGGTTTGATAGTTCCTAATACTATAATGGGAATATGGATTTGACCTCAAGGGAAACCAAAACAAAACAGAACTAACACAGATCAGTAAAATAATTCATGAAAAATATAATAGGTTAAAATATGCCTATAAATGCAGCTTTATTTAAAAACTCATTATTATAAAAGAGCATCTATGTTTGACATGCAGAGAAAAAAAGATTGGGAATGTAACTTCAAAAGAAAGATATATTCCCAAAGCACTTTTTACTAGTTTTCAGGAAAAAGAAAAGTTCACTTTATTACAATTTGCCAAACTCACTGGCCATAGAATGGACTTCAAAAGGATTTCTGGAACATGATAAAACATCCATAGAGAAGAGAATGGAAGGAAGATTATGCATTCAAGTTACATTTTAGAGTGCAAAAGGCCTCTGGAAAACACATTTCAAAGAAAAAGTTAATACAAAGGAAGAAGGTCCCTGATTTCTTACGAAGTCACAACATGAACATTTGTGTCTGTTTCCAGAATGCAGGGAGAAGATTCAGTAGCAGAAATCTTTGCCATACATTTTGGAGTAGCTTTGAGAGAGCAGCAAAGAGCTCCCCACAGTCTGCCTGGAGGGCCCAGAGAAGGGCTTTCCAATTTAAGAGCTCTGGTACTCCTCTGCAGGATAAACAGCTCTGGATTCTTCTTTAATGACAACAGCATATCAGCCCCTTTTGAGGCTACAGCATACATAAACAGGATCTGCCTCATATTTTCCAGTTGAGGAGGAGGGAAGGCAAAAATAAAAGGAAAAAAGAGCCCCCATGAATCTTTTCCTGTAGTTAACTGTGAAGACAACTTGCTTTTACTCACATGCAGGACTGAGAAAATGAAAGGAGAACCACAGTACTCGAAATGCCCCCAGAAAGAAAACAGGAAAACCACTATTTCCTCTATGTGTGAGAACATCAGTGGGCAAAGGGAAGAAAAGGAATGCTGAACTCTAGGGCTTTAAAAGAAAAAGGATGCAAGTTTAAGAAGAGTAAGTGAGCTGAAAGTATACTTAATAAAGTTTTCCTAGTTCCAAAACCCACACAGATACCAAAAGGGAAGTTTTGCCCAGCATGTACCCTGCTCTCTACTTCAAATGTTAAAGTGGACACTGGCTGTCAAGTTAGTAGGGAGACCAGCAGGTCATTTCCCAGGATGCCTTGAGGTCAGTGCTTGGCACTGAAAATTTCCCCACCTTTGTGATGCCCCAACAAAATGCACCAAATGGAGATACTTACAGAATCCATGCTTGTACCCTTGGCCCAATATGAACTAAAGGTCTAAAGGAAAAACCTCAAGATTCCTGTTTTCTTAGTCTAGGTCTATACGCCACCTCTAATCCCCCCTTCCCCATTTCCCTCCTACCAACAGTTTCCAGGAAACTGCAAATAAAAATTACCTCACTTGTATTTAAATGTGCACATTAGTGATTTGAAAGCTTGCTTCACTATGCTATAGTAGGGGTCAGCAAACTTTTCCTTGCATCATTCAAAACACTGAGTCAATAGAATCAGTCACTAAAGAAAATAAGAAACCAGGACCACAGGTAGAAGAGAAGCCTAGAAGCCAGCCAGAGGAAACTCTGGTTATTTAAGTCCTGACCTTGAGTCCAGGAGAGCTCTCAGGACCATGCTCCAGTAAGACTGGATTTGGAAATGCAGGGAACCAACTGGGCAGGTGGCCACTGAGAAAACTGTCTTCATCAATTCTAGGCACATTCCATTCCTCACCAAATAATTCATGGGTTGAAGAAATAAGACCTGAAGGATCTTGGCACATGAGATTTGAAGTGAAGATCAGTGAACCTTCAGTTCATAGCTTAATGCCTAGTCCACAGTCCTAAAATATGGTCTGTGCAATGCTGAAAAGAGTGGTAAATCCACCTTGTTCATCTGGAACAATGACAGTCCCTAAGGCCATCAGAGGTGAATTTTATCCTGACAGGTGCTTATTAGCTTGCCATAGGGAAAAAGTCCATGAACCACTGCAGATAAGAGTTCTCTGTATTTCAGTTTCAATCTGTGGATCAAGATACCAAATTGTAAAAATGCAATTAATTAGTTTATACGGTAAAGCCACCCTGAAGACACCCGATTGACAGGTCAGATTTCTTACGTTCACACCTAAGAAATAATGCAGTTGGGACCCGATGAGTGTGAACCTTAAGAATTTTAATCACCTCTCCAGGTTGAAAGTTTTCACATAGCGGCTCTTTTTAGGAGGAAACCAAGAGCCAGAGACAGCTAATAGGAAAAGAGACTGGGCAGGAAAAAGAGGATGATGAGAAGTGAAATCAGAAGGGAAAGGTAGATATGGAGCACTTGGGAAGAAACAGCCTTGGTCAAGAGAGAGCAGTTTTGAAACGGGTGAGAAAAAGGCCTACCCAGAAAGATCTGTTTTGGGTTAGCCTCAAAATCTGGCCCTAGGACATCGAAGTTGGGACTTGGCTCTGACTAGAATCGGTAGTAAGGAAGATTCAAACCTTTGGGCTTTTCTGAACTTTTGTTCCTAGTTTTAGTGAATGCTTGGAAACAGTGGGGGTCTTAGGAAGAGAATAATAGCTACTTAGACTGCTTTTCTCAGGTTGGCACCAGGTACAGCAAGATGGGAAAGGCTGATAGTCTTAGCACGGACAGAACGTGTATTGAGAGTTCCCTCCAGGGAGTAGGAGATGGTGATCCCTGTTCTGACTTTCTTCTTGACCTGCAAGTTTCTCCATCATATCCAAATAGCTGTGTAGCAAAAGCAGGTTTTTAATTAAAAGATGGAGTGGGTGAAACAAAATCAATTTCTTTTTCTACTTCCCCAACGTAAATCAGTAGTGGTATGTCTGAAAGAGGGGCAATTATAAAGACTTGACATAAAAAGGAAATTTGTAAGTGCTAGTTCAACCAAGAAAAAGAGCAGCTTCTCTTTAAAAACAAATGGAAGGTTTTTTTTAATTAAAAAATTAAAAAATCCCTCTGCCCCTCCCTCCTTCTGTGTGTGGGTGGACGAGTGCTCTATTGAATAAATAAAATCTTAAAAAAAAAAAGCAAGTAATCATTTCTGAAGTATTTTATGAATTTTATTTACACTACATTCTTTTAGTATTATGGTGACCAACTTCTCTCAAAAACTTTCAAGAGGGAAACAGCTGATCACCCCCCAGAACTAATTCCAATTAATGTCCTAGAGCAACATTAAAGTTTTCTCAAATTAATGGGATGCAGATCTTTGCTCTGGCCATATCAGGGATAAGTAAAGAGCATCTAATGTTAGCCACTTGGTAATAATTATCCAAACCCATGGCCTCTTGGAGTGCCAGGCTGACTCAGTCGGTGGAGCACGTGACTCTTGATCTGGTTTGAGCCCCATGTTGGGTATAGAGGTTGAAAAAGTAATCTTATCTGCCCCCCCCCCCCCAAAAAAAAGCCAAAGCCACGGCCTCTTTTCTGCATACATTATGGCAGTACTATGTATCCATCCAAAATCAAAGGTTAATTTCTAATGCATGAGTTTTCTATTTGAGGATCAAAAGAGTTAAGTACTATTTGAAATGAGAAGGAAAAAAAGGAAAAAAATCTCCCATTGTACTATAGACTTGAATTATTCTATCAAACCAGATTTTTTTTTTTAAACTTTGCCTAAATGAGCTGGAACTCCTTTACAGCTTCAGAGCTCTCTATATTTCACGTCAGGGCAGGTATCACCTCTCTCTCTTATGGCAAATCCACGATTTTTCCTTACACCTTCACAAATGGACTGGTTCATCACCCACCCTCCCCTCCAATTCTGAAATTTCTGGCACAAAAGAGATCTGTCAAAACAGGTTACTTGTATTTTTATTGGTTCCTCCAGACCATGACGACATTTCCTGAAAGGCAGTGCCAGGAAACTATTAATGTCTGTGAAAACGAAGTGAAAGTTCTTATAAGCAAAAACTGTCTGGTGCCCCATGAGACTGCAGCCTGAAGGAATCACTAGTCCTTAGACTATAACACTGGTTCAACTGCCTGCTGTGTCAGAACTCTAAAATACTGCTCTCAGAGGACAAGAGTAAAGTGTCTTTCCAAAAAGAAAGGTCTGGGAGACACAACTGGCTATTTCTTCCCTTTTTCTTAATCTTTTACTTCTCTTGAGTTGGGGTAGCTGAATGGGCAGCTAATGGTTGGCTCATTTAAGGCTGCTGTCCCACAAACTGGTTAAATCATTCAAGTAGGTAGTGGATTCTTTCCCAAGCAGAAGGGGTAATGGGGCCAAAACCTGGAAGATGAGAGTGTAACCTTCCCTACAAATGGGAAGAAAGAATTCATTCTAACATCCAGGTGCAGAAAAAGAAGTTTACTTTTATAAAGGACTACAGTGATTGTGCTAACGCTAGAGTCAAAGAGTGAGCACTTGACACTGCCAATCATAAAGGAAGCTAGAGCTTTACAGAAGGCTGGAAATGAAATTAAACAAAACTTGTTTGAGGTATTGAACTAGAAGACTTTCAAATATTTCAATTGATACACAGTAAGCGCCAAAAACATGTGGGTACTTGCTAAGGTTGTAACTGGATTTGTGGAGCAGAAAAGCAGCTCACCGCGCTACCATATCCCTCTATTTAACAGTGCCACCTGCTGGGTGAGGGTGGAGAGAGCTGAACTTTGTTTCTTTGTTTTATGGATTACCCATAGACAATCTATGAATTCACAGAAAGAAGAGTCTTCACTCTTTCCAGTATACACAGAACACTGAGAAACACTGATCTCTGTACCGGTAAGTTCACAAAGAAAGGGAAAGCCCTGCTCATCTTTCTTGATGTCCTAGCCATTCATAGTCCAGTCATACATTAAGTGTCTCCTTTGAAATGTCCAAACAGGAAATAAAAGCATTAAGATAAAGAACATAAAATATAGCTCTTGAATGTCCATTTTAATAGCCAGGTCATCTGAATCATGACCTCTAAAAGCTGGGTGGTTTTTTCATTATCTTTAAGAGAACACTGTAAGTGTTTTTCTAGATGAAGTTGTTCTTTCTAGATGAAGTTGAATCTATTCTCATAATTAACCCACTTTAGGAGAACATTAAATATCTGGTCCCAACATAGTAACC
The DNA here is from genome assembly GCF_022355385.1 of Mustela nigripes. Lineage (NCBI taxonomy): Eukaryota > Metazoa > Chordata > Mammalia > Carnivora > Mustelidae > Mustela > Mustela nigripes. The sequence continues at coordinate 171,505,331 of NC_081558.1, forward strand.
ACCTAAACTAGAAACATCTAAGAAAAAAGTGTGGCTAAAGAAACTTTCATTTTCACATAAAGCACTAGGTTCTATCCCTGGAATGTTAAAGAGAAATTAATCCATATCCTAAGCACTGTTCATTTCATAATGAACAGGTGTGCTGATTTCTCCTCACTGAAGAAGAAACTAGAGGTCCACAATGTCTCATAAGAAATTCCTGGGCCACATGTGTCTGAGAAGTTTTCAGATTTTAGAAAGGTGAAATGGTACATACATTATGCGTTACATAACACTGCCAGCAAGTTCCTGGGCAGCACCCACTAATTAAACATTAACATTCTTGCAATAAGATATATTTATTTTCACACTAACTGGTTAGACTCTAAATAAACTTGTGTCAATTCAGATCAAGTTTTGTTGTCAAATGAGTTTGTATAAAACTACTTCACAGACTTGTACTTTTGGATTTCAGTACTGAAGATAAGGGATTATGAAGCTGCACAAGTCATTCTTGATTATAATGAAATAGAGAAAAAGCAGTAACCAGCACAGAATTCTTTAAAACACTGAAATACTGCTGTTCATCTTGGCTGGTTGATTTTTGGAGATGTTACTTAACATTTTTAGCCATGGTTTTCTTACTGGTTGCACTGGGGAGGAATGGTGGTGGGAGCAGCAGTGGATGGGGGTTCCAGATTAGGTGGAAGGGATTAAGTAGTATTGATCCAATGCATACAGAGTTTCAGCCCTATGCTAACTGTGTCTAGTTTTTTAGTGTTATAAACAATAGTGTGATAAACAGCCTTGTAGCTAAATCTTTATACATGTCTCCTATGATTTATTTGGGATAAATACCTTAAAATGCAATTGCTGGGTCAAAGATAATCTATCTATAACTCTGTTTTTCCTCCACCCACCCATCCACTTAGCTTTATGATAACATTTTGAAATTATTTTAAGGGAAATTTATACTCCCTATAGCAATGTGCAAAAGCACCTCTTTCCCTATATCTTTGTCAATACCAGGTACGATCATTAACAAAATTTGCCAATTTGATATATGAAAAATGGTATTTCTTTGATTAAGTGTGCATTTTTCTAGTTGCCTTGCATTTTTTACACCAGCTCCACTTAATTGGCCACAATTTTATGAAGAAGTTATTCCAAAATTCTCATCATTAGTTGTAGAGCAATGTCTTTTTGACTTAAGAGTTATCTTCCTTCTAGGACCTCTTGGGAATTTTGAATTGTGTTGAAGAGGTCCTTGAAGGATCCTTGGTGAGGCCTTTGGGTCACTGGGATAGAGAGTGACATAAAGGCACAAATGAGTTGCAGGGTGTAGGGACAGCTTTGGTTTTATTTGTTTGCTATATCATGCTTCTATATAGTGCTTCTCGGTCATACTAAACATAGAAGCTTCCTGGATGGCCAACAAAGCCTCTTTGAAATAGAAGCTCATATGGTTTAAGGCTTGGGGAGCGGCCACAAGGGCTGTATTTTAAATTACTATTCATCCCCTACTCAGTGCCTAGTACACAGGTTTTAAACTAGTTAATCATTGATCAGTTTATTATACAAACTGGTATACTACTGACTTGGATAGCCAGATAATCTTGTGAATTCTAGGTGTTCTTCCCTCACCATAAGGGCTTGTATTAGCATTGAAAAAAATATGTATTTGAATAACATAGCTTCAAAATTCAGATGATCTAACAGCATTTTGGATGAAGTGACTTTAGGTCAAACTTTATTTGCAGACCACTGTTCTCAGTTATGTATACCAATGGAGGAATGGGATGAATCAGATCCCAGGATTCAACAGATATTACAAAAGCCTTGACCTTTTTTATACATTAGAACTCTTACCAGGCCGCTTAGTAACAAGCTATCCAAGGTATAAGCATCACATTCTCCCTATACTCTTACCTGGCACACAGGAGAGGCCCAAATAACTTGAAATGTGACAATGCTGAGAAAGGATAAGAAGTGAAAGGGTTAGTATAATTCACTCTGAATAGGGATCCCCTAATTTAGCTCAACCGTGATCCCTGGAAATATCCCTGCTCAGAAATGAGATTTGATAATGTATGCAGGGCCACTGAGAGGCAAAGCTCCTGTATTCTATGTGACTGGTGCTTCCAGAGTGTACATTTTAGAGATCCTCTAGCTGATAACCTAATCATAGTCTGGGCCTGTCCTTCTGTATACAGAGCACACTTGAGCAGGCAATCTACGTGGCATACACATTTTGGGTCTTTCTCTGAAGAAGACAGACTTCTCTTTGAAGCAGAATATCCTGAGAGAAAACAAGGAATAACTCGCTATAAATATAATCACACAAAAATCTACAAACTGACCCAGAATTTCAGGCATTGGTCTCAGCCTGGGCTGTTTAAGAAGCACAGCTTTCTGCATTATCCTTGCTTTAATCACCACTATCCATGACATCACTATCAAAACCATTTATTTAGTCTGTTTTCAAGCTCCCCACATGGCAAATGACTGCCTACATAAACAAAACAATTCTGTTCTTTAAGAATTCTTTGCAACTGGGACCCCTGGAGAGAGAAAAAAATGTAATTGCCATCTGAAACATACTGAAGTTTCTGTAAATGGTTTTATAAATGAATGACTGACTTTCATTAAAAGAGGAAGGAAAAAAAAAAACCCCACAAAGAGCTGCAGGAGGCATTTCTGAATCTTGGAGACACAGTAAAGCAAAACCATGATACTCCCATCAGTTCTTAGCTATTAGAAACCCTAGTCTGAATTTAGTCTCTGACAAGTGGGCAAGATACAATGGATGATAATCTCTTTAAGTGTAAAGACCACATCTCTAATTTCTCATGTCTCTTACAGCAGTGGTTCTCAAACTTTAATATGCATTAGAATCATCTGAATGACTTTTAAAGATGACTACAAGGCCTTATCCTCAGCATTTCGGACGCAGAAGGTCCATATCCTGCTGCTCCAAGAAACACATTCTCAAAATAAAGGCTAGTGCAGAGCATGGTATTAGGCAAATGGCTGGACAATAAATACTTATTTTTAAATTCAATTAAACTTCAAAAATGATGTTTTGTTCCCCATGCCAAATCTTAGTATATGTGCTGCTGAATCAAGCAATCCCCATGCCAAATCTGAATACATACTGACATGCTGGTGGACTGATTAGGAATAAGAGCATGGTCACTGGTGATACTAAATGACCCATATGATGATGACATGGCAAGGAAAACAAACCAAAAGTGTAATTTGCAAGTCAGCATCAGAATGATGACAGCCATGGGCATTACAGCAGTGGTAAAATAATTAAAGTGAGTACCTTTTTAGTTAGGGAGAAAGAGTAATATGAAAAGTTGAAAACTAAGATGGAATCTTTAGAAAAATGGCTTTTACATTTGACAACAATTTCTAGGATGAGATAGCAGGAATAGAAGAAGGAGTATAGATTTATGAAATGGTACAACAGAACTGGTATTGAATCTAGACTGCTATAATGTTAGCAATACGGCTTTTAGCAAAGTTACTTATCTCTCTGATTTCCCACTCCTCACTTGTCACTTTGGATGATAATGCCCACCATGAGGACTGGAACAGCTTGGGAACTGAAGTTAGAACAATGGTTCTCAAACTTAATGCTAAGAATTAGCTGGGAGACTCTTAAAACTTAGAAACCTCTTGAAACACCGGTTGCTGGGTCACACGCCCCCGGAGATTTGAATTCAGTAGGTCTGGGGTTGGGGCCTGAGAATCCTCATATCTGATGCTGATGCAGCCCGTACTCAGACAACACTGTGAGTAGCAGCAGGCCAGCGATCCACATTTACTTGCCATTAACACATAACATCAAGTAGATTCCTCAATGTATAGATCAATGATATCAATTTCAATATTCTATCTCATGTCATTTGAGTTCATGGTTCTCAAACTTATCAGACTTACCAGAAAACAAGAACCATGTCTTGTTTTTCCTTCTATCACACATTCTGCTATGCATATGTTAACATATTGATATTCCATGCATATACGAATAGTGACAGGAACACGTTTGTTTATTTAGGTTTTTTATTTTTTTTGGTTCAAATATGCCCTCTACCAGCCTACTTAATGTGTGAAAATCTAACTGCTGAATTTCTTTTAAAAACTGTTGTTTGGTAAAATAAATCTTATGTAGATGGCAACATGGAACTTACTAAAAAATTCCTATGTATGAATATGATCTATCAACACGCTCTCAGTGAATACGAGGTTAAAGAAAATCAGCCAGTGGAAATTGCAAGTTTCTTTAGGGCTATAAGCATTTTCCAAGCCTTCTGCTTGTCTCCCTTCCTCCACTCCAGGGACTTCTATCCTCTAGAGTGCCAAGGGGTTTTTTAACTTCTCCATATTTAGTATTGGGCTGCACTTGTTAAAACATTAAAAAAAAGAAAAAAAGAAAAATGGTTTATATACCACAAATTAAGACAATAAATTACAGCATACTTAATCCAGCATGGTGCTTGCAAACATACACACCAGTCCCACATCTGATAAGTGGCTTTAATGTTAAAAACAACAAGAGCAAAAAAGTATGTGTATGTGTTGGGGGGGGCGGTGGGTAGTTGGAAAAAGAAGGGCAGTGGGGCTGGAGAACTGGTGACAAATTTGTCCCTTAAGATATACAGGAAATACTCAGAGGTTTTGTCTACTTTGTAAATTAAACTGCAAAGCAGAAGCTCATAAAATGTTTATTTTGATACATCCTCTGTCTTTCCAATCTACCATATCCTAATAACATTCTCAGAAGAAAATCCAGTAACTCTAGAAAGAAAAGGTGGCTCCTTAAGGTTTATAACAGACTCAAACTCACATCTAAAATGTCCTTTCCTCTAAGATCTCTGAAATCAGAAGGAACAAAACAAAAACAAAACAAAAATAAGACAAGGGCTCTTCTACCTGATTTATGAAGGTTCTACCTGATTTACGAAGTTGAGTTTTAAGAGGATTAGAAGCACATTTTCCTGTCCAAGGTGTGAGCATATAGTTATGACAATGGTTATCATCAACATTATTTATTTTTTACTCTTGAGGGAAACCAGTGGAGAGATTTCAACACTTGATTAGGTTTCTTACCCATACTTCAAATAACAGAGAAAAATCAGTTTATCTTTTTAACTGGAGCCCTCTTTACAGAAAGAAGTGGTGAGATGCTTTTAAAAATTAGTTTTCCTCTGTGCGCTGAAGCCCAGAGTTTTGATGAGGTTTTAAGTAGGCTGACTTCTTTTCCTGGGACCTTATAAATTGGAAAAAAAAAAAAAAAACCAACCAACAACAACCGCCCAAACAAAATCAAAACCAAAAAACTGGTGAGTCAACTTTTTTTCTTCAGTAACAGAGGGAAAGAAAAAGAGAGAGAGAGAGAGGGCAGAAGGAGAGGGAGAGAGAAAATCCCAAGCAGGCTCCATGTCTACTGCGGAACCTGACGCGGTGCTCAATCTTACAACCTTGAGATCGTGACCTGAACCGAAATCAAGAGTTGCACACTTCACTGACTGAACCACGGAGATGCCCTTGACTTTTTTTTTTTTTTTTAAGATTTTATTTAGTTATTTGACAGAGAGAGAGAGAGAGACCACAAGTAGGCAGAGAGGCAGGCAGAGGGGGAGGAGGAAGCAGGCTCCTTGGTGAGCAAAGTGCCTGATGAGGGTTTTAATCCCAGGACCCTGAGATCATGACCTGAGCTGAAGGCAGAGGCTTAACCCACTGAGCCACCCAGGCGCACCCCCTCTTTTTTTTTTAAATGAAAAAGTCATGCTTCCAAATTAAAATAATCCTTAAAATAACTTCTAAAAAAGACTGTCAAACTTTGGACCAGAAAGTATTCATCCCTATACCTAAGGTGCTAGTTGTTCAGGGTGGGTAGAAGTTCAGGAGTCTTTAAATTTGGTTTATAAATTTCCTATCTATCTATCCATCCAAATACATATATGAAAGTTAAGACCACTATTCTTTGAATTAAGTAGTATTTTTCAGATATTTTAATAATTACACTTATAGTAATAATACAGCTATTCAGATATAAAGCAATAAGCCACTCACATTTTTAATGGTTTAGTCAAATCATTATTAAGGATGGGGCCAATTGTAAACTTTTATATATTTTTTAAAACTGGGGAGACAGGGAAAAAGGGGAAGAAATACTGGCTATTATTTGGGAACAACTAGAGCAGAGGTGGAGTCTTGGGGCAAAAAGGTTTTATTTATTTATTTTTAAAAATTTTTTAATTAAAAAAATTTTTAAAGATTTTTATTTCTTTATTTGACAGAGATCACAAGTAGGCAGAGAGGCAGGGGGATGGGGGGGAAGCAGGCTCCCTGCTGAGCAGAGACCCTGATTCGGGGCTTGATCCCAGGACCCTGAGATCTTGACCTGAGCTGAAAGCAGAGGCTTTAACCCACTGAATCACCCAGGCACCCGGTAAAAAGGTCTTAGATGGCCAACAAATAGCAGGCAATGACCCTGGTACCTCAGCAGTAAAGAAAACAAGATGCCAAGTGGTAAAATAACAAAGAAACGTTTAATCTAGCTTAAGTTCTTTTGATTTTAGCAGCAAAGACCTCCAAATTCCATCTCCATCTTTTTTTTTTTTTATTATTTTATTTATTTATTTGACAGAGAGACAGTGAGAGAGCATAAGAGAGGAGAAGGTCAGAGGGAGAAGCAGACTCCCCAGGGAGCAGGGAGCTCGATGAGGGACTCGATCCCAGGACTCTGGGATCATGACCTGAGCTGAAGGCAGTCACCTAACCAACTGAGCCACCCAAGTGCCCTCCATCTCCATCTTGAAGATGTCTGGGAACTAGAATCTTAGTCTCATGAATCAAAATGAAACTTATCTATTCTATGCTCTTCTCCTATTGAACAAAAGGTCTATTGGCTCAGAGAGACTAGATGAGCTGCTCAAGATTGGCTTCATGATGTCCAATTTGTCCAAGAAACTCAGAACTGGGAGACGAGATATTATAGTAATCTAGGCAGGAAGGGATGAACCTTGGAACACAGTGGTGGTAGGCTGAGTGTTGAGGAACAAGGACAAGCTACTTCACAGTGACATATCAGTCTAGAACACTGGATTTCCTTAAGCCGAAGTAAGATACATGGCTATTAAACTTTTTTATGATTTGAAGTTTGATATTAGGATGCACTTTTTTTTTTTTTTTAAAGATTTATTTATTTGAGAGACAGAGAAAGATGGGGTGGGGGGCAGGGAGAGACTGTCACGTAGACTCCCTGCGGTCTGTGGAGCCCAACTCGGGGCTTAATCACACTTCCCTGAGATCAGGACCTGAGCCGAAACCAAGACTGGACACTCAAATGACTGAGCCACCCAGATGCCCCTGATAATAGGAAGCATCTTAGAATCAATGTCAAAAGAGTGCCAGAAGAAGTGATGTAGCTGTCACTGCCCATGCAGGTGCCAACACACAAATATATGGGAAGAGATAGCAGCAGTTTGAAACTTGGACAGGCTGGGGCAACTGACTGTATCAGGAACAGGCTGTGTGATAACATGCAGTGGCACCCAGGGCAAATGGAGAGTAATGGATGCTAAGAGTGAAAAAGTATTAAATCTTCTGTATTAAAAGAAGACAAAACCACCACAAATAGTGAGCATTTCCAGATATTCAAGTACTTTTGGGGAGGTATTAGAGAGTGGTATTTAAAAGTGAAGGCTCTCAATTTGAGGAGATGAAAAAGTTCTAGAGATGGAATGGTGGTGTTGGTTGTATGACAGTGCCACTGAATTGTGTACTTAAAAAAGGTTAAAACAATAATTTCATGTTTTCTATCTATTTCACACACACAAAAAAAGTGAAGCCTCCAGAGTCTGTCTTCTTGACTTCAAATACTGCTTTTGATCCTTCTAAATTATGAGACATTTGGTTAATGTAACAACCTCTTTATGGTTTCATTTTAATACCTCAAAATCGGGAGGGTAATGGGATGTACCTCATAGAGTTGGTGAGGATTAAATAAATGAATATGTTAAAGTATTTAGGTAGTGCCTGGAATGTAATAAATGTTTAAGAAGTATTAGCTCTTGTTACTGGTATTATTATTATTGCTCTTATGATAAGGTAAAATGGGTTTTTATGAAATGGTTTTAAGGTGCCTGGATGGCTCAGTCTGTTAAGAGTCCAACTCTGGGTTTCAGCTCAGGCCAGGATCTCTGGGTCTTGAGATGAAGCCCTATTGCGTAGGCATCCCACTCTCCTTAGGTATATGAGTTATTTAGGAATAGCTCAGCGGTAGCCAGAACATACTTCTCTCCCACGCCTTCTGCTCCATCCCCCTGTTTGTGCTCTCTCTCTCAAATAAATAACTCTTTAAAAAAAGAACAACCCTAACAGTATGCCTGGGTGGCTTAGTTGGTTAAGCATCTGCCTTTGGCTCAGGTCATGATCCTAGCATCAGGCTCCCTGATCAGCAGGAAGCCTGCTTCTCCTGCTCCCTCTGCCCTTCCTCCCAGTGATGCTCTCCCTCTCTCCCAAGTAAATAAAAACCATAAATAAATAAATATTAGTTCTGGCTTTCCCCCCCCCAAAAAAAGATTTTATTATTTACTTATTTATTTGACACAGAGAGATCACAAGTAGGCAGAGAGGCAGGCAGGGTGGTGGAGGGGGAGCAGGCTCCCTGCTGTGGGGCTCGATTCTAGAACTCTGGGATCATGACCTGAGCTGAAGGCAGAGGCTTTAACCCACTGAGCCACCTAGGCACCCCAGTTCTTGCTTTTTTGTCTTTCTCCTCTCATTCTCTGGTAGAGTACTAGTAAGAAATAAAATGATGAAAATGTTGAGTAAAAAGAGGAAGAGTAAGTAAAATGAGGGTCCTAGAAAATTAAAACCTTGCATAATCACATCTGGAATGACTAAGAGTTGCCTACTTTGGCCAAACACTGAAATTCTAGTTCCTAAGCAAAGTCATGTAGCGTCCTAAACCAGCTGTGAAGATTTTCCAAAGTCCATGTCTGTCCCACCTTAAACTAACCAACTCCCACTGTCCAGAGATGGGGCCCAGGTAACTGTCCAATGATGTACAAGGAGAGCCCATCATCTCACAAATACACTCAACTGGGCACTTAGGGATGATTCATTTTTGGTATGTTAGGTATATTTGGAAGATCACTATATAGTCTCATATCTAAAATTTTGTACTCTTTCTTACTTTTTAAAAATTTTTCTAATAGTGCTCTTCTGTTTTGATTGAAAAGGCCATTTCCTCTATGCACCTCTATGGGATCCTTAAAAATTTCTTGCTAATAAATGTAATAATATAACATAATAAAAGTATGTATGTGGCTACCGCTGAGCTATTCCTAAATAACTCATATACCTAAGGAGAATATAGTTCTGTACCTTCCCATCCCCATTTTAGAGCCACATAGATATGTAGCTTGTATTAAATAGAGCTTGGTATTAGATAGATGTATATATCTTAAAGGCCTACCTTATTTCTTTTTTAAACAGTGGTTTTCACTTAATGAGAGGTGGCAGCAAGGGTTCCCCCCCCCCCCCCCCTTGCTACTTTAATCTGGTCTGATTTTGTTATACTGTTCTGTTTTAGGGCACTGGCATACTTCAAAGCTACCCTGCGAGAGGGAGGCTTCTTTAGGTGGAAAGTTTTGGGATGTGCTGTAGAGGGGGTGTAAGAGGAAGAGGAATAGAAAACGGGGTAAAGCACTGCAGCAAGAGTCTCCTGATGGTTTCTCTTTGCATGCTACTTTGTCCCTTTACCCACAAGAGATTTTATTTATTTTCTAAAACTGCAGATCAGCAAATCCTCGATGGCTCCCCATGACAGAGAAGGTAAAGCCCAACCTCCTAGTGTGGCACTGGAGACTGTCGACCACTAGATCTCAGTGGGTCAACCAAATTCCCAACATATATCCTCCAGTTTTCTTTTTGTCCCTCAAGATGCCCAGCACAGCTGAGGCCACAGCACCTGAAGCCCATCACTGTCCCATCTCCCCAGTCCTCCTTCTCCTTTCTCTGAACTCTAGCAGGAACAGTCTGTGTCATTCATTATGATTCTTAGTCATATGGGCTGCATTTTAAATTAATGATTTCATACAAGTGTGATTTACCTCACTAACCAGACCAAAACTCCCTAAATTAAAGGACCATGGGTTGAATTCAGCCCACATACATGTTTTGTTTGGCCTACACAGTGTTTTTGAAGAATGTGAGTTAGTTGCCAGCATTTAAAAAAAACCTGGAGATGGCACATAATAAAAATCTGGATTTCTGACTTCTCTAGACAAACTGGAAGCTCTGACAATGCTGGGCTAGCATTCCAGGATGGTTCCAATAAGCTGGAGCTGCATCAAGACTGATCTCTTCAGAAGTGCCATGTCCTTTCCATTTTGGCGTAGTCCCAGTCAGCCCTCTGTCCTGTAGCTGGCCTCTTTCCACTCCCTTGTATACCGTCCCGTCTCCCCCTGCCATTAAGTATGCAACCTCTGAACTATACTTTAAGTCCTTGGAGGACATGGTCTTTGTCTTCATGTTCATCCCTCACCTCCTCAGTGTCTAGCACACTGCTAGTTATTTACATAATAGGTGCTAAAAAACTATTCCCTGAAGGGAAGGAAGAAAGGCCACAAGTGGAAAGCAGATGATAGCATGGATCAGGGAGATGAAAATAAAAGGAGGTCAGGGTAAGGACACATGAGTGAAGGGTTTTACAAGATCTCAAGAAGAATGTGAAATGGAAGACCTTGTTCTTTAATAGCATCAAAGGGCAGTGATTTATAAAGCTCTTTTTAAAAATTGTAAGAGGTATTTTGTTTTTTTTAAAATGATAGCTTCCCAGAAGCTGGACAATGGAAACAACTTAGATTATCTAGAGGCTCTTCAACTCTGAGTATACTTTCTGTGTCAATAGTAAATTGAGTCAGTACGACCTTTTTAAAAGGAAAACCATGAACTCTGGAGTCTTACTTTGTACTGCTGACTGGGAAAAAGAAAAATTACCCTGAAGGCAGCCTTCATTTCATTACCATTTACAAAGTCTCAAAAGGAATACACTGTAAGAGCTGCATATTACCAAGGACCAAGGACCTTTCCCTGAACTTGCACCAAATGTCTTCTGCATGCATTCAAGCTGCCCCTTTTCACTCAAGTGTGAGTGAAATTCAGAAGGTCAGAAAGAAGAGTTCCAGAATACTAACCCCATTGCTCAATGATTAAACTTTAAATTAAACTTCACAGACGAAACTATGACTCCACGGGATAAATCAAGGCTTTACTCAATGTTCCAACAGGAGACATTTTATAGCTTTCCCCTTCTACTGAAAAGCCTGTGCAGTTCTATTGCTGAGAAGATCAGGAAAAATTGGTCTGACTGATCTGTTGATGCCTCTGGGTTTGAGAGTATAAAGTACACTGAGGTGATGGTGAGATGTGGGGAATTCAGAGAAGAAAAGAAGTGGACTTTCAACTTGCCCACTATGGGAGTTTGTGTTTGAACTAGAAGTTTGACAAACTAAAGCTGAACAAAAAGCTTTATATTTGGGATGTGAGTATCTCAGGCTGCTGGGGCAGAGAGGAGGTTACTAATGGTAGACTTACAGAAGCACCCAAGAACAGACATCTGCCTCACTTCACTGTTTGTCAGGTTTTCTCTGTCTGAGAAAAGAGGTGACCTCATTTTTCATCAAGAAATTACAACTTAAAACCCATACCCACTCACAAGCATCTGATTGTGGAAGGTTTCATGCCACAGTAAGAGCTTATCACAGTTTCTAAAATCCCAAACCGTATAGTATCCTAAGAGAGGCAGTAGGGTGGGTCAAAGCATGGATTCTGGGGTCAGACACACTTAGACGGGAGTCCTGGCTTTGCCAGCCAGTAGATTTGGGACAGATAACTTCTCCCAGCCACGGTTTTCTCAACTGCAAAGAATAAAAATAGTACATATTGCATGGGATTACTTTGAGGTGTGAATGAGAGACTGCATGCATTATACTTAGCATAACATCTGTCAGAGAGCCTCCAATAACAAGCTGTTTTCATCAGAGTCTCTCAAAATGTAGAAAGCTTTATATGGTCAGTTGGGTGAAAGGTCATCAGGATCTTTAAGGAATGCATAAATCGTCACGGCACTGTGCTCACAGTTGGTAATTCTAAACAAGTTTGAGGTCAATAACCTCTGTCAGAATTACATGGGCTCTGAGTGATTTTCTAGTAGGAGGAATAGGTTATGCTGAGCTAGTCATATGCACACTTCTGCCCTCTGTGATCAAATGCATGCATTTCTGAACCAGCTGGGCAAGCTGGGACTGTTCTGAATAAAGCCAACTGTCCCATATGGAGCCTGATCCCACTGTCTTAGATTTTAACCAACTGAGCTAACTGGTAACAGATAACCAAAGACATATTCCCTGCTTGCAGGAGGCCAGCAGACTTTTACAGGGACACATCACGAAAACTTGAACAAGATGCAGCACATAAAATGCATTTTAGTAATACCCAAGAACATGAGTTTGGAAAAACCGCAGCTACTCTGTCCATTCCAATTTATAAGTAGATCCTACTGCCTGAGAGGTCTAGGCTTTTATTGGCCTTCTTCCCTGATGATGTAATGAGTATCTGAAACTGACATGCCTAAGGCTGGACAAGAAGCTTAGTACTAGAGATCACGTCATCTTTCCTTAAAGTGATATCTCATTGCATTCTTGGTTTCCTGTAGAATGATCAGACACATGTGGAGAATGCAAAGTTGCAGAATATTAGAGAAGTTTATCTAGTTCACTGGAAAAGTAAAGAAAGCATACAATATGCAAAGATTATAACAACTAAGGGCTGGCTCTGCCAGCATCAGTAGAAAAACTGGAGTCAGAAAAGACTCCAGGTCCAGGGCTTTCCATTACATTCTGCCACCCTGAGAAATCCAATCATCACTTCCTCTTATAGAGCTACTTCAAAGTTGTAGACAAACCACCTGTTTATTTCATTTATTTTTTTTTAATGGTCTGAAGCTGTCCCCTGATTGTATGGCTATCCAAAGCAATGAGCCATTTGTTTATAGCTGTCTATAAACTGAACCTTAGCTGTATTAATTATGACATCCTTTTTTACCACTAGCACATAAGCCAGCAAGTGCTAGAAACATTTCTCACCTAGATGCTATTTAGCTCAACTAGACTGTTATGAACTTTCTTTATCTTTGTATCACCAGCTAGTAAGTTTAGCAACTGCAATTAATTTATTTTAATACTAAATAACATGTGTTTAAAATAGGTATCTCTAGGTTATTAAATAAATTTCTAAAAAGCCTCTCATAAAATTTTACTTTATTTTTATTTATTTGTTTGAGAGAGAGAAAGAGAGAGATAGCGTGGAGCCGGTCAAAGGGAGAAGCAGATTCCCTGCTAAGCAGGAAGCCTGATGTGGACTCCCATCCTGGGACTCCAGGTTCATGATTTAAGCAAAAGGCAGTCGCTTAATGAACTGAGCCACCCAGGTGCCCTCTCATAAAATTTTAAAAGGGTGAATGTGAAGTCCAGAATAATTAACAATATTTATGGAATGATGTATTAGAGATTCATCAGTTCATCAGCTGAAAATGTTGTGAGAAGATTTCAGAGCTGAATCAGACTTGGTTTCCAGCTAGGAGCTTGCTATACTCTCAGCCAATAATAATTGTTGGTCCCTAACACTTTTCTATTATAAAATATACCTGAACAATTTTCCTCTACTGCCTACCTTTCCTCCCTTTCAAGCCCTAGCTTAAGATCTTGGTCCATTAGGCTCTTATAACCTTGGGTAAGTATGAACCTCTTTTCATCTGTGTCTTTACAGCCAGATCTGTCAGGATCTTCTTCCTTGAATGCTGTCTTAGTTTGGGCTGCTATAACAGAATACCACAGACTGAGTGGCTTACAAGGAACAGAAATTTGTTATACTTCTGGAGGCTGGAAGTCCAAGATCAGTGTGTCAGCATGGTCAAGCTCTGGTGAGGGCCCTCTTCCGACTGCAGACTACTGACTTCACTATCCTCACATGGTGAAGAGCCAAGAAAGGAAGCAATCTGCCTTATGATTTTTGTAAGGTCACTAATCCTATTCATGAGGACTCTACCCTTATGACCTCATCTAATCCTAATTACCACCCAAAGGCCCTCCTTCCTAATACCATCACATTGTGGGGAGAGGAGGGTTTCAACTGTATGAGTTTGGGGTGGCAAGGTACATAATTCAGTCCATGACAAATGCCTAAGACTAAGCCAGGGCTCTGTACATATGGGGGGCCCATGATACAATCTATTCTATCAGAAAAATGAGAGGACTGTAGAGTTAATCTTTGTACTCCTTGGAGGGTAGTGATAAAAAAACCAATATTCATCATATTGTAGAGGGCTAAATTTAACATAAACTAAGCAGGAATGTGTACAATATTGAGAACATTATGCAATATTAAGGCTAGACTTTTCTTGGGTTATATAACTCTCTTTTCTAAATTTAGTCATAAAAATTACCCTTTTCTCAAGAGTGTTTGAGAACTAAAGAACTGGGACAGGAAGAGATTAAAATGTAAATGTGAAAATAAACATATCAAGATGTTAACAATTGTTCGCTCTATTTGGTACAGTTATGAGTAATTTTTATTTTTATCTTTGTATTTTTGTGTATTTTCTACATCCTCTATAATAAGCATGCTACTTTTATAATCAGAAATTCCAAGAAGCTTTAAAATAAAGGTAAAGATGGGTTTTTTAGGATTTACTAATATGAGGAAACACAAATTAGGGTTTTCCTACCATTAAGGTGGTGACTGTCATAACATGATAATATGTTCTGTGAATTCTGGAGAGGACAAAGTAGCCACATGAGTCATACAGTGAATATAAAATTCCATCGGCTGAATGAATCCAGTGTGCCAATGACATTGGAGATAATGAAAAACTAAGAGGGTGTTTTAGTGATATTGATGATTCCAAGAAAGCTAGAGAGGCATTGTTCAGGATCCCAAAGTCAGTGGTTTAGGCGATAGCCCTCTACAGAAACACTATGAGTGTAAGAAGAAATTGATGTGATGAGAATAGGACAGAGAGAACTGGGAGATCCTAAACCCAGAATAGAGGTTGCCCAGAGATGATCTCTAGGGCAAGACCAGTGATTATAGGAAAGGTAAGAGTCTAGATAGGAGACTTCCAGAAAGATGGTTCTAATCTGAAGTTGGAATAATGTGGAGTAAATGGTAGAACATGGAAGCAGAAAGGGTTAAGTAAAAAGGGCCATAAGAGGCTCCACAGGCTAGGAAATCACATTTAAAAATTATAGGAAGGGCCTGTGCTGTAATAATGAAATCCAACCTCAAGAGACTAACATGAGACTTAGTTTGAAATTACCTTCCACTTTGGAAATTTTCAATTCTTACATCTGAGTTCAACTGTAACACCTGAGATACTGAGAAAAAAAGAGGGGAAAGCCTATGGAATTCTGATGCCCTGTGACTGAAGGTGTGCACCTTACCACTGAACTTGGGGGTATTGGTGGAAAAGACAGTGTAAATCAGAAGGAACGAAAACCAATGATCTATTCTCTTTGCCTCAGTGTGTTCAATACAGTTATTTGAATCACATCAGGAAGAAAACGAAGGTTGAATTCTTAAGTCTTGGGTCAGGGGTAGACAGCTCAAATGCCAATAACAGCCAGATAGGTAACATAAATGAATGAAATGGTTTAGTTCAAACTGGCCCACTGTGCAGGTGAGAACCCATATTCTATCTGAAGGGACAGCTGCAGAAATGTGAACACATCTTCTGTGTTTTCAAAAAAAGCCAGATACCTGGGTTTCTTTATGGTATCTGCTCTCTTTAGCAACTAACTCAACCTTTTAAAAAAAAAAACCATCATGTCAAAGAAAACATTCCTGGGAAGGAATGTGGTGTCTGGTCTAGTTTGTGACCTTTGCCCTGGGTCCTCTCTTCGGTATAACTGCATCTTTGGTTAAGGAGGGGAGTTAAACACTATACACTATCTTAAAAGCATACAATATTTGACCTTTGGCCAGCCTTTAGAATACTAGCAAAGCTCAAGTGGTAAAAGAATCTGGGATAATGTAGCTCTTCACAGCTAATGCCTTAGGGAGATTATTATACAAGTTTAAGTAAGCTTAATGTCCAGATGTACAAAGAACAAAGTAAAGAATTTGGGAAGAAGTGAACTGTGGGCCAGAATCCATGCTTGAAAACACTTGAATGTAATTTACTTTGATTTGCAGTTGCATATGAATACTGGAGAACAAAACTGGGCCCTGAGGGGCAATTTTATAAAATGATACAGACTCAGCATATGCTATGGCAGTGACCAAGGAATTGATTAGTTAGGGTTTCTGTGGCTTTGGATAGATTTCCAGGTAAGAGACAATATGGAGAAAACAAATAACTACATCCTAAGTGGAAGGAAAGCTCATGGATGCTTTGTTTGATACCAGACAAGTAAAAATGTTTAAGTGCAGACTCCTAAATGCTCAAGAAGTTGAGCAAATTTAACAAGATTCTTACTACCTATATCAGGTGTGTGTCTTCCTACGTCCTCCCATTCATGTTTACTGGGAACCTCTGAATATGACTTTATTTGGAGATATGGTCTTAGTAGATGTAAACAAGATGAGCTTATAGTGGATAAGAGTGGGCCTTATCTAACCCAACGATTTGTGTCCTATAAGAAGAGGGAATTTGGACACAGACTACACACTGAAGGAAGACAATCATGTGAAGACAGAGGCAGATTTTGGAGTTACTACCACCACCACTACCACCCATGGACTGTTGACAGCCACCAGACACTACAGGAAGCAAGGAGAATTCTTCCAGAGCCTCTGGAGAAAGCAAAGCCCTGCTGGCACCTTGACTTCAGCTTTCTAGCCTCCAGAACTGTGAGAGAATAAATTTCTCTTGTTATAACCCATTCAATTTATGGTAATTTGTTATGGCAGCCCTAGGAAACTATGTCTTTTCAAGCCACTTCTGGGATAGAAATCTTGCTATGGTGAATTATACAAGGACTTATAATTGTGGCCCAAATTGGAGCAGTATGTAAGGTATAAGAGATAAAGGCACAGGAAGCATATGGTCAACAGAGCATGAAAACCCTCATTTCTGGAGAGAATAGAAATGAGGAATAATGATTGGTAACCAAATGGAGAGCAGGAGAACTCCAACTCCAGTGGTCTCATACATAGCATTTATCTCAGAGTTGAACTAAATTTAATTTCACTTAGGGGAAATTACATATTGCAGATTTTAAAAATTCCAGTCATCTTATCCTTGCCGAACCTAGTTTCCTTTCTGTGAAAAAAAACCAAGCTGTAGAAAATAACTAAAAGGCATTTTAGATTTTTATAAATGTAAACAAGATTAAACATTAAATTTATTTATAACTGTGCCACATTCCAGATAGAAAAACTGAAACAACTGAAACAAATTTATATGACTATTACGGGGGGGGGGGGGGATATCTACCTTCATTTTTGTTTTTGTAAAATTTTTAAATATAATTACTTTGAAATTAGTTATAGGAAAAAAAAATAGCATTAATTTATCCATGGGTCTTTGGTGTTAATACTTTCTCTTTGGTTTTGCATCTTCATGCCTGAGATTCTCTTTTTCCAAGCTAGCATAGAATTTCTAATTTAAGCCCAGAGAAAGGGAGGAGAGGCTCTCTTAGTCTCATGTAGAGTTTCAGTTAACAAAGTGACAATAATAACACAAATGATGCCATAAGGCCCATCCTCCAACTGGATGCACTGAATTTTAGTAGGATACATGTATACATGTACACATCGCCACCAAAAAGCATAACCATGGCCACTATCCACCATCTACCTAGACCTTGGACCAAAAGCTCCTCCTGTAGTTTTGGGACACAAAGACGAATC
The DNA here is from genome assembly GCF_022355385.1 of Mustela nigripes. Classification (NCBI taxonomy): domain Eukaryota; kingdom Metazoa; phylum Chordata; class Mammalia; order Carnivora; family Mustelidae; genus Mustela; species Mustela nigripes. The sequence continues at coordinate 171,523,244 of NC_081558.1, forward strand.
TCTTTTAAATGTGCTGTTCATTAGAAAGGTATTGCTCTGTATCAATCTTTAGTTGATTTCTGGAATGTGGATGTCTGCTCAGGTAAAACTGCAATGAAGTACATTACTACAGCACATGTGTGCCATGGTCAATTACATGTCAAGGAAAGATTAAAAAAAATGGGGTGCCTGCGTGGCTCAGCTGGTGAAGGAGCTGACTCTTGACTTCAGCTTAGGTCATGATCTCAGTGTCTCTGGTTTGAGCCCTGAGGGCATCTCCACACTCAGCAAGGAGTCTGCTTGAGGATTCTCTCTCTCTCTCTCTGCACCTCCCCCAACTCTTGTTCTCCCTCGCTCTCAAACAAATAAATCTTAAAAAAAAAAAGAAAGAAAAAACAAACTTTCAACAACGTCTGCTCATTACAAGTCTGTATCATTGGATCTTGGTCAGCTCTGTACAAGCTGGACTCTCTGACAACAAGTTCTAGTCATTGGTAGCCTAACAGATAACACATAGGTCATGATAATTTAATGGATAATTTTAAGGTGTGTTGGTAAGTTGTGTGTATCTCCTGTGTGACATTTTGTATTAAATATTTATAATATTTATGTATAAATATGTAAAATATTTTATAATATATTTCACATTATGAATATGATTAAACATAAAAATATATTTATAAATATATGATATATAAAATATATTAAATTATGTATTTGTAATATATAAAACATAACAAAATATATGTTTTTAGGAATGTGAGCAGTTAGCTTTTATTAGTTATTCAATTTTAAAATAAAATTATTTGTGACTTTTTTTGAAGATTCTGGATTAGTCTAATTGCATAGCATATATTGAGGCATCAAAATGAATTTTAAAAAATCGCAATAAAATAGAATGTGGAAAAAAATAGGATGCTGGGGCCAAAAGAAAACAATTATCATCCATTCAAATTTATGATTCATGGAAAGGGTTTCATTGGTATCATCAACTGTCTTGATAATAAGTAGATATGTTAAAATTTAACAATGAATTTACACTTAACAAAATATAACTTACATGTGTTTTCTATATTGAGGGTGGGCATAAGATAATTTGCTGCCTAAAATAATTTGAAAACAATGAGTTTCATAGAGGGCATTCCACAACTGCCTATGGCCAAATTCTGACTCTGAAGACTTTCATCAAGGAAATACTTTTTGTGCTTTAAGATACATGTACTTAGACAGTCAGGTTTCAAGGTCACAGGTGATAATTTAATGAGACCTGGAGGAAGTCTACCAAGACTTCTGTTAAAAAAGAAATTCATGAAAATGTGTCTGATATAATTTGGATTTGTTCACAAAAAATCAAAACATTCTATTTTAGGTTAAAATCAATTTTTGAAAATATTTTATTTATTTATGTGACAGACAGAGATCACAAGTAGGCAGAGAGGCAGGCAGAGATGGGGGGAAGCAGGTTCCCTGCTTAGCAGAGAGCCCTATGTGGGGCTCGATCCCAGGATCCTGGAATCATGACCCAAGCCGAAAGCAGAGGCTTTAACCCACTGAGCCACTGAGGCACCCCGGTTAAAATCAATTTTAAGAGATTATATGCTTTCATACAGAGCATTTCACACAAATCTAATAAAGGTGTTTTCTCTGATACTGCCCAAGCTCTGTCAATATAAGCTCCCAAATACATTAGAAGGTGCTCAAGAAATGTTGGTAAATGGATGAACAAATAAAATCCACTTGCTCCTGCACACTATCTTATGATGCCATAGGTTAAGCTGGGTGATTAAAATAGCATGTTTCTTTTAATTTAGGGCACAAGAAAGCTTAGAGCTAAATTTGTGAATTACTTCTACAATCATAAAGTATTGGGTAGTATATATTTCTGTTTCCCACTCTTATCTCCAACTTCATATTCCAATTACCCCAATTCTCTCAATTAATTACTTAATTCTTCTGAATAGCATGTTCTTTGGAAGTGAGGTATATACAGATAAAAGAAAAAATGAGTGGCTCAATCGGTTAAACATCTGCCTTCAGTTCAGGTCAGGATCTCAGAGTTCTGGGATGGAATCCTGCGTCAGGCTCCCTGCTCAGCGGGGAGTCCTTCTCCCTCAGCTCCTCCCCCCAACTTGTGCTTGCTCTTTCTCTCTCCCTCTCTCTCTCTTTCTCAAATAAATTTTAAAAACCCTGTTTTTAAAAAAAAAAAAAAAGAAGAAGAAACTTTCTTAAAACCATAACCCTCTAGTACCTTATTAAACTCCTTTACAACACTGAAAGATTTTTTAAAAAAGCCTTCCCCAAACTGACTCTTTCATCTTTGATAAGTTCTGGAAAAACCTAAGGTTTCATGGGAAAGTTAGAAGAGCAATGGCCTAACTTCTGATATTTATTGGGTCTGTTTGTCCCTTAAGAGAGATAATATTTGTCTAAAGGAGTACTAAATGCAATAAAAGATTGGTCTGTTTGCTGCCAAGGCTTATACTAGCCACTTTTCTATAATGCAGAGAAGCCAAATGTTCCCAAAGGCTTATCCTGAAATGCTAGGGTAAGAAGGTAAAAGAAATAAAAGAGGAAAAGGGAAAGAGAGCTAGCTGTCTGTCAGCATCAGGCAAATTTCTACAGTTTTTCTCAGTTGAATTTAGACATGAACTCTGTTTTGGCCTAAAAAAATTCACGCCTTTTTTTTTTTTTTTTTTTTTTTTGGCTATGCTCTTTTATTCATTTAGGTTTGAAAAATTACTATTGTGTATGTGGTAACTTTTATTCCATGATACATACAAGTGTTTTTCAACAATTGTCCAAGTGCATATTTAAACAATTAGTTTAGACCATCATGTCAAGCCTTATACAACTCTGCACAGCAGATTTTCTTTAAAGAGTGAAATACAATTTAACTAGGAGAAAGTAAATTTAACTAGGAGAAAACCCTGAGACTAGACAGGAATGCTGGAATTCCAGTCTTTGTCCATGTATAGGAGCTGAGTAACATAAAACCCACCTGAACCTGACTGTTTTCTTTAGCTGAGATGTCAACAGAGTAGAAAAGATTCCTGATTTGGGTTATGTTTTCTCTCTTTAAATGACAGTCCAGAAAGTAGTGTAAGAATCATCTGGCACCTCCGTTGCAGTGAACAGAAAAGTTTCTCCCTTCACACCCCATGGTAGGATGTGTCATAATAACATTGCACCCACAGATATGGCTTCAGGGTGGCCCCTAAAATGGAGTGAGCTGTCTGTGCAGGCAGCTTGCTCTGGTTAGCTACAGCTGCAGGGAAGAGCTGGCTCCACTCTCCCTTCCTCCTCTTCCACCCCCAACCCCCCAAACAAATGCTTCAGGCAGCTGCCATAAACTTGAGTGGTGGCAGTACCCAAAGCTCTGAGGGTGAGGGAAAGGGAGAAATAAGAGGGGTTCTGTAACTAAAACAACCAAATTCAGGGATGAATAAGTGAGCTAACTTTAACTCTGCTGCTAGTTTTCCTGGTAAAATAGAGACCACGGAAGGTATGTGGTCCAGACTTGTCTACTTCCATAACGGTTGTTCAGCAAAGCTCGGGATCTTGTCATTTGAGAGGAGGACTGATAACAATGTGGGAAGACAATGTAAGCTACAGTTGACTTGGGCCGCAGCTAGATGGTCCATAAATCCCAGTTTGCCTGAAACAGTCCTATATTATTAACTGAGTCTCCTTTTACTCTCAAACGCTCTAGTCCAGTGTTTCTTAGGAGGGCATATTTATGATGTAGGGGGACAATTCTTCTTTTCATGAGTCTGGTTTGCTCACTGTAGAAAATTTAGCAGACCCACCTCTGCCCACTAAATGCCAGCAGTGTATCTCCACCCTATCATTTTTTGCCCACCCTGTCATTTTGACAACCAAGAATGCCATCCTTCTTTTCAAATGCCTTCTAGGGAGAGCAGTAAAACTCTGCTGGAGAGCCACAAAATGCTCTCACAGTTAAGAAATAAGAAAGCTGGGGGGTGGGATTGTGGACATTGGGGAGGGTATGTGCTTTGGTGAGTGCTGTGAAGTGTGTAAACCTGGTGATTCACAGACCTGTACCCTTGGGGATAAAAATATATGTTTATAAAAAATTAAAAATTAAAAAAAAAAAAGAAATAAGAAAGCTAAGGAGGTTAAGGGAGGTGAAATGGTTTGATTAAGACCACAGAAGAGAGGCCGAGGCATTGTTTCTTGTCTTGTATGCAGTGCTCTTTCAAGGACAATTCTATTGTCCCATGACAGACAACTGTAGTTGAATCACTGCTTGCAGAGGCACCAACTTCAGGGAAAGAATTTACATGTGGTAATAACAATGCTTTATTTGTGACCACTTAATCATACACAGTCAGTAGCTTCATAACCCTTGCTGCTTCCAGAGGCTATCAATAATAATGGTTTTTTCAAGTAAGATGTCATACTTTAGATTTTTAAACACATAAAATTTGAAGATAAGTCATCAAAAGTTTTCAGAAGGGGAGCAGAGGCCTGTTATTATTTTTTGAATAAATGTATCTTAAAGAGGGTTTAATAACAATTAACAACAATAGCACCACTAAATATGCTTTTGAAGGACCTTTTCTTCAAGGAATTAAACATTTTTTCTTTCTTCTAAAAACATTTAAGAAAGGGTGCCTGGCTGGCTCAGTCAGGTAAGTACCTGCCTTAAGCTCATGGCAGGGTCCCGGAGTCCTGGGATTGAGATGCCCTACGTTGGGCTCCAGGCTCAGTGGGGAGTATACTTCTCACTCTCCTTCTCTCTCTGACCCTTCCCCTCTGCTTGTGCTCTCTCTCAAATAAATATATAAAATCCTAAAAAGAAAATGTAAGGATACTATATTCTCAAAAGATGCCAATAACAACACCTTACCTCTATGGTTCATATTAGTTTCTCTTCCACAGTAAGATTTAGTGCTGAAAATAACCCTAGGAGTGGGGGCAGAGCAAGTGTTGTTAACCATTTTACTGATGAGGAAACTGAACTAAAAAAATTTTAGTGGCTTGTGAAAGGGTTAGCTTTCAGACCTTCAGTCCAGTCCTCTACACTGTATCTTGAAAACTCATGTCAGGAGCACTGTTGAGAGTCAGCTAATAGATTTATTAGATTTCAGCCTCTTTCTCCAGCATTTAGGAGAAAATATTATTATTTCCTCCACATAATTACTCACGGTCATTTGTATTAGCTAACAGCAGAAGTCCTCAACCATGGGTAATGGGCACACTGGCTCACTCACACACTCATCACTCGCCGGGCACCTTGTGTCAGGCCCGGTTGAAGCACTGGCGATACAATGGCTAATCAGACCTGGCCTTGCCTCTAAAGGGTTCAAAAAATTCTTGAGAGCCTCTTTAGTACTTCTTCAATTTGATCAGAGTTGATTCACTTCTATTAACTTGTGCAGATATGGCCAAATGGCTGATTGTGACTGGCCGGTTTTGCCTAAGCCAGGATCGTATCCAGGGATGCCAAAGTGACCTCTCTTTCACTAAGCCCTTCCCTCAAAAACTCCCAACAACAACCAAATCTAATAATTCCAAATCCTGAGGACATATAGTCTTTATGCATAATACAAGTTCTAGAAATAAACCTATGGTACACCAGTTGACTAGTACTGGTAAACTAAAAATAAGCTGTTTATTTGTTTTCGGTGACAACATGGAGAATTAGATGAAGAATAAGCTGATGCCTTTAATTACATTGCCAAAGGAAAAATAATTCTGAATTTCTCTTTTTAAGACATAATTTGTGGCAGAAAGAGAAGTAGATTGTCTAGAATTGGGCTTTTTTACAACTCTAAAGTAGTTACTGGGATCTAAATTGCTGGAATATCCTGCTCTGACTGAGCAGTTTCAAATATTCTAGAGATTAGATTCATAGGGTTATCAGTGCCTTGGAGATCTGATTAGTTGGTTACTGTGAATACAGATAACTGTGCAGCTTGGGGGAAAACCAAGCTGTTGCCATGCTACAATTCCTCACCATACCCTTGCCTCTCCATTCCCTCTTCTTAAAAAATAAATAAGCAAGCCTGTGGCAAATATGTTTCTATTTTCCTCCAAGAATGCAGACATGACAGTTTCTTCCCCTCCTCTTCTCTCAACCTTCCCAGCTCCATTTCCCACCTCCCCACTGAATGACCTCATCCCTGCACAGAAAGGACACCAGCTGCAGGGAGGGTCTGCCTCTACCAAGCAGGATTATTATCATCATTATTAATGCCAAGAAGCCAGACAGCCTTGTCGACATGTGCAATGTGTTACAGTTCTGTGGTCTCCCCACATTCACAACCAAGCTGCTGTCTGGAAATGTAAAGGCTTTGCCTTCCTAAAAATAATGTTACCAAAAGAACATTTAGATATTTCTTAACAAATCCATCAGTGACTATAGCAACAATGATGAAAACCTGCCAAGCTGATGAATCTGGTGATAGCTTCACAAGTCATTTTGGCACAAAAGTCTCACTTAAGAAAAACGAAGACCCCTGATTTTTCAAGGGGAGAATTATAGGAGATTGTTTGCAAGGGAAGGGCTGTCTAGAAAATAAAAATTAGAAAAAAAAAAAATCCTAAAATGCTGGCACAATGAAAGCTAATGTTTTGATATCAGACATATCCCTATAGATTCATGTTCATTTCTTCATGCATTCCTTTACTCTTCTCCATTCTCCTCTCTGTCAATTAGTCCCAACTCATTCCAGCGAATGAGGCTGTGGGATTTTACCACGTAATAATAGCAATTACCATATAGTGAGGGCAGACTGTGAGTTGGACATAGAGCTAATATGAGGTATCGATGTGTCCCAACTTCTTGAACAGACAGATCATTACTTCCATGTTTTAGATGAGACAACTGAGGGTCAGAGAGGCATCTTGGCTCTCCTCTGAAAACATGCTCTCTTCCTAGGTGATCTTATCCATACTCATGGCTTTAAATATCACCTGGAAGGTATTACCCAATTTATATCTCCAGCCTAGATCTCTCTTCTGGGCTCCAAATCTGTTTCTACAATCACATGTATGACATCTCCACCTGGATGAATCACAAACATCTCAGATCAAACATGTCCACAACTAACCTTGGGGTTATTTCTGCCCCCATCCCACCCCATCCCTAGGTGAGGTAGGCACTTCTCCAAAAGTTCTCACATCAGGAAATGGTGCCTCGTGTTAGAAAACTGAAAGTTATCAGTGACACTCTCTTCTTCTGTAATGCTACCAATCCAAGCAGCCACCAAGTCTTATAAACTATGCCTTCCAAATCTGTCTTGAAACCATCCATTTCTCTATTGACTGCTACCATTATTTCTCACATAGAAAATGGCATTAGTCTCATCGGTTTTCTTCTTTCACTCCTCTAATCAATTCTGTGATGAGATACAACAGAGTGATTCAAACGCGAATATCATGGCTGAATCATCACCCCCCCACACACAAACAAAAAACAAAAACATTTCAGTGGCTACTCACTGCTCTTACTAAAGGCCAAAATTCTTTTCAGTGCCAAGACAATGGCTTGGCACTGTCTTAATCTTGGCTCCTCTACTTCTGTATCTTTCCACTTTCATCTTGGTCATTGGGCTCCAGTCTAGCTCATTTTTTCTCATTCCCACTTTGTACCAAATTCCTTCCTGACTATGGGTCTTAAAACACGCTGCCCTCCAATCTGTGATGCTCTTACATTTCTCCTTCTTTTGCCTATTCTTTGAACCTCAATTTAAATATTTCACAAAACTGTCCTCCCTGCTCCATTGACTCAGTTAGAGTCCCCCCAGTGTTTCTTATGTTTACCGAGAGGGAAATATTCACTTAAATGTTTGTGTTTCTTTGACTTCTCTAACTGGGGTGTAAACCCAACACAGTGAAAGACCTTGTGTGTCTTGTAAACAAGAGTACTCATTCTCTTAAAAAATTATGTAAAGCAGAAGAGTTCTTTATAAACTCAACATACCATAATTGGTTTCAAGGATGTAAATTTCCCAAGTCTCAAAGCCCTAAGTTACTCAAATGGCTTGATGGATGAATAGATGGTTGAAAGGAATGGGGTTTGGGAGTACAGTGGGATTGGGAGGAACCTGTCTCCCATAGCACATGTGACATAAGAAACATCAACTGCCTTGCATGAGTAGTCATAATAAAGAACTAATGTGGTTGAGAGAGAGAAGACTTTAGTGATCGTGGAGCTGCTATAAGTCTGAATGAAATGAGACTGAAAAACCAAGAAAACAAATCTCTAATATAGCTGTAAAGAACAAAGGTAGAGATTTTGAAAACACAAAATATAATCATACTCCTTCTTTCCAAGCATGTATATTGTGTGTATGTGTTGAGGGTGTAGTGCAGATAACACAGAATGGGGTAAAGAATGGACTACTAGAAATGTCTGAAAGAAAGCCTCTCTGGGGTTTGAGGACTGGGGGTTCATTATTTTCCATCCGACACCTAGGATGTTTGCCTCCATTAGTTCTACTATAAAAACATTTGCGGCTGGGTGGTCTGTCACGGACCCTCAGATGGATGCGAGATGAGCAGAGAAGATTTGGACCATAAACCTTAAAGGCAAAGATTACATTATTCCCTTGTCTCTATGGTTCTGTTCGTGCAGTCAAGTTTTCTTCTGAAAAAGTGCAGACTTCCCTTTTTTCCCACAATGAATGTGGACTTGTTACATCTGCCCTAGTTGTCAAGGTCTGGGAACTTTGGCTTTGTTCCTCTTCTTCAATTATTTCTTTTCTGAAATGTCCCAGCTTCTCACAAGAAACACTAAAGTGTTAGAAACTTTAAAAAGTTTATTTCTCATGTTGCTGTCCCTCTGTGTAGATGAAATAGTAATCACAACTGGGTTATCAGCTTTTTTGGAAAAAGAAAAAAACAACCTGCTCTCCATTTTCCCTTCATGTTCTCCATAAAAGGCAACAAAAATCTTCAGCAACATGGTTGGAGTTGTTCTGATTAATTACATACTCTGTAATGAACCACATAAGGAGTACCATCTTTCAAAGAATTAAAATAAAATACACTTAGTAGTAAAATGATACAGGACCATAACAATACCTTTCTTTGATTAGTCAGAAGGGGTGCACGGGGGTTGGCTAATAAAACATTAGATTAAAAAAAATTAGGTAACAGAGTTTATGGTATCTGTTATTGGTTGGTCACAGAGGCCACTATTTGTTACTGACTGGTTTCTCATACAAAAACATGAAGCTTCACTTTGAGTTTGACATTTATGGTACAAAGTTCTGTGATTAGATAATTCTCTTTGTATAGGGGGTCTCTTTTAAATTTCAGTGACTAATTTTTTCCTCTAGTGTCATAATTTTCAGCTCCTTCGACATTTAATAATAACTTTAAAGATAAAAGTCTGCATGTTTATTGATCTGACAATGTTTTAGGGAGGGTCCAAGATCCTGAATTTATGACGAAAGAAAGACAAAGGGACGCAGAAGGGGATCTCTGTTAGAGGAAGAGGAAATGACAAGACTGTGTGACAGAGAGGAAGGAATGGGTATTGGCTAAGACATTTTACGGGCTGCAGGCTGTGCCTTTCTATTTTATCTTTCTGCTGCCATTATTTTTTAAATCAAATTGTAGCTGGGGTTAGCATATGATATACTTTCATTTTGAAAGAAGAAAAATTTGAGAGAAATCAAGGCACAAAGTGAGTTTTTCTTACAGTTTAGAAGTTCCCTAATAGATCTAAAATCATGTCATATGGCATAAAATACCTCATTTCACCCCATTCCTGGGCTGTATGCACTTAGTCTCTGCTCCCAAAACAAAATACATACAACTAGCTCTATTTTTTCCCCCCCCGTAGGGCAATTGTTGATTAATGAATCATCTTTCCTGTAATTTTTATTTTTTGTAGACTTAGTTTGGCTAGGTTCCCTGGCATTCCTGTTGAAGTATGTAATGGAAAATTTGACCTCATACTCTTTGCTTTTTTGTAACATCACAAAACACTGATAAAACAGGGCTACAAAAAGTAGCTTGGAGATGAAGGGATGCACAGAAAGAAAAAGCTCAGTATGGAAAGGAACAAAGATACACTAAATCATCTGGAAAGTAAATATTTAGCCTCATAGACATGAAGTTACATTTATCTTCAAGAACAGCTCATTTGTTACAGCTTAGGATGTCACAGTGTTTCCGTCATAATTCTGCTTTTCTAAAGAGACTGTAAACCAGACATAAAAAGCCTTTCTCAAAATTAACTTGGAACATAGGGAGACCATTTTGTAGCTCCTATAAGTTTTTCCCAAAATAGTGATTTAGGGTGGGATAGGCAAAATAAAGGTGTCAGTAAGTGATTTCTTGTACTTAGTTATATCTGAGTTGAAATAAAACTTTGGCAATCATCCTTCTGTGATCACATCCAATTGTCTATGGAAAATATAACAGCTCATACAGAGTCAACTTTGGTAACTGTGAAACTTGGGATTTGGCAGCAGAAACATGCGTTAGAATAGGTCCTTCAGCAAAATTCACAGTAGAATGAATGAAATGGTTATTAAAACTGTCTTTGGACTTTTGATAATGAGACTTTACTTTTTAAGATAATGAGACTGTACTTTCTTCACTAAGGCAAATAAATTACTTCTTTAAAGGCATAATCCTGACTGGAGGGGATACCTATCCAGCCACTGGCTACATGGCCTAAGAAAATATCAACTTGACTATGATAGGACAAGGGAACCGTATAACCCAGCACCAACCTCTCAAAATGTTACAGCCCCCTGTAATAGGACATCTAAGATGTTTTGTGATAACATTGGGTGATGTTGTATACTGTCAACCTTTATAGTCCCCATAGCTGCCAGAATGCATATAAATAATGTTCAGTTTATTAATCATCTAAGACGTGCTGAAAAAAAGAAAGAGGGTAAGGAGCAGATGTGAAGAATGTAGTACAAACCACTACTCACTTACTCAGGTTGCTGGAAAAATGGACAGTTGTTTCTTGATGCTAACTAAGGCCTTTCTAAAACACCATTGTCACATCTGTGTACTTTTCCCTATAATAATGCACTGTTATTAACTGGAACTACACAAATAATTCTCAGTGGAGAGAGCTTTAATATACTACCTATGGGCTGAATGAGTACTCCTTAGTTGAATAATAATGACTTTCTTCTTTTATAAAGAGGGAGTTAAGAAGAACTATAAAATATGCAAATAAGCCACAAGAGAAGAGTTTCTCTCTGTTGAATTTTATGTGATAACAGATAGTTACCTGTTCCAGAGATTGTTGTAGGTTCCTACTTCTCACTGACTTTGTTAGATGCAGGAGGAAAAAGGAGCATGAAGACTGATTCTATTTATCCACTTATAAAACGCAGGTGGATGGAGAAATAAAATGTTAACTACAAAATGTTAACTATAAATAAAATGTTAACTACATTAGGGGAAAAATTACTATTTGCTATTTAGTATCCTGTTTAAGGTAAGTATGAGATCTTGGTGATATAGTAAAATATCAACCCCAGGGAGGATATCCTTTTAGATTTTATTGGATTTCTAAAAAATTTCTTGGGTCATATTTGGTTTTTGGCTTTCCTGAGATACTCCTGGTATTCCACATATTAGAGGAATGTTAAATCTTACAGTATTTAATTTGAAGTAAGTTTTATCCTTCTATTTCTCATGGGGTATTAAATGCAATTGATATTTGATAGGACTACATTGAAATCAGCTTTATATTTTTCAGTTCTTTAATATTCCTGTAGCAGGTGAGTATTCTATTCCTTTTCATAGGATATATATACTACTATGATCAAGACACTTAAGAAAAAATGGTTTTCATCACTACAGTGAGACATCTGGCAGCACATTTGTGTTTGATGAACCATCAATATAATTAACTATGCAATAATTTCTATAGTAATAAAACAGGTGAAAAGTATAAATTTCTATTTTCTTCTATAAAGACTAAATTTAGGTATTTTTCAGCTCTGTTAATGCTGAAATTAACGGACATGTACCTCAACACCAAATTATCATCTCTTTGGCCAAACAATTTTGTGTACATATATATCTTTTCAGAGACATTTTATACATATGCAGACAAATATGTGTATAGACTTTATTCCTTTTAGAATACGCAAATGGTAGCATTCAGTACATACTGTTTTGTATTGTGCTTTCTGGATTTAACAATATACTTTGGGGATCTTCTGCCAAGTAATACATTAATACCATCCAGTCTTTGTTTTTGAAGGCACTGTATTTCACCAGCATTAACCAGTCCTGTGGAAGTATATCTAGGTTATTTCTAATCTTTTGCCATTACAGATAATTACAGATTACAGATAATATCTCTTCACTTTAAAATTAAACCAAACTGGAGGGGCCTGGGTGGCTCAGTGGGTTAAAATTAAACCAAACTGTTTACAAGAAACTAGATTTTACTGACTAGTTTTGCTTATTTCTACTCTCTACTTCAGTTCTCTTAGTAGCAAAATGTAGAAAAAAGGAAGAAAAAGGAAAGATGGGGTCTTAGCTAATCAGCTTTTGGATAACCAAATATCTTACACATTTTTTTTTGTGATTAGTAAAGCAATATTTTCTGACTCATTCATTATTATTCTTATTATTTCTATAAATGTTATATTTTAATGAGAGGAAAAGAGCGGAAAAAAAGGAAAAATCCAAGAGATTCAGAGATAGTGGAAGAAGCAGATCTAAAATGTGGTTTTGTGTGGCCTGAAAAGCTACTCAGGTAAGTAGAAGAGAGAAATCTGAAGTAGAGCCCCAGATCTGCATAGGCCTTATCTATATTTTGGGGGCAGGTTATTATCACCATCATTTTCTTCAAAAACATTTAAGCATACACTCATACACAGCTCTGTGTGTATGGAAGCTCTGTGCTTCCAAAGCTAGCCAGATGGATACAGCAAGTCTTACAACAGAGGTAAACCTAAATTCAGGTATACCTCAATTTATAGATGGGGGTTTGGTAAACTGTGCTTTAATGTTTATTAAAATTTTATAAATTTTATAATTTTTCCATTTTCACATTATTTTATTTTTTAGAGAGAGAGAGAGAGAGAATGTAAGCGGGGGCGGGGGAGAGATAGGGGAAGAGAATTCTAGGGAGGCTTCATGCTCAGCACAGAGTCTGATGTGTAGCTTGATTTCATGCCCCTGACATCATGACCTGAGCTGAAAACAAGAGTTGGATATCTAGCCACCTGAGCCACCCAGGCGTTCCAAATTTTATACTTTTAGCACGAAGACTACCATTTAAAAAAATTTTTATAGCAAATTTGTTGGGAGAAAGCAATTTTATATTCCTTGGTTTACTTTTGGGTAAGACTTTAAGATCTATATTTTGAGTTGGCTTTATTTAAAGTGAAGATAACTGTTGTGTGTGTGCATATGTGTGTATTTGCTTTTAGTATTTTAAATTTAATTCTGAAATGACTTCAAACTTGAGAAAAGTTGCAAGAACAGCACAAAAACTTTTTGATGCACCAGTGCTTTACCAATTGTTAAAATTTTGTTACTTTTGTATTATATTCTTTTCATAGATACAAATCATTTGTTTTCTAAACTATCTAAGTTGTGGAAATCATATCCTTTGTCCTTAAATATTACCAACATATAGTTCCTAAGAACAAACATAATCACTTACCTAATGGCAGTGCAATCATCAAAATCAGGCAATTTACATAGTAACAATATTATTATTTAACCCAGAACCTAATTCAAATATTTCCAATTGTCCCAACAATGTTCTTTCTGCATTCCCCCCCCCCCCCCCACCCAGTTCCGATACAATCCAGGATCACACATCCATTTAGTTTTCACATGTCTTTGGTTTTTTTTTAAATCTGAAATAGCTCCTCAGCTTTTCTTTACATTTTGGGACACTGCCATTTTTTAAGAGTATCTTTGAGTTTGAGTTTGTCTGATATTTCCTCAATATTAAGTTAATTATGCATTTTGAGAAAGAAGAATATCACTGATATCTTTTATCCAATACATAACATCAAGAAGCACATGCTGTCAGTTTATCTGATTATTCCTTATGGTAATTTTGATCACACGGTTAATGTGTTACTACAAGGTCTCTCCCTTCAAAAGCGATTTCCCATGGCTATTAATAAGTAATTTTTGGAGACATTCTCTGGGATATGTAAATAGCCTGTTTCTTAATAACTTTCCCTTTCTAGTTTTAGCAACCATGGATACTTCTAGATTGAATCAATTTATCCATGATGGTTGCACAATGATGATTTTCTCATCTATCATTCATTCCACATTTATTGCCATTCTACTGTAAAAAGAGCTTTTCCTTCTTATTCATGGAGTATCTATTTATTTATTTTCATGAATTCACAGATTTTTATTTTATATTGTGAATTATATTTCATTATTATTATTATTAGTTACTTTGTTGCTCAAATTGTTTCAGATTTGTGGGAATCCTTTCAAGCTTGTTCCTGGGGCCTTTTGACATATCCCTACCATTTTCTGAGCACTTCATAGTATGCTGGCATGAAAAGATGTCTCAAAGTTCATCTTAGTTTCCCTCCCCCAGTCCTGGAGTCATTTCTCCAAGGAACACTGTCTCCCTGTAGTGGGAAAAGAGACTTAGAAGCCAAAATCTTGGTGCCATGTGTGCTCATTGCTACTGGGCATCCCTGCTTTAAAGCCTTTGTAGTGAAAGGAAGCAGAAAACTTTTTGTGCTTTAAAAAGGTCTTGATAAAACTGGTTCCAGGGACTCGTATAAGGTTATTCCTTTTATGTTAGCTTTTGCTATGTTGAGAACTGGTTCAGGTATTTTAGTGTTTGGGTATATGTTATCGACTTCCATTATAATTACATTGACTATTAACATTATTACGCCAAATATTTGATGAAATCTCTGAAAACAAGGACCATGTCTTATTTATTCATTTTATCCTCAAAGCTTAACAAAGCTCAAATCATATAATAGACAATCCATGGAAATTACATGATGTCTAGGATTTGCTTTCCAAGAATCCAGTATAGGGGAAAGGAATATAGACGTAGTAAAGACGGCCATGAGTTGATGACCCCTGCAGCTGTCACGTGGGTTCTTTTTTTCTCCATATATGAAATTCTGCATAATAATGAGATAATTTAAATGACTATCAGGACAACATGGATGGATCTCTAGGACATTATGCTAAGCGAAGTAAGTTAGACAAAGACAAATACCATATAATCTCTCATATGTACAATCTTAAAACAAAACAAGCTCTTATACACATAGAACAGACTGGTGATTGCTAGAGACTGGAGTGGGAGAAATGAGAGAAAGGGGTGTAAAGGTACATACATACATATGTAAATTAAAAAAATGTAGAAGTTCAAATCTGTTCCATAAACATAAAAAACACAGAAATTTTAGCTGATGTCATATTTTAATTTATTCTTACGTATAAATGGCTTGAGAATATTGCTCTAGTTCTGTGTCAGATTTTCTTAGATACCCTTGGCCTCAGAGAGAAAGGAAAATTAATGAGCATAATGAGCATAATGCTATGCTGTTCTAAAATCTCTACTTATAGAAACTCAGAGTCTTCCAGTTATTTTTTCTGGAATCCCAACAGATGACCCCATATATAACTTGAAATTCCAATCTCTGGCTAGATTGTTCTAAGTACATATGACCAGAAGAGGGCTGGTTGTCATTCCCAGAAATACACACAATAATTCCTTTCCATTCTGTATTAGCTAACAGAGTGGGAAAAATATCCAACGAATTCACATTTATTCAGCAAGATCTTTTGATTAAGAGATTAATAGATGTTTATAAAGCTCCTGAGTAAAAAGGATCCACGCTTTTGGTAGGAAAGTTTCAATATATCCCTAGAATATGGGGGCAGGGACTAAAAATTATTCTGAAGAATATGGCCATGATCTTCCCTTGGCATTTCATTTATTTTTGGTTACCCCCAAATTTAAGAAATTCATTTAATTCCATAAACATAACTGAGGCTTCACAAATATTGTGATCATATCAAAATAGTCTTAGATTTATCCTGATTTTATCTTTTTAAAGATTTTATTTATTTATTTATTTGTCAGAGAGAGAGAGGAGTGAGAGTGAGCACAAGCAGACAAAGTGGTAGGCAGAGGCAGAGGGAGAAGCAGGCTCCCGGCTGAGCAAGGAGCCCGATGCGGGACTCGATCCCAGGACGCTGGGATCATGACCTGAGCTGAAGGCAGCCGCTTAACCAGCTGAGCCACCCAGGCGTCCCAAAAAATGTCCATGGTTTTAACTGCCATACCACTAATGTAGTCTTTTTTTTTGTTTTTAAAGATTTTATTTATTTATTTGACAGAGAGAGATCACAAGTAGGCAGAGAGGCAGGCAGAGAGAGAGAGGAGGAAGCAGGCTCCCTCCTGAGCAGAGAGCCCGATGCGGGACTCGATCCCAGGACCCTGAGATCATGACCTGAGCCGAAGGCAGCGGCTTAACCCACTGAGCCACCCAGGCGCCCAATGTAGTCTTGGAAGCATTAATCTGAGACACAAAAAATTTGGATAATTATTTTGAATGTATATACATTTATGATATTAGAACAACCCCTAAAAAAAATAAAGTAAATAGGCTTTAGAGCTACTTGGAGAAAGACAAAAACCTAGCATCTTGCTTTGGAAATATATGAAGATGGCTTTTCTTGACAGTGCAAGTTGTTTTCTTTCTTTTATTCTTTTTTTTTTTTTTTTAAAGATTTATTTGTTTGTGTGTGAGAGAGAGGGAGAGAGAGAGTGAAAATGGGGGGGGGGAGCAGAGAGAAAACTCAAGCAGACTCCCCACTGACTGTGGAGTCTAGAACTGTGAGATCATGACCTGAGCTGAAACCAAGACTTAGATGCGTAAGTGACTGTACCACTCAGGTGCCCCAGCCCAAGTTGTTTTCTGATACTTAAATAACAGATAGTCAAAATATTAAAAAGGGAAAGTAAAAAATTACAGTCACTGAGATATCCTATTTTTGGGGAAAACCCCACCCCAAACAGATATATGTACATGCATACACTGTTCAGAGATGAGAGTGGACATTCTCCTGAGGCTGTTTATTTAACAAAAAGTCTTGGCTTATAAAGCATATCCCACCTTCCCATTAGGAAAACTGACATTGATATTCTTTATCAACAATATTTCAAGACAGTCTCTTTTTAATTATGAGCATTTCCCCACCACAGCACTGAATTCACTATTTCACCTAAATAGTAGATATTTTGTCATATTTAAAAAAACATGTCTTCTCAGTGTTACTGATAAGGAAATATGCTAAAGTGACCCAGAGCAGTCAATTCAGGTAGGATTTAACGCCTCAAGTAATTTTCTAACTTAGGCAACAGAAAGAACCTTTGGGGTTACTGGAACTAAATGACAACCTTTTAATCAATGTTGATTCAAAAGGTGCATTCCTTCCTAAAGCTAGTGTGAAAGTGCTAGTGAATTCTATTATGTCTGGGCAAAATCAGAATGCGAACATTCTGCAGCCTGTATGTTTTAAGTAAATACAGACCAAAGAACTTCATACTGCTGCCATGAGCATATATTTTCTCCAGACAATAAGTGGTACATTAGCACATTTTGTCTCCTGGCTGCAGCTTTTTTTTCTCCCTGGATTCCTGGAAATACTCATGGGACAGTCTAGAAAAATCAATGTTGTAATCATTAAGAAATTATCGCTTGATGGAGTCTTGTGTCTATAATCACCAGCATCCAGTCCTGTCAATTTCAATGGATGATGAGACAAATTTACTTTTTTTTCTTAAGTGTATTAATGGGTCATTAATGTAAGCAAAATAAAGCATGGCAGGGTGAATAACAGCAACCATATTTCTTCAATCAAACATCCATACTGTGTGTGTCTGTTTGTGGTTTCAAAGATCTGGATTAAATAACATGAGTCACATCTGAAAAGGCTCCTAAAAACTGGATTTTGGTATCACTTGGTCATACATAAAATAGCTCCCTTTACACTACATTTCCACATTTAGAAAAAAATGAAATTGTTCCCTCTGAGATAGCTACACTACATTCTTGACCTCTGATACCTAAAAGCCATTCATGGAAAGAATAAAATTTAGGCAGGGAACCTGGGTGTCTTAGTTGGTTGGGCATCTGCCTTTGGTTCAGGTCATGATCCTGGGGTACTGGGATCAGCAGGGAGTCTGCTTCTCCCTTTTTTCCTCTGCCCCTCCCTCTGTTCATGGTCTTTCTCTCTCTCAAATAAATAAATAAAATCTTATAAAAAAAGGATAAAATTAAGATGGATAAGAACAGGGGTAAGTCACTTCATATTCTCAATATAACATTCAATTATGATTGGTCAAGGAGGTACTTTCTGAAATTCATTAAGCTTTCCAGTTTTCCCACTGACTATTTAGAATGCTCCTAACCTAATATTTGCTTTCTAGGTTACGGGGTAAGAAATTAGGGTAGGGCAGCTGAGGGGCAGTAAATGTTTTGGTGTAGGTAAGTTAACATGGAGCTCAAAGTTAAGGAGTTCGGGTCTTGTAGACAGTGTTTGCTGTGGAAGTTTTATAAGCATTAGTCATGACCTTCAAGAAGATAACAGCAAGCTCTGTGATTTTCAAAGGGGATGTGGGAATGAGGGTTTTGATGGAAACTTTCCAGAGCTGCAGCTGCCGAGTTTGTGGGTTTTTCATTGGTTGTCACTTGATAGAGGTAAGGTGGAAAGAAGAATTCTTTGAGGGCAAGTTCAGACAGTGAATAGTTCAAGGTTGCAGCCTGCCTAGAAACTGCAAGCAATGAATGGACACACAAACCACAAATGTTAAAAGACACAACTGGTGGGAGTTTTTAAGGTGTTGAAATTATTCTGTTACTGTACAATAACCACACAGAGTAAAATTAACATAAAATATGGATAGTTAGCAATATAGTTGAGGATGATTTTTCCAAATTCTGTTTTTTCCCCCCAACATTTCTTATCATAGCAATGGTACAATGGAAACAGCATAAACTTTCATGTCAGGGAGACAAAGATTTGGCCCTGCTACTTTGTGTGTATATGACTAGGTCTCAATTTCATCCACAACAGGAGCATAATAGCTACCTTGTAGGGCTGTTATGGGAATAAATGCGACAATGTATGTTAGATAGCAGCAGACAGTAGCTGCTCAAAAAAGGTTAATTATATTATCATTATCATAATAATGAATACTCCTTTGTTATGAACAACCACACTACCACCTATGCAATTGTTACAGGTGAGTTGACTTACAGAACAAAAGATGTATTCAACTGCATGTAAATCTTTCATACTGTTTTAATAAATGGTCCTTTATGGTTTTAAGTTTATGGGATTTTTAAATTTAAAGTTTACCAATATAGCTTTTATGTCATAAAAACAGAGAACTTTATGGGTTCTTTCAGCACGGCAGAAGACATATTCATTAAGAGCTTTACAATGACATGTAGTACTTTGTGCTAAGGAGGAATATGGCTAACTGCCTCCTCCCTGGCTCAGACAAGGTTCCCTATGATTCAGTGATAACGAAAACCACGAGCTGCCATTCCTAATAAAATGTCCTATTGGCTCTGTGTACTATATGGTAAACTCTAGGTCATATATTCTTTTCTTATTTCTACTTTTCTTCTCTAAGGCTAGCTAAAACCTGCCTTTCATAAATTTTAAGACAGTAAATTAAAATAAAGAATGTGGAATTTGACCTAGTACTAACCCAGATTACCTAAAATAGAATCAACCATCGGGGTATCCATCTACTCTTTCTGCATAGGCAAACCCAACAGTCATTTCCCCTACCACATTTAAATCAACTGTCCTTCAGGTGTCATATTCTATCTCTTCATGTTTTAACACCTATGGGCTTCTCAATTTATTACCCTAGGGTAGGGGTTAGCAAACTATGGCTAGTGGGCCAAAAGCTGGTACACAGTCTATTTTTGTAGAGCACACAAGAAAGATTTTGACATCTTTAAAGGATTGGAAAAAAGTAAAAATTAAGGTAATTTGTTATGACATGTGAGAAATACATAAAATTTAAATTTCAGTGCCCATAAATACAGTTTTATGGAACACAGCCCTGCTCATTTGTTCATGTATTGCCTGTGGCTGCTTTTGTGTTATAATCATAGAGTTGAGTAGTTGCTACAGAGACTATATGGTTGAATAGCCTAAA
Source organism: Mustela nigripes (assembly GCF_022355385.1). Taxonomy (NCBI): domain Eukaryota; kingdom Metazoa; phylum Chordata; class Mammalia; order Carnivora; family Mustelidae; genus Mustela; species Mustela nigripes. The sequence continues at coordinate 171,543,384 of NC_081558.1, forward strand.
ATATTTACTATCTGGCCTTTTATGAGTTTATCAACACTGCCCTAAGGGTTCTTTCTCTTGCACTAAAATAAGGTAAATTCATATAAGAGACACTGCCTAATCTTCCTGTCCAGTCAGCTTTGGAAAGGAAATAAAGCCTAGCTTGAGTTTTCACCAGGGTGGAATGAGACCATGAAACAACAACAACAACAACAACAACAACAAAAACAACAAACCTCACACAGGATACAGGGGATATGGGTCTCAGGTTTTGTTTTTATGTTTTTATGTTTTATGTCCTAGAGATTATGTGTTACGTAACTTCTCTTGTCCTATAACATGGCTTCTCCCTTGTTGGGCTCTCAGTTTCCTTCATGTTTGAAAAAAAGAGTCCTTTACTGCCTTAGTGAATCACTATTATAGTACATGAAACCCTGCCAACATCGCGTTCCTCACTCCACTTTCCAAATCAATCCAGGATCAGTGGAAATGAGGGGAAAGAGGATACTGGAAAACTTCCCATAGGACTTCAGGATGGAAGCGTAGGACCCAGTTTTAACCCTATGGAGATGGGCCCCTGATGTGACCACATATCTACTATAATGAATAATTCATCCCAGTCTCCACTGGAGAAAGGGGCTACCTTAAGGCATAGGAGACTGAATCATTTATTTTCTAGAAGTTCCCTATTATAAATACAACTGTTAAGCACATAATCTAAAAATATTTATGTCTGGGAAGTTACTTTCTAGATTATAGCTAAAAAGCTGGATAAATGGATGGAGATGGGATGGGTAGAGATAACTTTGTATTAAAAAAAATACAGCAGTATCTAGAGATTTTCTATTCACACAGACATTATCAGTTGGCAAATAAATTTCTAATCAGTTAATTCTCATGCATTTAATAATGTAATATAAACCTATAAATTCTCATTTCTAAGCTAAGAATAGACTATATATAACTGCATAGTCAAGAAATTTTCTCACAATTTACTTTAAAAATCATTTATCCCTTATTGGGTTACAAGTGACCAACTGCTTTTACCATTCCAAGTCCTTGCTGCACAATAGGAAAGCTAATTTCAATGCTATGGATCTTCCCTTCACTAACTATGTGGCTAGTTTGTATTCGTGTGGCAAAGGAAAATCAGTTATTGGGTTTCTGTCAAATGTAGAAGCTTAAATTAGTTATGGGTACAGTGATTACTCATCATTCCAAGTGGTGAATAGAGCTCAGAGTCTTGGCTTGCTCTCTGGTCATACTGTATTACTAAGCAACTTCGGAACAGGTGCCGTCAAAGGGAAGACAGGTTCTGAGAAAAGACTAGAGTGGATAACACAAGCATGAATTAGAATGAACAATAATTTTTATAAGTAGAGAGGACAAATAATTACCTACTACGATGTAAAGCATCTAAATTTATTAAAATTAGAGTTGCAAAAGCTCTTAGCGTACAAGTTTCCTTTTTGAGGAAAACCAGCATGCATGCCAGGTAGCCATTTTCCAGGTTTTGCCTGATCACTCACTTCTGGTGGCAGTGTGTTCCCCTTCTTCACCTAAGCCAGCTCATTCTATTGTGGTACAACTCCAGTGACTATATGGTCAAAAAATGCCCAAGAAAGTATGGAAAAGAATACTGAGCAAGAAAATAAAAGCTCCAAATCCCAACCTCAGTCCTACATTAACTCTATCTATGTGACACTGAGCAAGTCTTTGGTACCTTCTGGACCTCAGTTTCCTCATCTGTAATAGAGAGGCTCTATGGTCCTTTCTAGTTCTGAATTTTTCTAATTCTGTAATTTCCATTAATGCTACTAAATCAGTTGTGAGAAGGCTACAAAGAGCTCTTAAATTTTTCTTCATACAGTTCTCACTTATGTCACAGTGGGCTGTGAACGTTTCATGACTTTCTAAACTTAGTCCTAACACAGTTTTTCCGTCAGCTTTCCAGATTACCTATAGCTTGAATCTGCTTGGATTCTTCATATCTCAAATGTTATCACATCCCAGAATCTGCCTTTTTAGTCACCAGATGGCAAAGGTCAAGCTACAAAATCCCTCTACAAAATCCCTCAGTTTGGCTTGTGCAGTTCCAAAGTTAAAACAAAACAAAACAACTTCAGTAATGTTTTACTGTTCTCGTATGCTGAACTAAAAGAGCCTTGTTCTATCTTCTATAGAATGTTAGTAAACTGCTCAATATTTGATCCCTTTTTTATGATTAGAATACACAGGCCCAATAAACCATGAGCTCAAGGACAAGTTATACCTTTTATAAAAACTGCAATTAATGTACATTTGGTATAGTGTAAGTATATATAATTATTTTTTAGAAGCAAAATGCTATATATTTCAAAGTGATAGTAACTTGGCAAAGTTGCAAATACAACAGTAAAATGAATGACCATTTAGCATTTAATGTATTTAACTAAAGTAGATACCATTAAAAAGACTGTGCCTGGGAAGCATTACTTTATTGAACAACCATAACCAAAATCTAGTGTTAACTAAAACAAAACTTGTTTTCTATACAAATAAATACATTTAGTTATTTTAATAAGATATTTTTATTTATTTAAATATTTTGTTTATTTATTTGAGAGACAGAGAGAGAGCATGAGAAGGGGGAGGGGGAGGGGGAAAGGGACACGCAGATTCCCTGCTGAGTGGGAAGCCTGATGCAGGGCTTGAACCTAGGTACCCCTTTAGTCAGATTTTTTAAAATAAATTTTCACATTTTTGTTATAAATGTGAAAATAAACTAGTTTTTTCAGTCATTTAAGTCCCCCCCAACTTTTTTTAAATAAAAGGAAGGCTGTCTGGGTGCTGAAATAACCACTAATAATTGACACATTTACTTGAAAACATCCCCAGGATGTATATGTGTCATACTTGAGTAAAAAGTTATATTAAAAATTATCACAAATCAACAAATCAGGAAATGACAGACGCTGGCAAGGATGCGGAGAAAGGGGAACCCTCCTCCACTGTTGGTGGGAATGCAAGCTGGTGCAGCCACTCTGGAAAACAGCATGGAGGTTCCTCAAAATGTTGAAAATAGAACTGCCCTATGACCCAGCAATTGCACTACTGGGTATTTACCCTAAAGACACAAACGTAGTGATCCAAAGGGGCACGTGCACCCGAATGTTTATAGCAGCAATGTCCACAATAGCCAAACTATGGAAAGAACCTAGATGTCCATCAACAGATGAATGGATCAAGAAGATGTGGTATATATACACAATGGAATACTATGCAGCCATCAAAAGAAATGAAATCTTGCCATTTGCGACAACATGGATGGAACTAGAGCGTATCATGCTTAGTGAAATAAATTAAGCAGAGAAAGACAACTATCATATGATCTCCCTGATATGAGGAAGTAGTGATGCAACATGGGGGCTTAAGTGGGTAGGAGAAGAATAAATGAAACAAGATGGGATTGGGAGGGAGACAAACCATAAGTGACTCTTAATCTCACAAAACAAACTGAGGGTTGCTGGGGGGAGGGGGTTTGGGAGAAGGGGGTGGTATTATGGACATTGGGGAGGGTATGTGCTTTGGTGAGTGCTGTGAAGTGTGTAAACCTGGTGATTCACAGACCTGTACCCCTGGGGATAAAAATATATGTTTAGAAAAAATAAAAAATTAAAAAAATTATCACTATATATAGTTCATAGTAATGACTTCTGAGTCTTCCATTGGATTTTAACAATAACATCCAAATTCCTTACCTTGTTCTACAATTTTTGGCCCTGCCTACCTCTCCAATGTCTTTTCTTACCACTTGCTCCCATTTCTCTAGTTTTTTTCATTTGTTCTCTTCCAAAGCACAAAGGTTTTTTTCCACCTGAGTGTCTTCACATAAGCTTTTCCCTCTTATTTATTGCTTGTCTAACTCTAAACACTGCTTTGTGGAGAAAGCAAGAGTTTTGTTTGGCCTAGAGTTGATGAAATTGGTTTTTTAGATTCATTCATTCATCAAGCATTTACTGAGCACCCACTATGTGTGAGACACATTTCTAGATTCTAAGTATACAACAATGAACAAATATACAAAAAACAAAGTCCTTACCCTTTTGGAAACTGTATTTTAATATGGAAAACAGGTAACAAAGAAGAAAATACATAGTATATGAGATCATGATATGTACTAAAGATAAAGTAAGGTCGAGAAGTAGAGAGGGAAGGTGTGTGTGTGTGTGGCTTCAAGTTTAGATACTGTGGCCGAGGAAGGCCTATGGAGTAGATGACATTTGAGCAAGGGATTAGAGGAGCTGACTGGGCCATGGAGATACCTGGGGAAAACCATTCCCAGCAAGGGAAGAGCAAAGGCAAATGTCATGATGAAGAAATGAGCAGGTTTATCTAAGGAAAAGACAGGAGGCCAACTGTGGCTGCAGAGGTGAGGTTAGAGAGCCTCATGGAGCATTGGTAGGACTTTCGACTTTGCTAAGTGAGATGGGAAGCCTCTGGATGGTTGTGAAAAGAAAAGCAACAAGACCTGACTTATGCTTCAATAATATCTCTCCAACTATGGGAAGGAATGCATAGAAGGGAGACCAACTGGGAGGCTATTGCAATAATCCTGGAAAGAGATAATGGTGGTTTGGGCTATAGTAGTACAACAGAGATCTGTAAGAAGTGATCAGATTATGAATATATATTGAGGGTACACCCAACAGGATTTCCAGATAGATTAAATGTAGGTTTTGAAAGGAAGAGAGGAGTCAAGGAGAGTCAAGAGAGGAGTCAACTCCAAGGTTTCTGGCTTGAGCATGTGTAAGAAGGAAGTTGCCAGCATTTAAGATCAGGGGACTTAATAATCCAGACTTCCAGCTTATCTCAAAACACTAGAAGAAGGTTATTGGTTTATAATGAAATGCTTGGTAATAATGTCCCTGTGAAAGACCTGATATGTTTCCCTTCAGCAAACACTAGAACACTAGATGGTCCAATGTATACTTGTATTTTTCACAAGACAAAAATCAGCTGGAGCTGGGAAGCAAATGCCCCCTTTGGAGCACTCTTCCTATTGTCTTAGACCTGGCCTTTTGGGCAATAAACAGCCAGCTTACAGCTTGACCCCTGCCCGAAGTTCTCTGATAAATTCACTGTCTTATGATACAACATACCTTGCTACTAATTCTGACAAAAGAAAGGAAAGGTTTTGACAAAGTATTTATTTTAAAACAGGTATAAAGAGAGCACCTATTATTCAAGTTTTCTCCTTGTCAAATCCACAGGGATTTAACAAGAACCTGTGACAGAGGTCCACCCTCTGTCTTCCTTCGTAGTGGAAAGAGAAGCCCTTAAAGAAAAAACCCTCTTCTGCATATTCTGACTTCATCAAATCTGAATCCCACTCACTTGACAGTCCATGTCCCCACTGCCCAATAATAAAGTATGGTACTGGACCATATCTGACTGGACCTGATTTCTAAACAACAGTGCTCTGGGACCCCGGTCAGTATGAAGGGACATTGGTTCCAGGCTGCTAATATCACCAACGAGCTTGTTGGCTGGTAAATTGCTTATCTTCTTTGGACTTCCGTTCCCCATCAACAAAGAATGGAGTTAAACTATAGTATGGTTTCTCCAGATCTATGTATGAACAAATATCCTGCTCTAGGTGGTTATTCAGTTTCATTTACATAAGGGTTATTGGCTTATAATGAAGTGCTTGGTAGAAATGTCCCTGTGAAAGACATGATGTTTCCCTTCAGCAAAAAAACAAAACAAAACAATGTACCCCTAAATATCTTGTTTTGTTTTGTCTATGAGGAAGTTCGGTTCAATACAATTTTCAATTATAACAAAACCATTTTTACCTCCGTATTTGAGTACAGCATTTTCCTTCATATTCATCCTAATGGTTTTGATTTTATTTTTAACTGCCCAGGTGTAGGTACATTTTGACTCTAGGCAACATCAAATGTTTTCCGAAAGGGGGTGGGGCAAGAGGTAAACATTGGAAGAAAAGGGCAGGAAAAGGAAAGTGATTTTTAAAAAAGTCTTTCCATCTGATATTAGGAAAGTCAGCACATATGCTTTGTGAAAGAGAACATATAAATATAAACCTTACAGTGCTGCCGCAAGCAGCTTTCTCTGAGGTCTACACCCTTTAAATGTTCTTTTTTTTTTTAAGATTTTATTTATTTATTTGACAGAGAGAGAGTGACAGAGCACAAGCAGGGGGAGTAGCTGAGGGCAAGGAAGAAGCAGGTTCGTCAAGCAGGGAGACTGATGTGGGGTTCGATCCCATGAGGACCAGGACCTGAGCTGAAGGCATATGCTTAACCAACTGAGGCACCCAGGTGCCCCTGAGGCTAACACCCTTTAAAAATTTGCTTTTAAATGGATAAGAGCAGCTATGAACAGTATGGGGCTATAGATTGCTAAGGGGGACAAGCCCTACTGAAAAATTCTTCCATGCAATCTCTTTCTCTTATTAGTTACGGTCATTTAAAGAAAAAATTGATAAATTTTTTGACCTGGATTAACTCCCTATAATAAAGAAGGATCAGGGCGCCTGGGTGGCTCAGTGGGTTAAGCCGCTGCCTTCGGCTCAGGTCATGATCTCAGGGTCCTGGGATTGAGGCCCGCATCGGGCTCTCTACTCAGCAGGGAGCCTGCTTCCTCCTCTCTCTCTCTCCCCGCCTGCCTCTCTGCCTACTTGTAATCTCTGTCTGTCAAATAAAAATAAATAAAATCTTAAAAAAAAAAAAAAAGAAGGATCAGTTTTGATATCAAGGAGAATTAAAATTTTTTTTTAAGATTTTATTTAAATCAGAGGCTTTAACCCACTGAGCCACCCAGGCTCCCCTTAAAAATCAGTAATCAGTTAATCAGTAACATAAAAATTATGGGTAAAGTAAGCATCAAGACAGATACTTTGTGGTAATAAATCAAAGGACACTCTATAAACCTGCATTCATAAAGGATCAGGGTATCAGTCCTCCTTTGGTACCATGGGAAAAGGCATATGCTTGAGGCTTGAGAAAGTCAGGACACCCAGGCTCCAACTAGTTTGACAACCTTGGGCAAGTCATGTAACCACCTTGGGTCTCACCTGTAAAATGAAGAAAATGTGGAGAGTACAGAGTCAGACTTTTTCATAACTGAACTCCACTTACTCAGTTCTGTCCCTTTGTTTAACTCAGGACTGAGCCCATATATACTGAATCCTGGAGACTACGAGGCTATTCTCTAGTATGCCCCATGCATTTCTTCCAACTGTTTCAACAATTACATTTATTCCCAAACCTGTTTATGCCTGTTGGATTTGTTATTGTAATTATATAATTTAATCAAATATTAGGTAACGTGATGAAATATGACAGTGAAGGCAGGAGTTGTTTTTATGCAAAAACACTAACACTTTGAGAAGACCTGATAAAAGCATATCATTTAAAATAGCTATCAAGGGTGCCTGGCTGGCTCAGTCATTAAGCATCTGCCTTTGGCTCAGGTCATGATCACAGAGTCCTGGGATGGAGCCCCACATTGGGCTCCCCGCTCAGTGGGAAGTCTGCTTCTCCCTCTCCCACTCCCCCTGCTTGTTTTCCATCTCTCACTGTCTCTATCTCTGTCAAATAAATTAAAATAAATAAATAAATAAATAAATAAATAAATAAATAGCTATCAAGGCAAATATGGGTTAGACAAATCTAAAAGAATAGAAAATAAATTGTTAAATCTAGAAGGATTCCTTCTTAAATCTTATTTCTACTTTAGCAAAATTGAAATAGGGAACCTAGAAAATGCAATCATTAAGGTATAATCAATGCAAGAAAAATATTAGGAAATTAAAATCAGCAGACCTATAATCAAAGAAAAGGCCTTGGTCCTACATCAAGGTTTCTACTGCAATGGGAGGGAAGTAAGAACCACAGCGAAATGTTGTAGAGGCTCCCATCTCTTATTTAAAACCAGATGAAACAGGCATTGATGACAACAAAAGTACTTCCCAGGAGAGGCTAGGGAAGGAGAGGAAAAGTGGAGGATGGGGTTAGGTTTGTGGGAAGGACAGGCCTACAGACACACAGATATCACTTTTGACAGTCTCACATGTCCCTGCCAGTCTGCCAGCTGAAGGGAGAATGAATCCATTTCTGGATCACAGGTTGGTCTCTAAGCTCTCAAGAAGTAAACATCTCTTCAACTACTAGAGTTAGTAGTTAAATTCTGCATTTGCTTCCTCAGTTTTTTTATATATATATTTGATAAATTACTTAATGAGTAATAGTGTATGTTGGATTTACCTGGGCAAAAGACATTGAGAATGAGAACACAGGATGATCTGGTTTCGTGAGAGTAAGACATGCAGAGCGTGAATAGTCCTAGGTAGAAATAATAGTTTTCAATGGCAAGACCAGGCCTGTAATTTTCTGCAGCACACCATGACCTCATGGTTTATATGAGGCCAACTCCATAAATCAAGCTTTACCTAATTAAAGATTCTTCTGCAGATCTACATTATTAGAACAAATAATTAAAACTGCCTAGGCAATAATACAAGCCAGATATGTTTACAAAAATGCTCTCTTTTCCCCTTAAACTCTTTGTCTCACTACCACTTACAGACCTTTCACATTTAGTAAATTATAGACTTAGAGCATTTCTTTCAGTCTGACTTCACTTTCAAGGAATTCTTCAATTAACTTTACGTTGCTTTAAGCTGTTCATCCAACGAGAAAACAATCTGTGGTTTCTGACTCCTTTGCGTGCCAATGGCTGCCATCCATGTTTGACTTTCAGACACACTGTCTCTTGAGAGCCAGGCTCTGTTTTCATAAAACCAGCCTGTTGTCATAGCATTTTGACAAGCACTATAGAAAAACAAGGAACAATACTCCGTGGTGGCTAAACTGAGAGAATTACCACTGCAAGGGTGACTGCACTGGGACATACATGACATCCACACCCAACCACCCGGCCTGAGCCAGAAGGTAACACATACTCCACTTTCATTTGTGACCTTTCCATTTTCAGGCACCATCTCTCTACCACCAATTCCTTTCTTTCCCCCTCGTCTTTTTCCCAAATAGCTAAAACACCCAAAACTCATGGAAGGGTATGGCTACTCTAAACAACACGTAAAAATACCAGTGAAAATCTAGGAAGCAAGAGATTACACTGTCTTTGCAATAGTTACAGCGCATCTAGTTATCAGATCTTCAGCCAAATAGTGTAATGAAAAAACATGAGCTCAGAGGTGGGCCCTCAGTTCAAAACTTTGAATTTTCTCAGACTCTGGTGTAGCAACCTCGATTCTCTGCCTCTTCAGGCTTACACACTAATAGTTCTGAAGAAATATTACTAAAAGTAATAACTGGGCAGGGGAAAATAACAATGAGAACAAATGACGGAAATAAATGATGAACAGATTATATAGATATATATAATAATAATAAATATATAATAATTAATAAATAATTAATAAATATATAATATATTTATATACATTATATAGATTATATAGATCTAGAATAGAATTTATAATAGATTTTCTGCCTATCATCCCTGAGTCACACGGAATGGAATTTCTTTCATTTTCCTTTCATCCTTGCTTAGTCAGTTTCTGGGTGTCTCTCACCTGAGTTCATTCTATGGAAGCACCTGTGAATTCAACAGAATAATAAACTGACAATGATATTTTGAAGGCCTCTTGGATAATCAAGCCCCAATACAAAATGCATATGTGGGGTTTCAAAAATCATGCTCAATGCTATTCCTTTAATGGGATGTACAACTCTTGAATAATAGGCCTTTCCACAGCAGAGGAATGAACACTGGGAACGCCATGCCATAGGCATGTAGGCAAAGCCAGGGGAACTAGAATGAATGCAAAGGCCATGTTCAGCCCAAGGGCTGACAAAAGACTCTGCACTGGTTCAGTATGAGATGGCAATGGATGGGAGGACCAATGGAAGATTTGCTCTTTTCTTACAACAGACCTGTGCCTTGACTCTGCTTTTAATGCTACTGCTACTGCACCTGAATCAAAAGATCTGTAGGATCCCTGAGAGACCCAAACTTATTCTAATGCTATTCTTTTCCCCTGTCTTCTTTTCTATCTTTATTTAAAATCCCTATGAGAATTTTATTATATATTTCATTTCCAAGCAATCAAAAGTTCTTTGTGGGAAAAAGATTAGTGTAACTATGTCTGTCTTGTGTCTTCTCCTTCCTTTTCTCTCTTCCTCTTTCATTCTCTCTCAGACACATGTACACACACACACACACATACACACACACACACACACATCTAGCAACCAAGCTATTTTTCGTTCTCTGTTAAAAAGATCAGAGTTTCGTGCTCACTTCAGCAGCACATATATTAAAAATTGGAACAATACAGAGAAGATTAGCATGGCCCCTGTGCAAGGATGGCACACAAATTCGTGAAGCGATCCAAAGATAGAGCCTAAAAGTAGTAGATCAGAAAAGAACAGAGACAATATACAGTAACAGTCACCTGATAGGCAATACAATGGCACTAAAGTCACATCTCTGAATAGTTACCCTGAATGTTAATGGGCTAAATGCCCTAATCAAAAGACACAGGATATCAGAATGGATTAAAAAACAAAACCCATCTATATGTTGCCTCCAAGAAACTCATTTTAAGCCCGAAGACACCTCCAGATTTAAAGTGAGGGGGTGGAAAAGAATTTACCATGCTAATAGACATCAGAAGAAAGCAGGGGTGGCAATCCTTATATCAGATCAATTAGATTTTAAGCCAAAGACTATAATAAGAGATGAGGAAGGACACTGTATCATACTCAAAGGATCTGTCCAACAAGAAGATCTAACAATTTTAAATATCTATACCCCTAACGTGGGAGCAGCCGACTATATAAACCAATAAATAACAAAATCAAAGAAACACATCAACAATAATACAATAACAGTAGGGGACTTTAACACTCCCCTCTCTGAAATGGACAGATCATCCAAGCAAAAGATCAACAAGGAAATAAAAGCCTTAAATGACACACTGGACCAGATGGACATCACAGATATATTCAGAACATTTCATCCCAAAGCAAAAGAATACACATTCTTCTCCAGTGCACATGGAACATTCTCCAGAATAGATCACATCCTGGGTCCTAAATCAGGTCTCAACCGGTATAAAAAGATTGGGATCATTCCCTGCATATTTTCAGACCACAATGCTCAATGCTCTGATGTTAAAACTCAATAACAAGGGGCGCCTGGGTGGCTCAGTGGGTTCAGCCGCTGCCTTCGGCTCAGGTCATGATCTCAGGGTCCTGGGGTCGAGTCCCGCATCAGGCTCTCTGCTCGGCAGGGAGCCTGCTTCCCTCCCTCTCTCTCTCTGCCTGCCTCTCCATCTACTTGTGATTTCTCTCTGTCAAATAAATAAATAAAATCTTAAAAAAAAAAAAAAAACTCAATAACAAGAGAAAATTTTGGAAAGAACCCAAATACATGGAGACTAAACAGCATCCTTCTAAAGAATGAATGGGTCAACCAGGATATTAAAGAATAACTGAAAAAATTCATGGAGACAAATGATAATGAAAACACAATGGTTCAAAATCTGTGGGACACAGCAAAGGCAGTCCTGAGAGGAAAATATATAGTGGTACAAGCCTTTCTCAAGAAATAAGAAACGTCTCAAGCACACAACCTAACCCTACACCTAAAGGAGCTGGAGAAAGAACAAAAAAGAAACCCTAAGCCCAGCAGGAGAAGAGAAATCATAAAGATCAGAGCAGAAATCAATGAAATAGAAACCAAAAAAGCAATAGGACAAATCAACAAAACTAGGAGCTGGTTCTTTGAAAGAATTAATAAGATTGATAAACCCCTGGCCAGACTTATCAAAAAGAAAAAAGAAAGGACCCAAATAAATAAAATCATGAATGAAAGAGGAGAGATTACAACTAAATACAAACAATTATAAGAACATACTATGAGCAACTCTATGCCAACAAATTTGACAATCTGAAAGAAATGGATGCATTCCTAGAGACATATAAACTACCACAACTGAACCAGGAAGAACATCTTCCTAGGAACATCAGCAAAGGCAAGGGAAGCAAGGGCAAAAATGAACTATTGGGATTTCATCAAGATCAAAAGCTTTTGCACAGCAAAGGAAACAGTTAACAACATATCAGATAAAGGGCTAGTGTCCAAAATCTATAAAGAACTTAGCAAACTCAACACCCAAAGAACAAATAATCCAATCAAGAAATGGGCAGAAGACATGAACAGACATTTCTGCAAAGAAGACATCTAAATGGCCAACAGACACATGAAAAAGTGCTCCACATCACTCGGCATCAGGGAAATACAAATCAAAACCACAATGAGATATCACCTCACACCAGTGAGAATGGCTAAAATTAACAAGTCAGGAAAAGACAGATGCTGGTGAGGATGCAGAGAAAGGGGAACCTTCCTACATTGTTGGTGGAAATGCAAGCTGGTGCAATCACTCTGGAAAACAGCATGGAGGTTCCTCAAAAAGTTGAAAATAGAACTACCCTATGACCCAGCAATTGCACTACTGGGTATTTACACTAAAGATACAAACGTAGTGATCCAAAGAGGCACATGCACCCGAATGTTTATAGCAGCAATGTCTACAATAGCCAAACTATGGAAAGAACCTAGATGTCCATCCACAGATGAATGGATAAAGAAGATGTGATATATATACACAACGGAATACTATGCAGCCATCAAAAGATATGAAATCTTGACATTTGCAACGACATGGATGGAACCAGAGGGTATCACGCTTAGCGAAATAAGCCAAGCAGAGAAAGACAACTATCATGATCTCCCTTTTATGAGGAAGTGGTGATGCAACAGGGGGGTCAAGGAGGTAGGAGAAGAATAAATGAAACAAGATGGGATTGGGAGGGAGACGAACCATAAGTGACTCTTAATCTCACAAAACAAACTGAGGGTTGTTGGGGGGAGGGGGGTTGGGAGAAGGGGGGTGGGGTTATGGACACTGGGGAGGGTATGTGCTATGGTGAGTACTGTGAAATGTGTAAACTTGGCGATTCACAGACCTGTACCCCTGGGGATAGAAATATATGTTTATAAAAAATAAAAAATTGAAAAAAAAAAAGATCAGAGTTTCATAAAGCATCATTCTTTCTTTAAACTGAAAGTCATTGGTCCTATTGAATTATCTTCATGTCTATTCTGAGATTTAAAAAATACTAGCATCCAATATACTTGTTGTAAAATTTACTAATTTGTTCAAAGCACTGCTTTATGAAGGGCCAGCACTTTTCTAAATGGGGTCATAATGCAGATCTTGCTTCAAACTCAAGAGCTCAAGAGCTCTTCTCCTTCTTCTTTGTTCTTTCTGACACTTAGATTCTATGAAAAAAAAATTATAGAAATTTTCTCTCCAATAAGGCAATTTTGAAATTTGGGAAAGAGCTCCTTGTCTCCTGGAGCTTTTTGCATAATCCTGTGTACCATTAGCTTACTTCTTGGAGTGAAGATGGTAAAGATGCCTAAGTTGAAGGAAACAATCGACCAAGAAGAACGTAGTTGAGGACACAAAAACCTAAGTATCATTTCATAGCAACTCCAAAGAATGAGCTTATTATGTATAATGAGAGTTCTAGAGTGTGTCACCAGAAACTCGAGTTCTTTTAAATTTTTATTTGATGCCTAGAACAGCAGTGACACTGGAATGACCATGTTCTCCAATTTTGTAGGTGAGAACAGTAAACTGGAGAAACGTGCTGTGGGATTTGAGGTCTAGGCAATGAAGAAAGATCAAAATAGTTTTTTTTTTTTTTTTTTAAAGATGGTATTTTAAGTCATCTCTATACCCAATGTGGGGTTTGAATGCATGACCTTGAGATCAAGTGTTGCATGCTCTGCGGACTGAGCCAGACAGGCTCCCCTAAAATAGTTCTTAGTATTAAGTATATAGCAGTATGTTTCCTGGCTTGGTAAACTTTAAATTCAATAATTAAAGATAAATGATTAAAAAATGTAAGACTATTTGAAAAAATGTTATCAGTCATTATTAATTTTTAACCTACTGTTCCTTCTGATGAGAGTAAGGTCAGAAAGGCTACCTTCTGAGGTACCTGGTGGCTCAGCTGGTTGAGTGACCACTTAGTTTCAGCTCATGTCACGATCTCAGGGTCAGAGATCTAACGCAGCCTGTCTCTGCACTCAACCAGGAGACTGCTTACAGATTCTCTCTCTCCTTCTCCCTTTCCCCCTCCCCCAGCTCATTATCTCTCCCTCTCTAAAATAAATAAATAGATGGATCTTTAAAAAAAAAAAAAAAAAAAAAAGGAAATGCTACCTTCTGGTTAATTTAGGTCTTTAGGTTTTGGCAAAAGATACCACTGTATCTGTAGCCCTCAAATAAGAATGGCCAAAGTAATGCTGGGTCTCACATGATCTATTTCAGACCTTCAAACCACCCAGAGCCTGATGGATTGATTCTGTTTCTATGCCTCTGGCATCTATCGTCTTTTGGAAGTTCAGTGATTATAGAGGGGATATTTTGGTTTTCTACTGTAAACTTGTACAGATTTTGAACTTGGGGAACTTACAGCTTCTGGCTATAAACTTGTCTTCTACTAAGAAACCACAGCACTAGACCATAAGTGACAGAATCCAGTTTTTAGGGTAACTGCAAATGATTTATTTGCAGAAGAGGAAAGTGAATCACAAAGAATGATATGAAATAGAAAGTGTCAGAGTAATAAAATAAATGAGGATACAAGGGTTTTAAAGGTTTGCAGGGAAATGAAGACATTACATGCCACAAAATTTTATAAAATAAGATTACAAGGTATATGATATGCTAGCAAAATTCTTGATTATAGTAAGGCCTTCCAGGGAATAAGAAAACTTGCATGGCTAATACCCAGGATGACTACTGAGTCAGAGATATTACTCAGAACATAAAATGTCATAAAATATATAGAGATTTCAAGCCAGTTTCCTTATTCCACACTCTTGTCCTCAATCTCATGTTAGTCATTTCCTCTAAAAAACAAAGAACCACTGCAGCTTTCCAGAATTCTCTTCCATTAAATTCTAAGTGAATAACTAAAAAGAAGAAAATCAAATGAAAGTAACCCATGAAGTTAGATGACAACATAAGGAAAATTCTTACTCCTTAATGTTGTGATAACAGCTTGAAAGAAAGAGTGAATCACACTCATGAAAATACACATCAGCTTACATTTATATATAGTTTTAAAATAGAAGACTTTTAAATAGAAAAGGGATGAAAAGATAGTCAGTAGCTTTACTCTAGAATCCTAGAAACAGTTTTAGAGAAAAAAAGATCTGCTACCGCCTTTAAGGAGACCAGAATATCACAATTTAATTTGAAGTGGCAGATAACCCAAGGATTCTCAAGTTTCTTCATTAACTGACTCTTCAAAAATGATCTCAATATGCATGCTGCTGGTAATACAAAGTACATACAGAGGAATTTCATTCTTTGATTACTATGGTGCTGCTTCTTTTTCTTATTTGGTACGGTGGTGACAAGTAGATTTAGAACACATAAATAGGACACAGAGTTGAAAGGATGTGATGAGCTAACTAACAGTTACTAATAATGGGAGAGGTAGTTGTAGTACAGGTATGATTAACATTGGTCATTAGGAGGTGCTAAAAATGTCATCCAGCTTTACTGTTCTAACACATTAATTCTTGCAGGTCTGTATAATGTACACAGTGGGTCTCTCCAGCACTCAATTCATTTTTGGCTAAATTGAAAGTTAGATAGAGCCATAATTTAACCATTGTAAATACTGATTTTTAGTGATAAGACATCTTTAGAACACATCATTTTGACAAAGGAGAAAATAAAAATGAGCCTGGTATAGAAGTCTTTTATTAACAATTTTATGGTATGAAAGCAATTTTACTATATGTATTAACTACAATTTAAATAAAAACTAAAAAAAGTTTTATGATATATATAATATATATTATATATACACACACACACACACACATACACACCATAATATACCATATGGTGTATATATATATATACACGCACAAACCGTGAATTTGAAAAACTAAAAAACTAATAAAAACTCATTATAGGTCAAAATTAAACCAAGTCTCAGGCAAATACAAAATGGCTCATAAGGAAGCTGTGGACTATAATTAAATGGAGATTTCTGGATTAATATTTTAGACAAAACTAATTCTCACTTGGTCAGTGGATAACATAGACCGTGGTGTCATAAAATCTGAATCTGCTTCAAGAAGAACTACTAAGCAAAGGGATAAAAAAAAGTCTGCTTGATGAGTTTATAGCAACGTTTCACATATCTAAAATGTTAGGACAATTCAAGAGATTTCAGAAACAAGTAAAAGGATAAAAAGGACTCTTGAGCAGCCAAAATGTACAAATTTTATGTACTTCACATATTAAAGAGATTCCTAGTGTACTCTTCTTATTTCAATGCATATCCATAGGGCTGGGTATTTTAATTTCCTGCTCACAGAAGATCAGAAGCACCACTTCTAGGAGGGAGGTTGAATGGGGCACCCTCATAGAAGTCTGTCAGTCTTCACAGCTAGGAAATTAGAAAAAGTATAAAAAGATACACATTCAGCAGCTGTTTAGTATAGTGGTAGACAGACTGAAGTATCCAAAAGGGCCTGGGAGGATCATCACATACAAGAGGTGCTAAACAAATATTTACTGAAATGAAGTGGACTGAACGATGACCTTGGGTCACTGAAAAAAGTTTAAATTATGGTCAACATATGTTCTTTTAAAGAAAAGAAATGGAAATATTTTAGAAAAATTTTCACCAAATATATACTTTTAAAGTTTTGTAGCTTATGTAGCTTATGATTGGGGAATAACTTCCAAGTGTTGAGAATATTTTATTATCTAAAATCACCATTCATAGAATTCTAAAAAATGGAGGTTTTCCTCTAGTACAAATATTTTCATAACATATTTTTCTGAGTGTAATCTTTAAACTTATAAACTTAATAACAAAATGTGGAAATATGATAGAAAAATTGTAATTTACATATATAATTTAAAGTAAAATAAAAAAGTTCTTCCAAGACAGATTTTAACTCCATTAACTATAGGCCATACTTACTTTTTCAAGTAATCATCTTCACTAGTTATAGAATCAAAAATATTGTGTATTTAATTATGTAATGTAACATAAACTTGCTATAAATATTAACACATTTTATCATATTGGTACAAAGTTTTAAAATACATAAGGGCTACACAATAGTTTGGAACAGACAAATAAACAAGACAGATTAATACACACACACACACACACACGCACACGCACTTTCCTTACTATTTCCCCTTCTTTCTTCCATACATCTTTCTTATCAGGAGCTGGAGACAGCACAGAGGAAGATTGATTAGAGGAATAATGATTAAAAATTCTTAATTTCAGAGAGTCTAGAAAGGGAAATGCATATACAATTAAAAACAATAAAAGTGAATTATAACCTTCTAAAGATGCTATTACTGTTCTTATTCTCTAAAGTGTATTCTAAATTAAGTTAGTTCAGCAAAGCTAAACTTGTTTGTGTAGGACACTTTAGAGCTTTTACCAGATTAATCTTATTTGCACCGTGGCTCTTCAAGAATACTGATTACTGTTGGGGTGTCTGGGTGGTGCAGTTGGTTAATTGACTGATTCTTGATTTTGGCTCAGGTCATGATCTCAGGGTTGTAAGACTGAGTCCCGAGTCGGTTCGGTGCTCAGTGCGGAGTCTTCTTGGAATTCTCCCTCTCCCTCTCCCCCTCCTTCTTATGCTCTAAAATAACCAAATAAATCTTAAAAAAAAAAAAAAAAAAGAATAGTGATTGCTGTTTTTCTTAAATTTACTTGACTTCTGATAGTACAACCCTCAGAATTGGTGTTCCACAGAATACACACTGGGAAACATTGATGGGCACCATAACAGGGTTTTCAAAGGCTATGTCTCATTCTCATCCTTTTAATTCTGAGAACTGAATTCTAGAACACAGGGGGAGCCTCTGATTTTGATTTTCAACTCACAAATGATTATGACTCATGTTGTCTGTTGTTGAATCACAACTCAGGATGCCCATATGCTATGCATTTAATACATATTTATGGAAACAGACAGTACTAAATAAGTATCACATCAGCCCTCCTATTAGTGATTCTTGATCACCAGTGGTACTATTTTCCATAAAACAAGACATTGGTACAAAGTATAAAGTAGACTTCAAGTTCAAAACAGGAAACAGGATCAGAAAACAAATCTAAACTGAAGCTAGCTGGGAGACTGTTAGTATATCAAAAAGATGCATATATTGGGGCACCTGGGTAGCGCAGTTCTTGGGCATCTAACTCTTGGTTTCAGCGCCGGTTCTCCAGGTCATGGGATAAAGCCCTGCGTCGTCTTCTGCATTCAGTGAGAGTCTGCTTGGGATGCTCTCTCTCTTTCTCTCCCTCTGCCCCTTCCTCTAGTGATCTCTGTCTCTCTTTCTCTTTGTCTCTCTGTCCTCAAGCTGGGAAAGCCTTCAGACAAACCACAACAATGGAATTACGTTGACCTATAATGTTCGTTTCGGGTTTACGACGTAGCGATCCAACACTTCTATACATCACAAAATGCTCACCACAATTTTATTTGACAGAGAGAGCACAAGCAGGGGAAGCAGTAGGGAGAGGGAGAAGCAAGCTCCCCACTGAGCAGGGAGCCCAACCCTGTCTCTCAGACAAATAATCTTTTTAAAAAAAAGATGAGCACAAGTGGCACTTCCTTCCTTCCTTCCTTTTTTTTTTTTTTTTAAAGACTTTATTTATTTAAAAAAAGACTTTATTTATTTATTTGGGAGAGAGAGTGTGAATTTGTGCATTGTGGGTGGGCATAGGGAGAGAGAATCTCAAGCAGACTCCCCACTGAGTGCTGAGAGTGACCCTGGGGGTGGTGGTGGCTGTGCTCAATCTCATCACTCTGAGATCATCACCTGAAGGGAAATTAAGAGTTGGATGCTTAACTGACAGTCACCCAGGCTCTCCTAGGTGGTACTTCTTAATCAAAGTGATCAGGGTGATCTATTTGAAGTAAATTAACTATGTTCAAAAATCAGATAATGATTGGCTTGAGGTGTTAGGGATCTCACAGATTAAGAGAAAGCAAACTGGGCTATAAAAAACCTTGTTAGTGCATCTGAAAATAACCAAGGGAAGTGTTGTTAGAAACCTTAGAAGAAAAAAGAGAAGTATCAGCCTGTTTTATTCCCTTTATTCTCATGTCATGTTCAAACAATTTCTGAGTTGGAATTAGTTGCCTTATGTATATCCCTGTATATATATACATATATTATGATCAATAACAGGGAGGGCCTAAGGATATAAACAACTCTAGCTCCCAAATCAGATATAAAATATCATCCATTACAAATTAACAGGGCTATCTTAGAAATTTGGTTAGCATGAGTCAGATTAGAAAAACCATTATTTTTGAGCATTTATGTTTGAGGGACACACACACATCCACCCACACAGACATTCACACATCATTTCATTATTTCTTACAACTCTCAAGTATGGTTGAGATTTTACATTTGACAGTACTTCCTCTAACTAATCAGATGTTAAGTGATCAACTACTATGTACCAGGCAGTATGGCAATAGTGACAGATATAAAAATGAGTAAAACCAGTCAGTCTCTAAATTCATGGGGCTTTCAGTCTAGTGGAGGCAAACAGAAGAGGATACCAAGGCACAGAGAATTGAAGAGCCACTTTCTTTTCTATAATGTCAGTTATAGCTGTGGCAACTTTTTACCTCAATAATCACAGTATTCAGTATCAAGGACCATGAGAATTCTAGAAGCAATGAGCCTGAGATTGAGAATATTTAAAAAATATTATTCAACTACTTAGAAGGAACTTATTTTAGAAAAGAAACAAAAAGTATGGTCATTCTATTTTCTATTACTTATTTATTTTCTAATATTTATTTATTTAACTTCAAACAGTCTCTGCTTATTTTATATAATACAACTTATTGGCCTTGAATAAGATTGCTGTTAGAATTTGCTTCGTGGATCCAGAAACCAATCCATCACTGGTGTCTTAGTCTTGATATCAACTCATTTTATAATTGAGGAAAAGACATGTGTCTGTTCTGACGACAGTTTAGCTGAGCTGAAATTGAACTGAGTGTATGAAATACTTTATTTGGCATGGGGTGGGGGAGTCTAAATTCTTCCATAAACATCAGAACTTCTCCCAGTCTTTATAATATTAGGGAGGATTCTTATTTCCAGATGCTCTTACCCTTTACTAAGTGACATGTATTTTTTAAAAAGCTCCTTATTTTGGGGGTACCTTGGGTGGCTCAGGTTGTGAGATTGAGCCCAGTCTTAACCTGGGGCTCCGTGGAGTCTGCTTAAGACTTTCTCTCCCTCTCCTTCTGCCCCTTCCCCATCCCCACTTGCTCTCTAAAATAAATAAATAAATCTTTAAAAAAAAGAACAAAAGGGACGCCTGGGTGGCTCAGTTGGTTAAGCCGCTGCCTTCGGCTCAGGTTATGATCCCGGGGTCCTGGGATCGAGTCCCACATCGGGCTCCTTGCTCAGTGGGGAGTCTGCTTCTCTCTCTGCCTCTGCCTGCCTCTGCCTGCTTGTGTTCTCCCACTCTCTCTCTCTCTAACAAATGAATGGATAAAATCTTTAAAAAAAAAAAAAAAAAAAAGAACAAAAGACCGAAAAACTCCAGACTTTCTCCAACGTTATAAAATACTAGAATGCTGGACTTTTCTTTGGAAATACAAAAATATTTTGTTTGGTTTTGGTCTTTTAATGATATTAATGAGAAAACCAGAGAGATTCTTAGGAAAGAAAGAAAATAGCACTGAAATTAATTTATTTTTATGTAATTCATATATAGCAGAACTTACAAATAGTTGACAACATATTAAGTCTACCAGTTTCCTTCCTAGTGTAAAGATATAAAAGGAAAAAATAATTTTTGTATATTTTATCCTTTTAGAATATAAAAGACAGATGAAAGTATTAGAAATCCTAAAACTTCTATTTATTTTTAATTTTTGGAATACTTGAGTTAAAAGATACTAGTCACCCCTTTGCTTCCCACTCACCATTTCCTTCACAAAGGTTTTTAAAAGAAATAAAATTTAGCTACATGATTATTAATATGGGAATTATCAGAATCTAAGTATGAGAAAGTATCTCTACAATATATTTCCAAACACAAGGTAATTATTACTAAAATGGGAAATTCTTCATTTAAAAATATCTCTAATATTAAAATATTAAAACTCTCATTTAAAAAGTCATCCATCCACTCATTCACTTAACCAGAAGCAGAATGCTTTGCAGAATAGAAATTGTACCCACACTATATGCTCTTGGACCTATCATGTGGGGTCTATCTCTGGGTAGAAGGAACTTTGTTTTAGCCACTAAGTTTTTTTAACAGAATGCCAATGTCATCCTATCACTATTTCATTCAATAGTCAAGCTTCTCAGTCAGCAACAAGAAATGGCAATGTTCCATGGTCTTATCAGGATTTGCAACTATGAATATAAGGTATTTAGTTTAAAATTTTAAAACTGTAGAGGGGCAACTGGGTGACTCACTCATTAAGCATCTGCCCATCCCTGGGATGGAGCACTGTTTTGGGCCCCCCGCTTCATGGGAAGCCTGCTTCTCCCTCTCCTGCTTTCCCTGCTTGTGTTCCCTCCCTTGCTGTGTCTCTGTCAAATAAATAAATAAAATCTTAAAAAAAAAAAATTAAATCTGTGGAGATGGAAGAGATAACACAGTAGCAGAATCAAAGGGATACGGCATCTAACTGGTTGGAGTATTTTAAGCTATATCTTTTTGTTAACTTAATCTCTACTCAACAAATCTATCAATAGATCAATGTGTGTGCGGTTTGATGGAAAGACAAATATTCCCCCAAGGGAAAGCAAATTGCTAGGATTCATGACTCATCTACCTTTGCAGAAAGTGTACCAAACACAGACATCCTTCTTATTAGTGAAAAGATACAGAACATCAGAGAAAAGTTATGTGATGTTATGATGTCTTCTTTTGTCCCTCTCATCATACTCACTTTTGGAGGCTTCAATCTTCTATTATTATGGACTACAACCTCTGGTACTATCTCTGTGCCACAGAATCCTGGTTTTGTACTTCTAAAATTGTGTATTTTGCTTCCATTTGATAACTGTGTTTCAAAATGAACAAATACATGAGGACTTAAAACAGTAATTCAAAAGAAAAGCTCCCTCTGACGATGGTTTTTCCCAAGAGGTAAAGCAACCTTTTGAGGAATGTCAGATTTTCACCAAATACAACTGGAAAGCCACTACTCTAACCTTGGTTGGATTCTCTGACAAGTAAGTAAGTAAGCCCAGTCCTTTCTAAATACAATTAAATATACAGTAGTCCCCTCTTATCCACAGGGGATATGTTCAAGAGCCCCAGTGGATGTCTGAAATTGTGGATAGTATTGAACCTATATATACTGCCCCCCATGGATACATACCTATGATAAAGTTTAATTTATAAATTAGATTCAATAAGAGTTCAACAATTAATAAAATAGAATAATTATAACAATATATTGTAATAAAAGTTATATGATGTGGTCTCTCTCATAATATATCTTACTGTACTATACTCATCCTTCTTGTGATGATGTGAGATGATAAGATGCCTACATGATGAGACAAAGTGAGGTAAATGATGTAGGCATTGTGATGTAGTGTTAGGCTGCTCTTTACTTCTGATAATATGTTAGATAGAAGATCATCTGCTTCTGGACTTGCGGCTGACCCCAGGTAACTAAAAGCACAGAAGGTGAAACTACAGGTAAGAGGGGACTACTGTAATAACTCTTCTATTTCCTGAAATTCAAAAAGGCAAAATTCATGAAAATAGCTTTGAAATATAAGTTTCTCTCAATAGTGTTTTTTAAAAAGATTTTACTTATTTATTTGAGAGAGAGAGAGAGAGAGAGAATGAGAGAGAGCAAGCATGAGAGGGGGAAGGTCAGAGTAAGAAGCAGACCCCCCTGCTGAGTACCTGATGCTGGGGGTGTGGGGACAGGACTCAATCCTGGGACTCCAAGATCATGACCTGAGCTGCAGGCAGTTGCTCAACCTACTGAGCCACCCAGGTGCCCTCAATAGTGTTGTTGTTGCCTTTTTTTTTTTTTTTTCATATCAAAATATTTAGTTATATGTCCTTTCCCTTGTGTCTCAGGCCACCTTCTCTCTTTCTCTCTCTCTCTCATTCTGTGACTCTCGTTCCTTGCCTCCTAGACAGAATATACTATGGAGGTCATTGTTGTGGGCGAATACAGACTGAGAAATCACAAAAACAAAAGTTTACGTCATTTGATAAAAAAAATAATACTTTACCAAATGGAAAATTCCATGAAATGAATTGACACTCCAATCAGATGACTTACCTAAAAATAAGAGAGATAGAAGAAAGTAAGAACCTGGTGTCATACTTAATTCTTGATATACTAGATTCTAAAAAGACATAGCAACTATCTTAACAACTGATGGACAATCCAAAACAAACAGAAACTATACCAGGGCAGGAAACACCAATTCCTTCAGAAACAGTAATTGTTAGAAAGGAAATGGCAAACAGGGAGTGAAAGCAATGGGGAATGGAAGTGGGATTTACTTTCAAATCACTTGATTCTCATATATATTTTTAGCAGGCCTGTTTTGAAAATGTGAACACATATGTGTATAAAGGCCATAGCTAATCGGTGGCAGTGTATGCCTACCACTTTCTCTCCCAAGACCCCTGGCTACTGTCTTAAAAAGAGACTGTCAAAGCCACAAACTCTCAAATATCTTCACCTCGTCTGACTCAAGAAAAAGGTGCCACTGTATCAAATGCTACTGTAATTTCCTCTGTTGACTTTCTTTCCCCCTTAACACTTGGATTTTTTTGGCTGTTTGCTTTTTTATTTTCCAAAGTGAACACTGATATTCATGAAATGTGCCAGATTAACAACTGGGGGGAAATTAAGAGCTTGCTCTATCAAGAGAAATGGCCCAGTGTAGTGGAGGTGATGAAAATTTCTCTGACACTGTGCTTGTCTATATACCTTAGCTCTGACCCACAGTCACCCCAGCTCTCCAGTTTTCATGGTCCATTAATGCCTCTGACTGCTCAGGTTGCTAACATGGGTAAGCAGTCTTGTTCTTGCTTTTAATGCAATCAATATTATTACTACTACTGTGAGCTCTAACTTCCTCAAACTATTTGGGAATTTATATTAGCTGTTAGTTTGCCTTAGGACAACAGGAGAATAAGTTGAACTGAAAATGAGTCTCATATTCTTGAGTAATATTACAGGTTTCATTAAAATCTACTAATATCTTTAAATGGGAGGCAAAGTGTTGAGTGGGCAAGTTGAAACAGGCCTTACTCAATACAGTCTCTGCATTCAATCTGAATTCTCATTTAGGGACATTCAACATTTAATAGACACACAGCTTTCATTTTTCCTTCTCCATAAGTCAATGTTATTATTCATTAGCAACTATGATGAAAGTTTGGTGGATGCTGAAGCTAAAACTATCATAAATGAGATCTGAAAATCATGTCAAAGAGAGAAAAACATCTCCTCGTATTTATATAGGTATTCCAGGTTCCTGAAAGGTCTGGGTACTTTGTAATCCTTAATCATTAATTAATCTCTTTTATGCTCAGGGATTTATGAAACCATTTTGCTTCAACTAGGCAGATACCCAACAACTATTTAGTGCTGGCATTTCCTTTCTGTGCCCAAGCAAGACAATAAACTTTTCCTATCTAGAATTTATGACAATAAGGGAAGTAAAGCTAGCAAAACACATGTTAAATATTAATGGAAAAAGGAAGTACAACACTGAATGCTAACTGACTAATAATTACTCAGTAATTATTTGGAAAGATCACAATATTAGTCTCACAATTATTCCATCTTTGCTATTGTACTTCTTTTTGACAAAGACCAAAGTCTCTGCAGTTAGAGTAAATTTCCATCTTGAAATGGCTAGCACTTCCTGTAATTTCTAATCTCTAGAAGTGTTAGAGAATTGCAGGGTACCAATGACTGTAGCAACACATGGTAACAATTAGATGAAGGGTGCCCTGGCTGCATCTCACATGGAAATCTTGGAAAATTTGAGTTTGGGAACTTTGGCTCTTTTTTTCTTTGCCATGCACAGACTTTATCAACTGAGTCCTTATGGCATTAAAACATTTGGCACTGGCTCAAGTCTATGCTATTGCTGGCAGGAGATCTAATTGGGAAGCAGGGGTGGAGTAGTTACCTTTATCAGGAAAGACTTTAACTTTATGGAAAGGTTCTTTCCTCCCCACCGCTTAAGCAGCTTTACTGAAAGACTTTATCCCAGATGTAAGAACAGAGATTATCTTCAAGAGCAGCAACAACTTATTGTAATTATGTTAGTACAAAGATTGAGAAGGTGGAAATGGAAAATGTTTTGCTAACTTAGTAGATGAGAAGGGCAACATCCTTTATATAGGTCCCATGGCCAGGTTGTGCTGGGGAAACCAAATCCAACCCCTAATCGCCAGGGAGGTCTGAGTTTCCCAAACTGCAAGAAAATTAGAACCTCACTGCCTAGAAAACTAACAATCCCATGCTACACAATAACCAGTGAGTGAGAGGCCATGAGAATCTGCTCACCAACAGATACCAACAGACTTTTATCTCAGTGGCCACCTCTTGCCAATTGCTTGTTATCACTAGATGATAATATATCTATCTTTTTAAGATTATATATCTTTTACAATGATTCCTGTAAGTCCTACATTATAATTCATAACAATGACTGTCAAAGCAATAGGCCCATTTTGCCTATGCAACACTTTAGCTTCCCTCCATGAAGTATTTGTCGGATTTAAAGCACTTTGAAGGTTGGCCTTCAATTGCAAAAATAGCAATACCTGTATACATTATGGGCCAATTCTAGCCTTTTCTATGCCTTAGACACCCAACTGAAAGTAAATTTTGTCATTAACTAATTCCCTTCTTCATTATATAATGGATTTCTTACTAATTTCTAACTGGACTACTGCATCCTTTGTAATCTGGTTTCTCTCACTGTACTATCTTTTTTTCTTTTTTAAAGATTTTTATTTATTTATTTGACAGAGATCACAAGTACGCAGAAAGGCAGACAAAGAGAGAGAGAGAGAGGAGAAGCATGCTCCCTGCTAAGCAGAGAGCCCGATATGGGGCTTGATCCCAGGACCCTGGGATCATGACCTGAGCCCAAGGCAGAAGCTTTAACCCATTAAGCCACCCAGGCGCTCCTGTACTATCTTTTTGAGGTGCAGAATGTATAAGCATGGATCTCCAGAATTTGATATTTCTTACAAAATAGATCAGTGAACACAGTAAAAGATCATTTTTGTGGACATGCCACTAAGGCTGTGTTCTACATGGTTTTATAGACAAATGAAAATTTTAAGCAATATGATATTCTGATCTCAGAAAATAAAAGATAAAAAGGCTAAATCTGAGAGACTCAAATCATTGACTCAATTGGTCATGGAGAGAAAAGAGGAAAGTAAATAAAGGCCTTTGCAGCAGAAAATAACAGGTGATTTTTGCTCTTCTTAACCTTTTCAAACATCTGACAATAGGCTAATGAATACCAAGGACACAAGAAACATACTAAGTCAGGGAAAATTAGAGGCCACAAGACGGTGTAAATCTCATATAAAAAACACCAGCTAAGGCACTGAGAGAGCCAGTAAATAAATACTGAAAGAATTATGAAGGTGACTATTGCTCAGGTTTTGAATAAAGAGTATGTAAAACAAGACCAAAGAAAAAATATTTCAAAAACCAGTTTTCTTTGCTGAGGTGGGAGAGGGAGGCATAGAGAAAGGGACAGAGATAATTACAGGTTCCACCCCCAGAATGGAGCCCTATGTAGGGCTTGATCTCACATGATCTCCTCCTGATATCATGACCTGAGCTGAAATCAAGAGTCAGATGCCTAATGGACTGAGATACCCATGTACCCCCCAAAATCTGTTTTTTTTTAAAAAAATCCCTCATAATACATATTAGAGATAGCTCAATTTTAAGAGTTTGCAAGGGTGTAGTAATCCAAAAGTAATGCATCATGGTCTATCTATCAAGAATGCTTGCTTACTTTGACTGAGATGGTACAATTATTATTGGTTATCTGATTGAATACAGACTCAGGACCATTTGTTCTTAGCTTTAATTTCTTAACTGAAGCAGCAAACTCTAGGAGTCACTATGCCGAGGGCTGAGTGCATCCCAAGCTGGATTTTCTTGGGAAGAGAAGATGTAAGATAAACAAGCTGGATTTTCATCATTCCAAAGCTGAGTTTAATAATACAGAAAGGGTAAAGCTAAAAGTCTGGGATTTGAATGATAGAATTCATGATTATATAGAGAAAATATATTTTTTTAAAGGAGCCTTTAGGGCATAAAATTACAGATGATCACCTTATGAAAAGAGGTGAAAGGTGGGACTCAAATTTATCCCTCTATGGGCAGTAATGATGATAATGGGGAAGGAGGAAAGCAGTGTATTAGTTAAGTACATAACAGTGCCAATAACAAAGAAATTTAGGGGTTATTTAAGAAATGACTTATACAATGAAAACAACTCAAAGACAACAAAAACAAAATTTAAATAAGAGCCAAAGAACAGACGAGGGCTGGAGGAGAGATTGGTTCAGTTTAGTTTCTGAAGTTCAACAGGGGCAGCGGAACTGGAGCCAGTCTCTCTTACTGCCCTTACCCCTCAATTTCCCAAATACACCTACATTCCGTGCAGTTGATAACTAGGGCAAATGATTTCACCCAGGGCTTTCTGATCTAAGGTGTTGGTCTTATCAATTTGCTTTTCTCTTTTCTACTATTCATTCTTGTTCTGGTATATAAGGATTAAAAAAGCAATAGTGGGTTAAAGTCTCTGCCTTTGGCTCAGGTCATGATCCCAGGGTCCTGGGATTGAGCCCCGCATTGGGCTCTCTGCTCAGTGGGGAGCCTGCTTCCTCCTCTCTCTCTCTCTGCCTGCCTCTCTGCCTACTTGTAATATTTGCCTGTCAAATAAATAAATAAAATCTTAAAAAAGAAAGAAAGAAAGAAAGAAAGAAAAAGCAATAGTGGACATGGCAATCAATGAGATGCAGCTGGCCTGTAGCAAAGGGACTGTGAGTAGGAAGAAGCTGTATTTTGGAGGCAAGTAGAACAAAGGATTAGGATCTTCAAAGCCAAGGAAAGCTTCTCTCTGTGTTTTTCCCTCCTTTTCCCTCTTCCCCTTCTTGGGAAAAGATAGAAATTTCACAAAACACAAAGCCTTTCTGAATTCATAACAGTCTCCTTTTTCTCACGTTCAAGGGTGTTTATTACTACTGTTAAAATTTTACATGTATCTTGTTTTTATATTTTTCTCCTAAGAGCTTCAAAGAAGTTTATGGATTTTCATTAAAACAAGTATGCCTGGCCATAGTTATATTGATAAAATTTAAATTTAGAATGATCGGAATTTGATTTAGTAAATGGTTATTTTTCTAGGATTTGCTTTATTACACCATACACATATTTCCTAATCCAGTGGCTCTTAAATTTTAGGTTTCACAAGAATTCTCAGGGTTGTTTATTAATATGCATATTCTTTAGTCACATTTGATCATGGATTTATATTTATTTGGTCTAAGGTGGGGCCTTGGAACTTACATTTTTAATAAGCATCCAAGGGAATTCTTAAACACATACAGTGGGGATAGAGAGGCCCCACTGTGAGATTCTGTCCTAATCTGAGCACTCCAGCCTCCCAGGTTCAGTTTCTCCAAGACAGCCTATTTCTTAGTAACGGTAGTCAAGCAATCTTCTGGAGTTCACACTCATAATAAGTCAAAAATACAAAGTGAGCTATCTGAGAAAGCAAATTATCACCAGCAGGATTTCACTTTTAACAATGCAAGGTGTTATTAGCTATACAAATACAGGAAAGAAAAGGAGGTGCCTTGGTTTTAACTCCACTTCCCTGAATATGATGATGGTTTGGTATTATGAATGAGTTCATTTTTCTGTTCATGAGAGCTGAACTTTTATGGGTTTTCCATTTACAAATGCTGACTTCTGAGACTCTCTTCTGCAATCCCATGACAGCCTTGCAGAACCAGCCTTGATTTCCCAAATTGCAAGAAAATTAGAACCTAACTACTTAGAAAATAACTGCACAAAATCCAATATGGAATGGGTAGGAGGATATGAGAAGCTGTTTGCCACAAGACATCAATAATTCTTGCCTCTACTTCCTCAGAGGCTGGATCTCTCCCACCACTGGGAGAATCTCAGACAAGCTCAGAGCCAGAATTCTTCTTGACGACATGTTCCTCTTCTTTTTAACCTCCATATCCTATTTTTTGTATACTATTGTCACAAACCTCTTGTCCTCAGATCTCAAGTCCCAGCCTCTCTTTCTGCTGCAGCTTTCTTGGATTTATGATATCCTGCTGACTACTCTGATCTGGTATTAGAGGATGTTAAACTTGTGTCTTGCTTCTGACTTTATGACTGATCACACTACCCTCTCAAAAATCACCTGTGACTATATTCAATGGGGCTTTCTTAATCCTCTGTCTCTCCCTAGTATGCTTTTGGGTGATCTCGTCATGCCTTTCCTCCTGTTGGTTCTCCCCCCCGTGGTTTCAGTAACAACACAGTTCTCTTATGGGCACAGTGAGTATTTGATCTGCTTGGTATCAGTCCTTCCAACTCAGCACAACAGAAAATGAAAGATTTGTTTAGCCACAATATACACAATGTTGCTGAGCCCAAGGCGCTTCAGTTCAACTTAAACAAAATTTCCCTGCCTGATTTCATGCAAACCAATGTTAATCTACAGGAGCTGGACTTTACTTGGGGTTTAGGCTTTCAAAGAATATGTAAGGAAAAAAAAAAAAATCAAGTTTTGTTCAAAATTACCTTGAAAATCTCCTAGGAAGGTCCCATGCTAGAAGACAACATACCTTAGTAGGTATAACCCAGGTGGCCTTTTCCTCCAGCACTGGTACAGATTACTGTCTTTGGTTGAATACAAGGATGCTTATGAGTACAAAAGCTGGCTTTTGTACAACAGGATACATGTTGTACAAAACAGTCCACTGACCAAGGCGAGATGCTTACTCTGAGAGGGAACGTGGAACAGACACAGGCTGAGGAAAATCAACACACATCCCCTAACTCAGGTTCATTCCTAGTTATGGATTCATTGAATACAACCAGAATAGACTTGTCTGCACAATGCAAATTATGATTCCTTCTCTTTTTATATTCATTTGATGGGCAGGTATAGTTGAATTCAGGCAAATTTAGTGTTTATATGATACAACTCTACCAGACAACTTGAGTGCTGTTGTTCAATCAATATACAGATGCCTATACTCTTGACTTCTAGTGCCGCAAGGATAAACAAAGGATTGAGGCAGACATAATATCAAGTATGATGATCCACCTGAGAGAAATGAACATTTTTCTTTCAAAAATTCCCTGAGTACATAAAATCAAAGAAACTTGTGATGTAGTGGAAAAAGTACTATATATAGTGTCAAGAGACCAGGATGCCACTCCCAATTCTGACACATATTAGTTAAGTGAACTGGGCCAGTGTTTTTACCTCTCTAATGGGTACATGTACTAACTGCTTTTGAGGTTTACAAGAAAAACAGCATGTGAAAGCATGTGCCATAGTCACTGATACTGGTAGGCACTTGCTGTAGGTTTGTTTGCTGTCAGCCAGTAAACTGAAGCTGAGAGGCAAATTAGCCATATAAGGAAGAAAACTACCAGCACTGACAGTAGAAGGCACATAATAGGTGCTATGAAGTAAGTTAAGAGAGACATCAAGTTGATTTGATTAAGCCAGTATATAATTTTCTTGTTCTAATATTCTTTTATTTTCTCCACATGGTCATTGGTACAAAGTCCACTTATGGCTTCATAAACATTGGCTTAAAACAAAAATGCTTCTAATCAGATTTGGCAAGAAAAGGAGAGAAACATAGGGTGAGGTAAGCGTGAGGCTAGTGCTGAATAACAGGGATGGCAGTGCCTCAGTACATGAGTCACACAGACACCGAGCGGTACATTGCTAGAGATAATTTGCAGGTAAATGCTGCACTAGCCATTACGTCATCTCTCCTCTGCCCTTTCTTCATCAATCACATTGCCTAGAATCTGATGCAATCCAGTAAGAATGTCTGATTTACAGACAGCAAGAGAGCCTCAGAACACACACATACTCATCAGAGAAAGCAGTATGAACCCAAACTGAAGTTTCTGGAATTTCTCTTTGTTTAAATTGCCCTTTAGAGGGGAAGTCTTATGGGTGGGATATGTAACTACTGATTATGTTCTCTATCTAAAGGTTTACAGGACTAGACTTTATCATTTTGGACGAGTTACGCTAGCTCTGCGGGCCCCTTCTACATCTACCCAATTAGATGATCTTCAAGGTCCCTCTCAGTTGCGCAATTTCATCATTAAAAATTCAGGCCAATTACACAGATACAGTGGACAGATAAACATCTAGTTGTACAAGGCAGACACAAAATCTTATTTGTTCTCAGTTATACAGATCATTCAAGTTTTTGGCTACTGCTGTCCCAACTCTGAATGATGAGGGTGTGAAGCTCTGTATGAATCTTGTGAAAGCAGGGAAAAAGTGGCAGGTAGGAACTGGTACTTCTAGAAAATGTGAATGTTCATACCTGAGATTATAGGGACATTCTATCATACAAGCTTAAAAGCAAATGCTCATGGGGATATAATATATTAACACTTATTTTCAGTAGCGGCAATGGTTCAAAAAACAAGGAGTTGCAAGGGATGCAAAAAAAAAGAAGGGGTAGAGGAAGAGCACCCCAATCTCCAAATAATTTGTAACTTAAGAAGGATGCCATAAACCAAATTCAGGGCCAGTCAGTACATGATTTATCCAAGAGATAGCAACTTGAGAATTCATATAACACCAGTTCCATAGGAAGGAGGAAGTCCGTCATTAGAGACCAATACAGAGCAAAGAGGAGGTGGTCAGCCTCCAGCAAGTCTGACCCATTATAATGCTTTCCACTGTTATGGCAACACACTTTTTCAAAGCTGACTAATGCAAACAAACACTCAAGAGACCAGTCACGGGAAGATTCGCAATGGAATGTCCAGAGAAGGGTGTTTGCAGCAAAATTTGGGACTGGGGGAGAATAGATAAGCCCAGTGGGGATGAAAACCAAATGCCTTGTGGTGCTTTCTCTTACAACCATCACTGTGTGGGGTCCCCACCTTGCATGCTGAGTGGCAGGGGGCAGTTTCACCCCACAGCACCTGGAGCAGCATTCAACAAGGGTTCCAGCCCTTTAATTGTTCAGCCAAATGATTTATAAAGCTTGGCAGCAAAGACAAGATAGACTGGTTTACATTCAAAGGATTCAACTTGCAGGTATTCTGAAAATCTTGGCTACATCTTTAATGAGCACTGTTCTCCTTGGGAAGGGAGACAATAGAAAGGGAGAAGATGTGACCTGCCTGACAAGAAAACGGGACCCAGCTAGATGGAACATGTTTCTCCACTCTTTCCCCACTATCATTTACCAAGGCTTTGGTTGACCTCCTTCTTTCTTACTAAAAGCAATCAGACAAGTACATTCTATTCTTTCTTTACCTAGTGTAAAATCCCAGAATCATTAACATATTCTCATACACTGGACTCAGTTGGTTTGTTCTGATTGTTTACTGGTGATTTAATCTTTTGATCAATTAGGGTAGGAATTAGCCAACTTTTCTCCTAGAGAATATAGTAGATATTTTGTGGACTATATCCTTCCTTTCTTCTTCTCTTTTCTCTTTCTTTCTTTTCCTTCTTTCCTTCCTTTCTCTCTCTCTTTCCCTCTCTTTCTTTCTGACTATATGGTTTCTGTTGCAGCTACTCAACTCTATCATTACAGCACAGAAGTAGCTATAGTTTTTATGTGAAAAAAATAAGCATAGCTGTGTTGCAATAAAACTTTATGAAAATAGGTGAAGAGTTGGATTTGGCCTGCATAATTTGCTGATTGTTGAACTAGTATGTATCCAAATAGCTGAAAGGTGATAAAATAAAAAGGTACTACCAAATTTAGCACCACTTAAAACAACTTATTTATTAAAAGATTTTATTTATTTATTTGTCAGAAAGAGAGCACAAGCAGGGGGAGCAGCAGGCAGAGGGAGAAGCAGACCCCCTGCTAAGCAAGGAGCCTGATGCAGGACTTGATCTCAGGACCCTGGGATTAAGGCCTGAGCTAAAAGCAGAGGCCTCTGCTCGGCAGGGAGCCTGCTTCCTCCTCTCTCTCTCTGCCTGCCTGCCTACTTGTGATCTGTCAAATAAATAAATAAAATCTTAAAAAAAAAAAAAACAATGTGTGTGTGAGTACTTATGTGTATGTAAAATACACGGTGATTCAAAAGAAACTGAACACTTTAAAAAAATCTAACACTCAGTAACTAGATTATTTTATTAAAAATGTAGTTTGCACTAAATTTATCAAGTTACCCTTACAGGTGTCTTGCCATAGGGCAACTCCAGGCTTTGACTACAGGTTTTGACTAGTTACTAGTTGACTAGTTACTGAGAAATGTATTTCTGAAAGGGTTCAATTCTGTTTTAACCAGCCTGTCTATTATTTGTGTACACATTATAAAATACTTTAAATGATAAACACTAAATTATAACCAATGGTTATTCCTGGAGTATGGGGCAGGGGGTGTTAGAAGTTTCACTTTCAGCCATGTTCTTTGAATTTTTTACAAGCATATATTACTTTGTGAATAAAGAGGTGTTTTGTTTTTCTGTCGTAAAGAAGTGTTATAGGTAGGCAATCTGTGGTACTGCAATTTAGAACTATGTCTTGACTTGAATCATCTACTGAGGCTTTCTGTAACTCCCTTCTAAATATAGCATTCCTTGCTTTCAAACTTTCACCTGCTTTTATTTTCTTCCAATTCTCTTTTCCCCTCTGTTGACTCAGCCTAGCAGCAGTAACACATATTCTTAGATTTACAGCTCACATTCACTCACCAGGAGATGCCAATAAATATCTTATGAAGTTCCTAACCTAGTAGGAGAGACAGATAATAAACCAGAAAAACATAAATACACAAGTTATTTTCATATTGTGGTAAATTCTCTGAGGGGCAGGGTAATGAGTAAAGCCCAACTGAGAAAGTTACATTTAGGTACAGACCTCAAGGATAAGAAGGAGGCAGTCTTGTGAATTAAATTCTAGGCTAAGTTTAAAGTTATCTGGTCTTGACGCTTAGTGTTTTCATATCCTGGTTACACATTAAAATTAATTGGGGGTGGGTGCCTGTGTGGGTCAGTGGGTTAAAGCCTCTGCCTTAGGCTCAGGTCATGATCTCAAGGTCCTGGGATGGAGCCCCTTATCAAGGTCTCTGCTCAGCGGGGAGCCTGCTTTCCCCCCACCCCCGCCTGCCTCTTTGCCTACTTGTGATCTCTGTCAAATAAATAAATAAAATCTTTAAAAAAAAAAAAAGTAACTGGGGCACTTCAAAAAATACTGATGCCTGGGCCCAGCTAGGAGCCAGTAACTCTCTGAAGGTGGAGTCTGGTATTGATTGCTTTTCCTCTTCTTTTTTTCTTTTCTTCCTTCTTACCTGCCTACCTTCCTTTTTTAAAAGCCAGGACTGAGAACTACTGTTCTAGAGTCTAGACACTTCTATACCAGCATAAACAGAGTCCTTCAGAGATTAGAGGGATGCAACTATCGTGAACCCAAACTATAAAGTTTCAGAATGTGTGGGGCTTTTTGGTTTTAATCTAGCAGGATTAACTGAATGCATTGTTTGGTGAGGTGATGAAGCCCTGGGGTTTCTCCCTTTACTGCTGAGCAAGACACCACAGAAACACCCAGATCCTTTAATTGGGACCTTTTGCCTGAGCCTCTGGCAAATTGTAAAGCAAATGAACCTTCAAGTGTCAGACTTCTTTGATGTATTTAGCAAAGGGCTCACTGAAAAGGCTAGACCCTGAGCTCCTCCCAGACCAGCTAACAGATTCAAACCTGGCTGAACCAGATAAATTCCCATGGTAGATTTAGCTTATATGGTATTGTAAGGGTATACATGTTCTCATATTTATATGCCTCCATCCACCCAATTCTAAATAAAATTGGTAATAGATGATAAGGAAAGTAAGGGTCATTAGAATTGTTGATAATCTTCTAAATAATTTTAGGCAGTTGTTGAAATTTCTTTTCATCCATTCATCCATTCATCCACCTATCCATCCATCCATCCATCCATCATACACCTACCAATGTACACATACTCTGTACCTCCCATTGTGGTACATGGGATATATATGCCTCCCATTCCAATGGGAGAGAAACACAAGTAAGAATCATGTTAGAATGTGACATGTGCTGTGAGACAGCGTTCCCATCCTTCCTATTATCTCTGTACCTTGCAGAGGTATCTCTTCTACTGTGTAGAGCTCATTTCACTTTCTATGATTTGCTTCAATATGTTTTTCAACTAAAGCTCCCTAAAACACAAGGACTATCTAAGTCTTTATCTTCAATACCAAATATAATTCATGGCATAAAGTAAGCATTTCACAGCTGTAAACGGAATCAAATAACAGATACTTAAGAGAGATGTAGATATAGAGTGGAAGAAGGTCTGTGGGAGTCAGGGAAGGCTTCGAAGAGGAGTGATATCTGGGATGAACCAAAGGATGAACCAAAAATCTGGTAGAGGTTTCCTCTGGGTATGTGTTTGGATTTTGTTCCACGGCAGTGGAGAACTACTCTTGAGTTTCTAAGCTGAAGGGAAAGACAATGTGATAGAATCAGATTTGGGCCTAAGAATAGCCTCTCTGGAAGCATTATGGGAAGTGCAATGGGAGGGTGGGAAAGCAGCAAGTCTGGGGGCAGGGAAGGTCGATAGGGAGGCTGCGATACTGCACTGTTGGCAAAGATGGATCCAGAGCAATTCAGGATGTTGACTTAACTGACAGGATGTAGGGGGCTGGACTTCATGGCATGTGTTTTCCATACTCATCTCACTTCTGAGTTCATCTATTTCTCTTTTGGTCAGATGCCCTCCTTTACTATTGCTGTGAGAGAAATTACTTTGTCCTGTCCTATCATATATATTGTTGAGATAACCTAAATCTTCTGTGAAACCAAGTGGAGACATATCTATCTGTCTGTCTGTCTATCTATCTACCTATCTATTCATCCTAATTAATTAGATACAGTGGTCCAGAGGGAGAGAGAAGTTTGGGCTTCCTACAAGGATGACAGGAGAATGGTGGGGTCATTCATTAGCCAAAGCGTGGACTAGGGCAGAAGAGGGGTGGTTTGGGAGAAGAAAATGAGTTTCATTTGGGCATTCAAGAGGAACTGGTCAGAAATCAGTCAGAAATATTGGCTGGTGCTCAGAAAGTGTGAGACACAGGTTTGAGAAATGGAAGCATTTACATCACTACTAAAGCCAGTGGTGTACTATTAGGCTAACTGTTAGAAAACAAAATAAAACAAAAAAGGCAAAAACAAAAACAAAAACCCAAACCTCCCGGATCTGCAGCATTTACTGGTATCTGTGACATAATTACTCCTACCTTGGTCAATTTCAAGCTACCAACCTGATGGTCAATGAACAAAGAATTGAGAAGAGATGTGCATAACATGTCCTTAGGAGCTGACTCCAACATACCAGTGGCTAAGGCCAAGAATAAACAAAATTATCTGATAAAACGAAGAGCAAGAGAGCTGAGAATAAAACTCTGGGAAGTACGGATATTTAAGAAATGGAGAGAAGATAAGTCAGGAGAGGGGTTTTAGCAAAAGTAGTCACAGAATTAGGAAGCAAAAGGAGTTAGAGAAGGTAAGGAAAGAAAAAATTCAAGATAGACAGAGTGATCTATAGCGTTAAATGCTGTTGAAAGGAGAAGATAAATGAGGGAGAGAAAGAGTACACTGGGTATATCTATGAGGATGTTGCTCATGACCTCTGTGGTGGGAGCCCAAGCTTGAGCTGAAGAATAAATGAGATATAGACAGGGAGGAGATCCTACTGGAGGAAGGAAAGGACAGATACAGGGAAGGGGCTAGAGGACAAACTGGGTATGAGGAGGTGGAAGAAATTTAAGGGAGCTTTCTCCTTTTCCCCATTCTTATTTTTTTAGATTAGCATATAATGTATTATTTGTTTTAGGGGTACAGGTCTGTGATTCATAGTCTTACAGAACACATGGCACTCACCACGACACATACCCTCCCTGTCTATCACCCAACCTCCCCATCCTCCACACCCCCCTCCATCCAGTTACCCTCAGTTTGTTTCCTGAGATTAAAAGCCTCCTATGGTTTGTCTCCCTCTCTAGTTTCATCTTGTTTCATTTTTCCTTCTCTTCCCCTATGACTCTCTGCCTTATTTCTTAAATTCCACATATCAGTGAGATCATACGATAATTGTCTTTTTCTGATTGACTTATTTCACTTAGCATAATACCCTCTAGTTCCATTCACATCATTGTAAAGGGCAAGTTTTCATTTTCTGATGGCTGCATAATATTTGTAATGTCTCACTGTATATATACACCACATCTTCTTTATCCATTCATCTGTCGATGGACATTAGGGCTCTTTCCATACTTTGACTATTGTGGACATGGCTGCTATAAACAATGGGGGGCATGTGCCCCTCTGGATCACTACAGTTTTATCTTTGGGGTAAATATCCAGTAGTGCAATTGCTGAGTCTAGGGTAGCTCTATTTTCAACTTTCTAAGGAACCTCCATACTATTTGCCAGAGTGGCTACACCAGCTTGTAGCCACTTTCCTACCAATAGCAAAGGAGGGTTCCCCATTCTCCATATCCTTACCAATATCTGTCGTTTCCTGATTTGTTAATTTTAGCCACTCTGACTGGTGTGAAGTGGTATCTCATTGTGGTTTTGATTTGTATTTCCCTAATGCCAAGTGATGTTGAGCACTTTTTCATGTGTCTGTTGGCCATTTGGACGTCTTCTTTGCAGAAATGTCTGTTTATGTCTTCTGCCCATTTCTTGATTGGATCATTTTTCTTTGGTGCATTCTTGTTAAGATGGAAAAGCGAACATGTTTTTATATGAGAGAAGGAGATGGTAGAGAGAAAAGGGGAGGCTGAAGATACATGGGAGAGAGGGTCAACCTGAAGATGTCTGTCCTAGAGTAAATCAGCAATCATGGTTAAGAATATAGATTATAGATGAAGTGGAGTCACCTTGGGTTGAAGAAGGAACTCTCTTTTCTTTGGAAATGGGATATGAAGGGATTATTAGGAAAATTACTAGCTTTGAGTTTAATCTCCCTTTCAATAGCCCAAAGAAATCTCAAAAAGTTATGTGATCAAAAGGTATTTAGGAGATAAGAGGAATATGAAGATGATCAAAGATCTATACAAGCTATAAAAGAACTGAGCTCTATAAAAATATGAATAGGCTGCATTTTTCTCTTAGAAAAGTTGTGCTACCCACAAGTCCTACTTCCCATGGTAACTATGTTAAGTAAATGTCTAATCCAAAAAATGCACATTTTTTGGATAAATATATCCAAAGATTTTTATAAAATATGATATATCTATATAGATAGATAGATATATATATCTCTTTTCCATTCATAAAATATGTTGGTCCACACACATTTAAACACATGAAAAATGGATGAAAACTTATCCAGCTTAGTGAAGATGTTTTCAGTAGGCTACCCTTTAATTACAAAACATCACAAGAAAATACTTTTAGATCCTAAATCTAGGCAAGATTTATCTTTTACAAAAGTGTATTATTTTATGGAGCTAAGTATAATTTTTTAGATAGTAACAGATCCTGTTTATATTAAATACTCTTGGAACGATCCAAAATGTTATTCCCAAATCTTAAAAGACAGCATGCACTTCTGCAACAGACAGAAAAAATACTCTGAGTAATATAGTAATGATTCTGAGTATATATAACATTAACTGGTTTCAATTCTATAATGTAGCAAGAGCCTGGAATGACACTTGTGAAAAATTTTATTTGACTTGATTTTGACTCAATGTGGAAAGCCCGAGCCCATTTTTTCAAACTGATTTTCTTCAGGACACATTATATTTAATTTACATTTTAATAAAGTTTGTGTAATAAGAAGGTGCCCTATGAGTTAGGTTGCCAGATAATGGCATTCCAAGGGTTATTAAAACTCTGTTACCTCATAGTATTCTTATTTTATCTTTTCATAAATATTCTCCAATTTCATAGCTGTGCAGAAAGTTTTTAACTATTAACAAATCTATATTTCACTTTAGAAGAGTTAACAGTAGGATTACTGAAGTATTCTTCTTTTGCAGAGCACCCCGTTATCCTTGCTGCTTAGGCCCCCTTCACCCTCTCCCCTCTTCCCTCAACCTACTGTAAGAATTACTGGGGAGCGGGGTCCTGGCAATTTTGAAAAAGATCTCTAGGTATTCTGATATGTAGCTAAGATTGAGAAACATTCAGGTATGAAAAAGAACAATGGACTTGGAAGACTTAAACTCAAAACTTGCATTTGTCACTTCAATGTGGGCTTCATGTTCTCAATATAC
Source organism: Mustela nigripes (assembly GCF_022355385.1). NCBI lineage: Eukaryota > Metazoa > Chordata > Mammalia > Carnivora > Mustelidae > Mustela > Mustela nigripes. Next base: position 171,583,078 of record NC_081558.1, read on the forward strand.
TTGTGAGGATTAAATAAGAGAACATGTAATATCACTTCATATATTTTTAACGATGGGAATATTTCTTGGAAAAGTTATTATATTCCTAAATTTATTCCTAAAAATCTCACTGGGGACATTCATTGACTGCTCTAAGCCTTTGGAGAGATATACGCCCCTGCAAGTACGTATCACAATTTACAAATACGTGGATCAGCCATTTGAAATGGTCATACTTGTTTCTAATGTGAATATCCTCTCCTTAAATAAGAAATGGTCTGCTTATTTGTACAAGAATGAGAATATTCTGCTGCAAAACTAGGGAGTATATTAACTGCTTTATTGAGCGTTAACATGGGGTGAATGCTTTCTTGGTTTTGCATCTGAAAAGCTCTTTTAATTTTCCTTTGCCCTTATGGGAACTCATAGACCAAAGTACTTGTGTCTCTTGCTGTTTGGAGATATTTCTTGAGTACTCTTTTATTTCCTTGTTTCTCTGCCCTTTATTTTTAGCCACTGTTTAAGCTCCTGGAGGGAAGGCACATGCTTTATACTTTTTCCAACTCCCCTCTACTTAAAGAAGGACTCAAAATGTAATTAACTTTTTGGATAAAAATATTTAGAGACATGTGCTTGTTCCTATTCCCCTTCTTCATGGAATTACAGAAAGATAGTATCTTTTACAAACATGGATACATGTTTGTATTTATTTTTTCCTCACTTTTTTGGTTTTTTTCTCCCTTTGGGCATCTGACAGGAAACGGATTTTCAACTCTGGCTGTATATCAGAATTACACCAGGAAGCGCTGGAAAAATACTGATGCCAGGACATCACTCCCAAAAATCTGATTTAATTGGTTTTAAGGGGAACATAAGCAATGGTATTTTTAAAAGCCTCACCAATAATTCTAATTGCAGCCAGGGCTAAAAATCTGTTGGTGCACATAACAGGTTTTCAATGTTGATTTGAATTTGTATATGTTGATTTGAATTTGAGAGGACGTGTGACTGGGATTAGGGGGTTGAACACTCCCTGCTCACTTAAAAAAAATTTTTTTTAATTTGAGTATGGTTGATACACAATGTTGTATCAGTTTCAGGTATACAGCAGAGTGGTTCAATTTTTCTATATGTTATTATTACGCTTACAAGTATAGCTATCATCTGTTACCATATGAGGCTATTATAACATTACTGACAATATTCCCTATTCTCTGTCTTTTATTCCTAGACTTATTCATTCCATAACTGGAGGCTATATCTCCTACTTTCCTTCATCCATTTTGCTAATTCCTTCCCGTGTTTACTTTGTTATCTCTTCAGATCTTAGCAAGTGCCTATAAGGTCTCATATTAAGTTTGGTGGGATGGTAACTGGGTGGGTAAATGAATCAATGTTAAGTTCTCTAATATACCATGGTTCAGCTGTGGTTGCTAATTCAAATTCTGATATGGAAATACAATGTCTATATCTGTTTTTGTCTTTCTCTTCTCTCTTGACCAACTTACTCACTTTACGGTGGAAATGCCATTAATGCATTTCGTTCATCACTGTGCATCTAAGTGCTTAACGCAGTATCTGGTATGTAATAGCTGCTTGGAAAAATATTACTTCAATATATTTCTTTCCCTCTCACATCCAAACATATAAATACAAATACAGAGTTGCAAAAATAATCGTTTTATGAGATTTTAAGATTCAGCCTTACTATTACACCCAGAAATAAACCACAGGCATTACTGCTCTCATTGGATATGATTGACTCTTTCGCTAGTAAGTAGGTGCCAAGTACTTGAGAACTATTCCAGTTTCTTTATTCACCTGGAATCAAAAGACTGACTATGTATAGTAATGAGTTTCAGTAAAACTAGTCTGAATAAGTAAAAGCTTGTTATTTCTACTTTCCTTTCTATCACATTAATACCTAACTTTTAATATTAACACATCAATAACATACCACCATATTAAAACATGGTTTACCTTACTCTTTGTACCTTAAATGTTCTTCTGCAGGAAAAGAAGGAGACTAAATTGATGAATATTTCTTAAAAACTGCTTTGAGTTGTTAAGAAACTCATTTCTATCATTTAAGGATTTTTTTTATAAAGACAGGGCAACTTGCATGAGCAGTGAAATGCAGGAACAGGAGGATTAGGAGAACAGGGTCACAAGGAACGGAGTCAAGAGCTGGAGTCAACTGGTGAAACTGGCCAAAACAGGTGTTATGGTACTGGGGCTCCAGAAAAATGGGGGAGAGGTACAGTAAATGAGTTATTAGACAGGAAGAGATGGTCTTCTATCTGGGGGATCTTCCTGTTTCCTCCCTTGGGTGCCCTTCCCACCCCTAGTTTGTTACCCAGAATCCCAGTCATGTGGGCTGGAGTCCCTGAGATCCCAGAGCAGAACTAGGAAATGGAGCACATAAGGCAGAAGTCACAACACCTAGCTCTTAATTTCCAGAGACTCACTTTGGACTTTATGAGTTTTGGAGTCATAAATCTCACTTAAATTTATAGTTCATTTATCTCCAAGATAATAATAATACTCCCTTCATACAGTTATTGTAAGATCCAAATAAGAAAACATTTATGAAAGTGTTCTATTTAGTGTGAATCACTAGCTAAACATTAAGCTAGTTTTCTCTGATTTTAGACTGATTTGTTGAGGAAAAAAAATCCCAATTTTTCCTTTGTAATCCATGAGAAAATGTACCTGCTCTGTATAAACACAGCTACACCACACTTCTAACAACTCCATATAGATATTTAGAAACACAGAGAGGTCCCAATTACTTGATACTCTGAAACAAGTTTTAATAGAAATCAAGATAGAAGCCAGGAGAATGAAGGCCCCGGACAGAATTAGGACCAAGGCACAAATCACAAAATGGAAGAACTGGTCCCAAGAACAACTAACTTGTCAATGGTGGGAGTTAATGTGTTATATTATAACAGATGTTTCTGTAAAAACTATAGAGGCAGTCTACACAATTCCACTTTTTCATGTTTAGAGGAAGCAAATAGAAAGAATTTTTGTTTGTTTGTATCACATAGCTGCAAGTCAGAATTGTACTAAAAAATGTGCAATATGACTTTAGATATGGCTTTTATTTCTTTAAAGATTTTATTTATTTATTTGGCTATGAGAGAGAGAGACAGTGTATGCAGGTGGGGGGAGGAGCAGAGGGAGAAGGACAAGCAAACTCTATCCTGAACATGGAGCTGGTCACAGGGCTTGATCCTGCAAACCCAAGATTATGACCTGAACAGAAATCAAAAGTTGGACGATTATTCGACTGAGCCACCCTGGTGCCCCTGGAAATGGATTTTGTGTATTTGTTTGTTTATTTATCTGAGAGAGAGAGAGAGAGAGAGAGACAGAGACAGAGATAGCAAGACAGAGCCCAAGCAGGGAGGAGAGGGAGAAGCAGGCTCCTGATGTTGGGCTTGATCCAGTCCCTGGGAGGCTCAGTCCGTTAAGCATCACTGAGGTCATGATCCCAGGGATCTGGGATTGGAGCCCTGCATCGGCTTCCTGCTCAGTGGGTAGCCTGCTTCTCTTTCTCCTGCTGCTCCCCCTGCTTGTGCTCTCTCCCTCTCTCTCAAGTAAATAAATAAAATCTTAAAAAAAAATAAAACAAAGCTTTTTTTATAAGAAAAACTCAGAGGACTGAAATTTCAGACTTCTAAAAACAAGTATAGCTTGGATTAAAATGAAAGATCTCACAATAATTCCTTAAGTTTTTATTCATTTATTATAAAATAAAAAAGTTGTTGAAATAGAACAAGTAAAAACAAGATTATTATGAAGCGTGTATTGACTAACAATGAAATTACAGCTTATCTCTGTATTCTGGTATACCAGCTCTCTTTTTATTTCAATCTGATTAGCAAAAGATAGGTATTCCTCAGAAACAGAATAATGGCCTGGAAGAATACCAGCCTCAAAATCTCTTAAGAATCCAACAGGATGAGAGATTGGCAGCTCTGTTTTAAAACTATGTGCATTTTTGTTTGCCAGATAAGTTAATGAAATATTTACTGCTACAGTTTTATTTTTAAGTTAACAAAAGCATTTTTGCTGACTTGCTCATTGGGCATATGCACACAATTTAAAATGGAATTTCAAAATACTTTTATTATATGCACCCATGAAGAAAATAAACTGAGCTCTTAAGATGGTGCTAAACTAATTCTGACTTATTTTTTTTTAAAGATTTTTATTTATTTGACAGATCACAAGTAGGCAGAGAGGCAGGCAGAGAGAGAGAGAGAGGAGGAGGCAGGCTCCCTGCTGAGCAGAGAGCCCGATGCGGGGCTCGATCCCAGGACCCTGGGATCATGACCTGAGCTGAAGGCAGAGGCTTTAACCACTGAGCCACCCAGGCGCCCCCTGACTTATTTTTTTTAAAGGATTTTATTTTTAAGTAATCTCTATGCCCAATGTGGGGCTTGAATTTAAATCCCTGAGATCAAGAGTTACATGCTCTGCTGACTGAGCCAGCCAGGCACTCCAATTCTGACTTTTGATTCATTTAAATAAAGAAGTGTTAGAACTGTAGGCCATGTGGCTTTCTACTTTAATAAGATTAAGGCTATAGGGCTCAAGCTTCTTTAAATCTCTTATACTTACGTATTTCTTTGTACAGTACCCCAATACAATGTTACACTGACAACTAGATCAGGATTTCTCAACCATGGTACTACACACATTTTGGACTGGATAATCCTCTGTTGTGGGGGGTGTCCTGTGCATTGTAGGATGTGTAGCAGCATCCCTGGCCTTTCTATTCACCAAATGTCACAGCACCAACCAACCCTGTTGTGATAACCAAAACTGTCACAAGAGTTGCCAAATGTACTCTGCAGGGCAAAGGTAACCCACTGACAACCACCTAACTAGAGGAAGAACCATTCTCCTTGTTATTAGAGTTCTTGGGCCCATATCCATCACCACTTCATTTTCTCAGCCAATTTCTCTCCCTCTCCATCTGCTACCTGTAATTCCTCTCTTGACAAACTAACATCTCAATTAGAAAAATGTAAACATACTAATCAACAAAACTCAAATACGTTCTGCAACTCATGTAGCTACTCTCCTGTTTTCTTTCACTAGGAATTTTTAGAAAGACTAACCTTAATGAGCACTTCTCAAATTGTGTTGTTAAAAATAACAACTTCTTCTCTTTTAAAAGGTATAAAAGCCACTAAGCGATATCATTACTCTCTCTATTTTACTGTGGTATATCATTATGACAATGGAATATTTTTAATGTAGGAAGCTTCATGAAAAACCATCTGATAAAGATGTATCACAACCAATTTACATACTGATACATGGACACCATTTATCAACCATCCTGTTGATGTAAGTTACCTTTACATCTTATAGTTTCAATAATTTGGGATATTTGGTTCTTATTAAAATAAAAATGATTTAAATTTTCTACCCTATAGACTCTTATAAAACTTAAAAACACATATGAAAGAAATTCCAATGTCTCATCGCAATCAATTCATCTGTGAATACATTGCTTGCTACTGACTTTGGCCCATGTGCCAACTGTGTCTTATGAGGTCATATGAGAATAGCTTTCAATGTGCTTCATGGATATATGCAATAGGACTTTAGAAATGACCTCTGAAACAAAGATCTTCTTATGATTAGAGAAAATTCAGACTTATTTTAAAAAGTATGGTTTGGCTACTTCACTTTCTTAACCAAGTGAGCCACTCCGGCCCCCGCTAACTCACTTTCTTGAGACTGATTATCTTACTAGACAACTGATTCCATTTTTGGAGCTCTGAAACAGTGTTTCTCAACCTTGTTTTGAAACTATGACCTCCCCTAGGATGATTTCTCACTGAATCCTCTCTTTATTCTAATTAACCCAAGTCTTACTGAGCTTTACTTTTGGTAGTCTTTTTTTTTTTTTTTTTTTTTTTTTTTAAATGACATACTTGGGGCATCTGGATGGCTCAGTCAGTTAAGCGTCTGACTCATGATTTTGGCTCAGGTCATGATTTCAGGGTCATGAGATGGAGCTTTATATCCATCAGGCTCTGCACTCAGCAGGGAATCTATCTGAGATTTTCTCCCTCTGCTCACCCCACTCCCCACCGCATGTGCTCTCTCTTTCAAAATAAACAAATCTTTAAAAAAAAAAGACATTTAAATTTGTTATTTTTAATTACATTTGTCCTGCATCCCTTTCCCCTATAACTTCCTCATAGGCAAAAACCTTCGAATATTTTTATTTAACAAGATTTACCTTGCTCCCACTAAATCTTTTATTCCAAGAGCAGTGTCCTCAACTTACTTAACTCTGGAATCCCATCTGTCCAAATTCCTTATCACTATGGTCATCTATTTCTTAAATATTTCTTTTAAGATATGGTATCCCAGATTTAAATGTATTATTTCATAGATGCATAGAATTATGAGACTATTTTAATTTTTATTCTGTACACTGTGCTTTGGGTTGGTGTTTGACAACATAGAATGTCCTCAGTAAATATTAGCTGTGTATATGATTCTTGATTTTGTCATATACTTAGCTTCTTAATCAGGCAGGATTCTGAGTAAAAAACAGGTTTTTCTATTCTTCTTACCACACAACTTTCCTTTCTACATGAAGGGATCCTTCCCCCACAGTGGTTTAAGTGGTTGGCCTGAGAGGAGGTTTAGTTTATTTGGCTAAGGTGCTCATTCTTTCTAAAAAAACACCCTAAAGGGGAAGGAAATTCTTAGCAAAGATCCTCTGAGAATAGAAGCCCCTTTGTAGTGTGCAGAAGGACTTGCAGTGACCAGGGAAAGAGGGCAACTGACCACATCAGAAACTTATCAGAAAGTTAATGCAAGTAATAGAATTTCATGAATCTTTAGAGTTCACAAAAAAGTTATCCAGGGCTCATGAGCTAATGCAGACTAACTGGTGCCTACTGTTTCTGCTCTGCCATTATCTATCAGTAATAAATGGTTTAATCCTAAAAATATATTATGTGGTTTTCATTCTTGGCTCTAGATTGCTTATGGAGAAGACAAAATATAACCTTTAATTTGGTTTGACAAGACATCCTACATAATAGATAAATGAATTGCTACTAGTAAAATTGTACTCAAAAAATGCATTTTTGGCTCTGAAACAATCACATTCCAATTTCACTTAAAAAAAATCTGCTTAAGGGGCGCCTGGGTGGCTCAGTCAGTTTAGCTCAGGACTCTCAAGTTTCCTCTCAAGTCATGATCTCAGGGTCCTGAGATAGGGCCCCCATGCTCTATGCTTAGCACGGGAGTCTGCTTGTCCCTCTCCCTCCCCCCTGGCCACTCCCCTGGCTTGTGCATGTGCCCTCTCTTTCTCTCAAATAAATAAATACATAAATAAATAAAATCTTTAAAAAAAACCTGCTTAAGCCAAGCAGAAATATAGATCAATTATTTCATATCAGCTTGTTTTATTTTACCATGTGCTTTGTACTGAACACACACACATATACAGACACACACACATCCTTTTTTCATGCTGATTAACATGTCACAGAGATCAAGAGATTAACCAACAATAAAAGAAAATCTATTAGATAACTGATTTATATCATGTAGTATAGGCATTTTTTTTGTTGTTTGTTTTTTGTTTTTTTCCTCTCTTACCTTCCTCCAGCCTGTTTTCAGGTCAAATCCATGTTCTCACTTCTTTTGGCAAGTTATTCTACATTCTAAAATCATCCCATCACATAGGCTATTCATCATTGCTTTCATCCTCTGATTTCAACTCTTCTCAGGACTACTGTAGAATCACATGGAATTTTGGTTTGAACAGTTGGGAATGGAGATTCTAGGTAAACAATGTGATGCTTCAATTTCTCTACACCTGTCTTGGCTACTCCAATAATTCAGAGAAGTTAGAAAACAATGTCCATGAGAAATTCTTTTCAAAAGGCACTACAGGCAAGTGACGTAATGGCTGTACAAAAGCTCTGAATCCTCTGAAAAAAAACAATGCATTCTTGATATGTTCATTATTGTGTTTACCATTCCTAAGGGACAAAAACCAGCATCTTCCCTCGTATTCGTAGAGTGGGTACAAAAGCATAGCTAATGTGGGGGTACTTCAAAACCATCTGTGCTATACAGTCTCATACAGCATTCTATATAATACTTTGATGTAAAAAACATGCTTAACACAGATGCCTTCAGCTAAAAGCCCATAATACATGGATTTATTTATTTTTCATTACAGTATAAATTACCATTTCATAGGGTTGGGCTGTTCAATTGTCATCACAAATTTTGTAAACACATTTTTGAAAAATGAGGAAGGATCATTCTATGAAATGCTACATATGGCATTAAGAGTCATGTAAATGAACAGTGCTCTGCAAACATGGTCTAGAATGCATGAGAAATACCTAGAATGAAACTCATTAACATCTTACTGGAGGTTGTTTCTGTATAGTGGATCTTGGGTGATTTTTACCAACTTCTTTCCATCCCTCCATATTGTTTTAGTGTTTTAAGCCAACCACCATTATTAGGTTTACAGAAACAATAAGACTATTTAACAACCATCCAAAAAATGCCAACTTTTATTTATATATATTTATAAAGGGCTGACAGAACATATTGTATTTGTCAGAAAAATACAATACAAAAATCATTATGCCTGGGCTTTCACTAGTATTTAGTCCCCACACATGTGTAAATAAACACCTATACACACTTTTTCTTCTACAGAAGGAAGATGAGAAAATAACAAGGAATTTGGAATCAGGCAGATCTGGTTTAACTCCCAATTCCAACTAAACTGCACAGTGTTGAGCAGTCTATTGAAACACTCCAAATTTTCCACTTGTAAAATGTGGATTCCTATATTCATTAAATCTGTACTAAATGCCAACTATGTGTCATTGTGGGTGCTCAGAATACTAATGAGAATGAGTAGGGAGACAGAATATACAGATGAGGAGCTAAAGCAACCTGTCAATGCTGTGACAGATACTCGCACCAAAGAAAGCTGAAGGAAGAGGGTTTGACTCTTCCTAATTAATTTAAGGAAGGCTTAACTGAACAGGTAAATTCAACTTAGTCCTGAGGATTAAGCTGGAGTTTGTTAGGAGGCTAGAGCTGGGCGGCAGTGGAGGCAGGATGATTAAAAGCAAAGAAGTGTGAAAGAACTAGGGTCAGGTATCAAAAAGCTACAAGAACCATACCTCAACATACAGTCCTTGTGAGGCTCATCAGTACAATGCAGGGGTAATGTTTTCACAGTGTGGGGTGTATGTACCCACACAAATGGAAGAGATCATTTGTTCTTGAATTCTTGGGATCATCTCTGCCCCGTGTCCCTAACCCCTATATCTCATTAGCAAGCCCAGTATCTCCTCCTTCTCACTATTCTACCAAAATTCATTATACCTCATTTGGCTGAAAGGATACACAGCACTTAGCCAGTATTGAATGCTTTCTACCACTGGACTGTAGTCTAGTATGGCTAAGAAAGAGGCATTGGCCTGGGAAGTTCCTATCCTGGTCTACTGCTGAATTGCTAGAGAGGTTGACAAGTCACTTTCTGTCTCATGTCACTCGTACCCAATAATGCATAAAGAATAACAATGAATACTTACAGAGCTTCAGGCATAGTGCAAGCTCCACGCATAAACTGCTGTGGCCTTCTCGTACCAATCTTACAAGAATGGTACTATTATAAGCCCCCAAATCCCTTACGTACAATTCCAAAAATCTACTGAAAAAGCAGTGAAATCCAGTAGTTTTAAAAATAAGTTTGTAACAGATTCATTTGGATAAAATCTGAAAAAGAATATCATTTTTATTTCACTTATAAACTCTCATATCACCTTCTGTGGAAATACAAATGTGCTGTTTATGAGACACTGCCTAAAACCTTGTTGGGGAGCTTTTCTAACACATCTGATTATTGTACAATATAATCTTTCTAAAAACTGAAAACTTCTGAATTTCAAAAAACCCAATGTAAGAGTTTCAGATATCATGGATGAGCAAGCTCAGATAGAGAGATTAAATAAGTTGTTCAAAGCCACACAGCTAAAATTTAGTAGCACCACGTCTCAAGCCCAGGCAATTTGGCTCTAGCTCCTAGAATCCTAACCATTTAGCTGAGTTGCTCTGAGGGTCCAGTAAATGCCAAAGACCTCCAAAGCTCTAGGGTACTATAAGTCTCACTCAATAACCCTTACTGCTTCAACTAAAGTAGGCTTCTCATTATTTCTAAGAGTTATCCTCTGCCTACAACTTTTAAGTAATCTTCGCTCAGTAATCTATCCTACAATGCTGTTTTAACAATTCCTATCCATTCTTTCAGGCTCAACTGAAATGCCATTATCTTTAAAATAATGTTCCAAATTCTCTTAATCACAAATGAGTTTTCTAACTCCTTCTTTGTATCTCTTTCTTCTGGTTGGGGAGGGTACTAGACAAATTCAACTCTTATTATAGTTATTTATGGACTTACCTTGTCTCTCAACTGAACTATGCCCTCTTTCAGGGCTGGGAAAGACCACATCCCATTCATCTTTATATCTCCATAGCACTAGACCAGGTCTATGAATATTGTCTTTGTTCCATAAATGTTGGTTGCAAGAAAAAAAAGCGAACAGTATTAGAATGACTTTTGTAGTCATACAAATGTGTATAGATGATATATAACTCCCCCAAAATGACAGGTTTAATTTTTTTCTTTTAAAAACACTACCATTTTCCGAGGAATTTTCATGAAGAAAGGATTTATTCTTGTTTCCCATGAGATTGAGCTAAAAAAAAAATCAGGGAAAGAAAAACAAACCATTTCTATTTATGAACCCCCAGACTCTAAGGCTGGCTCATCACCTTGAACTTCAGTTCCCACACAGAAATTATTCAATTAGAGAAGTGAATGAGATATAATACCTTTAGAATCTTCCCACCCTCAGGAATCTGATTAGCATCTTTTACCTTTGAGCCCTAAATCAAGAGCCTTTTTAGCATCGCCTCAAAAGATGGCCATAAAGAGAGAACACAGTGGAATTTTGGGTCATTTTTAGTTTTTTCTCATCTTACATAGTTTCTAGGAAATGATAAGATTTGAGAATTTTTATTTTGTTTCCACAAGGGAATTACTGAAGATGACATTTTATGTTGACATACTATTCTGAGTATATAAATTCTAAATACTTTACTATTAAGAATTTATTTCTAATATTTTCCAGAGGTAGGTTTAAAAAATGTGCTTTCTTTTTAACTGTCCATCTCTTATTTTATGTAATGAATGACTTTAGGTAGAATTATGAGGGACTTCAAAATGAAATAGTAATCTTAAAGAGGACCAGCTGACATAATAATTTGCACATGGAAAGTTGGCCTCTATTTTTCTTGCAGGTTTTTTTTCTTTTAGTTAATGATGTATATATGTATATTATGTACTTTTTGAACTGGCTTTCTAGTAATGGTTTCCTCCTTATTCTACCCACATTTATAAATGACTGGCTAGGATTAAGCCATCAAACAAAATATGTTAACTGGTCCATAAAGAAACCCATCCAACAGTCTTGCAGCAGTGTCATGCTCCTTCAAAAGCTTCCAATCTATTATTTTTCTGATAAAACGTGGAAGTTAAATAGCTTGGTTAACGTATTTTATTATTTTTGCTATACACTTTAGGATCTCTATGCTAAAATCAACAATTTTGTTGTTGAAATGTATTCCATGGGGACACCAAAGAATTTTATTCCTTTCAAAGGCTTATAAAAACAAATCATTTAGGCATATTTACAATCTTTCTTCATCTCCTATATTCAATCCATCCAACTTCTTTCTGACCCCACTTGCATGGCCTATAGACCTTCCTCATATCACACTGAACGATGGCAACATACCTTTAATTTGTTCCCCCTGCCTCAGATGTCTCTAATTTACCCTCCACTCAGCTGCTGGAAGGACCTTCAAAAAATGTGAAGCCACTCATGTTATGTTATTTCTTGGTTCAAATCTGTTCTCTGGTTTTCCATTGTCTCTGGGATGGTCAATCACATTGTATGACAGACTTTCTTTCCATGCTATGGTGCCCACCTGCTCCTTTAGCCCTGTGATCCTTACAACAGAATGGGGGGGTACAGTTCATGCCAGGTTGCTTCATCCCTCTATGCCAGTGCCCATGCTGTTCTATCAAGAAGCAAGATATAGCAGAAAATCTCAACATTTAACTATCTCTCTTGACATCTGTTGATTGGGATAAAAGATATAGGGGCCCTGGTAAACATTTAATCTCAACTCAGGAGGTCCAGTCTCTGGCTTTCCTGGACTCAGGTCATTATGGCAACTTATACTGGTCTCCACTTCATCAGCAAACTCAACAGGATCACTTTCTTTGGTGTTCTCAAACCAATTAGAAAATGACTTTTGGAGAAGCTCACCAGAAGTAATAGATTCTATGTATACTGCTCTTATCTCAAACTGACACAGGTTTTAGTATTTGGCACCAGTAATTCTGAAATGCTCTATAGTAACAAATCACACTATCATGAAAATATTCACATTTTTCATTCATTTAACAAGGTTGCACAATGTGGTTAGATTTCTCTATCATTACTTGGAGGAAAAAATCAGCAAAATTTTCCTATGGAAAATAATAGCCAACAAAAAGGCCAAAAACTGTCAAATTATGAAAAAAGTAAAGTTTCTTAAATATGTATAGAGAATGTCTTCAATTTATGCTATATGTACTAAATAATGAGGGCCACTCTTTGGAAGAAATATGATTTTTCTAAGTATATATTTATGTTTAATACTACCACCTAGAGGTGTCTGGTTGGCTTAGGGAGTGAAGCAGGGGACTCTTGATCTCAGGGTTGCAAGTTCAAACCCCATGTTGGGTATAGAGATTACTTAAAAATAAAATCTTCTGGGACGCCTGGGTGGCTCAGTTGGTTGGACGACTGCCTTCAGCTCAGGTCGTGATCCCGGAGTCCTGGGATCGAGTCCCGCGTCGGGCTCCCAGCTCCACGGGGAGTCTGCTTCTCTCTCTGACCTTCTCCTCGCTCATGTTCTCTCTCCCTGTCTCTCTCTCAAATAAATAAATAAAATCTTAAAAAAAAATAAAATTTTCTTACAAAAATATTACTTAATATTAAATATTACCTAGTCCTTAAGAACTATAAGCTCACAGATCTGGTCTCTTAAGACAGGAAAATTTCAAGTGTGTGTGTGTGTTTAAGATTTTATTTATTTATTTATTTATTTAGAGCATGAGTATAGGGGAGGCAGGGCACGGGGAAGAGAGAGAGAATCCCAAGCAGACTCCCCATTGAGCATGGAGCCCAGTGTGAGGCTCAGTCAGTCTTACCACCCTTAGATCATGACCTGAGCCAAAATCGGGAATTGGATGCTTAACTGACTAAGCTACACTGGCACCCCTCAAATGTGTTTTTGGCAAAATATGGCTTTCTAGGAAAGTGTCCATTTTTTACTACTTCGTAATGTTTTATATCTGGGTAGACCAAATAAAGATACCTGAGACTACAGAGAGAATACATGATAGCGTTAGACGCAGTGTGGCTTTCTCTCCTTTCCATTCTTCCATGTTTAGCAAAAATAAAACCAATAGGCATACCTCAAAAGTGAGTAATTTTAAAGTCCTTTCAAGTTCCAGTTCCTAAGGGTTTGATTTAATATAATTCTCAATAACTTGACTTTTCTAAAACGCTGCTTTAACATAAAAAAATAAGTCACTTTGCTTAATTTCTTCATCGTAGAAATATTAATTTTTCATTAAAAAAGCCCAAGCCCCAAATAATAATCATTAAAATTAAATACTATCCTTTACGGGCTTTTCTTTTAAAGCAAAGATTATGACTGTCATTTAAGCACACAAACACCTCAATTGTGAGCATCAAGACCTGAGAATGCATACAAGCAGGAGGCCATGTATTAAGCTACTTAATCTCCTGGTCTGTGCCACCTAGGAGAATCTGTTCAAGGAAGAATAAAGTGAAAATGTCCACCGTAGCAAGTGGAGATAGCAGGATAAGACTGTTGATAAACACAGTATCTTAAATCCACTCAAAAAGAAAATAGGAACAGACCCAAACCCAGCTATTTTCAACAATTAAGCTACAGTTGTTTGGCTTTATTTTCTGACCCTTAAATACTTCTGAAAGTAGTTAACTTACTAAATATCATTGTATGCTGAAGGGTAACTGACACATTTATCACTTAATCCACAAGTGGAGAAATGGAAGTACAGCTAGAGAAAAGGAGAGAGACTGAGAGACAGAGATGGGGTGGGGAGGAGAAAAGGAAGAGAAAGGGAGAGAGATATATTGTATAGGAAAAAGAAAGACATTTTCACAATGAAATCAGACTTTCACTTTAACATTCTACCAGTATAGTTCATAGTTCATAGTGAGAAACCCACACTCTAGAACCAGAATGCCTAGGTTTGACTTCTACTACGTGCTCTCACATATATCACATGCCTATTCCCTTTATCTGACTGATGAGGATGATAACAGTACTTACTTCATAGGTTTGATATAAGGATTAAATTAAATAATATATATGTAAAATTCCTAGAAAAGTATGTGAATTGTTGTAAGTTCTGTTTAAGTGTTTGCCATTTTTATTTTTATTGTTATTATTCTTTCTACTAAGCCAGTGAAAATTAAATTTATTTTGGAGGCTAGGGTAAGGGCATGTATATTTTGGCAGTGGAATTCTTTCTTGAAAACCAAACGTTATGCAAAACCTGTTTATTTAAAACAGATAAAGGCAGTTTTCACTCTTAAAAAAACAAAGGCTTTTTAAAAAAAGCAAATCTAATTAACTGAAAATCTTGAAACGTAGAGCAAGGCTTTTTTTTTTTTGCCTCAAAGTAGAATTATTATAGATATTTAAAAACTGCTAACATGTATATATAAATCAAGAAAAGAACAATATGTGCTTATACTGTAATGTCATGGTGTAGCATAGTAGTAGCCATCCACTTATTATTGCATAAGTAACTGGTGTGCTGTGAAGGTAGGTGTTATTGATACTGCCTGATATTTAATTGACTGCTGTGTATTTGTGCTTGCCAAGAGTGACTTTTGCTTTTGCAATTTTACATGTATGGATACACATGGGGCTGTATTTGGGTATGCAGAGCCACACCCTTCCTATTCAAGTTTATGCTGGCATTCAAGTTTAAAGATAATGTGAAGTGGTGACAGACTTCATGAGATCCAAAAAAACCCCCAACATAACAAATTAATAAAACAACATAGTTATTTAAATTGGTAGCTCTCAAATGTGATACCTTCAGTATGTAAGACATTTTAATGATTTATTAAAATTTCTAAACAGGTAAAATATTTGTAAAATAAAATTTTAACTACATGTTATAGAACTCCTGAAGCACTTCTTAGAACAGTTTGAAAGGTAGAATGCGAGTTGGGGAAAGGGCAGATGAAGAGAGAGAAAAATCTCAAGCAGACCCCCTGCTGAGTGCTGAGCTTGATGCTGGGCTTGATCTCACACCCTGAGATCATGACCTGAGCTGAAATCAAGAGTTGGATGCTCAACCAACTGAGCCACCTAGCCACCCCTCAATAGAACAGTTTAAAAATCACCAGACTAGAATTCTGATTCCACCTAGCATATAGAAAGCTGGAAAGAATGCCACATCCTAAAAAGAAGGAAAACGTGAATAAAATATAAAATAAAATAAAATATAAAACACAATATTCCTTAAGCCCAGAGAGCTGAGTTCACAGGCTAAATAGCCTGAAGTCTAAGGATCTTGCAAAGAAATTTGGAACCTGTGTACTGGCTCACCTGTGGCAGGACACAGAGCAAGAGACATCAGCCATTATAAGCAGCTAAGAATTCTGCTAAATATTTAAGATATTGCTAAAGGACAATTGCAGGTTAGAATGAAAATACAGGATTCTTACAAGCTACAATTGCAAGGGTGTTCAAACCTACTTACAGACTCTCCTCCTAGGATTTCCACCAAGTTCTGATGAGAAAGATGGGGACAGGGTGGGAAACCAAAGAAAACCTCTGAACAGACAAGAACAAGACAGAAGAAACGTTTGAATGAACAATGGTCAAAATTTTTCCAAAAAACAATTAAAGACATTAGCCACAAGTCCAAGAAACCCAGAGAACCCTGAGTAGGATAAACAACAAAAAAATAATATATTCAAACTACTGAAAACTAAAAATACTGAGGAAATCTGAAGGCAGTCAGAAAAAGAAAGAAAAGGAAAAGACACATTGTATAAGGAGGAACAAAGGTAAGAATTGTAGCAAGCTTTCTGCCATAAATTATGCAAGTCAGAAGACAAAGAAGTGACATCCTTAAAGTGCTAAAAGAAAACCACTGGTCTGAGACTCTTATTATTTTTTTGGAGTAAAGCCTAGACCCAGCAATCTAGTAATCTTGCTGTAGTTCCCTTGTGGAGTTACTGTTCCAAAGTTCATGGTGTCAATATATTTGTTTTGGATACAGCTTAAAAATTTACCCAAATCATCTAATGACATCATCATATCACCATCCACTTCTATCTTTACATATAATTTCTATATGATTGCTGTTTAGTTACAAGCAGAAATGTGTAGTATATATAGGTCACAGGATCTTTTTACTCTCTTTAAATAGACCAACTGTAGCACATATTTATATAGCCTTACTAAGTTCTACTTTCTAAAAGCTTTATACCTATTAAGATACTGTATTACTGTTTGCTTGCTAGCCCAAAGGAAATATACAATAACATATGTTGATTTTTTACAATTTTCTTTCTACAACTCACTGTATATGTGACTTGCACATCTGAGTAAGAATGTTACTTTTGTTATGGCATGACATGAATATACTCAGGAATGCTGAAATGTCTCTTTCCCTAGATTATTCTATCTAAAATAGAACTCTCTCTTCCTCTGTGTCTCCTGGTACTGGGGTCACCCTCTATTGGCTTATTCCCATTTTTTTTTCATAGCACTTATTACTACATGAAATATTATACACTTTAAAAAAAATTTATTTGCCTGTCCATTGTCAGTCTCCTGAACTAGAATGTCCAACAGCAGAGACTCTCTCTTTTGGTAATGCACTGCTATATCTCCAGTACTTAGAATGGTTCCTGGAACTAGAAGGAATTCATTATGCATTTGTTGGATAGATGCACACATAAATGGGTAAAGTAATAAATGAACAAATAAGAGAAATCACTTTCATTTAAGGCATCTGGCAAACTTGGAATGGCGAAGAGCAGAAGCAGGTGGAACCTGAAAGCCTGCTAAGTAAAAAGTGCTTCACTGGCTTAATGGAGATCATCTAAGATGTTCAGCACAGTTTCTGGACTATTACCAGACATTCAATATTATTGATTGTAACTACTGATTGTTGCTCTTATCTCAAGGGCTTGTCTTAACAAACCTGTGAGGCTGCTACTATTTTCTGGTTTTGCACATTCAAAAAGTTTAAAGAACACTTTCATGTTTACAGAGTTAGGAACTGGTAGAGCTGAATCTACCCAGGTGTGCCAGACACCTGAGTCCATGCCCAGAGGTGGAAAAGAGAACACTGAAATGTTCATTGTCTATCTCATTGAAGCTTGCTTCATGCACTCATTGTTAGTTCATCTTGCCTCCTGAGGGCTAAGTTATAATCTTCAACTGAATATAACTGAATGAATTTTAATTATATGTCATAAAATGATAGGCTCCTTCTTTCTAATTTGGGTTTTTACTCTTGCTTTCTAACTTGTTGACCTGACAGTGTTAGCCTTAAAGTCAATAAGGCAAAAAAAAAAAAAAAAAAAAAAAAAAAAAGCCTTTACTAAAGTTACAAAGAAATATCCAGCTTTATGAAGCCCACTAAAAACTGCAGGTCCACACCATAATAAATCAACTTGTGCATGAAAGCACAAACTGTATATACTGGCACCCAATTCAGCTAAGATAAAAATGACAAGTCTTTCAATGATAAATTGTCCTCTCCATATCATCCAATGGAAATATTCATATTGTCCAATACCTACAAGCAATTAGAAGGATTGAATTTAACTTTCAAATTAAAAGGCCATTAAAATGGAACCCAGTTCCCCAATCTGTTTCTGAAAAATATTCAGAGAACCTTCTTGGTCTTAAGCTTGGAAAGAATATGGTACATAGTTTCAGATTTCCTTTTATCACAGAACTATTCAGCCAGCTATTTGGAACTGTAGACCACAAAAACTGGGATAAAATACAATTGTAAACTATGTAGAATCTTTTACAAGTTATTTATCAATTGTATATTATTAATCAAGGACAGCTAAACTTTAGAGCAAATCTGTGGGCTCCTTCCTGGTTGGGGGGGAATGGCTAAGAAAAGAGGTACTAAACATTTGACAGGAGGCCTGCATCCAAAATTTCTGCCTTCCTCACTACTACCCAGACTGGGGAAGGATGTACACATAAACAGGGTTAGTTTAAGTGCAAATGCATTTCTCTCTCATCATGTGTGTAGTGTGTCCATTATTCTCCTAACCATGATGGGGGAGGGGTGCTGATTTCAGTCTATTTTTTACCTACAGGATTTGAGTATGAATTCTGTAAGACTGGAAGCAGAGATGTTTGTAAGTTCTATATAATTAAGGAGACATTAAATGTCTAACAATAAGATCTGGCAATAGGATTTAAAATGTCAAAATAATGCCTGAAATTAATGTAACATTGTCAGTTCAGTACACTCAAAAAAAAAAAACAAAAACCAAAACCCACAAAAAACTAAAAAAACTAAATAAAATGGGTGCCAAAGTGGCTCAGTGGGTTAAATGTCTGACTCTTGATTTCAGTTCAGGTCATGATCTCAGGGTTGTGAGATTGAGCCCTGCTTTGGGCTCTGTGCTCAGTGTGGAGTCAGCTTGTTCCTCTCCCTCTGCTCTGGCCCCCACTCATGTTCTTGCTCGTGTGCTCCCTCCCTCCCTCTCTCTCTTTCTCTCAAAAGAATAAATAAATAAATAAATAAATAAGATCTTTAATTAAAACTTTTTTTAATCAGAGAGAGAGAGAGATGGTGCAAAAGTGGGGAGTAGCAGGCAGAGAGAGAAGCAAGCTCCCTGCTGAGCTATGTGCCCCATACAGGACTCGATCCCAGGATCGAGTAGGCTGTAAGTAAGTAAGCTGACTGTAGGCACTGCTTAACAGGCTAAGCCACCAAGGTGTCCCATAAATAAAATCTTTAAAAAAAATAAAAATAAAAATCTAAAAATAAAATAAAATAAAATAAAGGGGCACCTGGCTGGCTCAGTGGGTTAAACCTCTGCCTTCGGCTCAGGTCATGATCTCAGGGTCCTGGGATCAAGTCCCGCATCAGGCTCTCTGCTCAGCGAGGAGCCTGCTTCTCCCTCTCTCTCTGCCTGCCTCTTTGTCTACTTGTGATTTCTCTCTCTGCCAAATAAATAAATAAAATCTTTTAAAAAAATAATAAATAAAAATAAAATGTTAAAATAAGCAAAAAAAATTTGCATACGTATTTAGACCTGTATATTTTAGATTTGTTTTATATGAATGAACATATAGTTCAATATTTGGAGTGACTCAGTTAACACTCATATTGAAATGGGATTTACAGAATTAAGGTTTTAAAACAAACCTGTTTTTCAAGTATTTTTTTTGCATTTACAAAAAAATCATTGTTAACCTACTGACCGCTTATTAAAAATGAATTCTCAAAAAAGTATTTAAAAGTTTTTAAGACATCCACTAATTCCTTATAGAGATCACAAGAAGAGAAACATTTTTATTCATTTTCTTTATGCTGTGTTTACATAAGTCTCCAATTTCTCCCAGAATTCACTGAGTTCTAAACAGATCTTGAAATCCAAACTTTAGCTTTAAAAAAAAAAAAATTATTTATTTATTTGAGAGAGAGAGTGAGAATGAGAGAGCACAAGTAAGGGGAGCAGCAGAGAGAGAGGCAGAAGCAGGCTTCCCGCTGAGCAGAGTTGGATGTGATGAGGGGCTCTAGGGCCCTATGGTCATGATCTGAGCCGGAGGCAGATGCTTAGCTGACTGAGCCATCCAGGTGCCCTCAAACTTCAGCCTTTTTCTTTTTTTTTTTTTTTTAATAGGTAGTCCCATTTTGCCCTTAATTTTTCTTAAAAATTGTCATTCCATCCATTACTATTACAATTCTGTACCTAATTTGTGACTAGATAAAAGGAAAGCATTTAGTGGTTTCTCCTGCAAATTCTCTGGCCTGTTTCTGCCTCTTGGCTTTTATTGCCATAGGTGTGAAGATCAAAAGATGCTCTTTGCTGAAGTGTTTACTGCCTATAACATACCCTCTCACAACAAAGGACTTCATTATTTACATCTAACATGAAAGAAACAGTTCTAAAGTAAAAAGCCTGTGTAGACAGATGCAAGTGATAGACTTTTCCTGCCCCACACTCATGGAAATTCATATCATTAACACCCAGTCAATCTAAATGTCTTCAAAAGCAAAAAAACATATCCTAGAGAGGGGATGCAACTCTGGCTTTCTAAGGCAGTTCCCTGGCTTCACTGGTACCTTCAATCTTCTCCAAAAGGGTGGTGACATGGGCTTATTTTACAAGCACAGAAAGATCTCGCGACAGCCTGTGGAAACATGAACCGTTATTTACACTGGAAAGAATGACTGGGAGCAGCTGTGCCCAGCAGTAGACAGCACTAGAGGCAGAAAACGGGACTGTGTCGCCAATCTGTTATTATTGTAATAACTAATGGAAAGGAATAAAATGGATTACTAGTGCTAAATCAAACTGGGAGGTTTCCGATGCTGCTGCAGGACACTGGCTTCTCACGGTTTATGATATCACCAGACTTCCTGATGAATTTACAGTCTGGTAATCCTGTCATGGCATTAGTTTTCCACATGCAAATCCCTGGAATATAAGTAAGTTCAGCAAATGAAGAGGACTAGAGTATTCCACTGGGCCAACTTTATTTCAACCTAAGGGAAAGCAAAGACTGAATTTCTTCCTATTCCTTATTGAATTAATAAACCCATGAAAATATTCGTTTGAATGGCATCTTTTTCCATACTTTGCGTATTTGTCTATATCTTTTTGTCTCTGAAATATTATCCTTTTCTTGTCAGAACCAGGTCCTTTTCATTAATGATAATATGTACTGATGCACTTACAGTTTAGCCAGATTATATTACTGATACTTAACCACTTAACCCATTTGTTGAATATACAGTCTGTCAGTGTGCTAATTATGCCTAACCCACATTTTTCATCTAGGCCACATATACTTAGGTCAGGAACTAGGTCTATATGATTCTACTCGTACAAGACCCACCAGAAGATTGCAAAGGGGTTTTTTAGGATGACCTAAATTCAGAGGGCCCAAAGTGATAGATCATTCATTCATTAGTTTATTTATGCTAGGAAGCTACTCTGCTCCCTTTTGTGGGAATGATATTGCAGGGAGAAGGCTGCTCTCAGCAGCTGGAGAGTCAGTGTGTACCTGAGACTCTACCCCAGACCTTCCCATCACTCCAAGAGTAAGGCCCTGATGAAGGTCCTGGCTCAAAGCTATAGCCCACCTAGGACACAGTTCCCACACTCTTGTAGTAATTTAGGTTAGGAGTGGCTACAGGACAGATACTGATGGGGGAAGTAGCAATTTTATAAGTGAGGTTCAGATAGATCAAGCAATGCCAAAATATTTTCATCTGCATCTCCTGTGAGACCTGGTTCTTGAATCCAAGACTTATATTTTTACCTGGATTTTACAGACATCTCATACTCAATATATAAAAAAGAGGACTTCCCATCTCTCCTTCCAAATCAGATTTCGTTTCTTGTGTGGTGATCTCAGTTACTGGTTCCAGTACCCCACACTCTCTTAGACACCCAAAACTGCCAATTCCTGATGTTAAGTACCTTGTGAATACACCCTCTCTTCTTAGTTACATGGCTAGGACCACTGCTAAGCATATATTCCTTCACGTGGATGACTGCAGCAGCTGCCTAACTCATCTTTCTTCATCTAATCTTTCCCCCTTTAATTGCACCCTTGTTGACATTTATCTCTAATTTGCTCATGGTCTTTTGCTGCTTAAAATCTTTCACGGGCTGGGTACAGCATAGAGGATGATGTTTAAGTTGTTTAAAGTGGTAAAAAGTCCTTTAAGATTCACTCACTCCAGCTTCTGACTTGACTTCTATCATTCTCACAACTACTACTTCTTTTTCTTTTTAAATATTCTGATCCATCTCAAACATAAAATGTCTTTGTTTTCTGAATGAACTTTGTTCCTGGATCTTTTCCAAAATCTTCTAACCATTGTATATGCATTCCCTTCCCTGCTTATCCATTAGCAAACTCCTACAAGGAAACCAGGAACACACTAGGTTTCCATCAGCCAAGGAGGTGGATCAAGTGTTCTGCAATTAGGAGATCTGGGAGTGAAGGGAAATATACAGAGAAAGGGGTAGGGAAGCACAAAGCATGTAGGTATGAGACTTCAGGAATAATGAGGGAACCATGTTCATTTCCTATACAGAATTCATTTGGGTTTATTATATAAGCAAGAGGAGTACAGTCTCACACACCTCACGAACCCTAAGGCTTAAAGGCCAGTAAGGGTAGGGTAGGTATTCCCTTTGGGGGGGGGGGAAATACCTACCCTGACTGCAGCCTCTACAGTGAGACCACCAGAGTCAAAAACTGGGCTTTACTACTTATCAGAGGACCTTGGGCAAGTTACTTATTATTTCTATGTTTCTGCTTCCTTAGCTGCTAAAAGATAATATACTTCAGAAGGTCGTTGTGAGAAAGAATGAATACATGCAAAGAATGAGGTTGAACAATATGAAACTGCCATTTTTATAGGTCAAAATTCTCAAATATCAGGAAATTCTTATGGTCCAACCAAACACTCAAAACAATGCCTAACAAACTGCAGATACTAAAAAAGTGTTATTTCTTCTCCTAGACATTTATAAAACATCACTCCCTAATGCCGCTGGTTTAACAGCCCCTGTTTGTTGAGGTTTATATCACATTGAGGTTCCCTTACCAATCTCCTGGTCCCTTTGCAACATTTATTCAAGACTAGGGCACTTGGCTTATTATCTTTAACATCTCCCTTGTTCACTCACCAGATTGGGTGACATTACCAGCCATCTAGACAATACACCCGATTCTTTACCTTCTTCACATCCAGGGTCACCCACATCCAAGGGTCATGTTCTGGAACTGATTATCTAGTGGAATTGCTTCCCAGTATTACCGGTCATCTGAAGATGACCACAATCTCTGATTCTTCCAGTCCTCTCATGCCTTTGCTCTCACCACTTCTACTCTTCAATCCCAGGAAAACCATAGTTTCTTGACCCCTCTCTTGGCCTCACTGCTATACACTGCTGTGACAGCAAGGCTCATGACCCATACCACTTTCTCACTAATTATCTTTCAATACATTGGATCTCTGCTTTTTTGTTTCCCTTGTTCTACAGCCTCATTACAAGGATCAACTGGATCAATTCAAAATTACATTTCCTATGTTTCTATGACCGAGCTGTTGAGCATAATTGGAGATCAGCTTTCACATTGTTGCCACTATAAATTTTCATCCTTAGTCTCAAGGAGGCTATCAATTCTGCTCAATCTCTTACTCATCCATGCTTAGCTTGTTCTTATTTCACTCAGCCATGTTTCCAAGCTGTCACAATGCTCAAGACCCCAACAATGTCACATCCTTCTCAGCAGATGACATCATCTTCTACTTCACTAAGATAACTACACATACTTTACTTCCACATCCTTCCCCCCTGCCCTGATACCTCTGAATGTATCCTTGCATACACTCTTCTAGTTCAGAGGATAAGGTAACCTTCCACTGGTTCAAATCCCTGCTTTCTACACTTGGTCCCAATACTCTTTCATCCCTCCTTGGACCTTGTTGTGTCAATTATCCTCTATTTCCTCAATCTTCAACTGCTCACTGTCTATTTGCTCTCTTCCCTAAACCCAGAAGCCTATTTAAACTGTTCATCATATTTAAAAAGGTTTTTTTTTTTTTTTTTTGGCTTCTTGAACTTGGGTTGCCCCTTAGCGACCACCCCCTTTCTTCTTTTCTAACCCAAGTGACTTGAAAGAGAGATTTGTGCTTACTCTCTAAACGTTTTCACCCTTCCTATTTACCTGACAGTTACAATCTGACTTTTGCCCTGACCATTACATTGAAAACTCTCATGAGGCCACCGATAAATCTGAAATGTCTTCCCTGATGAATATGTATCAAATCTCTCTACTATTTTTCTTATTTCTTGGACTTTTTCCATTCCAGGCTCCCTTGTGGGCTTCTCTTCTTTTGTTTGCTCCTTGAATGTTTGTATCCTCGAGGTTTCACCCTTGGTACTTGGCTCTGCTCATTCTATATACTCCCCTTATAACAGTCTCATTTGTTCTTGATTTTAAATACCACTGACACCATTTCCTACTCTGTATTCCCAGCCCAGATTCTCACCCAATACCTGCCATATTTATTTACTTGGATGGCCCACAGGGACTTAAACCCAACATAGCATTTTTTCAGTATTTTTTCCCTAAATAGTAATTATTAATGACCTATACTTCATACTAGTATTCAGCAGTAAACAAGACAGCAGAACAAGTCCTTATCTTAAGATTTATTTCTCACTACTACCCCCAATTAAACTTTAGGTTAAAATAATACCAAATTGTTCATAGTTTGCCATTTTCTGTTGAAAGAAAACTAAACATTGAGGGCCTTTGGACAAGCTAATTGTCTAGCCTGCAATTACCTTCCCATGTTCACTTCAATTTATAAGACTTTAGGAGAAGTCTTGCCTTCTAAGACGTCTTTCTAAATTCCCATGCAAACTAGGTACCTTTTGATTATTGCATTGACTAAGGATGTGCTAAAACTACCTATTCATACCCGTCTTCCCCACCAGATCTCCAGAGCAGGGACCAGGGTCTCTCCAATAAATACCAGACTGCTTGGTACACAGGTAATAAATGTTTGTGATTACTCAGCTAGATACACTCTTTCCCCTCTTTAAACACCTAAAATACTGTGATACTTTTCTAACTCTCCCTAGTAATACTGCATATATCTATTTGTAAATCTCATTCCCTTTGCTTTGCTAATGCCAGTTTAAATTTCTGCACATGCTTTGCCTCTTTCATCACATCCCTCAAAATCATGTATGTAATAGGCAATCAAAAAATATTGGTTGAACTGAGTTGAAATTAACAGAGAAAACATTCCCATATTTACATCTTTTATCTCTGAAATCCTTTAGTGGGGTTCTGTAGTTCAGGGCTAAGATTTCCCAGGTGTCTTTATGCTACAACCAGGATCCAAAAGAAAGTTATCAAAAATATTCTCACTGTTCTTCAAGCTCTGGATATGTCATGAGAGACCACCACTCTAACCATATATGTAGGATCTCCCATCCATGTATATGGATTCACTGTATTTCCAGTTCATAAAACAAGGAGGATAGTTGGGACTATTAGAATAAAAATTCATTTGGGGCGCCTGGGTGGCTCAGTGGGTTAAGCCACTGCCTTCGGCTCAGGTCATGATCTCAGGGTCCTGGGATCGAGTCCCGCATCGGGCTCTCTGCTCAGCGGAGAGCCTGCTTCCCTCTCTCTCTCTCTGCCTGCCTCTCCATCTACTTGTGATTTCTCTCTGTCAAATAAATAAATAAATAAAATCTTAAAAAAAAAAAAAAAAAAAAAAAAGAATAAAAATTCATTTGGCCCAGTGGATTGCTATATATTACACACCCTCCTGAAATGTGTTAAATCCAGCCTCTTACGACCTAAATTCATTTCTAAAAATTTATATACTTATATTCATTTCTCATAAGAAGCTTCCATCTCAATGTATGTAAAATGTTTTGCGCTCTCTATGAAAGGAAAGATGTAAACACAAGACGTTATTACTAACATTATCCTTTAGATAACCTCATGAGGTAAATATTGATGTCAGAGAAAATATTATTTCACAGGCAGACAAGTGAGCTGATATGCTCAAAGTCAGAAGTAATTGTAAAAGTCAAGAATATACTTTTTTTTTAATATAATTTTTTATTTTTTCTAAACATATATTTTTATCCCCAGGGGTACAGGTCTGTGAATCACCAGGTTTACACACTTCACAGCACTCACCAAAGCACATACCCTCCCCAATGTCCATAATACCACCCCCTTCTCCCAAACCCCCTCCCCCCAGCAACCCTCAGTTTGTTTTGTGAGATTAAGAGTCACTTATGGTTTGTCTCCCTCCCAATCCCATCTTCTTTCATTTATTCTTATCGTACCCACTTAAGCCCCCATGTTGCATCACCACTTCCTCATATCAGGGAGATCATATGATAGTTGTCTTTCTCTGCTTGACTTATTTCGCTAAGCATGATACGCTCTAGTTCCATCCATGTTGTCGCAAATGGCAAGATTTCATTTCTTTTGATGGCTGCATAGTATTCCATTGTGTATATATACCACATCTTCTTGATCCATTCATCTGTTGATGGACATCTAGGTTCTTTCCATAGTTTGGCTATTGTGGACATTGCTGCTATAAACATTCGAGTACACGTGCCCCATTGGATCACTACGTTTGTATCTTTAGGGTAAATACCCAATAGTGCAATTGCTGGGTCATAGGGCAGTTCTATTTTCAACATTTTGAGGAACCTCCATGCTGTTTTCCAGAGAGGTTGCACCAGCTTGCATTCCCACCAACAGTGTAGGAGGGTTCCCCTTTCTCTGCATCCTCGCCAGCATCTGTCATTTCCTGACTTGTTGATTTTAGCCATTCTGACTGGTGTGAGGTGATATCGCATTGTGGTTTTGATTTGTATTTCCCTGATGCCGAGTGATATGGAGCACTTTTTCATGTGTCTGTTGGCCATCTGGATGTCTTCTTTGCAGAAATGTCTGTTCATGTCCTCTGCCCATTTCTTGATTGGATTATTTCTTCTTTGGGTGTTGAGTTTGCTAAGTTCTTTATATATTCTGGACACTAGTCCTTTATCTGATATGTCGTTTGCAAATATCTTCTCCCATTCTGTCAGTTGTCTTTTGATTTTGTTAACTGTTTCCTTTGCTGTGCAAAAGCTTTTGATCTTGATGAAATCCCAATAGTTCATTTTTGCCCTTGCTTCCCTTGCCTTTTGCGTTGTTCCTAGGAAGATGTTGCTGCGGCTGAGGTCGAAGAGGTTGCTGCCTGTGTTCTCCTCCAGGATTTTGATGGATTCCTTTCGCACATTGAGGTCCTTCATCCATTTTGAGTCTATTTCTGTGTGTGGTGTAAGGAAATGGTCCAATTTCATTTTTCTGCATGTGGCTGTCCAATTTTCCCAGCACCATTTATTGAAGAGGCTGTCTTTTTTCCATTGGACATTCTTTCCTGCTTTGTCGAAGATTAGTTGACCATAGAGTTGAGAGTCTATTTCTGGGCTCTCTATTCTGTTCCATTGATCTATGGGTCCCCAATATGGCAAAGGGAACGAGCATCAAAATTCAGGAGGTTCAGAGAACGCCCCTCAAAATCAATAAGAATAGGCCCACACCCCGT
Organism: Mustela nigripes; assembly: GCF_022355385.1. Lineage (NCBI taxonomy): Eukaryota > Metazoa > Chordata > Mammalia > Carnivora > Mustelidae > Mustela > Mustela nigripes. The sequence continues at coordinate 171,610,652 of NC_081558.1, forward strand.
CACCTAATAGTAAAATTTACAAGTCTCAGTGACAAAGAGAAAATCCTGAAAGCAGCCCGGGAAAAGAAGTCTGTAACATACAATGGTAAAAATATTAGATTGGCAGCTGACTTATCCACAGAGACCTGGCAGGCCAGAAAGAGCTGGCATGATATTTTCAGAGCACTAAATGAGAAAAACATGCAGCCCAGAATACTATATCCAGCTAGGCTATCAATGAAAATAGAAGGAGAGATTAAAAGCTTTCAGGACAAACAACAACTGAAAGAATTTGCAAACACCAAACCAGCTCTACAGGAAATCTTGAAAGGGGTCCTCTAAGCAAAGAGAGAGCCTACAAGTGGTAGATCAGAAAGGAACAGAGACCATATACAGTAACAGTCACCTTACAGGCAAAACAATGGCACTAAATTCATATCTCCCAATAGTTACCCTGAATGTTAATGGGCTAAATGCCCCTGTGAAAAGACACAGGGTATCAGAATGGATAAAAAAACAAAACCCATCTATATGTTGCCTCCAAGAAACTCATTTTAAGCCCGAAGACACCTCCAGATTTAAAGTGAGGGGGTGGAAAAGAATTTACCATGCTAATGGACATCAGAAGAAAGCAGGAGTGGCAATCCTTATATCAGATCAATTAGATTTTAAGCCAAAGACTATAATAAGAGATGAGGAAGGACACTATATCATACTCAAAGGGTCTGTCCAACAAGAAGATTAAACAATTTTAAATATCTATGCCCCCAACGTGGGAGCAGCCAACTATATAAACCAATTAATAACAAAATCAAAGAAACACATCAACAATAATACAATTATAGTAGGGGACTTTAACACTCCCCTCACTGAAATGGACAGATCATCCAAGCAAAAGATCAGCAAGGAAATAAAGGCCTTAAACGACACACTGGACCAGATGGACATCACAGATATATTCAGAACATTTCATCCCAAAGCAACAGAATACACATTCTTCTCTAGTGCACATGGAACATTCTCCAGAATAGATCACATCCTCGGTCCTAAATCAGGACTCAATCGATATCAAAAGATTGGGATCATTCCCTGCATATTTTCAGACCACAATGCTCTAAAGCTAGAACTCAACCACAAAAGGAAGTTTGAAAGGAACCAAAATACATGGAGACTAAACAGCATCCTTCTAAAGAATGAATGGGTCAACCGGGAAATTAAAGAAGAATTGAAAAAAATCATGGAAACAAATGATAATGAAAATACAACAGTTCAAAATCTGTGGGACACAACAAAGGCAGTCCTGAGAGGAAAATATATAGCGGTACAAGCCTTTCTCAAGAAACAAGAAAGGTCTCAGGTACACAATCTAACCCTACACCTAAAGGAGCTGGAGAAAGAACAAGAAAGAAACCCTAAGTCTAGCAGGAGAAGAGAAATCATAAAGATCAGAGCAGAAATCAATGAAATAGAAACCAAAAAAACAATAGAACAAATCAACGAAAGTAGGAGCTGGTTCTTTGAAAGAATTAATAAAATTGATAACCCCCTGGCCCGACTTATCAAAAAGAAAAGAGAAAGGACCCAAATAAATAAAATCATGAATGAAAGAGGAGAGATCACAACTAACACCAAAGAAATACAAACTATTATAAGAACATACTATGAGCAACTCTACGGCAATAAATTTGACAATCTGGAAGAAATGGATGCATTCCTAGAAACATATAAACTACCACAACTGAACCAGGAAGAAATAGAAAGCCTGAACAGACCCATAACCAGTAAGGAGATTGAAACAGTCATTAAAAATCTCCAAACAAACAAAAGTCCAGGGCCAGACGGCTTTAATGAAGAACTAATTCCTATTCTCCTAAAACTGTTCCAAAAAATAGAAATGGAAGGAAAACTTCCAAACTCATTTTATGAGGCCAGCATCACCTTGATCCCAAAACCAGACAAGGATCCCACCAAAAAAGAGAGCTATAGACCGATATCCTTGATGAACACAGATGCGAAAATACTCAACAAAATACTAGCCAATAGGATTCAACAGTACATTAAAAGGATTATTCACCACGACCAAGTGGGATTTATTCCAGGGCTGCAAGGTTGGTTCAACATCCGCAAATCAGTCAATGTGATACAACACATCAATAAAGGAAAGAACAAGAACCATATGATACTCTCAATAGATGCTGAAAAAGCATTTGACAAAGTACAACATCCCTTCCTGATCAAAACTCTTCAAAGTGTAGGGATAGAGGGCACATACCTCAATATCATCAAAGCCATCTATGAAAAACCCACCGCAAATATCATTCTCAATGGAGAAAAACTGAAAGCTTTTCCGCTAAGGTCAGGACCACGGCAGGGATGTCCATTATCACCACTGCTATTCAACATAGTATTAGAGGTCCTAGCCTCAGCAATCAGACAACAAAAGGAAATTAAAGGCATCCAAATCGGCAAAGAAGAAGTCAAATTATCACTCTTCGCAGATGATATGATACTATATGTGGAAAACCCAAAAGACTGCACTCCAAAACTGCTAGAACTTATACAGGAATTCAGTAAAGTGTCAGGATATAAAATCAATGCACAGAAATCAGTTGCATTTCTCTACACCAACAGCAAGACAGAAGAAAGGGAAATTAAGGAGTCAATCCCATTTACAATTGCACCCAAAACCATAAGATACCTAGGAATAAACCTAACCAAAGAGACACAGAATCTATACTCAGAAAACTATAAAGTACTCATGAAAGAAATTGAGGAAGACACAAAGAAATGGAAAAATGTTCCATGCTCCTGGATTGGAAGAATAAATATTGTGAAAATGTCTATGCTACCTAAAGCAATCTACACATTTAATGCAATTCCTATCAAAGTACCATCCATCTTTTTCAAAGAAATGGAACAAATAATTCTAAAATTTATATGGAACCAGAAAAGACCTCGAATAGCTAAAGGGATATTGAAAAAGAAAGCCAACGTTAGTGGCATCACAATCCCGGACTTCAAGCTCTATTACAAAGCTGTCATCATCAAGACAGCATGGTACTGGCACAAAAGAATATACTTTTAAGAGTACTGTGCTTGTATTCATTGCCAGATCTAAGTCAAGCTTTTCAGTGTCTTTCTGAAGGTGTGAAGAGAGTCTAAGAACTTTATCCTTTCTTTTTTGGTCTGTTCTTGCCCCAACATTCTTTCTCCCACCAATTTTCCTTCTCAAAAGGGAACCAAAAAAAGAACATGATAGTTACCTGCAGCCATCTAATCACCCACCCATGCAGTATCTGGGGTAGTACTAAAGTTCAGTCTGGCATAGTCCATGTAACTTCTATTCAGGGGTCTCAGTCAAGGGAGCCCAGAGCTTGCCTGCTTGAGTTAATTCAGTTCAAGTAAATTGCCGTATTGTCCAAGTAGAGCATGCTCCACTGAATTCATTTTCTTTAGTTATATCTAGTACAAGTGATCCACAGAACTTAACGGAGAACCCACTCTCCAAAAGTTTTTCAAATATTAAACAGTACATTTCTAAGGGCGATTCTAAGTCTCCAGATTATTTTGATAGACCCAACAGCAATCATTTATAGAGAAACAGAAATCTGCTAGACTGAATTATGCCTACTTTCATGCCCTAAAATTTTATATAAGAACAACAGCAAAATCACAATTATCTGGAAAGACTTGGGCCTTAGGCTGAACTTCTTCTTAACAAAAAAACCCAGTAACTTGTTTCCTATATTAATGGAGAGGTGCAGAAGTTTGTGAAAGTGGGATACCTGGTCTCTGGTATTATGGAAGGGTATACCACATCATTTATAATAACTGATAAAGGACTGACTGCATATTCAAACTGGGGATTCAGAGATGGATAGAAATATAAACTATCAGAATTTGCTGAGATACTAGCTTTAATTGCTAATAGGCATAGATGCAGTGCAAACAGTGGGAAGGGAACCTAAAAATTCATTAGGCCTTTTTTTTGTGTTAACCTCAGTCCAGGTAGGCAGCAAAGAGTAGGATGAAGATTTATAATCTAGAAATGACAGGCTGAGTTTTATTAAGATAAAAACCATACTTGTACTTCCCACTGGTTGATACATAATAACTACTGGTAGTTAACAACTGGCTCTCTGGGGAAAAAAAAATCCTGATCAACATCTGCTTTTCATGGTGTAAATATTCCCATGATGGCTAATTTCAAGCTACCAAAATGATATCACTGAACAAGGAGCTGGGAAGAGAAGAGACATAAATAACCTCAAGAGCACAATGTAGTAAAACAATTAGGAAGTGATGAGTTTTGAGCATTTATCTTTGAATAACTCATTTATTTAATTGTAATTACAATAATTTATTTTTTAATAATGACTGCTTTTAACAAACAGTTCATAAAGTTCTTGAAAATTTACCAGTCATGAACCAGCAAGGCCGAGCTCAAACATACCACTGGACTCACACCCTAGTTGTGGCAGGGGGAAAGGGCAGTAATCCATACCCATGTTTATTTAAAAAACTGCATCTCATTTTACTCCAAGTTGTCCTTTTCCTGTCCTGTCCTAGACTTAAAATAAAAAACAACTATTCCAGGTTCACTGTGCCCCTCTCTTTGCCCTCTTCTCTGCCTCCAATGACCCTCAGCGACTGATCAACCCCTATACCAGGAAGAATGACTATGCAGCCTGGTGAAGTCTGATGAACTGGACTTGCTGATCACTATTAACTTTATAAACAGTCAATAAATGCCACTACCATTATTACTGTTACTCAGTGCTCTTCCCTCCATACCTACAGTTTGATTCAAGATGTCAACACATTAAAATGGCATTTTGATGCTTCGAAGTAGTATCTGTATCAGCAAATTTTCTAGTTAGGTGGATGGGATGTGCAGAAAGGAAGGGTTGGTGGTAGAGGAGCCTACTTTACCCTAGAAGATCTTCCCAGAGTCTACCATTTCAACTCCTAGTTCTTCCTTTCAAGCTTCCAAGCACCGAGTCTATGCAGCCTGCTTAGGTGTCTTCCCAATCTCTTCCCGAGTGAAGAAACAATTTCTCTAAGGACTTGTTTAACTATAAATTGTGATTTTTAAAAATTTATCTGTTTTAAGAGATATTGTGAGAGATATCCCTGTAAATACCAATTTCTCTGTTAAAATACAAATAAATCCAGACAAGTATCTGGGACAAATTCAGAGCTACAACTTTATTATTTATTTCAACTCTAAAGGTCTGGAAAATCAATCATGACCTTGAGAGAACATGTGCTATTTCCACAAAACACATAATGGTGGAAGGAGCACATGCCATAGCACCGAAGTGAGCAATACAGATAAATGTGACAAACTGTATGGATAAAAACTTATTCCAACCTCTCATTACTGATAAAAATTATGAAACTCCCAAATATACGAAGAACACAAGAAATAAGGTCATGAACCACTTAGCCTCAAAAGAAAAAATACCTGACTAATATATTTGTTGTTCTACAATTTAGTATGTTCCTATCCTTCATCTTACAATGGGGACTCCTTTGACATGTCTGATTAGTAGGATTTATATTTCCTCAGAAAACATATTCTCCTGGACTAGAGTAATCCTCCAAGGTAATTTCTAGAAAATACATTCATTTACAAATTTATTTTGTAAATACAAATCCAGATTTTTTGGTAAAAATATTAGATACTCCAATAAATACAGTAAAGAGGGTCATGTTTCTTTTCTGTTTGAAGAATAATGTTCATACACGAAGACCTAAGCCAGGGAAGTTACTGTGTACTATGGAAATGGAATCCAAGTGATGTAATGTTAGCTTAGGGAAGCGTCTTCCAATCATTGCTAGAAATGCAGTGGATGACTGGTGTATGATGATATGATCCCCATGGGAAGCCTGGCAGTACCTGGGCCACTGTTCTTAGGGACTCTGCTTCAGTTGCTCTCTAAAAGCATCCTCTATTTACCCTAAAATCCTAAACAAACAACACCATTTTCTCTGTGAGTCATATCAGGAAACACAGGTTGGGGAACACTAGCTTGGGGAACACTTCTTTTTGGTTACACACACACACACACACACACACACACACACACACACGACCACTACAAGAACTTGATTCAGTCAGCTGCATCTACATGATACGGTACAAAGAGCAGACGTGGGAATTTAGGTGGTGCTCAGGTCTCCTCACTAAGCTAGTCCAGAATCTTCAGCAGATCACTTATACCAGTCAGACCCTCGACTGCCTCACCTGTAACAGAAGAGGATTGGCCTTGATCTTGGACGTGCTGATCCAACTAAAGATCCCTATGTCTGCGAGTACCATATACCTCATACAGAGCTAGGTAATGTAAGGGAAACTTAGAGACAGACACAGACATTGCCCCTATCCTCATGGAATTTGTATTCCAGCTAGAGATAGGATTTTTAATGAAGATAAACAGTAATGAGTAAATATAAAATCTAACTGAATTGTGATGAGTTAGAGGACTGAGAATTATCATTGTGTATAACTCATTGATGGCACCTCCTACTGACATGTAAATCTGCAATGTAAATTTGCATCACAGAACTAGTCTATAACTTCTGCTTTTATTTAATCATGCAACAGAATAATCACCATGTTCAAATATTCAAACATGGGTTTGAAGATTATAAAACCATGTGTAATGAAGAGATCAGCTTCACTTCGGTCTTACCTAGCAGCTGTGCCCTGGCCTATTTAACACTTTCGTTATGAAACATTTCAATTACATCCTTAAAACACTGATGCATATTCAGAGAACAAAGACCAAGGAAAGGAGGAGTGGTGAGCATATTATTTGGAAAAAAAAATTTTCAATTATTCTACTCACTCAATATTCTTTGCTACCTTTCCAATGCTTTTTTAAATTTGCTCCTACCTCACTCACTTCCTTCTGTACCCACCGGGACCCTAAACCCTTTTTTCCTCTGCTAGATCCTTACGCACCAACCCACTCCTACTTTCCCTTCCTTTCTTATTTAGCAACATAGGGTCATCACTTCATGGATCATTAATTCAATCTCTCTCAGTTATCTTTATCCCTTCTGTTCCCAGAAAGTACTTGCCTGTACACACTTAAAACAGAATCAATCAACCTAGAGAAAAAATCACACATGCTTGAAAGCTGGAAGCAACTGCACATTCACAGTTTGCCAACATTAACTGACCTGGCCTGGCAACACTGCTGGGCAATTCTGTTTCCCTAGAGGTAAGCGCATTTCAAACCTTGCCTGATTCACAGTGTTAGCCTAATCTTCCTGTCCTCTTTAGGCAGGCTAAACTCTCTTTGACAGTGGCAGGAGACAGGGAGATCAACTGAAGCTGCAGGCAGCCACAACTGCTAGTAAAACCCAGGCCAACTGCTGAAAGCCATCAGGAGTGTGATCTCTTCTACTAAACAGCAATGCCTTTGGGTAAGGCATGAACTGTGGATTGGTGAATATTTGCTTTTCAATTGATCATGACCACAACAGTCAGTATATGGTTGTGACCATCAACACCAGGCAGGAGCCATTTCTAAAGATGTCTTTAATTTCACAGGCTCAGTAAATGTCCGTTATCTATAACCTAAATCTTGCCCCACAATGTTCTTAGGGCCTAAATCAAATACTTAGCGTTCCAACATATGGCAAGTTATTTAAATTCTCTGTGTCTGGGGACAATATTTACCTCATGTGGGTATGAAATCTGTTAGTATAACAAGGCCAGGTCCACTGTGATCTATAAGTGTTTACTACTACTGTTACAGTTGTTGTCCTATGCATGGAAGTCACCCAAATATTCTCGCAGTTTTAAAAATGTTAAAACTGTATTATCTCTTCCTCTTGTTTCTCCAAATATATGTTGGGGAGATGGTCTTGCTACTGAATGAGCCATGGCTGTCTAGCCCTAATTAAGGATTGAATACACTGTTTCTCTATCAACAAAAATAATATGCAAAATATCCAGACCTCATATAGAACCTGCTATGTTTTCCATAGTTATTGTGTAACCAAGAGAACAATAAATACCTTTCCTACTTTCTTGTAATGTCTGACCTCATCTCGCCTCCCCTACCACCTGTCAGTCCTAATTTCTGCTCTAGCACCTCTGCATCTTTATCCCCACTCATCATCTCCCAAAGAGTGTATCATCCAGACTGAACCTCTCTCACTTCCCTCAACTCCCTACATACTCTCTTACCTTAAGCCTTTCCAAAAGCTTGTCCTTCTACCTAGAATACCTTCCTTCTCTCATTTATCCTGCTCCCTTGGGGGACTCATAGTACTCTTCTAGACTTTGATTATATGATGTGTCCTCCAGAAAACTTCCCTTGATACCCTCAAACCCCAGTCACCAAGACTGACTTGGTGCCCCTCTATAGCCCCTCAATGTTATTAATTACACCAGAAGATCCCCAAATGCGGAAGTAACAGCCATTTTTGTCCTCAATGCTTCCCTAGTTTCTAGCTGTATCTGACATAAAGTTTGTACCTTACAAACAGACAAATGAATTAGAATACCAAGAAAATAATTCGACAGATCTTATTTTGGCACCTAAATAGGGGACACGACAAGATTACTGTCAAGATGTTTTCAACATCTTCAAATATCATGGAAGGAGAATATTTATTCTATGTAGCTTTAAAAAGAGGCACCTGGACCAATGGTATAGGCTCTAGGGAACTGAATTTCAAAACAATGCGATGGAGAACTTTTTAAAATGCAGAGCGTGAGACGCTTTGGTTGGTGTTCAGCTGCATATAATTGGTGGGGTTCACACAGGGCCTGGCAAAAATGAATTGAGCGATGCCTAGTCTCCTTGCAAAGTTAAGATTCTGTGACTAATAAAATTCTACTTCTGAGCTCCTGTGTATGCATATGTAGGGTAAGAGTTACCCCAGATATAAGAAAGAGAAGATGAAAGGTCATATATTAATGCTACCGTGGGCCTACCACACCATGCAGTACTGGGGCAAAAGAATAGTCAGAGGTTTTAAATAAAACAAAGTAATCCAACCCCAAACCCAGCATTCCAACACAAGGGACAAGACCAGCAAGAGGCAAATCCAGGTCCCCTGGGGCATTCTCCACACTACCTCCTTCATCCTGAAGGAGGCAATTTAACTTTACAACTTTCAAGCAACTTCCCACTAAAGTGGTTTCAACTTTAAATTTATTGCATTTTCCAAGGTTACCTCATTCGGGCCGTGCATAATCCACAGGGACTCAAAGGGCCACACTGTAAACTGTTACAATAAATATTAACGAATATCGTGCCTGATAAAACCTGCAATCTGCACACACGCACACATGCACCCACACAAAACGGGACTTTTCACCTTATATGGTTACTTAAAAAATCAACTCTTTTTACATTCCACTTTGTTGGTCTGCCAAACACGCAGAGTACATCTACTTTAAAAACACCAATTAAAAATATTAACAACACAAAAATATATAAACGGTGGTTCAGAGCCAAAGGCACATAAATTGACATGGATTCAGACAGTAAGCAAACATAAAATGAGAAACAGAAACTACTACATCATCCAAAAGGAAGCATGAACAATAGCCTTAAATGTGAAAGTGATCCTCCCCTCCCCCATTCCAGTTTCCCAACTTCTCCACCCCACAGGGTAAGCTAATGGTTATGTGGCAGGCAAAATGACTAAAAGAGAGGAATAGAGGAAGAGGCCCATGAATAATTTGGGGAAGACCTGCAGTAGTTAGGGAGGAGTGGGAGGCAATCTCATTTCACACTGTAACGTGGGACAGCCACAGGGCTTCTGTATTACTCACCAGAAATGCTGCATCTACAAGTGTCCAAATATTTCAAATACCTGGGCTGTATAACTGAGGAGCAGCTGTGGAAAGAGGGCTGGGCTGGGAGCTACAGCCTTTGGACTGACATTAGTATTATTATTGTCCAGGTCCTGTCCCTTAACTTTTCTAGGCCTTAGTTTCCTCATCAGTAAAATGGGGATCCTAAAAACCTACCTCATGGCATTCATGAGAGGAATAACTAACTAAAACCAGGTGTGCAAAGGTGACTAATCTAGCTAGAAAAACACGGAAAATCTCAATGATTTTGTTTGGAGAGAAAAGAACTGCTTGCCTCTGGTACCCAGCAGGCTCAGTTACCCCAATTTTCTGATGATGAACGTAACCCAAGTCATGGTGGAGCCGATCACTATAATAATGAGCAGCATGACACTGTGCACACTGTGGACAATTACTGTATGAGAGACAGAGGGAGGCAGGAAAAAGTGAAATATGAAAAGAACTAGGTATAAAAAAAAAGAAAGAAAGAACTAGGTATAATCCCAACATTCAGACACAGACATGCATGCTCAATGCCATTCCTCTGCACCTCCTAAGGGTAGTCTGAATCTTTTTTTTTTTAATTTATTTTCTTATTTTTATTTTTATTTATTTTAAAGATTTTTATTTATTTATTTGATAGACAGAGATCACAAGTAGGCAGAAGGCAGGCAGAGAGAGAGGGAGGAAGCAGGCTCCCCGCTGAGCAGAGAGCCCTATGTGGGGCTCGATCCCAGGATCCTGAGATCATGACCTGAGCCGAAGGCAGAGGCTTAAACCACTGAGCCACCCAGGCGCCCCGGGTAGTCTGAATCTTATTCCTACTACAGTAAATGAGCTTGGGGTCTCAGCCAGGGAACCATGCTCAGAATCTTATTGTTGGGTAATTCTAAAAAAATAATTATATTGCTACAATCCTTCCTTTCATTGTTCTCTACTAATTATCCCATATCCTCCAGAAGCTGATTTGGTAATTCACTGGAGACTCACTCTTGCTCTATCTTTGGAGGCTATTAAAAATAAAGTGTCTTTATTACTACTAAATTTTTTTCCAAGTTCTCTAAACCTTCTTTATGGGCTGTAGGTTTCTGGTCTGTGGATTACTAAATCAACTTATGAGTCTGCACAAGAAAATTTATACCTAGAAAACCAAGATTCAGTAAGTCCAGAGAATTGATGTAACCCAAAGAATGAATGAGAACCAGACAAAATTAAGTAAACTAATTATTCTTCGTTTTTTTTTAATATTTACAAAACCTAGAATATTTAAAGTTTGGGGAAAACTCTCCTTGGTACATAAAGCATGGCATAGTTCTTCTAGGTTCACAAATATCTCCTTTCTCTATAAGTTCTGTGAAAGGTAGGATCATGTCCTATGTAAGCACTTTCCTGCTATGCCTCAGTAACACATTACTTCTTTGGTCTGTATAACAAGCTCCCGTTCTTAACTTCATGGTTCTGCCAAGTGGGGGCAAATAAAACAGACACTGGGTAACCGATTACTTTTACTTTTCCTTTCTCTTACTATTCCTTAAATTCAAATTAAACCTTCTTCATTCTATTAAAAAAAAAAAAAAAAAAGAGCCAAACTCATAGAGTATAAGGGTAAACCAGATCAAGAGGGCAGATGGCTCTGTTTTGTAGAAGGACAGTGATAGGCAGACTGACTATAGCAGCTTAACTTTCAGTGTGAGGGTGTTACGACTTTGCAAAGGTTCACAGGAGGCCAGGGGAATGGGGGGAATTCCAATGATATAACCATATTGAAGAAGTGATTAAAAGCACTACTTTGTTAAAGGCTTCTGATATCACTACACATAATAAGGATCTTGTATATGTATGTAAATACTTAATACATAAACTTTGTGTTAACATTTAAACAAATGCCATAACCATTTATGAAAAACTAGAACATTCTGGCTCCAAGTCTTAATTGGGTTGGCCTAGATACTTTTTGTTAGTGCTTAGAGTGTGTGGAAATCTGAATTTTTAAGAATAGGCTGCTATGCATACACTACATGTGGTTCATTCACTACTTTTACTGCTTTCCATACTTTTTTCACTGGCTTACCCTTTTGCTTGTACCGATATCACACTGCCAAATCAGAATGTTCTGATGAATGTTTTCAAATCACTCTGTTGCTTTATGTAGCATCTTTTGTTGTACAGCATGTGAAAAATAAACTTATAAATATAAACATAAGTACTTTTATTCTTACAGTGGGGAGTATACTAAGAAGGGAGGGGGAGTAGAAAACGGTATGGAGATTTCTGGCCTGGATAGCTGGGAAAAGATAGCTATTATTAAATCCAGCTAGAAGACTGGGAAGAAACATGAAAACTAAGAAGAGATTCCTAGGTTTGGAAATTAGGAAACCACTGGTGAGGGCCGAATCTGGACTACAGGTAGGGTATGGGAAGTGAAGAGGCTAACAGCATGAGTTCAGGCAATGTGAAGTAGAGAGAGAAATGGGCAGTTAGAGGGGAGAGTCATGAAAGCAAAGATTTTATTAGGAAAATGGGATCTTTGGACATGTTACGAAGTTATAGAAAAAGAATCAGTAGTGAGAAAGAAACTGCAGGTACACACAGGGAAGGAGGTATCTGACAGGGAAAGATTCCAGATAAGATGCCTATGATCCAAAGCTCAGATTGGGGGACAGGCTTGGAAACCAAGAGGAACATCCTTTTAAGACAGGAAGAGAGGAAAATGTATGAAGAATGGGAGAGGTTGGGAGGGGGTAGAGGGAAGAGAGGAGCAATGGATGATAATTTGTGAAGGGCAAGAGTGGCTGGGGGAATGGGAACAGTAGAAAATCTTTGGAATCTTGGTTTAGGAAGCAGAGTGAACAAAGAATGCATGAAACTATTATTGAGCATAAGGGCCCATTTGAAATTGGAAGCTAAGAGATAGGTTCTTTTGATTGGTCAAATCAGTTGGTCATTGAACATTTACTGAGCAACTCCAAAGTCCCAGGCACTGTGCTTCCCTAGTCAAGGACTCCAGGCTCTAGTCAGGAAGTCAGGCAAGTAAACAAACATAAGGCAATGTAGCAAGCCCTATGTTAGAGGTCTACGTGGGATACAAGTAGAAGAAAGAAGATGCATTTAGTCCAGGGGAGTGGCGGGGAGCAGTTTCCTAGTAAGGGAGTTGCTTAAGGTGTTAACAGTCCTATCTGTAAACTGAGAATGGAGAATGGGCCATTGGGAACTCTGTGTCATTGGCCTCCAGAATATACTAATGAGGAAGGCATATAACCATGCCTCATATGAAATCAAGTGATTCCACACATTGGCACTGAGAGATCTTGACCACTGATGCTTGAGGATGTAATTTTTATGATCACCAGTGAGTTAGGCAAGCCAAAACTAACAGAGCTCCAGAAGAATACGACAGAAACAAAACTTTCACAAGCAACACAGTTTCTGACTGTGGCTGTATATCTTGTTAGAGTCCTCAAGCATCTCTGGAACTATTCTGGTGAACTAGTTTCTTGACTCAAATTGGGCCACTAAATTCTGGTTTAATAATTATTTTTATTCTATTATGCCCCAGCACCAATCACAAAACAAATATTTTTCTTAAATGCCTTTGCTAAAAAAGTCCATTATCTGGGCTTTGTTTTTCATCTTAAAAATGCTGTAGGTCGGGGCACCTGGGTGGCTCAGTGGGTTAAAGCCTCTGCCTTCCGCTCAGGTCATGATCCCAGGGTCCTGGGATGGAGCCCCGCACCGGGCTCTCTGCTCAGCGGGGAGCCTGCTTCCTCCTCTCTCTCTCTGTCTGCCTCTCTGCCTGCTTGGGGTCTGTCTGTCAAATAAATAAATAAAAAATCTTAAAAAAAAAAATGCTGTAGGTATCTTATCTTTCCACAAAAAACAAGTACTCCAAAGGCCTCACTGTTTATACTCCTTGTCATTTACAACTCTGAAATCAAAGTCTGCCCTCAGCTTTGCTAATGGGTTCTGTTCTGTCCTCTGTGTGAACATAACCACTTCATTACTATAAAGAGTTTCTGAGTTCTAACTTAAGATTTCTTAATACAAGAAAACAGCTCACCATCACTATAATGGTACAGTCATGGAATTGATAGGGACCTTGAAATTACTTGTGTAATAGCTTAGGTGATGAAGGACAAATTACCCAGCACTTGATCTAACTTCTTGTTTCAAGTGAGAGAAGACACCCTTTCATTTACTATTAACAGAATCTTTGTAAGAATCAAATAAAATAGTGGAATGGCAGGACTTTTCTATGCAAAGTGGTTTTGCTTTTGTTGTCCTGAACTAACTACAGCTAATATTTACTGAGGGGTTATTATGTGCCAGGCACTGTTAAACACTTTCTAAGGATTAATTCACTTTGTCATTATTTCCTTTATTTACAATAATCCTAATACATTGCTGCCATTATTATTCTTACTTTACAGTGAGTAATTAAAGATTAATGAAGCTCACAGCCAAGTAGAGTGTGAGTTCCTATACTGATTTTGCCATTAACTGATGTGTGACTACCCATCTATAAGTTACCTAATCTCACATAATCATACATCTGTGTGTAAACTGGGAATTATCATATATCTACCTCACAGAGTAGATGGGAGGATTATGTGGGATACTGGCTTAAAGCACATCGGCCATGAAATCTCTTTTTCCTTCTTGGGGGTACTGTAAAGTACTAGAAAGAACCTGGGCTGTGGAATCAGATGACATAAGCAAAAGCCAGCTCTGCTACTTGTTAGCTATGTGACATAGGGCTGTATGTCATCTCTCAATTTCTTCCCCTAAAACACACACACACACACACACACACACACGTATCTATACCTCCCAGAGATACTGAAGGAGTAAGTGAGCTGATTCCTCATAAAAGAGCTTACTTAGCCTAAGGCTGCTATAAGCCAAGATGCCATCTCCTATTCCTCCTTGAGGGGCACATAATCATTTTCTTAAGAGTACAACAAAAATATGGAATGTGACTTCTAGGAAGACTGCAGGGGAGGTTTAAGAGGCCTGCTATGTGGGAAAGGAGGCCCTGGTTAACCAGAGAGCAGCTCAGTGTGGGAGGTGTGCCTTGCTGCCTTCCAATTCCAGCACAGGCAGATTATTTTGGCATCAAGGAGAAGACAAGTTCCCATAAAAGGGTATAACTGAACAAGGTAGCCAATTGCTCATGTGGATGCTGGAGGCAGTTCTTAACCAACATCAACTGAATTCCTAGGAAGGCTACCACTATAGTTTCATATCAATGAAAAGCCCCTGCCTATAGAAATGATGAGTAAGAAATGTTTCAAAGATATTTATTGCATCTTCCTATGAACAGGACAATGGGGAGGACCCTTATAAAGATACTAATAAAGTCCTCTTAGGAGAGAAGAGATAAGTTGGATTTATTCTTTTGAACATAGAGATTTAGGACCCCAGCCAAAGGTAAAATGGTCTACTGTGTCATGAAACAGAGACAGATCAACTGTTATCTTTCTGGTATACAATTTTTATACAGCTTCAATACAGACAAAAGAGGTAAAACCATCAATATCTTAAATGACTCTCTCAAAACCTCCACACCAGCAACACTACTTCACACCTTAGAACCTCACTGATAACCTGATTTTTCAGTGCATGATAGATCTAGAAGCAAAAAACCAGAAATAGGATAGGACCATAGAAGCAGGTAAGAGGAGCAAATAAATATTTGGTTATAATTTGACACAGAGGAGGTAGAAAAGAAAATACAAAAAATATTATTTAATACCACTAATGTGTTCATATAACAACACTGAACTTTAAAGCAGGAAGTATGGATTACCTTTAAAAATATCCATTAAAATGTTACTAAAAGAAAAAGTTGTGACATAGTAAAACAGCAGTTGTTGGAAAATTTATCTTCATACACTACCTGGCTCAATAACAAAAACCAAATCAATAAAATGTTACTCTGTATTCTTTCTAAAGGTACCTACAATTCTATTGCCCATTTTGTGGATACACTTATACAGTGTCCTCTTTGTTACTATGCAGCAGAAAAACAATTCAAAATGTTAAAATTAACATTCTCAACCACTTCAACTTCTCAAATTAAAAACATGAGAAAGTTTCTTATGTTTCCTCTTAGGAATATTAATGAGAAGTTTAGCAAAAGACCTAAGCGTTTCTTTCTTCTTCACTCAGAATTGGTAAATAGAAAAAAAAAAAAAAAAAAAAAAGATAGACATAATAAGGAAATCTGGAGTTGGAAGACTAAATTTGTACTTCCTCTGTAGTTCTATGTGTATGTATGTGTTTAAAAGCTGTGTATCTATTTCTTTAAGAACTGTTATCATAGTCTTTTCTAGCACTGGAAACTTAATAAACTGAGAATATAAATGGTCCATTCAAAGTGGCTTCTGTTTCTGAATGACCAAGCCAACCAGGATCCACACAGATCCCCAATCTTCCTACCCTCCTCCCATTGTCCCCCAAGACTCTGATTTCTTTAAACAGGTTCTAAGAGTTGAAAATTTCTGGATTTGGGGGTAAAATAAGCCATAAAATTCTTTTGGTTCCTGGACTGAACAAAATGACTGCTGAAAAATAGTTAAGGAAAATATTCAAATTCCTCAGTGTAATACCATAATTTGTTCATTATAAAAATAATTTAGACATCCAGGTAAAGCTAAAAATAATTCCACTGAAACTGTCCTAGTTTGATTTAGGACACAAATTTTGTAATCAGGGACAACATCAGATCTCAAATAGGAATTGCTCCTTATTCTCCTTATTAAATTAATGAAGAAATCACATCTACAGGAGATTGTGGTCTATGTAATATCACAGCTCTCACAGCCTCTGGTGGTTTCTGTGCCCCATCTATCTCTTCTATTCAATTTCTATTAAACAGCTTCAGAGTTGATCCAGGTCTTATGCACCATTATACATATCCCTTTGGAATAATGACTCTGTAAACAAATTTCACAGAAAGGGGTGGGGAAATACTCTTTCTGATCAACTTATTCATAGGCTCCCTCATAAATGTTTCATAACAACATCTAAGGCAGGGGTCAGCAAAATATGGCTATTTTGGTTAATAAAGTTTTATTGGAACACAGTCACGGCCACTCATTTGTGCATTGCTCTATGGCTGCTTTCTGGCAAGACAGACTGAGTAGTTGTGAAAGAAACTGAATGGCCAACAAAGCCTAAAAAATGTCCTGTCTGGCCCTTTCCAGAAAAAGCGTGCTGGCTTCTGACCTAAAGGCACCTCTCGGTCCAATCAGTCACTGAATGTCATTATATCCAACATTATATCCATTATATCCATTGCATGTCTAATAGCCAACAGCTTTGTAAATATATGAACTCTGCTAGGTTAAGTCCATGTGAATTTTGCCGTGGAGACTAGGATAAAACAAAATCTGGCCGTTTGATGATGAGACAAATTCAACGATTGTTTAATTGATTGATTCATTCAAAAGAATTACATGCTATGTACAAAGTACAAGAAAGTTAATGGTGAACAAAGCACGTACTTCACTTGTGGTATTAACAGTCCAGAGGAAGAGGCTGAAGTTCTTTAGATAATACAGATGTGTGTAAAATCGCTGCTGTAAGTGGTGTAAGAAAGACGTCATCGTGCCACTAGAGTGTATAACGGGATTGTAGCTTAGTTAAAAAGGTCAGGAAGGACTTCTCAAAGAAGTGTCTCTAGAGCTGAGGGTGAGAGCTGAGCAGGAGCAGTTACCCAAAGAAAGGGCAGAGGAAAGAGGTGCAGGCAAAGAGCACAACACAGGCAAAGGTCCAGGGGCAGGAGGCATAGTGGCAGGTATAAGCTACTAAAAGCAGGCCAGCATATTTAAAGCAGAAAGAGTGAAGAAGGGAGTGAGTTGATGTGAAATTGTTAGCCAGACCAAGCCCTTTCAAGGGCCTTAAAAGTTCTATTAACAAATTTTTTTTATTCTAAGGGCAAAGTTAAACTTAGTAATCCTTGGGTGACATCCTTCCACCTCGGGGCACTACTCTCTTCATGATCAGTTTTTTTTCTTTCCTTTTAAAATTCTGACCCAAACAAGGCTTTATTCTGAATATTCACCTAAAAGTTCATCATTCTATTCAATGAGAAAAAAATAAAATAAAAAAAAAAAAAGGAAAACAAGATAATAAAGAATTTACTTGTACATCTTAAACTAATATAAGTGAATTATATCTCAAAAAAACCCTGGGAAAAATAATAAATAAATTAAAAGCAAAAAACAGAAAGGATTTTCCAGTAGCTTTTATTAAACACATATAAAGAGAATTATATGGGCTGCTTCCATCCCTCTTTCTGTCTGGAGTGGTGATATCAGGGATTGTGTTGGATAGGGATATTTACACAGCCATAGGCTGTTTCTGGTTGAGAACAGTAACATTTTCAGCTTTAATTATACTATTTGATGAATAGCATTTTGTAGCCGAAAGGCAAGGGAACGCACCTGGGGAGACTAGTGAAAACAGGAGGTAATAAAGAGAAGTGACAAAGTCCCAAGAACAAGACATGTAACCAAAGGTTCAGCCACTTAACTGTGTGACCTTGGGCAAGTTACTTAACTTTTTTGAGTTCTAGTTTTCCCATTTGTAAAAATAAGGACAATCAGATGTCTATCATAGAGTTGTCATGAGAATTCAGTAAGATGATGTTAAAGCTTCTAAAATCTACCAGAAACTCTAATACTGTTTTCTTCCCTTTCTAATAATATAGTCTATTTCTGATGTACATTATGAAACAGGGAAACCAAGGTAATCAGCAATAGAAGATATAGATAAGGAAGTATAGGTAGAAAAAGTCTTATCTGCAATATAGTAGGTCTTCCCTTATTGGCTTATAGTGCTTTGTAAACCTCAAGGACTTTTATTCTCTAACCTAATTACTCAATGACTAATACCTTAAAATGATCTTAATCCCAATCTTCTAAAGCAGGTCACAAAAATACGTAAGCCAAAGGTAGAGTCATACCTTTGATTATGGAATAAAAAGTAATTCCAGATAATATTTAATGAAATATTCAAGATCACTTATAAATAAAAACAACAACAAAAACAACAACAGAAGTCAGCATGACATCTCCCTCTCTTCCCAAGATTTGGGTGTATAGTGCACACCCAGATGCTACCGTATGTCATTGGTAATCACTATGACTGGTTTGGAGGGTGAGATTAGATTAGATTAGATTACCAAAGGAAGCAATTATTTCTACAGATGAAATCAGTCTCACTCTGATCCTCAGAACTCAGAAGAATTAAAAAATAAAAATTATACCTTAGCTATAGAATGGCTTAAAGAGCCACTATCAATGTACTGAGTAACACTAATCAACTTTTAAGTGTGTTATTATACCTTTTTGATTAGGAAATACTAACTTAAGCACCATGTACTCCTTTGTACCTTTTAGTAAAACATACAGCTATCTTAGTGCTCCCAGAAAGAGCCCAAGGTTGCTAGTGTTTATTTTTCTTTCTTTCAACTGCTAAAAGGCATTGATGTAAGGTAATATTATAGGTAAAAATATAGTCATAGATTACTGCCTTCCCCAAATGAAGAACCAAACCGTGCTATACAACTAAGCATTTAGGAAAAAAAAAAAATGAAGGATAAATCTAAAGGTTATTTAAATAATTAAGCAAGAAGCCAGTAAGCAATATGGAAGGTCTTATTTAAAGTTATCTTATTAAAAACAAACAGAATAGTACTAATATATCAAAACAGAGTTTGGAGAAACAGGTTAAGGTTTCTTTGTAGGCCTAGCCTCAGCAATTGTAGAACCAGAAGCTTACAATAGTAAAATTTTGTTCAGTTGTACCCTGATGATAAATCTCTCTGGTCATTTACTCAGTTGGGTGGAGGGGTGCAGGGGGTGTTTCCTTGCTTCATATTTAGAAAATGTTCCTCCCAAGTCTTTGAAATTTACCTACCACAATTTATTATCAGGTATCATTCCCCTAATAACAGCAACCTGGGAAATAAAATGGCAAAGGAATTCGGGCCACATCTTAAAAGAACTGGCCAAGTTAAGACCATACAGCTACAAAAAAATGAGCACTCATAGAGCAGATGTGTGCTAGTCAGGGAGGCTGTACAGAGAAGGTGCTTCATCCCAGTGCCTGCTGGGAAGAGCCAGGCAAAACCATCTCCAACCTCTTCCAACTCTGAAGATGTTTTATGATTCTTAGATGGTTTTCTAGACCAATTTGGATCTTCTCTGGACATCCTAATCCATGTAACAATTTAACTTTTCATACATTGCTTGGTAACCATGTTTTACACACAAAGTCTGTCTCTTGATAACAAAAGAATATTAACATGATGACATAGTCACTCTAGAGACCAGAAACAGAATGCTATTGCCTTAAAAGGAAAAAAAATATTCTTATCTTACCACTACCAATGTCTACACAGCTTTGCTTTTACTTTTGTCTGAAATATATTCCCCCAGTCTGATTCTCATCTTTTGAATTAAAGTCTACACAATGAAGTAATCTGTAAATATAATAACAGTCTCTTCCATGAAAAGAAAAACATTTGTGAAAATAAATGTCCTTTCACTGTTAAATTACTTGGATACATATTCCAATTTCAATTTCATTTTCAAATTCTCAACTTTCGGGGCTTAAATAGATGGTACAGTGGTATACTCAAGTAGTCTCATGATTTCTTCCTTTTTCTTTTTAAAAGATTTATTTATTTCTTTTAGAGAGAGAGGCAGGGGAGGGGCAGAAGAAGAGGGTGAGAGAGAGAATCTGGAGCAGATTCCTGGCTGAGCAGGGAGCCCAACATGGGGCTTGATCTCATGACATTAAGATCATGACCTGAGCTGAAATCAAGAGTTGGATGCTTAATCGACTAGCCACCCCTCTTGGGATTTCTGTATTTAATTTTTACTTCCTTTTTTTCTGTGTTATTGAGAAATAATTGACATACATGACTATATAATTTTAAGACATACAGCATGATGGTTTGATTTACAGATACTGCGAAAATTTTTACCTTTTATTTATTTTTTTTTATATTTTTATTTATTTATTTGACAGAGAGAGATCACAAGTAGGCAGAGAGGCAGGCAGAGAGAGAGAGAGAGGAGGAAACAGGCTCCCTGCTGAGCAGAGAGCCCGATGCGGGACTCGATCCCAGGACCCTGAGATCATGACCTGAGCCGAAGGCAGCGGCTTAACCCACTGAGCCACCCAGGCGCCCCAAATTTTTACCTTTTAAAAAGTGTTCCAAACAGTTTTCATATTTTTAATTTGGTAAAGAGGAAAGAATTCAGAGAGAAGATAGAATAGCAATTATGAACTGTGATTAAATCCTGCAGAGGCCAAAATCATGACTTTAAAATAACAAATAGATATTTTTCTGAGCCAAGGCCAGTTCTCAGGGGTTTAGACCAGTTAGAGTCGAGGTAGGAGGTCAAGGTTCTTTGTTAGCTCTGAATCCCTTCTAGATCTACAGGGCTCTAAGGTGAAAGTGGAGGGAGAAGGGAAGGAAGGTGATGATTAAAATATTCAGTAATAGGAGAATGATTACATGAATAATAGCACCGTCATACAATGAAGTACTATGCAGCTTTTAGAAATTGTCACATGGAAGAATAGTGACAATGGATAATGTTCCCAAAACAACATGCACATTATAAAAGACACAAAAGAAAAATGCCTATAGGAAGTTATAGAAAAAAGATGAAAAGTAGGAGTCTTAGCATGGTTGGATTAAGGATAAATTTTTTTATTCTTTATGTTTGCTTCCCTATTTTCAGTGCTTCACACATATGTATTACTTAAAAATTTTTTTTTATTTGAAGGTAAATGTTGACAGAAAAGGAAGAAGAAAACAACAATAATAAAGCACTCATAGCAGAAGGCAGGCAAGTGTTAGCACCTGTGCAATGAATGTGCTGTACTCCTCCAATGGAGAAAGTGCCTGCACTTGGCAATTTGATGCTTTATATTATAGAGTCAGCAAACTGCTATTTAAAAACTGTAGCCAATGTGCTGGAAGCAGCAGTCTCTACTGAAGGTCAAAAAAAGAACACCCTAGATGCAGGCCTCAGCATGTAGCCACCACTAAGGCAAAACCGCAATTGTTTGTCACCTGAAAGTAATTATGGTATGTACAGTAACTTGTACCAAAGACAGTAGGGTAGATACATGAAGTCTCTTATGACACCAAAATAAAAATAAAAATAAAAATAAAAATAAAAATAATATGCACCCTTTAATTTTTAAGATCAACAATCTGTAAGGCCAAATGCCTTCAGCTCACTCCTCAGCTCCAACTGCAACTAACACGGAGTTCTGATCCAAGCATGAAACGATGTGGATCAGGGAAATCATAGCACTTTTAAGTATGTTTGTTCAATAACAAAAAAACAGGAGCCCCATATTTAGCTGCTATAACAAAGATCTTTGAACACTGTTTATCCATCCTTTCCAGGATGAGAATTCCTTTTCCATAACAAAAAGTTTCCTAATTCCCCATTCACAGTACTTGTAGCTTTTCCTACTGACAGACTGAAAAAAGAGAGAACCAAGAAAGCCTACAACAAATTAAGAAATTATTTAAATGGCTTGTATGCCATCAATCACAGTAGTATCTATAGCTATTCTGGAAACACAATATGAATGCTTCTGAAATACAGATTGGAATAACCCTTTGACAATTTTGAAAGCTCCCAGGGGTTCCAGGTTTACATGTTGAGAACCATTACTGCAAAGTATATAATACATAATGAACCAAGACCACAGTCTCAAGAACTTTATCTTTCCAAGGTTATCACTCAAAATACAACTATCACACATTTATAAAAGAAATACACAATTTCATGGTGAGGTGCTAAGCAGAAGAAAAAATAGCTATGAATGAGTCACACTCTGTGGGCACCGAAGTGTGTGTGGCACTTCTGAGCCTAGGGGTTTCTTCTGTTGGCTCTGTGACAGAGGTTTAGCATAGGAAGTAGGGACATGAGAACCCTGATATGGAGGAGAGGGGATACTTTTCTAAAAAGTGTGGGATAAAGTTGCCTTCTCTTTCCTTATAAAGCTTTCCTGTGTCAACAGTCTGCCCTCCCTCAACCCCAAAGAAAACGGGGGTGGCCCCTAAATGCCAAAAGAATAATTGTCTGGGCTTTGCATGCTGAAATTGACTTGGCAAGGTCTCCCCCATGCAAAGAACACAAAGAGCTTAGTTTAGTCTGTGAGTAAATGCTTCACAATCATTACCAAAACATCCAAAGCAACATGCTTAAGGGAGGGTAATGAAGCTTTGTTTCTCTCCCTTAGTTTTACTCTTCTGACATCCATTTATTTACTTAGAACTCCTAGCAGCAGCCAACCTCTTTGGTCAACATGCACTCTTGGATGCCTTGGGCACTTTCTAACAAAGAGCTATATGGAACCACAAATGGTGGGTAAAATCTCCAAGTTCAAGCTACCCATTCCCATGGACTCTAAGCATCTCAAGTCCAGATCTATTCAACAGAGCTGGAAAGAGGGCTCTGTAATAAATAAAGAGCACGGAAAAGCACTCCTTCATACAGATAATGGCCCTAGAAGCTTCAGAAAGGACAGAGGACATGAGGAGAGCCCTGGTGTCAGTTTGAAGAATCCTGAAAGCAGTTTGATCCAAACTTAGAGTCTAGCCAAAGCCACACTACCTAGAGCAAGTGTGGCTGGATGTGGTTTTCTTGAGGCTTCCTGATGCTCCTTCATGCTTTTTGACTTAAGCAGACCTCCAGCTTTATTAACAACTTCCTACCACCTAGAATAAGCTGAATAATGGAGAGCAGCAAAGGAGCATGACCTTAACTCACACTGTGCCCTCCTATCAGACCAAGCCCAGACATTATTTCTTTCTCCCTGGTGGTGCCATGTTCTCCTGTCCTATCACCATGTCATGATGCAGATTTCTGGTGAAAGAGCATGGACATCTTCAATTTTGCTGACATAGTCAAAAGTGTGCCATGAACACTGAAGAGATGTGTCTCCCCCCCCCCTTTTTTTTTTAAAGATTTTATTTATTTTATTTGAGAGAGAGCAAGAGAGAGCATGAGCTGGGGGAAAGGCAGATAGAAAGGGAGAGGCAGACTCCCTGCTGAGCAGGGAGCCCTATGTGGGGCTCGATCCCAGAACCCTGATGTCATGACTCAAGCCAAAGGCAGACACTTAACTTACTGAGCCACCCAGGTGCCCAGATGTGTCTCCCATCTTTACACAGAGCATTATTCCAAATGATAAAGAATTCAGGCAATAGAAAGTAGGCTTGCAGAGACTGGGCAGGCTCTGAAGCCAACTGGAACTCCTTCTGTGTCACTTACCAGTTCTATGGTCTAAAGCAGATTGTCTTAACCTCTTTAAACTCTCCCATAAAGCACTGATTAATAGTATCTGCCTGATTGTGCATGCAAAAAAGGGAAAATGAGTATAGTGCCTTAGAACAGTGCCTGACCAGTAAGAGTAAGTTTTGTGTTGCTGCTGTGTAATGCTATGTTAGAAACGATTTTAAAAGTCATGGTTGGTGGAAGAGGCAGCTAATGAGTTCATGGGTAAGCATACCTTTTTGAATCAGTGCTCTTTCATCATCTTGTGTGGACAGTTATGGTCAGTTAGGACCAAGAAGCCAGTCAGTTTATGTTAAGTCTCTCTAAACTGCCAGGATCTCAATTCCCCATTGCTGCTCTGCTAAATAACAGGCACCAGTTCCTGGCCAAAACCAGTTTCTTCAGCTTGCCACTCTTCACCTTGGCAAGGCACAAAATTACTCACTCTCTGAAAATACCAGTTTAGCACTGACTAAAAGAACTACCCCTGTTCAGCAAGGTAAGGCTGAGTAATATACTCTCCTCATGATGCTAAAATCCATTACTTATTTCTTATCTCATCGCAAGAGGGAAGGCATGTCTGATGAACCAGGAGATTAAAATTGTATCACTGTATCTCTACCATGATGAGTTTTAGATTCCTGTCATATGCCAGGCACTGGGCATAGTACCTGACACACACAACCTTGAATTGTCCCAATAACACTGCAAGGCAGAGTCCTAAAGAAATGAAGTAACTGGCGTCGAACTGGACAGCATGTAGAAATGGAGGCAGTGCCATTGCTGGCCCCAAAGACTGTGCTCCTTCTCCTGCCACACACCATGTTATTTTCTACTTTTCTGCTTATATTGGGATTCTAAAAAACAACCAAAAATTCTAGGATACCAAAGATTTGATATATAACTAGAGTAGATGGAATACTAAAAATAAAAAAACAAAAGCCCTAAGGTATAAATTCAAACAGGTCATTTTGTCAAAGGTTTTCCTTTATAAAGCTTATTCTGAAAGAGTATCATGGCTGACATATACTGGAAAGGTCTTCAAAACCCTTTCAAAGACCACATACAAAAGCTAAACCCATTTTTTTAAGGTCACAATTGGTTCTCTGACCAAAAACAGTATTAGCTGACCCATACTCTAAATTGATTCATTGGATTTGGTTTCAAAAACTTTCCCCATTGTCAGAAGTCAAATTCAGTTTCAACAGACCAGAATTTGCCATGGATGAGGGATATTTCAAAATAAAAAACTATAAAAGTGGAGTTCTGAAACTGTTCTGACCAATGTCTATGCTGTTAAAATGAGGTCACAGCAACTTTCTCCTTTTTGAAATAATTTTTTCAGCTCCTGGGATATAGCTCACTTTTTAGGTTCTTTGTCTTCCTTGTGTCTGACACACAATCCTTGATGCCTGCCTGCTTGCTTGCTTGCTTTCTTTCTCTCTTCACCTTGCAATATTTTCTTCTTTCTAAAAAGAACCATTTCTTGAAATGTTTATGCATCCAATACTATGTGTCCCTGATGCTTTAAATCTTTTATTATGAACATTTCCAAATAAAAAGTAGGAAGGAGAATATAATAAAGCCATGTACCCCTCCGCCATCTTCAACAGTCTGCAATACGTTGTCATATTTATTTTACTTTATCCCTGCTTTTGTTTTTCCTAGAGTACTTAAAAGTAAAGCTCAGGATATCATGTTATTTCACACTTAGATACTTCATTAGGTATCTGGAAAAATAAAAAAGACATTCTCTCATATAAACACAATGCCATCGGCACATTATAAAATTAACAGTAACTTCTTAACACCATCTCTTAACATCATCTAATACATAGTCCACATTCAAATTTCATTGATCTTCTTTCCTCATACCCCAGGGATAATCACATCAGCTACTGCTAAGGTAACCTTCTATTGCCTTGTTAATGACTTTCATGGCTTCGTCTCACTTATTTTATCTCTCTTCTGAAAAAAAGTCTCCAAAATGTGAAAGCAGTGTGACTGAATATATAGGTCTCTTTTTCAAAAAAAAATTTTTTTTAACTTATTATACATTGAAAATATTTTCCCATATTATTAAATATTCTTTGAAAACTTGACTTTTGCTGGCAGCCTAAATGGTCAGTACTGTATATTCCATGAATTTATTTAATTATTCTCTATTATTTGTTGGATACTTCATTGTTTCATCTTCCTTATTATGAACGGGCTTGTTAACAGCCTTACACATGCCCATGGTTCACCTTCTATCCTCACCTATCACTAATGAACACCTCCTTGGCTTCAGCCATAAGGATGATTTGATATTCACCACATACGGTGTTTTTCATCTATCTTCAGTCTGTACATATGACTTGGACACTCTTACCCTCTAAGGTCCAACTTCCCTCTGAGGTGCTTTCACTAAGTCCCTTTGGCAGAGTAGTCATTTTCTCTCAAATGCTCTCAAAACACTTTATATACTGGACATGATTTATAGTATTTACTGGAATTCTGTACTTAATCTTGAACCTGTATTTTTACCACACTAAGCTGTGAGCTTCTCAACACTGCAGTTTATCTATAAAACAAGGAGAATAATACTATTTTTAAAGAGAGGTAAAGAACAGAAAGTATGAATCATATCATTTGGCAGAGAAATGGAGTTTTACAAAAGTCAGTTTCCTACTTTTCCTCTAATAAGAGAAATTATAAATGTGTTAGACTACACTTACATGCCCAGGAGGCAAGGAGTTAAACCTTTCTCCAATTATAGGAAGATAAACTGAACACAGGGAAATGCTGGGAAAGGGGAAGTAAAATGGCTACAAGATTGAGTACAGCTCAGGGACTTCAGCAGTTGCAACATTTTCTCTATAACAATCTCTCTATTCTAGTCACAGGTCCTTAGATATAAGAATAGAAAGGAAAGAAGTCATGTTAAAATCTGTAGATGTGCACTCCTGATCTCTGAAACTCTTGTTCACCTCTGAGCTCTTTATTATGCTGGGTTGGGCTAGCCAAGATAAGGCCTAAAGGTAGTCTCAGGCCTACAGTCACTAGCAGGTTAAGGAAGAGGTTGGAAAAAATAAAATTTGTGGGAGACTTCGTGTACTCTGAAAGATGCATTTGTATCTTTTAGGATTCTTAAGAGAGCTAATAGAAACAGGAATTGGTTTCCGAAAAGCATTGTTGCTGTGGAAACATAAACAGAGCTGTAGGCAAGATCTGGATTCTGGTGCTGGCTATGACCACGGGCACATCAGTTAACCTCCCTGGGCCTCTGCAGAATAAAGAGATCTGACAAAACTGGTTCTGAGAGCCAAAGGGACAAAAATTCAAAGAGGATAGAAAGGTTAAATGACTGGCTCAATTATCACTGTACTTCTAAGAAAAACCAGAGAGCGGAATTGGAAAAAATATGAAATATGATGTAGTTTGAAAACTGTTAAAAGAATCAGATGATTTTCAAGAGCTCTGACCTAGTGCTGTGAGTGTGGCATTCAGAAATGTATTTAAAGCTAATATGGAGTATATTTAAATAATTTTCTTTTTCTGTTCTATTCCACCAAGGTCTGGAAAACTTTCCCAGCCCTGTGTCAACCTTAAATGAGAAAAGAATCTTTAAAGAGCCACTGATTTGTAATGGAAAATTTGGATAAATGAACTATTTATACTCTGAGATTTTTATATTTCTTTTTGTCCTTTCTTCAGAACACACAGCTAAGAAAAGCCATGATGTAAGTCTGCTCTATTAGACCTCATTGGCAGGCTGTTTATTCTGTATCTACAGTGTAGCAGTTCTCTGACTACCCACTTATTTAGTGGACAAACCACCAAAGAACAAGCTTATAACAACAACAATGACAACAACAACAACAACAACAACAACAAGTGTGAGCTTGGATTAATCTAGCATGAGCCTGGAGAGAAAGAGGTGTCAGAACACCTAAGTTTTCATCATCTCTAGTCCAAGGTTTATTAGCCAAAGTTATTTAAGCTTTCTGAATTTCATATTCCTTATACTGCAAAACAGGACAATTACCTATCTACTGATGTATCAAACAATGCACACACAAAAGTATTATTATAAGCACTCACCTGGTAAGCTAAACTGGAGTAAGTCTTCGTTAAATGTCTACTATCAAATTTCTGGATCTATACTTTATTCAAATTGAAATCCAACATCAGAAGAACTACTGAGATCTTCCGTAAATATATACACTCACCAATTCACTGCTTTAGTTCTGTTTAATATATGGGAAATTATGCCCAACTACTTCATGTATTTCTTTAAGAAACAACCTGGCCTAATGAAGAGTAGGTAGGTCTAACTGGGTATACTCAAAATGTGTGTGTGAGACCATGTGTTGGGTGACAGAGATGAGACAACTTCGTTTGAGAAGTCACTGAAGAAGCTGACCAGGTTTCATTTGGGAAAAAGAATAGAGCCCTTCCCACTGAAGGTCTAATGGTGTGGCACAAGGAATAGTCTTGTTTGATTTACTTCTGGAGGCAGAAGCAGGATAAATGCAGGAAGTTCCTGGGAGTTGGATTTAAGCTCACAAGGAAGTACTTTCTGACACTTGGAGCCACATAACAACTGAGCAGGTTATAAAAGAAAACACTGATTGCAGCGTACCGTGGGGGATGGATGAGATGACTACTATACTGCCTTCTAAACCTTATATTTGATTCTTCCCTTTCTGTGACTTTGACTTTTCTATGAGGACACAGAATTGTTGGGAATATGGCCTGAATCACTCCCTCCCCCCACAACCAACTTCCATTCCCCTCTCTGAAGCATTGTCCATATTCTCCCTACAAGGAAAAATACCATTATGGAAATGTTTGAATGATTTTAACTGAAAATGGAAGAAAAAAAACCCAAAAGGGGCTAATGCTAAATTAGGGTATCCGGTTTTCAATGTGTCTTTTTTTAGCCATCAGATAGCTTTAATGCAGTTGGCTGAATTTAGTGTCTTCAAACGTGGGTGGCTAGGGCAATAAAAGGAAAGAAATTTTTTATTTTTTTATTTTTTATTTTAAGAGAAACCAAATAAAATATTCAACAAGATTTTTTTCCCTAATGTGGCCATGCTAGCATAACCTGGCTGTTTTGCAACTGGGCACTATTAACATCTATTTATAGCCAGTATTTTCATAGATGAATCACATTTACCATGAGACAGTTAATATTAAGGGCTCAACCAGCTCTGCTGAGAACCCCATAATCTTACTACATCTCTTTCCATTCCCCTTTGAGGGAACTAAGTTATAGCTGAATAGTTCCATGCAGAAAGATGGGGAAATCCAAATGGAAATGTAAACGTAGTAGACAGCATATTCCCTAAATTAAGCAAAGTATGGGATGTTAAACACATTCAAATTTTAGGCCCTGGATCACTGAGATGAGCATCCTACAATTAGCACAGACTCACTCTGCATTATGTAGCCATCCTGTAATCAGAGTAAATCAACCCTCAAATTTCCTACTGAATCAAATTTAAATGATACTGCTTTATATAAAATGTCACATACATAAAATCAGAACTAATGATTGTCAAATGTGCTGTCAAATGAAAAGAAAGCATATAGTGGATCCTCAGTTTATTTTATGTGTGTATGTGGGGAGGTGAGGGTAAGGAAAGCCTAAGGTTGGGGTATCTATGATGAAACATTTGCAAAATTCAGTGACATTAACTGGAAATTTCTGGCAAGTCTTGGGGACCTAGAGTCACTTCTCCACAGTGTGTGCACACACACATACTCTCTGAACTTTGTATAGGCACCAGTACTACCTTGATACTGATAATCATTTGTCTATGATATCTTCTATGAGATTCTTCACCCTTACCTTTCCAAGCTTTTTCTTTCTTTCTTTTAAGACTTTATTTATTTATTTGACAGAGAGAGATACAGGAAGAGAGGGAACACAGCGGGGAGAGTAGGAGAGGGAGAAGCAGGCTTCCCATTGAGCAGAGAGCCCGACATGGGGCTCAACCCCAGGACTCTGGGATTATGACCTGAGCTGAAGGTTGATGCTTAACAATGGAGCCAGCCAGGCAGTCCTTATCAAGCCTTCTCTTAAGAGTATTTAGTTCAAGCTAAAACTCGTTAAGAATAAATAAGATAATACAAAGCACTTAAAACAGCACTTGGCCTGTGATAAGTGGTCTATACATATGAGCTATTTCTTACTAGTTTCTCAGTACAAGCATACCTCAGAGACATGGCAGGTTCAGTAACAGACCACCCCAATAAAGGGAATATTGCAATAAAGTGAGTCAAATAAATTTTCTGGTGTTCCAGTTTACAAAAAATTAGGTTATATTATACTACAGTCTATTAAGTGTATAGTAGCAGTATGTCTAAAAAAACAATGTATATACCTTAATTAAAAAACTATTTGTTGCTAATAAAGGCTATCCATCATCTGAGCTTTTAGTGAGTTGTAATCTTTTTGTGGGTGGAAGGTCTTGCCTCAATGTTGATGGCTGCTGACTGACCAGGATGGTGGTTTCTGAAAGCTGGGATTGCTATGGCAATTTCTTAACATAATACAACAGTGGGGGCGCCTGTGTGGCTCAGTGGGTTAAGCCTCTGCCTCCGGCTCAGGTCATGATCTCAGAGTCCTGGGATTGAGTCCTGAATTACACCCTCTGCTCAGTGGAGAGGCTGTTTCCCCTCTCTCTCTGCCTGCCTGTGATTTCTCTCTGTCAAATAAATAAAATCTTTAAAAAATAATAATAATACAACAGTGAAGTCTGCCGTGTCAATGGACTTTTTTTTTTTTTTTTTTTTTTTTTAAGATTTTATTTATTTATTTGAGAGAGGGAGACAGACAGAGGGGGAACACCAGCAGGGGGAGTGGGAGAGGGAGAAGCAGGCTCCCTGTGGAGCAGGGAGCCCTATGCAGGGCTCCATCCCAGGACCCTAGGATCCTAACCTAAGCCAAAGGCTGATGCTTAATGACTGAGCCATTCAGGCGCCCCTGGACTCTTCCTTTTATGAAGGATTTCTCTCTAGCAAATGATGTTGTTTGACAGCATTTACCCACAGAACTTCTTTCAAAATTGGAGTCAAAACTTTCAAACCCTGCTGCTTTATCAAATAAATTTATGAAATATTCTAAATCATTTGTTGTCATTTCAACAGTCTTCACAGCATCTTCACCAGGGTAGATTTTATCTCCAGAAAGCACTTTCTTTGCTCATCCATAAGATGCAACTCATCAGCAGTCCAAGTTTTATCATGAGCTTATAGCAATTCAGTCACATCTTCAGATGCCATTTCTAATTCTACTTGCTATTTCTACCACATCTTTGGTTGCTTCCTCTACTAAAGTCTCAAACCTCTCAAAGTCATCCATGAGGGTTGTAACTGATTTCTTCGAACTCTTATTAATGTTGATATCCTCTTTTCATCAACCATGAATGTTCTTGGTATCTAAAATGGTGAATCCTTCCCAGAAGGTTTTCAATGTACTTTGCCCATATTCATCAGTGGAATCACTAAAAAGGGCAGCAATAGCCTTATAAAATCTCTCTCTTAAATAATAAGACTTGAGGGGCGCCTGGGTGGCTCAGTGGGTTAAAGCCTCTGCCTTCGGTTCAGGTCATGATCCCAGGGTCCTGGGATCGAGCCCCGCATTGTGCTCTCTGCTCAGCAGGGAGCCTGCTTCCACCTCTCTCTCTGCCTACCTCTCTGCCTACTTGTGATCTCTCTCTGTCAAATAAATAAAATAAAAAATAAAATCTTAAAAAAAATAATAATAAGACTTGAAAGTCAAAATCACTCCTTGATCAGGAGCACCTGCGTGGCTCACATCTGACTCTTGATTTTGGCTCAGGCCATGAACTCAGGGTCCTGGGATGGAGCCCAACGTTGGACTCCCTACTCAGCAGGAAGCCTGCTTCTCTCTCTCTCCCTCTACGCCTCCCCTGCTTGCACTTTCTCAAAAATAAATTAATCTTTAAAAAAAATTACTCGATTCATGGGCTGCAGAATGGGTGCTGTGTTAGCAGGCATGAAAACAACAATCATCTCATTGCACATCTCCATCAGAGTTCTTGGGCAACCAGGTGCAGTGTCAATGAACAGTCATGTTTTGAAAGGAATCTCTCCTTATAAGTGGGAGGTCTCAACAGTGGGCTTAAAATATTCAGTAAACCATGTTGTCAACAGATGTGCTATCATCCAGGCTTTCTTATTCCATTTATAGTATAATTCTTAGGGGCCCCAGGAATTTTTGGAATGGTAAATAAGCACCAGTTTCAACTTAACGTCACCAGTTGCAGTAGCCCTTAAAGACAGTCGGCTTGTTTTTTGAAGTTTTAAAGCCAGGCATTGATTTCTTCTCCCTTGCAATGAAGGTCCTAGATAGCATCTTCTTCGAATAGGAGGCTGTTTCATCTCCACTGGAAATCTATTGTTTAGTGTAGCCACCTTCATTAGTGATCTTAGCTAGGTCTGGACAACTTGTTGCTTCACTTGGCACTTTTATATTATGGAGATGGTTTCTTTCCTTAAACCTCATGAACCAACATCTACCAACTTCCAACTTTTCTTCTGCAGCTTCCTTACCTCTCTCTGTCTTTATATAATTAAAACAAGTTAGGGCCTTTTTCTGGATTAGGTTTTGACTCATGGGAAGGTTTTGGCTGATGTGATCTTCTATCTAGACCACTAAAACTTTCTCCATACCAGCAATAAGGCTGTTTTGCTTTCCTACCAATTCATGTATTCACTGGAGTGGCACTTTAAATTTCCTTCAGGAACTTTCCTTTTGCATTCACAACTTGACTGTTTGGCACAGGGGTCAGCCTTTCAGCTTGCAACATTCCTCACTAAGCTTAATCATTCTATAGAGGTATGTGCAACACTTCCTTTCACTTGAACACTCAGAAGCCATTATAGGGTTACTAATTGGATTAATTTCAATACTGTGCATTAGAGAATAGGGAGACTTGAGAACAGAGAGACAGAAAAATGGCTGTTTGGTGGTGCAGTCAGGACACACACAACATACACTGACTGAGTTCATCTTAAGTGGGTGTGGTTAGTGCTGCCCCCAAATAATTACCATATTAATGTCAAAGAGCACTGACCACAGATCACCATAATAACAAAACAGTTATGAAAAGGCCTAAAATACTGCAAGAATTACCAAAATGTGGCCATGAGACATAAAGTGATTAAATGCTATTGGAAAAATGGTGCCAAAAGACTTTTTCAACAGAGGTGCCACAAACCTTCAACCTGTATAAAGTGCAGTACCTGCAAAACACAATAAGTGAAGAGCAGTAAAATGGGGTACACCTGAAACTGTTTTTCTAACTTTTTAGCCAGATGAATCAGCTTTACAATTAAGCAGTTCCTACTAAGAGCCAACCAGCTCTGCTGACTGCATGATTCAATCGTTTACTGAAAGCCTGCTGATGTCCAAATCTGTTGGGCGCTAGGGATACAGACATAAACAGAGGGCCTTTGCTCACAAAGCATGACTAATAAATCTATCATAACAGGTACCCTTACTTCCATTTTATACTTGAAGGCTTGGGGAGGTTTACTAACCACGTGTGATCGAAGGCCACAGCGCTAACATATTGGAGTTGTGATTTAAGTCCAGATCTATGTAAATTCCACAATCTCAGATTCCTTCTATTATGCTATGCCTATGCCACACTCAGGTATAAAAATAAGCTAGAACAAATCACCTAGCACAATACCTGTATAGTGGGTACTTCATAAATGTTTGTGAATAACTTAATGTTGGATGAGTATTTTTTCTTAACTATGTAAGATCCTAAATAGATAGAGCATAGCAATTTACTGGATACTTTGGATCCAGGCTGCCCACGTTAGGATGTGCCACTTTTTAGCAGTATGAGCTTCAACAAATTATTATCAGTTTTAAGCCTCAGTCTTCTCCTCTGTAAAATAAGGATGAATAACAGTTTTTTGAAACTAAATGAGTTAATAAAAGTAAAGCATTTAGAACAGGCCTATATTTAGTAAGTACTGAATAAATGTAAGCTATTGCTATTACTATTATTTTCTTCCCTAACTTGGAGTTTTGATCAGCTCATTCAGTATCATTAATAAGTAAACAAAACCAAAACCAATTTCTTTCACTGAGACTTTTCCAGGTTCCTTTATACAAGTAAAATATCCTCTTTTCCAACATTCAAAGAGGAAAATAAACAGGTACATGGAGAATAAAATTATGTCTTAATAGTACCCAATTATATACAGTAAGCAATTTTTGATATATAAAATTAGTAAAGAATGATTAAGAAAATTTAACTTTTATAATAAGGAGTTGGCTTGAAGTTTGTATGTATTAGAGGTTGAATAGGCCACTATTTACATTTGGCTACTTCCTTAACTAAATTAAGTAAATAGCTTCAAATTCTTTACTTGTTCTTCTCCTGCATGGACACATCCATACCAAAGATCCACCATGATTTCAACCAGCTTAAACCCAAGAAAAACTGACCGAGGTCACCACATAGGAAAACAAAACAGAATCTGCTTCTCAGGGCCAAATGAACTGCATTTGTATCCATAGATACAAGACAACAGAGAATTACAGAATTCTAAAGTGGGAAGCCCCAGGACCTCAGAGATCATCTAGTCTCAAGCCTGAATCCTACTGTCAGGGGATTTGTTAGGGGGCGTGGAACAAGACAGAAGTCAAGGGAAAGAAGCCCTGGTCCTTGTTCCATCCTGAATGATCTTTTAGGACTGACCTAGCTGAATATCCTCATTTATAAGTGACAACCCACAGCCTGGCAGAGCTGAGATCAGAAGCCAGGTTTCCTGAATCCCAGTCTATCAATTTCTTACACTTCTGAGGGCTGCCATTCGATGGCTATGTTAGTTATAGATAATGCACTGGGTTGTGTTAAACTGACAACTAAGCCAGATTTCTCTTTCAAAAACAACTAGACTTAATGTTACTGCTAGCACTTTATGAAAAGAGCAAGGCATCATTATTTGGTATAAATTAAAGCAACTTTCCATTCTTTTTTTTGGGGGGGGGGGTTAACCTGAAAATCCCAACCCACTGTTGCTATTACAAAATTTTTCTTTTCCTCAGTACACACCCCTGGGCCAAACATAGATGCATTAAAATTTTGCCAAGAGAAACAATGAAGTCACTGATAATACAAAGCATGAAGTATCATGAAATTCACATCTTTGTTTTCTTCCTCTCCATACTTAATTACTTCTCATTACTGATCATTTTGTGGTTGTTGGCACAAGGGCAAGGAAACTCCACCACTGTAAACATGCAGAGACATATAACACCTCAGTAGACCAGAAGTCTGCACACGATGGATCTGTTCACAAATCCAATGTGCATGTCATCAAGAATGTTGATGCCACCAATCCCAGCCCCCAAAGAGGATTAGCAGTCTTCGAAAAACTCTAATCACTTTAAAAAAGAATAAGCAAAGTATCAACATATTTTAGGTCATTCCTTTTTATCACTTACAAATATCATCATTGCCAGAGCACTTGTGGTTTCTTGGAAGATTTCACCAAACCCACCTTTTTAAAAAGTGAGGCAAGGGAAGCTGTGATGTATACAGAGTTTCATTCAAGTTTTCTGCAACAGCTTGGCTTGCCTTTAACTCAAAGGGGACTTATGAGAAATGCTTATTAAACTATTCTTCTAAATAGAAGCTTACATTATCTTGGAATTCTGGAAGGCAAACCTTGGATAAAATTAATCCAGAGGAATCCTTATTGATTAGCAGCAGAACACAAGTTGATTCTTATCAATAGGCTACTGTTGGGGCACCTGGGTGGCTCAGTAGGTTAAGTGGTTTTGGCTCAGGTCATGATCTCAGGGTCCTGGGATTAAGCCCTGGGCTCCTTGCTCAGCGGGGAGTCTGCTTGTGCCTTACCCTCTGCCCCCCCACCCCCGCTCCTGCTCATACACACTCTCTTTCTCTCAAATAAATAAAATATTTTAATAAAAAAGGGCTACTGTTCTACATATGAATATGTGGGTAAGAGAAAGCACAGGAATGCATCATAGAAATCATTAAAACCCTCAACAAAACCTTAAACTTCCAATAAACTAAAAGAAGTAAAACCAAAATATATTTTACCCCTTTTCAACTAAACATTTAGGGGCATCTGGGTGGCTCAGTTGGTTAAGCTTTAGACTCTTTTTTTTTTTTTTTAAGATTTTATTTATTTATTTGACAGAGAGAGAGATCACAAGGAGGCAGAGACACAGGCAGAGAGAGAGGGGGGAAGCAGGCTCCCCGCTGAGCAGAGAGCCTGATGTGGAGCTCAATCCCAGGACCCTGAGATCATGACCTGAGCTGAAGGCAGAGGTTTAACCCACTGAGCCACCCAGGCGCCCTAAACTTTAGACTCTTGATCTCAAGCTCAGGTCTTGATATCAGGGTTGTGAATTCAAGCCCCATGTCAAGCTCCATGCAATGTGGAGCCTACTTAAAAACAACAACAAAACAAAACACTAAACATTTATTCAATTTTCATAGAAACCTGAATCTGTAAGTGTGGTAGACCTACAGTTTAAAAATAAAATGGCTATAGTTAACTCTTTCCAACCCTGTTCCTCTGCAATGTGACCTTTGCAGCTCCAACCATCAAGAGGTGAAATCTCTGACTCCAGTTCTTGAATGGGGGTTGGCCTTGTGATGTTCTCTTGACAACAAAAATAAGGTCTTAAAAATTCAGCTCTCGTACTTTTGGAATGATGCTCTGAGACCACCATTTGGGGAAGCCTTGTCTAGCCTACCAGAGGCTGAGAGCCCATGTGGAGCAGAGATAAGACGACCCAGCTGAGGTCTATTAGCCCAGCTAGCTGACAGACAGAAATGTGAATAAGCCCATCTTAGAACATTGAGGCCCAGCTGAGCTGCAAGATGACGTGAGTTGCAGAATGAACCACAGAATTTTTAACTTATCATTTAGCCATTACCTAAGTTTTGAGGTAGGCCACAAAGCAGAAGAAGAAACTAGTCATCTTGTGAAATACCCACTATATATGAAGCATCAAGTCAGATACCCTATGGGAGACCTAAATGGAAATCAATAATATGAGACAGAAGATATGGGTGGTCCTGTCCTTCAAGTGTGAATATATCTATAAATAAAGTAGCACTTAATAATGATCTATTTTATCAATTTTTTAGTATATGTGCTGTTGAAGTTAGCACAATAGTTATCTGTATTAAATATATCTGTATTAAGAACCTACCATTATTCCTACAGGACAGAGAAAGGGTCTTCCTAGAATGTTCAAGATAATCCCATAGAGTAGGAAAAAATAATTAGATATATTATTTTTTAATTAATATTTTTCATTTTTGAATGTTTTCATATTGTACATTATATACATGTTTTCATAAGATACATAGCATATGCTATGTATATGTATATATGCTAGTATATAAACATTATTTATGTATACATAAAAATACATATAATGGGGTTTTCCAGAGTCATATCTCCCACAGATCTTCAACTTTCCATCCCTACACAAAAAATATACTTCTCTATGCTTTGCTTTTCTCAAATAAATGAATTCCTCCTCGACTATATAGAGAAGAATCTGTGATAACTACTATTACAGATCACTGTTCACCTATACTGTAATCACTTAGCAAGGTTATAAGCATGTTTCAGATAGGGTGTCTATATTCATTCTGGACAAGGTGTCTGTAACTGTGTGTCTTTGGCAGTACAGCATATGGCATTATGGCATGATTTTTAGTACAGTTTCTGGAGCCAGGGTACATGGATTCAAATCACAGTTCTTCCAGTTATTAGCTGTGCAAACTTAAAAAAACGATTCTCAGCTGAAAATTATTACAGCTGAAAATCATCACAGCTGAAAAATTATTACTGAAAATTTACTGAAAATTATTACTGAAAATTAAATAAGGATTATTTCCTTAAGAATTGTCTTCTAACTATAACCTCTTTCTTGGTGGTAATCATCAGACCTGGTTTACTGCACATCCACATAAAGCATTTAGATTTCTGTGGATTTATGTAAGGTGAAAATCCACAAATCCATTTCTTCTTAATATACTATTGATAGCCTATAGATAATACTATACAATTGAAAGGCACACTGGCAAGAATTATTATATATCAAATCAGAGAGGGA
Source organism: Mustela nigripes (assembly GCF_022355385.1). Classification (NCBI taxonomy): domain Eukaryota; kingdom Metazoa; phylum Chordata; class Mammalia; order Carnivora; family Mustelidae; genus Mustela; species Mustela nigripes. Next base: position 171,648,924 of record NC_081558.1, read on the forward strand.
GACACCTCCCTATTTCCCTCACTTCACAACTAGGGACACTGGGCTCACAGAGGATCAATGATTTGACTAAGTCCCACAACTGATTTGTGACTGAATTCTTTTTTCATTAGTCTTCTGTCTAGTTCATTGCACTTCTCATAACTCCATTTTTAGGAACTATTTCTAGAAATCTTTCAAGTAAAAGTGTATCATTTGTAATAAGGGAAGTAAGGAAGCCACATCATAAATAACCACCTTAGTACATAACACACAGTGGACTTTCAATAAATGACTGGTAGAGTACAGGTAGAGGGATGAACAAAGCCTAGCTGGCTGGCTCAGAAGTCCTCAAGGTTTCTAAAGTATTCCAACAGGGCTCTCAAGTGGTGCCAGCAAACTGGGGCTGTTGAGAATCACTTCCCTCTCTCCCTCTCTTTTTAAGATTTATTTATTTATCTGAGAGAGAGAAAGTGAGTGTGTGCACTTGAGTTGGGGGAGGGGCAGCAGGAGAGGGAGAGAGAATCCTCAAGCATACTCCCCACTAAGTGTGAAGCCTGACATGGGGCTTGATCCCACTACCCTGGGATCATGGCCTGAGTCAAAACCAAGAGTTGGATGCCTAACTGACTGAGCCACTCAGGTGCCCCTGGTGAGAAACACTTCTTAAACAGAGTACCTAACCAAGACACAAAGCTATTCTTTTAATCTTTTTTTTTTTTCCTTCAGCACTCACACCTCATATTTCATTAAATGAAAGAGATAATCAAATAAACTTGGCTTTTCTTCTTGAATTCCCCCCCCAACTTTTTAAAAAAGATTTTATTCACTGAATTTTTTTCCTAACTATAAAGGTAATATAGACTCACTGAATAATTTTTGGGAATAAAAATAAAAGTTAATAATAATATTAATAAAAGTAATGTTTATTTAGAGTGCTAATTTTATATGAGGCACGTTGCAAACATTGACATGTGCTGACATGTAATCTTCACAGTAGCTTTAGGTTACAAATATTCTACTACTATCATTCCCATGTTATAGATGAGAAAAGTGAAGCACAGAGGCATTAACTAACTTGCCCAAAGTTTTACAGCAAATTAATAATGGAGTAGGGATCTGAACTTAGGCAGTATGGTCCTAGAGTCCATGGTCTTCTGCACTCTTTTGTACTGTCACTGATCAAGTTTTGGTTTCTAATGCAAATTATAAGAAAAGAAAAACTAAAAATTGATAAATTTAATAAATGAAAATTTAAAATTTCTATACCATAAAATACAATAAATAAAGTGAAAATGCAAGCTACAGACCAGAAAAGATAATAGCAAAACATATAATTAACAAAATGGTAATTATATACAATATGAATTTCTACAAATCTATGAGAGAGACAACTAACAAAAGAAAAATGAGCAAAGATCATGAACAAGCAATATGAAGAAACCCAAATGGCCTTTCAATACAAGCAAATATGCCCATCACACTAAAAATTATACGATACAAATTAAAAAGTCAGATACCATTTCATTTATCAAAATGGGAAAAACTGTAAATTCAGTAATAGGAATTGCTGATGAAGATATGGAGCAATGAGAACTCTGATACCCTACTGTTAATTGGTATTCCACTTAGAGGAGCAATAATCCCTAGTAATGCTGAGAGAACACATGTTCCGCAGCTCTAACATCCCATTCCTAAAGAATATTTCCAGAGAAATGCATGCACACAGGAAAAAAATAGTGATGTTCATTGCAGCATTTTTTCTAATACTGAAAAAAAAAGTAAACTATTTAAACAACTACTGACAGTAAAATGTGTAAGTAAATGGTGGACTACTCACGTAATGAAATACTATATAGCAATAAATATATATAAACTAAAATAAAATAGAACAAGGAAGAATCTAGAAAATACAGAGTGAAAAAGCATGTTTCAGCAACACACAAAAAAATATGCTATTTACATAAGGTTTGAAAGTACACAAAGCAATACTATATATTGCTTAGGATGTATATACACGTTCAAAAAAAAGTATAAAACGTCTTAAGGGAATATATATACCAAATTCAAGATGGTTACTTTTGGGGTGGGAAGCATAGAGAATAGGTTAAGGAAGAGAGAAACACAGAGCTTCAACTGTGTCTATAATACTTATATTAAAAAATCATTTTCTAATGTATATAGTAAACTAACACTTTATGAATTTGTGTGGTAGCATGTAATGGCTCATTATACTTCCCACACTTTTCTGTATGCTTTGGTTTTACAGATCCTTAAAGAAATACTATTTTTAAAAATATACATATATTTTTTTAATTTTTAAATAATCTCTATACACAATATGGGGCTTGAACTCACAACTCCAAGATCAAGTCCCACATTCTGCTGACTGAGCCAGTCAAGTGTCCCAGATATATTTTTTTAAAGAAATATTATTGTAGAATGTATGGGGAAAAATCTTATTATAATCCAAAAGCACTTCACTAAGATGATAAAAGTTTCAAGGTTTTAGGATTAAAATTAATAATATATACATCATTGAAGTAGACTATAAGCTCAATTAACATTTGTCTTTTTGTTAAAAATCTCAAAGGTGAAACAATTTTTCTTGCTATTATAAATTAATTTGGGTAATTATATAATCAGATATAAGCTAATGTATACCTTAAATATGGATTTATTTTAATTATTTCCATAGGCAGGATTGTCCCTATTTTGGAGATGAGTGTCCTAACTATAAAATCTTGATGTATCCAAGGACAGATCTGGAATTTTAGCAGAATGTCAGGGATACAGCCAGGGACCAACCCATCATTCCTTTAATATTAGACTTTGTTGTCAAAACAAAGTAATCCAAAGTATTTTCTAGCAGTAATTCTGATGTTTCTATTTTAAAGCACCAAAGACTAAGACATTCCAAAAAATTTTTAAACTTCCAAAGGAAAAACTATAACATGAATATGCAGAAATTTGGAACAATTAGCAAGTTTGCCATTTTACAATTACGTTAAGTACATCTTAACTCAAGTAAACACTTAGGCGTTGGTCAGAGGTATGACCTGAATCCCTGACATGAAATACTTGGTGAATGAAGTTCAAATATAGTCTGTTTACCCATGGACATAAGTGGCCTTAGTCAAAGCAGAACACCTTTTTTAAAATTTTTATTTAAAAAAACAGAAGTGTAAATAAAACTGTGATTTATGAATCTACTAATGCTGTTCTCTGCTGTAGACTTCAGAAAGATTGAGTCTTTGGCTGCAGCAAATACAGCAAGAGTGCAGACCTGTTAAAGCAGTAATAGGTGCCCTTATTAAAACTCTACTTCCATTAAGAGGTACACACTGTTTTCCTTCTTTCCAGGCTTTAAAGAATGCGTTCCAGAAGCAGTGACACAGAGGGCTCAGCCCTAAAGCAATTTCCAAGACATAGTAAAGACCATGATTTCCAAGGACCTGAGGACATGAAGCAGAGACAGCAAGACAAAGACCCCACCAATGAGTCAGATGCAATTCTTTCCTGTCCTAAGTCACACGGTGGTGTCGGTCACCATGGAGAAGACCTCTCAAGAGACGATCTTTTATTTCTTCTGAGCATTCTGGAAGGAGAACTTCAGGTCAGCTGGGTTAGAATTATCCCCATGTTCAAAGAGAAGGCTGCTCGTGAATTTGGGGTGTATGCTGCCATGGAAATAGATTGTCTATGGTTCTACCTGTATGTAAGTGAAAGAAAGTACACAAATACAGAATTCTCTTATGCCAACCGAAAGGGCAATTAATCATATCTGAAAGGGCTGTCATTATGACACTTAACTGGCAACCATCATGTGAAAGATCACATCCTCTGCCTGTGCTGCTCATGAGATTCAGTGCACAGGCAGGTTGAGTAACAATGACTTCGAGATTGGCTTAAATAACAAGAGGCACTTTTATACCCCATGTAAATTGGCTACTCAACTTGCCCTAGCATTATTAACTCACATAAAAAACAAGAAACAGTTACTACACATATAAGAGAGTCTTATTTCCTACCCCCCCAAATGCAAATGTCAGTCCATTTAAAGGGTACCATGTTATCTACTTGTCAAACAATAAAAAATGTGGGGTTCCCCCAATGTTTATAGTGCTCACATTTAAAATATTATTAATGTGTAATTAGATTATAAGAAGGATGAGGGACATAGTTTAACTGCCTTTTGTAAAAGGTGTTATAAAGAAACATGACTCATTTTTTATTTGAAATAGAAGGAAAAAACCAGCTCTCAAGAACCACTTTCAGAGAATGCTGGTAGATAAAGCAAGCTTTCTGAAATGGCTTTTGTTCCTACAGGCTCGAGATGAAGTCATAGGCATTTTAAAGGCTGAAAAAATGGACTTGGCTTTGCTGGAAGCTCAGTATGGGTTTGTCACTCCAAAAAAGGTGTTAGAGGCTCTCCAGCGAGATGCTTTTCAAGCAAAATCTGCCCCTTGGCAGGAGGACATCTATGAAAAACCAATGAATGAGGTATGTATCGCATTAGGGGTGTGCACCTGGAAGGTGGAAAAGTTTACTAGCCAGCCAAGCACTTGGCTTGGAAGGTGAGCACGACATATAATTCTTTTTTGATTATTTACAGTTTTATGTTCTCACACATTTAAAATCTACCCAAGGTAGATAAATACGACATGTTCTACATGAAAGAAAAGGAGAACAAATCATAGATGGGATGTTTCCACTAGGTATCTTTCTTGACATCAGACTGAAAGCTGACAAATACAAGAGATTTTCTCTCTCTTACATACACTGAGAGCCAAAGACACTTAGACACACACACGTGCACACACACATGCACACAAGGGCAGCACATTATGGGGACCTGAAGGCTATACAGGCTATAATAAAAAACAGAAAAAGCTTAAATTTCTTTAAAAATACTGAGGTATTATGTCATAGAATTTTTTTTTAAAGATTTTATTTGAGAGAGAGAATGAGAGACAGAGAGAGCATGAGAAGGGGGAGGATCAGAGGGAGAAGCAGACTCTCTGTCAAGCAGGGAGCCAGATGTGGGACTTGATCCTGGACTCCAGGATCATGACCTGAGCTAAAGGCAGTTGCCCAACCAACTGAGTTACCCAGGCATCCTATGTCATAGAAAAAAAAATTTTTTAAAGCCTTTATTTATTCATTTGAGAAAGAGAGAGAGACATCACAAGCAGGCAGAGAGGCAGGCAGAGAGAGAGGGGGGAAACAGGCTCCCCACTGAGCAGAGAGTGTGATGCAGCACTTGATTCCAGGACCCTGGGATCATGACCTGAGTCAAAGGCAGAGGCTTAACCCACTGAGCCACCCCGGTGCCCCTGTCATAGAGATTTTGAGCATGAATGGAAATAATCAAAGAATTGTCCAAGCAATGGAATTTTAGAAAGCATGTATTTTAGATAAGTGTTATCCTTTTTCCTTCAAAAGTTTAATGACAGCAAAGATCTTTCCCCCCAACAAGTGTGCCCAGCAATGACAATAGCAAAGATGCAAAGTCTCAATACCACTGCACAAAGATTCAGTACTGCTTGCTCTTTTACTTGCTGACATTTCTGAAACCCTGGCATCCTTATTTTATTCTTCTATTTTCCTCTGAGACCTCAATGGAAAATTTCACAATTTTTCATTTTTATAAAAAGGAAACAACTAAGAGCATGAGTTAAGGCTGGAGAGAGTGAAAGCAAGTTTTGGACAAATTTCCCTCACATAAGCTCTGGCAACCTACCTCAGGACTGACCTCTAATGTCCTTGCTATTCTCGTCTTGGGTGTCTCATGAGAGAAGACTACTGTCTTGCCAAATGCGAAGGAGTTTGGTCAGATGGATCTGCTTCTCTGAAGGATAAGGATGCAACCACCCAAAGTCTGTTGACTTGCACTTTAATTCAAATTTTAGAAAGAAGAGCTGAAGCTGCATTCAAGTCAATTACATGAAGACTGCATCCTGGCTCCCAACATAGTGACTAGGAAATGGCATTAGGCAAAAATTCCCCAATTTATATAAGTGCAATGCAAACTGATGATCACTGACTGTATCCTGATAAAACTCCACAAATGGCACAATCCCTCAACACCTCAGTGTGAAATGAACAGAATGACTCCAAATCTATGCTAAAATCATGGGAAAGTTTTAATTTCACAATAATTCTATTACATATATGCAAAATTGAAAATACCCTGACTCTCTACAAATGCTTGTCCCTGAAAGTTACCCATAATTTAGCCCTTTATAAATCCAATCTCTTTTGATTACTCTCACAAAACATACACATACATACTCCTTTACACATACTCACTTATCACATTCCCACTTCCATGATGTGTCCACTTTTCTTCTCTTGCCTTTTACTTCTACCTTATAGACTTCTCTCTCCCCAGCTATGAGTCTATCCATTCCTTGAAGCCCACATAACTCTACCTACCCAATAATCCTGTTGTCTACCCACTTCTCTATCTAGGAAGTGATGGGAGAAATTTAAGTACCCAGTGAATAAACTGTATTAAGGGAGAATTTTAAATAGAGATCCCTAGACAGCTTTCCCACTGAGACCATCCATGGCTGTACCTGAGTTATAGCAGAATAAGGATCTGCATGCTAAGTAATTATTCTTTTACTTTTTCCCAACCTGGGATGTTAATAACCCTGAATTTTTTTTTATTCACAATGTACTTTTTGAAGAGTGTAAAAATCTCAACCACTCCTACAGTAAACTAAAGAGGACTTACCTATTCTTAAGGCAAAATAGCTTAGAAGACCTAACTGCTCTCAGTTACATCACATGGTAGGAATACTGACTTAAGATGAAAGACTGGTATTGGCATTGAGCTAGAACAAAGAATAGGAATGAGAAAAGGGGGTGACTGGTTTGTCAAGAGAAAGGGAAGATGTTAAGAACTCAGAGTCTACAACAGTTTTAACCTCCTATTCCTTTCCAACCTAGGGTTCTATATTAGAAGTTACCTTAAAAAAAGATACTGAGTTAATTGCCCAAGATATTCTTAGTTCTTCTTAAAAAAATAGCAAGGAAAATATAATATTTTGGATTTATCAAGGTATTATAATAAAAGAATCTGCATACTCTATTAGCATCACAATTCTCCAAGTACTTATTTAAGTAATTGTATAATTTAGCTTTTAAATTTCATTTTATTCTTTTAATTAATATTTACTAGAGAGATGATGAATAAAAATAGTTATGTCTAATGTTGTTGTGTTTAGTGTCTGTGTGACAGACAACAAATGATCACATAAGCCAAGTATACAATTAAACACAGTGTTGTTTTCTATGGTGAAAACCACAAAGCACTATGAGAGTATAATGGAAGATCAAATTAATTAATTAATTAATTTTAAAGATTTTATTTATTTATTTGACAGACAGAGATCACAAGTAGACAGAGATCACTGCCTGTGTTCTCTTCTGGGGGTTTTACGGTTTCAGGTCTCACCCTTAAGTCTTCAACCCATTTTGAGGTTGTGTGTGTGTGTGTGTGTGTGTGTGTGTGTGTGTGTGTGTGTATGGTGTTAGAAAATGGTCTAATTTCATTCTTTTGCATATAGTTCTCCAGCTTTCTCAGCACATTTGTTGAAAAGACTGTCTTTTCCCCATTGTATACTTTTGCCTCCTTTGTCATAGATTAACTGACCCTGTAAGCATGAATTTATTTCTGTACTCATTAAGACAAGTGCACACCTAATCCCCTTCACCTATTTCAACATTCTCCACTCCTACCCCAACTTCCCCTCTGGTAACCCTTTGTTCTTTGTCATTAACAGTCTGGTTTTTGGTTTGTCTACCCCCCACCCCTTTGTTTGTTTCTTAATTACACATACAAGTAAAATCATATGGTACTTGTCTCTGACTGACTTATGCTGCTTAGCATTATACTCTCTACATTCATCCATGTTGTTGCAATAGGCAAGATTTCATTGTTTTTTTATGAAGATGCTAAGAATTGTTAAAAATTCAATGTAGGCCCTACCTTCAGGGACTTCACAGTCTAGTAGGGAAGACAAACACGTAAGTCAGGTACAGCCTGATCATATCTTAATAGAGATATAAGTAGGCCACAGAAACCAGAAAGGACTTGGTATTGACATTTGTTCACATTAGTACTACATAACCAACAAAGAATTGATTAATAAGAATTTTAAAAATATGCAAACACCTTGAGGCATAATATGATGAAAAACAGACCAAAGGATCCAAGAAGCCTACTCTAGGGAGGGCTGGGGCAGGATAGAAGTTAAGTTGCCTCAGAATCAAATATTATGCAAAGATTCCTTCTTTATGTCATTCCTCTGACAAGGTTTTTCTGAAGAGAGAAGAAAGTGTCAGAAAAGGGATATGGGGAAATTATTCTGATATCCACAGAGGAAACAATTATTTTCTCTGTGTGAAAAAAAACAGTTAACAGTAGAAAGATTACATTTGTGTTGAGATGCATCAAAAAGTATCAATTAACAAGAGTAATGATAAAGAAAAAAACCAAGCAAAAAGATGAGAAACCCACTGCTAAATTACTTAGTCAAAACTTAGATATTCCTAAAACAGTGAATGAAAGATGGCAGTATTTTGAAGGGTTTGCAGTTAACACACTATAAATGTATTTTCTTTTGTAGTTGGAGAAAGTCATGGAAAAATATAAAGAATCTCATAGACGAATCCTGGAACAGCTTTTAATGGCAGAAAAATCTCATAGGCAAACCATACTGGAGTTGGAAGAAGAAAAGAGAAAACACAAAGAATACATGGAGAAGAGTGATGAATTCATAAGCTTACTAGAACAGGAATGTGAAAGGTAAGGCTACTGTGGACATGACAATGATCCATTCTGCAAACTCTTACTAACCTTTCACTATGGGTTCAACATTGTACCAGGGATACAGGGATGAATATGACAGAGCTTCTGCTCTTAAAGTTCTCATGGTACAGAGGGAGGAAGAGGATGTGTTTAAAGATAATTAGAATATAATGCAATAACCAGGTATGATAAAAACTATGGAAACATAAATGCTGGGCACCTTATTCTGCAAGGGAGTGCTTTGTGAAAGGGGCAGAGGAGGTAATAGGGGTCTAGTCCCTATGCAAACAAGAATGGAAACTACATACAAGGCAGGGGCAGAAATAAGTGTCATAGCATAGAGATAAAATAGTATGGGTAGTGAGGGAACTCAACATGACCACAGTACAGGGTGTAATTGCAGGATGAGAAAAGGCAAGGCTAGCCACAAGCAGATGGATTTTATACTGTTGGCAAGAAGGGACAAATGACAACTTGTGAGAAGAGGAAGGAGTTGATCAGGTATGATTTCTTGAAGAACCATCAGGGCAACATGGAATAAAGACAGGAGCTTTAGACTGGGGGAGGGTATATGTTCCAATGGCTATGGGGTTAGAGAGAAGAGGGTATGAATAAGAAAATACTTATGATGCACAATCAATACTAATGGGTGACTAATGAGACTAGAGAGCAGAGGAAGAAATACAAGGGAGTTTTGAGAAGCACTCCTGGCTAGTCACCAGGGTACATTACATAGGAATGGTGCAGAGCTTTTTGCTGGTGGAGGAGATGGCTCAAAAGTGGGGGTAGGTCCTGTTTTAGACATGCTGAGTATGAGGTACCTGGTGTATTCTGATGTCCAGTGGGGAGAATGATATATCTAATTAAACAACATACAGTTGGAAATACGGGTCTGGAAAATGTTGGGCCAGTGATGTGGATTTGCAGCCTGGTGATAGCTGAAGCAATGAGTGCTGGTATGGTGAGGAGAGAGAATTCTGGAAGGGAACTCCAGAAGAATCAATGGCTCGCTGTTTTCTGAAGAACTAGAAGGGAAAGAACGCAAAGAAACCAAACAAGGAAAGACTTTCAAGCAATACAGAAAAGGAGAAAAAAATGTCCCAGGACTTTGCAACAAGGAAGACACTGGGAAACTTTATGAGTCCTTTCAATAAAACAGTGAGGGCAGCAGCCAAATAACAATGCTTTGAAGAATAAATAAGAAACGAGAATGTAGCAGCTTAAATGTGAACCATTATTTTGAGAGGTTTGGCTGCAAAAAGGGAGAGATTTGTTGGTAAACATTTTGTAACCATATGAAGGGCAGATTATTTTGCTCAATTTTGTCCCTCTGTTCTGAATCACCTTAGAAAATATGAGCCTTCATTTGAAATGGAAAGGACAATTAAGGCTCTATACTGATAATACAAAGATAGAAAAGAACCAATCATTGCAATATCAAATTTTACTGAACTGTCATTTCACTTCTGTTATTCCATGTGTACTTCTGAGTTACAAAGCTAATGGTGCTGCATTCTAACAATCACAGAAAAATGCAGAAAAAAATAATTATTTCTCTAAAATATTAGTAGTTTCAGTGCTTTTTTTAAACTACTTATAATTCATATTTTAGCTAGGTAACTGAAGTTACACAATAGCTAGGTTAATGGCAAAGTTTCATTTCTTACTTCTTGGTAGACAGTTGGTCTGATTCCCAGAGAATCCATGGCCCTCACATCCAGTTACTTTTTTTCCACATTCATCAGGAGGTTTGTTTTCTACTCACTACATGGGGGTGGGGGTGGGGGTGGGGGTGGGGGGAGTTGTTACCTTGAGCTTCATGAACTTGAAATATCTTGAGGGGAAGATTAAAGGAGTATGAGAAGTCTGGCACCAAGGGAAGATTTGACTCAGACATTACAATGTAAGATTTGTTATTCAATGAGACAATGTTATATTAAATATTATTTCGAACCCCTGTGGTTTGGCACCCGTGGCCTCATTTGGCCTCCACATTTATTTGGCACTAACTTGCTGAACACAGACACTTTCTTTCATCTTTCATTATTATGAACATTTATTGACTACGGTTAGAGTGCTGCTTGCCATAGAACAAAGAAGTACTGGTTGTCCCTCTCCAGAGGGCTTACCACATTAACAAAGAAGGCAAGACATTACAGATTTAGGGTAGGAATGTGGAGGGCTGTCTGAGGTACAGTTTTAATATTCACTGCTGTACCTCAACTATCTTCTAGTGGAAGGCTTAGGAGGACATCCAGAAATAATGCTGGGAGGCAGATGAAGATTATTTAAACTAAGAAAGGGCAAAGAGAACAACTCTGAGAAATGGGAACAAAAATTCAGTGGGAATAAAGGCCATGAGCTAGAGGAAAAGGAAAACAGTGAGACAAATGTAAATTGTATCCCATGAAATCAATATATTAAGAATGGAATTTCTACATGTATCAAGGGGGCTTAAGAGGAAGAATTTAAAAGATCATGTTTTTTAGCCTTTGGACACAAAGTTTCTTCATCTTAAAGAATAATGAAAGTGGGGCGCGTGGGTGGCTCAGTGGGATAAAGCCTCTGCCTTCTGCTCAGGTCGTGATCTCGGGGTCCTGGGATCCAGCCCTGAATCGGGGCTCCCTGCTCGGCAGGGAGCCTGCTTCCTCCTCTCTCTCTGCCTGCCTTTGTGCTTACTTGTGATCTCTGTCTAGTAAATAAAATCTTAAAAAAAAAAAAAGAATAATGAAAGTGAATATACCATTGCCAAAAATAGGAAAAACTGACTGGAGTGACTCTTATTCCTATGTAGCAGCCATTCCAGAAGATATGAAAATCACCTATTTCTGTTTGCCAAGGAACAGCTTTCAGATGGAACTCTTGGGATATGATATTGTTAAATGTATTATCAACTCACATGATATACAGACAATTCTTGCCCTATTCTGCCCATACCACATCACAGCTCCCGTTATCTTGGCACCCTTGTTGCACTGGTCCTTCTTGCTCCCCTACCTTCAACAGGGAGACTGTGGGCCTGAGGACTTCTCCCTGCTTTAGGGCCATCTGCATCAAAATATTACATGAAATCCACCTAACAAAACAAAGTGGGGAAAACTATAATAATTTAGGAGGTGCTTACACGAGTGAAATACCACTCATTTGTTTCATTCTCTGACAAGGGACAAAACAACATGTGCACCATCATGGAGTCCTTCTAACTTTATTGAGAGTACTTCCTCTTAAGCACATAGCCACTCTTCACAAAAGCAAGATGAACTTGTCTTAAGGGGTCAAAGAATAATGTTTATTTCCTTCCTCAAACAAAGTAATAGAAGCCACTCCCAAATCAGTGACCCTCAGTACAGAGAAACAAAGACAGATATCATAATCCCCATAAAAAGGGAGTTGGGTGAGGATAACTATAAAAGACTATCTGACTGAAACTCTGAAAAAAACACTGCAAATGTTACTCGGTTGGTAAGTGTTGGATAATATCTATGTGGAAATAAAATAAAAATTAAGAAATACATGATTGAGATAAGTTAAAGAGACCTTAGAGGGTATAATAATGGATTTCAAATTTAGGCTCAATTTCTGTGTTTTCCTGGGAGAATCTGTTTTATGTGGAAAACCCTAAAGGAGACTGATGTCACAGGTTTTTAGGCCAAAATGTTTGCCAACTGATGTAGTTGTCCTAATCAGTAAACAATTGGTTTTCCCACTGAGGGAGGATGGGGGCAGGGATGAACTCAGGAAACCATTCCCAAGCATGTTAATGCAAAGTTTCCTTTGCTGTAATCTGGGCAGTTTGGTCTGTCCATAAGGTAACATTATCCACATTTCATGACCACTTTTCTGTTCACTGACCAGTTCCAATGTGTGGATATGTGTGTCACTGATGACCTGAATTATGACTTGGCTGAATTACAAGTGGAGTCTATGTGAAATGTTTTATATAAAAGCAATGCCAGTAATTTTTGACCTTTCTGGATGGCTTCACAGGAAAGCCAAAACAAAAATCACTTTTAGTCAGTACAATTTTGCAAAATTTTCCCATAAGTGAAATGCCAAATCTGTCTGTACTTTCAAAAAACCTTGCATAATTTCTTTTTCCTTTTTCAGTTTCAGTGGGGGAAAAGGCTATGAAGAAAAAAAAAAGTTCCTTTTTTTTTTTTTTTTGAAATCATGCATTCTTTTTTAGAATACAAAAACAAACCATGTATATTAACCATACATGTTATTACATTTTGGGCCTTGAAGTAACCACTAAAGTGGGAAACAAATATTATGGTAACTCTGTATAAAAATGTGGCTTCAACTGTAAATTTTTTTTTTAAAGCCTTAAATTACTTATCATAATATCTTGGCCAAATGGGTTAGCATTGATACTCTGACTTCAAAAAGCAAGAGTTCAAATGCTGGCTTCTCAAAAGTCACAGAGTGAAGAAAGAGTCACAGGTAGAATTTATTATTCCTGTCCTGCCCAAGAGTTACTAGATAGAACAGTGGCCCCGGAGGAAGAAGGGTCTTTAGAGTAAAGTCACCAGGGACCCAGCTTCAAGGGTTGCTGCCCAGACCATAGCTTGGGCTAAGTCTTTTGTTGTTTAGGCTTTAGTGAAGTACAAAGCACTTCTACCTCTCCTTTGGCTGAGGGAACTTTATAAAAAAAGATTTCCGTCATCCATCCTTTCCCATTATGACAGGCCTATTTTGCAGATGGGCATCAGACAAAGTGACTGAAAAGTTGAGCCATATTCACTTTCTTGTTAACTGAGGGTATTTGAGTACCTTAAAAAAATTTTTTTTTGGGTGCCTGGGTGGCTCAGTGGGTTAAGCCGCTGCCTTCGGCTCGGGTCATGATCTCGGGGTCCTGGGATCGAGTCCCATATCGGGCTCTCTGCTCAGCAGGGAGCCTGCTTCCCTTCCTCTCTCTCTGCCTGCCTCTCCATCTACTTGTGATTTCTCTCTGTCAAATAAATAAATAATCTAAAAAAAAAATTTTTTTTTTAAAGTTCATTTATTTAAGTAATTTCTACACCCAATGTGGGCTCAAACTCATGACCCCAGGATCAAGAGTAGCACGCTCCTCCAAAGGAGTCAGCCAGGCATCCCTATATGTGAGTACTTTTAAAGGCTTTTGTTAAAAACATCAAATCTTCTTTTCAGGGGCTTTGGCTATCTCCCTCATATATATGTAAATGATAAATATATTTCTCTAAATTTTTAGTTAATTAGTTAGCTAGTTTGTACTGCATGCCATTCATTCAATCACTCAAGAACAACCAACGGCCAAAACAAAAAAACCCCAGCAACAACAATTAATGAAATGCGTGCTACATGCCAAGTACTATGGAAGACACTAGGTGAAGGAGGTAGATATGGTTTCCCCCTGTATAAAACCCTAACTAATTTGTGCATGTGTAAAACAGAGACATCACTGCAGAATTTAAGGCTTGATACTGAAGCTTCTAAGGTACTAAGCAATCATGATGGGTAGGGGAAAAAAGGCACCATTATAGTAAAATGACATAATAACTTGAAATGCTCATGAAAATAGAACATTCAGGAGAAATCAACAAACACATTAAACTAGAGTACTTTACTGGAGAATTCAATATCTTGCAACCATTGCCATTAGAATTTTTAGCTTCTTTGGTCTTAAATCTCAGCTTTTAAGACTCTCCCATAAAGTATGACACAATGGGTATAATGTTTTAAAAAATAAACTAAGTCTACTTAAAAAAATCTTATTTAGAAAGCCAGCAGTTTTAAATTTCATGCACACTAAACTATTGTTGTAGAATACATTGTACTCAAATGCAATCATTTCCTTTCTGTTTTCTGGCAAGGAGTTCTATGTATTACATATTCTCAAGACTATGTCTTGCAAGTAGTGAAATAGATGCCAGATCTCCATTTGACCTTTGTCATGGGTATCCAGTTCTTTTTTTTTTTTTTTAAAGATTTTATTTATTTGTCAGAGAGAGCGAGCAAGAGTGAGCACAGGCAGACAGAGTGGAAGGCAGAGTCAGACGGAGAAGCAGGCTCCCTGCGGAGCAAGGAGCCCGATATGGGACTTGATCCCAGGACGCTGGGATCATGACCTGAGCCGAAGGCAGCTGCTTAACCAACTGAGCCACCCAGGCGTCCCGGTATCCAGTTCTTCATCAGAACAAAATGGAGACCTACTATAAACATTTACTTCAGTATCATAATTCTACAGAGTATCACAAGTGTTCATACACTCCAGACCTAACATAGGATCTGGGAAGGGATACAGAGAAACTAATTACCTCATAAAGGTACTGAACACAATTTAGGACTGTACACAATAACTTAGCTTTCAATAGATGTCACAGAATCGTACCTCGCCACTACACAATTCAGTGCTTTTCATATAGCACCATTTAATTATAGAGGTCAAAATTCAGATATAGTAATGACACTGTGTTTCGACTGCTGTTCTCTCCCAGAAAGCTGAGCCAAATTTTACAAATAATTTTGCATCTGTATTTGGATAAGCAATGATTAGTGAAGTTATTACTCACAAAATAATATTATACATGTTATAAAGCAGTTAAAGAGGAAACCTAACGAACACAGTGAGGGATGAAGCAGGAGCTTGAAGATAGGGGACTCTGGTCTATAGACTAGATTTGTAGATAGTGTGTAACTTTGGACAAATTCCATTTCTCCAATCTTGGGTATAAAACAAATGGGGCAGACCATATGATATGTATTTCTCTTTCAGATCTAAATATCTGTGGTTATGTGATTGCTCTAAGTAAGTACCTTTTACTTTAAGCCTATGATTCTAACTCATACTATCAAAAGAAGCCAGTGAGGATGACAATGTCTTTACCAACTTCAAATCCAAGTCTGTATTTCCATTCTTAAAGGATATCTAGATTTAGGTATGCTGTACTACTTCTCAAATATCACATATCCAAATTGAACCCAGTATTGCCTTTGCAAATCCAGGTCAGTTTATAATGTTTCTATTCCTATTAATGCCACTTCAAAGAATTGATCAATTGGATAACTACATAAAAGTTACAGAAGTCTCTGAATCCTGAATTTAAACTAGAAAAAGACCTAACAATCTAGACCAACCTTCTGATTTTTGAATTTAGAACAGTGAGGCCCCTCAAGTCCTAAATAAGAAATCACAAAATCTTGCTGCTAAATAGTAGTAAAACCAGACCAGAAGCTAGCTCTCCTGATAGCATATTTGGTGCTATTCTCCCTAGAATCATTATTATATGCTGAAGTTTTGTGCTTGGTGTTGTAGGGGGTGGTCCAGAAGAATTTTAAGACATAATAATAATACAGTTGAAAAGACCAGATACTCACAAATAATATGTAGGTGATTAAAAGAAGACTGAATTGTTCATTCTGTGGTGCTGACACTACTGTTGCAATATTACAGAAAGTCAGGCAAAAAGGGTATTAAGGACTATAATTATTCAACAGCCAGCTTAGCCCTAGGAGAATGGAGGGCATACAGTAAACACTGGATAAACATCCAACAGGCTCACAGCTACTAGTTTAACAGCCCTACAGAAGAGGAAGCCAAAGACTGAATGTGGAAAGGTGACCTTAAACTTGTGTTCCACCTGACTATAAAATACAAAGAGAAAGAAGAGTCATTACACCATGTCAAAATGAAATTTTTGCCTCATAAATGGAAATTAAGGTGGAACATTAGAATGAAACTGTATCCTGCATTTGCAACTTGCAGGTAAATTTTCCTGGCAAGTGTATTATTCCCTCATGAGAAGATAAAGTCAAACAGCCAGCTGTAAGGATGGAGATGCCTGGCATAAATGATGATTAAATGAGGAGTAAATATCACTGCACAAAAAAGCATTTTCTTAGCAGGGTGTATGCTATTGGGGTTAAAAAGTATAGACTCAAGTCAGAATAACAAAAGTCTAAGCCATGGTCCCATCCTCTCACCAGCTTTTTGACCCCCAACAAAGTACTTAACCTATTTAATCTCAGTTTCACTGTTAAAAACAGATAAGCATATCTTATAAGTTCTTGGAATTATTAAATTATAAAGTGCATAAAAGTGCTAAGTATGGTGTCTAACACACAGGAAGCACTCAGTAAGCACTAGCATCTTTCTTCACATTTGCCTTTGTTTAAAGGTGGTTTTTTTACATACTTGGTGACACATTGGCATTTTTCAGATTTCCAGGGAGGCATTTAATTAGATCCTATACTGACTCGGGGGGTAAGGACGTGATGATGAATAGGAGCTTTCAAGGGGTCATACAGTTCAGCATAGGAGGAACAGACAATAAAACAGTGCAGTGTTGTGTTACAGGCATGATGACAACAGAGAACACTGAGGCTGCGCAAAGGAGGGATCACTTTCTAGGGCTGCTCATACCTTCTTACCTTCAGAGTAGAGGTATTACTAAACTGCCTAATGATCTAATAGTGTAACACTGAACAGAGCAATACAGTGCTCAAGGAAATTTTTTTCCTTTTAAACCACAGAGACCTATTTCCCCATTTTGGAAATCATTTTTTTTTTTTTTAAGATTTTATTTATTTGTCAGAGAGAAGGAGAGAGAGCAAGCACAGGCAGACAGAACGGCAGGCAGAGGAAGAGGGAGAAGCAGGCTCCCTGCCGAGCAAGGAGCCGGATGTGGGACTCGATCCCAGGATGCTGGGATCATGACCTGAGCCGAAGGCAGCTGCTCAACCAACTGAGCCACCCAGGCGTCCCCTGGAAATCATTTTAATTAGAAAAAACTAGAAATGTTAATGCAGTGGTATCATGAAGAGGACATGCTAGCATATATATGAAATTAAGACTCATGCAATATGGCAGTTTTTAAGTGCACCAGAAGATTCCATTGCTGCTCTGGCCTGCCAGTGTCACAAGATCCCCACAAAATCATGTCATTTGGCCTAAAATGATTGTGAAGAATCAAATATTCCCACTATTAGGTAAGGGGCCTGCATTTGATTTGTTTTGTTCATAGTTTCTCCTGCAAGGTCCAGAGTATGAAGAAGTGCAATAAATATTTGTTGAATAAGTGACTGAAATTTAAGAGAAGTTGTTAAACTTTAATCTATTATTTTATATTAATATCTTATCATAAATTAGCTTCTGGATTAATTCTCTTCACTTAGTCCAGCTTTGGAGAATAGTATATGTATATTACAAAAGTCGATTTTGATAGATGAAGAAGAACAAGCTTGAGAGCTTTGGGGTTGTCCCCGTGAGAGCAGATATAAAAGAAGGCAGGTCCTTTATCAAGGCACTGGAAGAAAGAAAGATCCCAAAAGGGGATTTTAAAGTTGAAGAACAGTGGAAAAATTAACCAAAAAAAAAAAAAAGCTAAAAACAACTCTCTCAATTCATATTTTTCACAGTTGTTGTACCCTATTTCTATTCATTAAAACATTCTATCCATCCTCCTAAATCACTACTTCTCTATACCGTAATTTTTAAGAGCATGACTTCTGCTATATCATACAGATGTAATTTATTTAACAAATTCCCTATTTTTATATACCTTCCACTTTTTCACTTTTATAAGGAAGTGACTAATAGCCTCATACTTCAACTAATTTTTACACCTTCTTAATTGTTGACTTAGAAAAATAATTCCTTAGATATGGGTCAAAAGTTATGAACCTTTTAGGGATTTTGAAACCTGTAGCTAACGTGTCCTCTATAAATAGATTGTTTATATTATTACTAACAATGCAGGAGTGTACCCATTTCTTATTTTGTAACTTTGCCTGGGACTAATCTTGAATCTGACCTCATTTTAAACATGACTTAATGTTAAAAAGTATGTAAAGCGGATGTTAGTAATATGAATCAGACTTTCCCACTGACTTGGGCTTTTAGAGATGTGTTACTTCTGAAGGAAAAAATTCTAATATATCATAAAAACACAAACCTAACATTTTTCTTGAAATAGTATTTTTCTGTTGTCAATATAATTTCAGTATATTTCCTCTTCCCTATCAAATTCAGGTTTGGACTTCCTAAGACTGTTTGGGTTTCTGTTTGCTTCTTCTCTAAAAGATCTGAACCCTCCTCTTTCCATACAATCCCATGCCAGCCAAGCTTTCGAGTCCAAATCCAGGATCCTGGCAATAGTTTATAACACAGTACTAACATTTCATGGTCCTGACAAGTTTGATTTGTTCAACATCGTGGAATCCAAAATTCATTTTGTCAAATTCCACCACTGAAAATTCAGTTGATTTGAAGTGTTTGAGAATTTCATGCCAATTTCTCCTATTTAACTCAATTTCTACTTGCAAATTCTTGCTTCCTCACATTTCCTATTTATCATGCACATATATTTATGCCCATAGCATTTTCCCATTTGTTTCAATGAGTTTCCCAGTAACAGCTTAAAATATTTGAGATGCCTGAAAACAGGTAATTTATATTTCTTCAGAAGATGTTTCAGAAGCAGTGCCTAAGTGGCTTGGTCAGTTAAGTGTCTCTCTTGATTTCAGATCAGGTCATGATCCCATGGTTTTAGGGTTGAGCCTCCATCTGGCCCCTTATCAGGCTCCGTACTCAGTGCAGAGTCTGCTTGGGATTCTCCCTCTCCCTCTGCACCTCCCCCTACTTGAGCACTTGCTCTCTCTTTCAATATATAAAATCTTTTAAAAAAAGGAAAAAATAATGTTTCAGAAGAAACATGTTAGCAGAATTTATGAAGACATTATGTGTTTTCTCAAAAATAAGTAATTTCTAATTTACAGTTTTGTCACTTTATATCATGTATTAAAAAAAAAAAATGGAGCAGAGGGAGAGAGAAAATCTGAAGCAGGGGTTGATCTCATAACCCCGAGATCATGACCTGAGTGGAAATAAAGAGTTAGACACTTAACCAACCTAGTCACCCAGGCACCCCTATATCATGCATTTTTGTTTTTGATGTTAACTGAAAATGATATTCAAGACTTGTCATGCCATAACAGTGGAATATATATAGTAAAAGAACACAGAAAAAAGCAGCACATGTGGTTGCAACTACACTGTTTAGTGGACATACCCTTCAAAGATATCAGAGATCTCAAAACTGAATATTTACCAGTAGTGTCAACACTGAGGACCTAATATAAATGACAATTAAAGAGAAAAACAATTTCCCTGTGAAGCACATCTGTCATTTGCTTTATGTCAAATTACTTCTTTTCTAAACAGATTTGCTGACTAATCGAATCTCCAGCTAATAATGTATCCAAGAACGTGCCAGTTTTTCGATAGCCATACCTTCAAACATGTTACTTTAAGCTGTTAGGACAGCATTTCGATTAAATGAATGGCCTTTTTAATGTGTTTATTTGTGGAGACCCAGATGGAGAACTCCTGTGGCCTCTTCATGCAGAAGAATTCAGTGGCTTATTCTCACCATTCCTTTGAGGGCTAAGATTTTTATCAATAAACAAAGTAAGAGGCACAGAATAACAAAAATGTTGGAAGGAAAAAAAAATCACTCAATTTTCATCTGTGTTGAATTCTAAATGAGTCATGCCTCAATAATAACAGAGCAGAGCAAATCAGATAAAACTTCATCACAAAGAAAACCTCTGGATGGCAGGAATTAATTCTAAACTGGAAGAGTTTAATATTGAAACATGCTTCCCCCTCTCCTCTAAATAGGCCTCTATTTTTCCACACTAATTTTATTTTGTTTGTTAGGGAAACATGAGGGGTAGTCACTTAGTTCCCACTTTCAATTCCAGAAAGAAATCTCAGAAATTCAAGGAGATTTGTGGTTTCAGAACAAACTTTTCTTGCACCATGGCTGAGCACTCATAACCCACCAAATCGTGAAAGGACTCCCCCAAAGTTGGTTTCTTTGTACTTCAGATATATTTCAAAGATATATATAGAAGAATCCATCTTCTAAAATGTTTTAGAAATAAGGTTCAAGTTCTGCTTTTATTGAATTGAAAATAGTCCAAATTTCCTTACAGATGCTACATTTATTAATAATTACTTTCATTTAAAATATAACCGAGGGGGCGCCTGGGTGGCTCAGTGGGCTAAAAAGCCTCTGCCTTTGGCTCAGGTCATGATCCCAGGGTCCTGGGATCAAGCCCCGCATTGGGCTCTCTGCTCAGCGGGAGCCTGCTTCCCTTTCTCTCTCTCTGTCTGCCTCTTTGCCTACTTGTGATCTCTGTCAAAATAGATAAAATAGATAAAATCTTAAAAAAAAAAAAAAAGGATAATTGAAACATAAATGTGTAAGGGGTGGGGTGCAGTCCTCAACCTCAAATGTCTTCAGGGGTCATCTGGCTAAGATAAATGAGAAGAAGAGGCTGGATATACACAATAGGGAATGGTGGAGACCTTGAAAACCTGCAAAGCTCAAGTCCATTTAGTAAGCTTTCTGAATAATCACTTCAATATCACCAATAAATAAGAAACAGGCCCTAGAACACGGTTGATCCAGATATGGAGAAGCCAAATTTAAGAAGCTCAGCTTTGGAGAAGAGGATATATATGATGAGGAAAGAGGACAAATGTTCTTTGCATCCTATAACAGCAGATCTATATTAAATCAGAAGGATAAGCACTGGACACAATACATACGTGATGAAGAAGTCTGTTTATCATGGCTTCTTGTCTGTCTTCTCCCCACTTACACACTTCTGTAAGGAGAGCAGAGACGTCTTGTTTTGTTTATCTCTGTAGCCTTAGCCCCTCACAGAAAGTGCCCAATTGGTATGTACAGAATAAATAAATGTATTACTCTCTCTAAACATACCCACTAACATGAACACTGTAATTGGTAGCAGCAGCTATGGGGACTTCAAAGGAGCTCTTGTTTTTAGTGAAGACCTCTCCCAAAGATCCCCTGCTCTTTGGTGGCAAGAAGAGAAATGTGTTATTCTTCTTCATGCTTCTAAATGTTTTGATATTAACCCAAAGACAGGAACTTCCTTGCACCTTTTCTACACGGCTGAATGAATACGGAAACATTAAATTTCTTCAAAATTAAATACATATATATACACGTAAATGCATTTAAAAAACCCAAAACAATAAAATGACAACACAGGGTTATAACCAGCAAAATCAGTACTGTGAGGATTCTGTGTAACAGCCTGGTTCCATTAACAAATGCTGTAAATTATGTATAAGGGGAAATTAACAAGGGGAAGTTTATAAGTTAAAAGAAATTTAGACATCCCCATAAAGCGTAATGGATGATCTTACTTGAGTTTTGATTTGAAGACATTATAGGAGGGGGTGGAGAGAATCAGGAAAATCTGAACCCTGGAATATTTCAGAATATGAAAGAATTATTTCTAATGTTAGGTGTGTTAATGGTGTTGTGATGTGTATTTTAAAAAATCATTATTTTTTAGAGATATAGTCTGAAAATATTTTAAAATGAAATGATAGAATGTTTGGGATTTACTTCAAAATAATTTGAAGTGGGGAGCATTAGTGTAGGGGAGGAAAATAATTTCCTCTCTATACTTCTGAGTTCTTGGCTGAGACCCTCTGTAATAAAAGACAGGTTAACAACAGAAAAAACAAACTGAAGTTTATTAACATGTATGCCTCAAGTACATACATGGGAAATAACCAGGGAAAATAAGTACCTCTACAAGATGACTTAAGCTGGAACCTTAAATACCATCTTCAGCTAAAAGCAAAAGACGGGGTGGGTTGGGGGAGGGGCAGCTTGTTAAGGACACTACCAGAAAAAGCAAGGGTAAGGTCTGTTATGCAGATTTAAGTTGGTGTCTTCTCCACTGGGAAGACTGCCTTGTGATTTAGTCATCTTTCTTGTCCTGGTGCTGAGAGTGAGATACCCTTACAAACAGAGTGTCCCTCCATAAGTGTAAATTTCTCTTACAAGAGGTTAACTCCACTCTTATCTTTAGAACTTCTGCATCTGCTGTTTTTCAAAATAATCGATTCAAAATAGTTCTTATGTCAAAGAGGCTTATTTTGGAATGGCATATTCTGCTACCCTTCAGCAGGGTGGTACAGAAGAAACAATATAGGCCAGGAGTTGATAGTTATTGAAGCTGCATGAAGAACACATGGGGGTTCATTATACTATTATCTCTAATTTCATATGTGTTTGAAATAACTAAAAAACAAATAGAAGAACAAGTAATATATGAAAATAGAAAATTTAAATGAACAGGAAAGTATAAAATTAAAACCTTCCTCTCATTTTACTTCCTACTCCCCAAAGTAATCCATAGTTGTTTCCTGTGCATTTTTCTAAAAAATTATTGTAAGCCTGTATCAGCAATTCAGGAAGAGAGATCATACCATATTCTTCCTACTTTTTTTTTTTTAAGTGGCTGCATATTATTTCATTTTATAGATGCAGTTCATTTAGCCAGACCCCATATATGGACTTTAGATTATATTCCCCTTTTTTGGGCTATTAAACATTGTTCAGCAAATTGACTCTCAATGACTTCAGATGCCTCTTAATTCCAATCTTCTTTCAGAGGTAAGTCAGTCATTGGTAACTTTGTGTTTTTGTTTTTTGAATAGTAAGGAATTAAAACCCACAAGAAAAGAAGCCTTTATGGAGGACCCTAACGGCATCACAGAAGACTGTAGTGGTGGTGGGAGGAGGGGGGCAGTACTGAGACTCTCATAGAGTCAGGTTTACAGATCCCACCCAAGTACTTGTTAGCACCTTCCCCAGAGGCCTTCGGATCTCCTAGCAGAGCAAGGCTGTAAAAGCAACAGAAGCAGGGATTTGATCCAAGAGCAGCAGTTCCTGCAGTTCCAATGAAATTTATACTAATCTGCAGCAGTCGCCTGATTAAGTGAAGCAGCATACACTTTCTTTATGCTTTCCCAAATACAAGGGA
The DNA here is from genome assembly GCF_022355385.1 of Mustela nigripes. Lineage (NCBI taxonomy): Eukaryota > Metazoa > Chordata > Mammalia > Carnivora > Mustelidae > Mustela > Mustela nigripes. Next base: position 171,672,559 of record NC_081558.1, read on the forward strand.
TTATGCTTATTTGGATAGGGGACTGACACTGAGGTGATGGACATGATCCACGAACTCCAAATTGTCCCTAAACATCTTCTGGAGAATCAGAAATAAAGCAAAATTAAAGGTAAAAGTATATGAACCTGCCAGTCATTGTCCATCTATGGCCACTTTCTTCTTTCAGACAAAATCATATGGGTAACTTTTTTTTCTAAACTACTCCAAAATTTATAGTAAGACTATAGATCTTAACATATAGTAGTTTTAATATGCTAACACAGTTGGTAGATGAAATAGTTTGTCTTCAAAATATAAAATTAAGATAGAATATATAAACATATGAAGTAGCACATAAAATCATCACAGAAGGGATGCCTGGCTGGCTAAGGCAGTATAATGGGTGACTCCTGATCTTGGAGTTGTAAGTTTGAGTCTCATATTAGGTGTAGAAATTACTTAAAAATAAAATCTTTTTAAAAAACCATCATAAGAACTTAGATCTAGGCGTGAATATAATAGCTAATACACAATCCTACAAAATAAAAACTAGTGTTTTCCCTTTTAGGAGAGATGAACAATCTCTGATCATCTTTTGCTTTGGAAATTAAACTAACACAATGATAATAATAGTAATAATTAGATCTTAAGAAATCTACTAGTACTAATAAATGAGCTCAGCAAAATCACAGTATACAAGATTGATATACAAAAATCATTCATATTTCTGTACAGTAGCAACAAGCAAACTAAAAGTTTAATTAAAAAACAATTCCATTGCTTCTATAATAGCAGCAAAAAGAAAAAAAAACACTTGGGAATAAATTAAATAAAAGCAGTGTAAGACTTAAACTTTTATTTTTTTATTTTTTTATTTTTACAGACAGAAATCACAGGGAGGCAGAGAGGCAGAGAGAGAGGAAAGGAAGCAGGCTCCCTGCTGAGCAGAGAGCCCGATGCGGGGCTCGATCCCCGAACCCCGGGATCATGACCTGAGCCGAAGGCAGAGGCTTTAACCCACTGAGCCACCCAGGTGCCCCGAGACTTAAACTTTTAAACTATAAAACAATATTGACAGAAATGAAAAACCTAATAAATAGCAAGACATCCCATATTTATGAATCAAAACTCTTCATACTGTAAAGACGGTAATAACCACCCCCTCCTGCTGAGATTGATCTAGAGATTGAACACAATCCCTATCAGACAATCATATCCTTTCAGTTTTGTTCAGCCATAATAAGGATAAAACTGTTAATGATAATGGATATTTCTCATGAGATACAGGTTAGCTGTTTTATTAAAACTTTATAGAGGAAGATCCTTTAATGCCAAATCATATTCAGGAACCAAAGCACAGGGACTTGGAAATAGGTTACTGGAAATATTCCAAAGGGAAAGGATCAAGGGAAATGATATTTTTTGTGGAAAAAAAAAAAAAGGAGAAGAGCATTTTGTTCTATGAGAAAAAAGAAAAAAGGGGGAATCTATAATCTGTTCATTCACTCACTGACATTCACTTAACATAATACTATGCATGAAACTAAGAACTGGGGACAAAAAGAGTAAGATATAGATCCTATCTTTGATGCACCAGTAGAAAATATAAGTGTATGAGGTAGTTAAATGTGGGCTGCAATTGAAGCATATACACAATACTCATGGATCCCGTCTGAGGCATGGATTAGTTCTTCATGGAGGGAATGGGAAGGTGTCCCATCAGGGAGCAATTAACTTGATGTCTGAGTAGACTTTCATCAGGCAGAGAAGAGGGGAAAGGATATTTCAGGCAGAAAATTGCACCCACAGGTACAAAGGAATGAAAATGACAAGTCTGGAACGAAGTCTCTGTTGAGGAATTAAGCCTCTGTTAAGTCTCTGTTGAGGTGAGGGCTTAGGTTGTGCAGACCATGTGCCATTATCCCAAGTTTACTCTTTCTTCTGAGACCAAGAGAAATGTGTTGCACAGAAAAATCTCAACCCACCATCGGGAATTTGTCAGAGCATCCACAGCATACACAAAGCATTATGTTAGGTATGTCCAGAGTCAAATTTGGAAAGAGCATAACAGTAATAATATTAACAACAATCAGAGAACCACAACTATAAGCAAAACACCAAAGGGGATAAGGTCTTCAGAAATGGATTCCTTGTTTTCTATTACTGTACAACTTCCTAATAAAGACTTAGCAACATTCACAGCAAAATGGGATTGGAGAAGTATGTGCCCTAATCTCTTAGGTATTAAGTATGCTACCTAATCTCTTTTGCCTGGCCTAAAATTGGTTAATACAGCAAAATATAAACAAATGGCAATGAGATAGAACTACTTGGAAAAGAGAAAGGAATAGGAGTGTCTATTTATTTTGACTATACCCTGAACTCTGCCAAGAAGACGTTCCAATCTCCATCCCTTTATCCTTGAACAGATATTCAGCAAACCTTTCATAGAGAATATCATCATCTTAGAGAATATCACTCTTTGGCCATCTTTGGAATTGCCCCCAAATTTGTTGAACAAACTTGATTAAAAAAAAAGATAACTTGAGTTCTGTACAGATGTTTTAATCCTCAAAATGGGCATAAATATTCTTGCTATCTACCTTCCTTGCACAAGGGGTAACTGAAAAGAATGTGAACAACTATTTGGGCAAAGAATTTGTGATCTAACAATTAAAAGTGAAATACAAACCCAATAAAATGTTTATTTACATATGGAGATAATATCTAGAATTCCAGAACATTGCTTTTATTAATTGAAGGGCAAAGTACTAATATTTCTCAGATTACCTTTAAAAATGGTTTCCTTTAAGAATGGGAAGGGGTGTCATTTATGACAACATGAAGGTATTATGCTAAGTTAAATAAATCAGAAAAAGACAAATACCACACGTTCACTTACATGTGTAATCTAAAACACAAAACCAAACCAAACGCAGAGTCATAGATACAGAAAACAGATTGGTGGTTGGGGAGTAGGAATCAAGAAGGGGATCAAGAAGTATAAACTTCCAGTTATAAAATAAATAAGTCATGGAGATGTAATATACAGGATAAAGGAATATAGCCAATAATACTGTATTAACTTTATACAGTGATGGGTGGTAACTAAACTTATTAAAGTTATCATTTTACAATGTATACAAAAGTTAAATCACTATATTGTACACCTGAAACTAACCTAACATTGTATGTTAATTATACTTCAACTTAAAAAAAAGTACATAGACAAATTAGGGAAGAAGACCAAAGTTCAAAGTAAAATAACAGTGGCACAGGTATTGGATACAGTAGTATGCTTATGACACCTCACCCAGCACTTAACAACTGTGAAGACATGTGTTTGTTTCTTTTGAAAGTTCTTAGGGATAGGAAGATTTATTGGTGAAACACTTCACCTCTCAAAGCTTACAGAACTCTGTTTTTGTTGCGTTAGTCTCACCAGAATTCTGAATGTGTTTGCATTCTATCAGTCGACAGTGTGAGTCAGCCTGTCCCAAACTGGTTCTCTAACCAGAAAACTGAGACGTTTGATGACACATTTAGGTAAACATGCTCACTGGATGAAGTTATTTAAAATTTTATAGCTTTTTAATCCTCTCTAAGCCTCTGAAATCCATACAGGTTTTTAGAGAAGATTTAAATTCATATGAGTCAAAGAGTAGAAATTATATGTAAACCAACACTATTAAGAATTCCACGAGTTCCTAATAACTAAGAACGTCTAATACTTGAAAGAGCAACGAGGGTAATCTGACCCCAAAATGAGACACTTAACTGTTAACTATGCAGCCTTACTTCTAATTGAAATTTCAGCTCTGAATACTCTTGTTGCCCCAACAACTGAAATTTCTCATCCATTCCGGTCAGATGACGACAGCTCTTCCTTGACAATGATAAATGAACTCTGACTTTGAATGGTTCACTAAAGTGTAAGACTTGTAGACCACGACTCTCATCACTTACTCTCCAGGCTATTTGAGAATTCAATAGACAGTGGAATGCAAATGTCATAAAAAAGTAAGTCAAAGTTACTTAAATTAACTAGAACTCATAGCAGCTATAAGAGCTAACTAAAACTTGCAGAATTATGGACTTTCTAATCCATGCAAATGAAAGACATACAACACACAGACCCAAAGATTTATTCCTTTTTTGACACTCTATTCTTAGCAATAGTATTACTTTTTTATGCAAAGATGACTCTTCAGGTGAATCCACCCATTCTCTTGCCCTGGTGAATTTCTGCTTTACTTAAAATAAACCTTACCCCTGCCATGAAAGAGTATTTCTGCCCCAAAGTTAAACTTCTTATCATTTACTATTTCCTTTGGGAGTAAATTCATAACAAATAGCTAAGGTACAAGGGACTGGCTCTAAAACCTTTGGATACGATGATTCTTCCCACTCCCAGTTCCTCCCTCCTGCCCCAAGCATTCCACATCACTCTTCCTTGAATATATGAAACACAACACACATCAAAACTCAGTTTATTGGGGCACCTGGGTGCCTCAGTGGGCTAAGCCGCTGCCTTTGGCTCAGGTCATGATCTCAGGGTCCTGGGATGGAGTCCCACATCGGGCTCTCTGCTCAGCAGGGAGCCTGCTTCCCTCTCTCTCTCTCTGCCTGCTTCTCTGTCTACTGTGATCTCTCTCTGTCAAATAAATAAATAAAATCTTTAAAAAAAAAAAACTCAAGGTTTATTTTGTAGGTAGCACCACCAAACCCTAGCTCAGATTAGCTCTGTTCCATTTTCAGATGCTGAAGCAGACAGAGAATTTTATAAGGAGAGACCAGAACTTAAAAGATGGCTCTTTGCATTTACTTTATCCACAGTCTCAATTCTAGTCCCTAAATTATGACATGTTATCTAATTGTTTGAGAAATGCTGCAATAGAACATTCAGTTCTTAAATTTCCCAGGTAAGCATCTTTTGGTAATATTCACACCACACACAAAGACACACACACACACACACACACACACGTGTGCACATACAAACACAGAGTAATAGTCCCTCAGTAATTAAAAAAAAAAAAGCATAAAATGGCTACTTGGTAAATTATTAAGGAAGAGGAACTGGGATCAGAGTAAGCCCATACAGAACTTTAAACACCTAAAACTGAGAACTCATTAAGAGAAAGACCACACACCCATACACATGAATCCTTTCTTTGTAGACAATAGATTCTATTTTGTATGTGCTACACAAAAACAACACAAAGAAAGATCTCTTATTTTTTGTTAAATATTTATTTATTTATTTCAGGGGGTAGGAACAGAAGGAGAGAGAGAGAGAATCTCAAGCAGAGCCCCCGCTGAGTGTGGAGCCAGCCTCAGGGCTTGATCCCATGACCCACAAGATCATGACCCCAGCCAAAACCAAGAGTCACCCAACCAACTGAGTCACCCAGGTGCCCCAAGATCCCTTATAAAGAACCTGATAATTAGTGGTAATAATATTAGTAATGATAGTTACATTTTACTGAATGTTTACTGTCAAACACTGTGCTAAGCATATTAAATGGATTATCTCATTTAATCCTCATAACATTGTTTAAATGTAGGTCCTGTTATTGTCCACATAATATTCAGATAATCAAACTGAACCTTAAAGACACTATGTAACTTTCCCAAAGTTATACTGCTGGTAAGTATAGAAAATAATTAGGATTCAGGTTTTTCTTTCTGACTTCTCCACTGGTCCCCAAAATTAAGTAAGTTATCATTAGAGTTGCCAGGGGAACTATTTAAAAGTGCAGATTTCTGGTTCTAACCTCAAACATACTGATCAGAATCTCCCACTGTTGTATTTGAAGGTAGGAACACAATGGCATCTCAAATATGGTTCAAATGTTCTTTAAAGATGCCAAGAGAATCTGAGTGAAGCCAGCTGTCACATAGTTGTCTAAGTCAAATCATTTGCTTCAAATAGAAAATAGCATCTCTTTTTCCATCTAAGTCTTTTCTCACTGTATAGCAGTCAGAAAGGGCCTGTATGCTAACAGGTCTAATGAGGTCATGGTCATATTATGTCAGTAATTAGTACCAAGATACCCAGGTACATAAGCTGTGTTACAGAAGATGAAAGTGATACAGCACAACCAATCTGCTGATTAAGAACTGCTGAGTCAGAATGTCATTGCAGAGAAGGCACAGAACCCATGTAGAGAGAAATTCTCAGGCTACACTAACTGCATGACCAGATTAACATTTCTTATCATGAAATATATAGTTTTACCTTCTGAAAAATTCACTTATCATTTAGTTTATTTATTCATTTATCTCAAAATGCTTACAAAGTACCTATCACAGGCAAAGCAGTAGACCAAAGAAATGTTCCCTGTCCTCAGGAGCAGAAAAACATGCAGGCAGTAGGGGAGAAAAAAAAAAAAAAGTGAATACTAATTAGGGGATCAGGAATGGCTTGAAGGAAAACGTAGCCTCTGAGCTATCCTTATTATTTAAATAATTTAAAAATATTATTTTAATAAACTTAAATGGGTTCTGTTCTGTGGGATCATTCAGAGTACTGTCTTCATGATCAGAGTTGAAATTCTATTATGTCTGTTACAGTACATGGTGGGGGTGAAGAGGGTAAAGGGAAGGATAATATACATGAAAGATATCTTGTTTTCAAGATGGAGATGACCATTTCTTCTAGTTATATTCTACTGATCTAATCCAAACTCACATAGCCAGTTCCCAATACAGGGCAAGCCAGAAATGACTGGATGGACAGCCATATATGCCCAGGAAAAAAAGAGCCAACTGATGTTTTAAAGACAATTAACAGCCTGTCACAATCTTAGCACAACTCACTTAACCTCTCTGAGCCTCAGTTTATTTTAACAATCTTAAAGAAGGTAAAGATCTCTTGAAAGGACAGAAAAATCAACAATCATAAAAGATTAATAAACTGTACCTTATTAAAATTAATAACTTCCATTAATCAAAATGTAACAATAAGGGCAAACCACAAATTGGGAGAAGATATGTGCATATGTATAACCAACAAAGACCAACATTCAGAATACATAAAGAACTCTGAATCAATTAAAAAAAAAAAAAGACTGACAACCCAATATAAAAAAGAAAAAGACTTAAGAGACATTTCATATTGGGACATCTAGGTGGCTTAGTTAGTTAAGCATCGGCCTTCGGCTCAGGTCATGATCCCAGAGTCCTGGGACTAAGACCCATCTTTGCTTCTCCTTTCCCTCCCCACTGATTTGTGACCTCTGTCACGATTTCTGTCTCTCTCAAGTAAATAAAATCTTTAAAAAACAAACAAACAAAAAAGACATTTCATGATAGAGGGTATCCAAATAAGCATCTGAAAAGTTAAATGTTATTAGTCATCACAAAAATGCAAATTAAAACTATAATGAGATATAGCCCTACCAGAAAGGCTAAAACTAAAAGGACAATACCTAGTGATGAGGAAGTGGAGCAAGAGGAATTTGCATGTATTTTTGTTGGCAATATAAAATTCCATTTATATGAAATTGAATTTCCATTATTACGAGAATCCATTTACATGAAGTTCAAAACAGACAAAATTAATCTATGGTAACAGAGGTCAAAATGGTGGTTACCTCTAGTTTGCCCAAGAACCTTCTGTATCCATTACTAGAACTGTTGTTTCTTAAAAAAGTCTTCTCTTACTCTTGAACCATTCATTACTCATAAAATACTGTTTTGAAGCTCATCACCAGCTTTTCCCTGAATGTGCTCTAATATATCCTTCTTTAAATGGTGCTCAGAGCTGAATATAATGTTCTGTATGTGATGTGGCCGTTAACAAAAGAGAATGAGGTTATCATTTTTCCTTCATTTATATAAATACTGCTATTTATTTAGCACGGAAATAAATTAGGTACTTTTGGTAGTTACAAATTATCACTTAACATATTGAGTTTATTTTCAATAAACCCTTAAGTCTTTTTTGTACCTGCTTAAAAAAAAAAAAAAAGGTGGTTGCCTCCTGGGAAGACAGTAGATATCAACAGGAAGGTGGCAAAAAGGAGGCCTGCTAGGAAGCTGGACATATTCTATATTTTGGTCTGGACAGAGTTTACACAGGTAAATACATATATAAAAATGTAACAAACTGCAGACTTAACATTTGGCACATTACTAAATATAAATGATACCTCGATGAAAGAGAAAAATGGAAAAATAATGCTTATAAGTTGTAACATGAAGTATGTTACACAATCTGAAGATGCAAGAGGTAGAAATGGTAGTTACTGGACTTAGTAACTCTTATAAGCCTTGGTGACAAGAAGATTGATCCTAATAACAGCAATTGAAAGGCTGGGATAGGCAGCTCTGGAATGTTGTCCTTGAGAGACTGTTGAGACCTCTAGGAGTTACTGCAAGATGGGGCTAGATATAAGTCAGGCAAGCAATGGCTAATGATAAAGATGTGGGAGTTTTAGTATACAGAGGCAAGTTGAAACAGTAGAAATAGATTAGCATACCAAGGAGGAAGTGGTTTAGAAACGAAAGGGCTGGACTGTCCTGGCAAATGCCAACATTTAGAATATAAGAAAAGGAGGATAAGCTATCAAGGAAGTTAGAGAAGAAGCAGTCTATGATATAGAAAAAGAATTTGGGAGAGCCCAGTGTCTTGGAATCCAAAGTGAGAATTTCAAGGAGTAGGTAAGCAGTTAACTGTATTAACTTGCATAGAGAAATAGGAGAGGATGAAGCCAGATGATGAAGTAGCAGAGGAGATAGCCTGTGGGGGGATCTGATGATGAAGTCACCAATGACCTCTGCGAGAACAATTCCATCAGAATGGCAGGTGCCAAAACCAGATTTCAAGGATCCAAAGAGGGTAGTGAGCACTGAGTGTAGTAATATTCTTTCAAGAAGCTTGTCAGGAAGTGGAAGGGAAGAGTGAGGCTGGTCAGCTGTAGAAATGATGAAATTGAGGGCAAAGAGCCAAATGAGACTAAGGATGCCGGAATAACAGAGGACAAGCACTGCCAAGTTCCAAAGAAGACAAGTGGGCATGGGAGGCAAACAGGAGGCAGTCATTATAAGCAGTGATGGGAGTTAAAATAAGCCTGAATTTCAGGTTGGCTGAGAAGCAAAGAGCAGCCATTTTAAAAAAAGGCAGGGGGGATGCAAAAGAAGAAAAAAACTTTAGGCTTCTAAAGTTTGGAACAGGGGCGCCTGGGTGGCTCAGTGGGTTAAGCCGCTGCCTTCAACTCAGGTCATGATCTCAGGGTCCTGGGATCAAGTCCCACATGGGGCTCTCTGCTCAGCAGGGAGCCTGCTTCCTTCCTCTCTCTCTGCCTGCCTCTCTGCTTACTTGTGATCTCTCTGCTTACTTGTGATCTCTCTCTGTCAAATGAATAAATAAAATCTTTAAAAAAAAAAAAAAAAGGAAATAAAGTTTGGAACAGAAAGATGTCAACTGAACAAAAATTAATGTTTGGAAGGCTCTTTTGCCTCATTTTAAGGGAATATCCTATTTTAAAGGAGCATGTTAAACCTATTTTTAAAGGTCCTATCTTAATTTAATCATTGAAAAAACAGAGCCAAAAAAACTGCCCTGATAGAAACTGAATAAATGTTTACCAGGCAGGTTCTACTACTTAGTTATAAATACTTGATTGGAAAGCAGTTTTTCTCTCTCCCTACTGAAAGATCTACTCCAAGATTAGGAACACAATACTAGCAAAAGATGTAAATAACAAAATAAGCACATTGTAATGGTGAAACAATCTGGTCTATGGTCCTTACAGACCTTTGTTTATAGTGAGAATAAAAACCACACACTTATCGTTAAGAGTAACAAAAACAAAAACATCCATCACACTCACTGCTGCCAGAAATGCAGAGTGGTTGTCTGAAAACTGCACAGCTCATACCAGGTAAATGAATTAAGGCCTACTCAGATTCTGAAGTAGGAGCATTTGCTTGGAAAAACAAGATGCATATCTCAATAGTTAGTTTTCCTGGCCAAAGATCTTGCTTAACTTAATTAGCCTGGGCTTGTTTCTATTACTTGAAGCCATACTTTTCTATTATCAAATGAAGAATTTTTCATTTAAGACAAATAGTACAAGTAAATGAAGCAGCAGGGGACTATAGTTTTATCCTTATTTCATTATTTGAGCCTGGGAAATAAGAAAGAAGCACTGCATAGTTTTCACTGTGAAGCCATTAGTAAAAACAGAAACAAATACTTTTTTGGGTCAGGTCACTGATGAAACCAAACCAGGGTCCCTGTCCCTGAGGGTGGCAGCCAAGCAAGTCATGTAAAGGGCCTGGGAAGATTAAACCTTAAACAATAAATTACTTTTAACAGTCAATTTTGGATTCTTCTGCATGCCTATCAAATTCTTCCAAACCTATTTCTTTTATAGCTCACCCAAACAATATGGCAAATGCTTTAAAACAAGCCCATGTGTGCACATACACACATGTACGCACATTTACTATATGCCAGCCACTGTTTTAAGTGGTTTTCAACCAATCCTTAATCCTTGTAACACGCCTACAAAATAGGTACTATTATTAGCAGCATTTAACAGATGAAGGAACTGAGGCTGGAAAAGATAAAAAAAGGTGCTTAAGGACACATAGCCAGCAATGAGCGAGGAGGAACAGAACACAACAATTTGAAATTTGTCTATATGTATTCTTAACTCTGAAGCAATATGGCCTCTAAAGTACTGTTCATTGAGTACAAGCACTTCTGTCAAGACTCTGATTCTAACAATTCTAAGTTTAGGTGAACAAGAATAATTATGATTTTAATATATTCTTTCTTCCACTTTAATCTTTTTTTAATTTAAAATCTAATTTTTGACTATCTTCCAATGGAAGTCATCTCATCACCATTTTGTTTGCACTGTGTGAAAACTTCAACTCTGGTTATTAAACCTTTTTCAAGACAGGTAACTAGAATGGCAGAAAACATAACATGGATATGCTATATTTTTAATCGAAAATACTTATTAACAGTTCTGGTGGTCCAGCATCTACTGGTAACAACTGACTAATCCAAGGTTTCTTTCGTGGATTGAAACTATAGTTTTCAAACACAACTTGCTGATAACTAGATACTTACATATCAGGATAACTTCCTTAGGGATGATATCTATCACCATACTATAGAATCACTCTGAAGCCATTTAATTTTCATTACCTTTTCCATGTCCTTTCATGGAATTGCATCTGAAGAAATTGGTTCTTTTTTTCTTCTTGGGTGAGAGAGAGGCTCGAGTGAGTTGGGAGGGGGGTGAGGAGCAGAGGAAGATGGAGAGAGAGAATCTTAGGCAGGCTTCATGCCCAGCATGGAGACTGACATGGGGCTTGATCTCACAACACTGTGATCATGACCTGAGTTAGAAATCAAGAGTCAGATGCTTAACCAACTGAATTACCCAGGTGCCCCATGAAGAAAATGATTATTTTAGCATAAGAGACGAGTATGAGTAGAATATCTGTACAATTCAACAAATATCTATTGAGCACCTACTCTTTCCTAGGTATGCTGAGTGAGATATAAATGGTCATAAATGGCCCCATACTTTTGTCAGGAGACCATGGCTCCAACTGCCTACTCAAGAAGTGCCAGATAGTACTACGAGTATCTTGGTTACTCATATTAAGAGTTAAATATACTGACAGAAGGTTTTCTTTTTTCTTTTAAGTTTAAAGGTTTTTTCAATTTTTTTTTAAATCAATGGAGCCCAATGTAGAACTTGAACTCAAGACCCTGAGAGTGACACCTGAGCCGAAATCAAGAGTTGGGACACCTAACTGGCTAAGCCACCCACAAGCCCCAATAAAAGTGTTACTAAAAAAAAAACCCAATCTAAAAAAATATCTAATCTAACATTGTAAATATCCTCATTACCTAGGTTAGTGAAAGTCAGTCACTTAAATATATTGCTCCTGAAAAATTAAATGTAGTTAGCTTAACACTGATTTTTAAAAAGCCTCATACAGTACTGGCAGACAGACCATAGGAAATTAAAAGCCACTCTTTATGTTTTGCTTATTGGTATCATTATTATCCATAACACATATATTTTGTGTATCTGCTACATGCAAAACACTATGTGGAGCTTTACTAGGGACAAGATATATGGTACTATTTACAAGGAAACAAACATATAAATATGGTACTTTTTACAGGAGAACAAATATATAAATATAAATATATACATATAATAATTATTCTTTAACTCATTGGAATCTCTGCCATTTGTCAACAAGATAATGCAGACAAAAATATCTTACCCATTAGGTATATCCCATCCAAAGTTTACAAAGAAAAAAAATCACTTGGCAGAGAGCAGAGTTAACACAAATTGTTTATCAAAAAGACTGAGCTATGTCTGACTATTTAACTTTAGAATACACACCGCTGGTACTGAAGCAGCATAAACCATGCAGTGTCACTGTCAGCACAAATCACAGCTCTTGATGTGCAGTGAGTTTTCCCAAAGAACTCTGGCTAATAGCCAAGCAAAAGTACATAATTTAAAACACTCAATCAGTTTCATTCTGAGGCAGTTTGTTTAGTGTTTAATAGCTTCCCCAGAGACAGGCAAATTACAAAAGCGCATTGTTTTGACATGAGCTCAAATGAGTCATCGCTCGTCACTACATTTTTGAGGATTTGGCATTAATCTTCTGAGATGATAAACCATAAACATTTGAAATAAATATCAATTTTCCTAAACAGTTTAGTACAGCCAGGCTACTCTTCTTATTGGAGCAATAAGCTCATAACCCTAAAAGAAAGCATTATCCTAGTCCCACTTGTAGCCATTTTGTTTTTCCAAATAAGTTTCCTTAGAATTTTCACTGGCCATTTAAGGCCCAAAACTAAAGCAATGCTAAAACTTACTTGATTTTTTTTTTAAACAAATTAAAAGACTGATATATACAATTTAATCACTGGGTATATTCTAAATCCACTGTCATCTGGTATTTCTAACCAGTATTCCTTGCAAAGAAAGCGGTTCTCAACAATAAACAATGCAAACTGGCTTGGGTTTCAGCTCCCGCATGCTCAAGGGTCCAGATCCTACTACTTTCATGCTGTGGCTCCTCAGGAGTGCTCTAGGGCCCATACCAGTTGAATTTTCCTTTAGACCATGGGACTAAAACTGTGCTAAATATTAGAATCACCAGGAGCATTTTAAAAATTCTGATACCCAGAGTGCATCAATGAAGTCAGAATCTCTAAGACCTAGGCCTCAAAAGTATAGAAAGCCTTCAGGTAGCTCCAGTCTGCAGCAGTTTGAGAACAGTGCTTTAGACTTGTGTGGGAGAGCAGAAAGAGGCAGGGCTAGGCAATGACTAGCACTTTTGGTACTGTATGGTTATTATTATTATTTTTTAAAGATTTTATTTATTTATTTAACAGAGATCACAAGTAGGCAGAGAGAGGGAGGAAGCAGGTTCCCTGCTGAGCAGAGAGCCTGACATGGGGATCGATCCCAAAACCCTGGAATCATGACAGCCACCCAGGCGCCCCTGTATGGTTGTTCTGATGAGCATTAAGTACGGGGAAAAAAAGATTGGGCTAAATAACTATTATGAAATTATAGCTTGCTTGTTTATAACAAAGGCTTAAAAGCATGGGTTCTGGAGCCAAACTTCCTGGGTTGGAATCCTGGTTGTTTATAACCTCTCTGACTCAGTTTCTTCATCTATTCAATGAGAGTAATAGTAGTATCTATCTTATAGATTGCTGTAAAGATTAAATGAATTAATCTATAATCTGAACATATAAAGTGTTTAGAATAGTATTTCACTCAGAGTAAATGCCAGTTATACATTATTATTAATATCTTCATCATCACCATCTTTGTTATTTGTACTCATTAACACAGATGAGAGTTAAATGATTTCTCCTAAATCTAAGAACTGAATAGCTTTGATTCCAGAATTTAGTCATGAATTTTTAGAATGACATCACCATTACATGTGTATAGTATTTTTAATTCTGTAATTCATTAATTCTCTAAATATTTACTGGGTACCTACTATGTGACAATACTAGTCTAGATGAGTGTTACATCCTATATTTTCCAAACACTTTCATGTACATTTAGTTACATTTAGTTTACATTTAGTTTATCCTAAAATACTGCCAATTTGGTTCTGAGTATAGAATTAGAGGGTTTTGAAGATCCAGTACAACCAGGACACCACAGATGGTATCTTAGGAATGTATAATGAGAGCTAAGTAGTTATATTCTTAATATATATAGGTGCTTCTTTAAGTACTTATAGGCTACAACTCTAATACTCACAATAACTGAATGAGGAAGGTACACCCATTATCCCCATTTTATAGATGAGGAAACAGACACAGTGAGGTTACATAACTGGTAAATGAAGAACTAAAGACCAAATGCAGGGAGTCTGACTCTAGAGCCCTGCTTACCATCCCTGGGATGTTAATGTGCATTAAAAGTGCCTGAAAGATGCCCTGAAGGTGGACCACAGTGGAGTCACATTCAAGATGGGAGGCAGGAATCCAAAATGTCTATCATAACAATTTCAGGAATTTCAGGTGCAGGAACGGTGCACTTTTACTGTTATTCCTCACATGCTATCTTAGAAATATTTTGTTGAGGAATGCAATAGGGGCTAGGAATCTGCTAGGGAAAAAAGGCAACAGCAGTTATCACAACACTTACCATACAGATTTCATAAATAGCTAAAACCTTTATATACAATAACTTCTAATTATTTTAATTATAGTCAATATAACTCATGGACAGCCTCTTTGTATAAAGAATTAGGTGGGGGATGCCTGGGTGGCTCAGTTGGTTAAGCTGCTGCCTTTGGCTCAGGTCATGATCCCAGGGTCCTGGGATCAAGTCCCGCATCGGACTCCTTGCTCAGTGGGGAGCCTGCTCTCTCTGCCTCTGCCTGCCTCTGTGCCTGCTTCTCTGCCTGCTTGTGCGCACTCTCTCTCTCTCTCTCTGACAAATAAATAAATAAACAAAATCTTAAAAAAAAAAAAAAAGAATTAGGTGGGATATTTCCTATATGGTCTTAAAATATGTGATTTCCGTTTTTAACTCCAGTGCCTTAGTAATGCTCAGTAAGGCTAAAAGGATGTAACACAGCAAAAACATCCTTAACATCTGCAAAGTATAATAATTCGGTACTGAAAGCTAGCAATCTGGTTTTGAAAACTATAGTCAAATGTTACATTCAAAATAAAACTAAACAGGGTTATATGGGTGGCTCAGTCAGTTAAGTGTCCAACTCTTGGGTTTCAGCTCAGATCACCATCTCAGTATCCTGAGGTTGAGCCCGGTGTTGAACTCCATGTGCGGCGGGGAGTCTTCTTGAGATTCTCTCTCTCCCTCTGCCCCTTCCTCTGCCTGTGTGCACTTGAGCTCTTTCTCTAAAATAAATAAATCTTTAAAGCAAAATAAAATAAAATTGAACAGACTTTTTATATGCTGAAAAATAAAGATCAATGAACACCAGAAACCACTTTCTCTTAAAATACTATCTTTAGATTGGAAAAAAAAAAAACGAGTTCCTCTAAATAAATTCACACATAGGGGCACCTGGGTGGCTCAGTGGTTAAGCCTCTCAAGTTCCTGGGATCAAGGCCCGCATCAGGTTCTCTGCTCAGCGGAGCCTGCTTCCCCCCCACCCCACCTCCCCTGCCTGCCTCTCTGACTACTTGTGATCTCTGTAAAACAAATAAAGAAAATCTAAAAAAAAAAAATTAAAAAAAAATTCACATATAAAATCTCCATCTAACAGACTCAAAACACATGTTTCTAAGGCCTTAAATAAAAGGAGTGATTACATTTTTTTCTCTGTGTGTGTTTGGCTACTCTCAGGTGATCTGAAATGCCAACAGAAATCTGATTCATTTTAATATTAATACTCATCTTATAATAGAGTAGCTTGAAATATACCTAAACTTCTGAGAGTTTCAGAGTCAAAGACTCAGACAAAGTGTTCATGGAATATTTCTCATTTAATTACACCTTTTTCTGATATTCTTGTATGATAGACCAAGACACTTTAAAATAAACAAAAAATACTAGGATGATATGAAAAATGTATATACATTTTTATGTATAAGTATATGCATGAAAAGTCCATCTGTTAGAAATTTGTTACTACAAAAGAAAAATTTTGTTAGCTGACCTTTTCAGGTTTCTATTTTTAAAAGAAGAGATTCTGGAAAAGATGAGATTAGACATAAAGAATCAGAGCAAACATAGCCCCTGAGCATTGTGTAATTCCATGTTGAGCAATTTATTTGACATATTTTTCATTCCACATACCTACAACACACCTCTAAAAATAATGCTATCTACAATAAAGAAATACAGTTACTTTTTTCTTAACAATTTCTTTAAACTGTCCAAACATGAAACAAAACTAATAATGTATCACATCTAAACTCTCAAATAAGTAACATTTAAACCAAAACTTCTTTCTGTTTTGAGAGTCTGATAAATTAGACTAAATCTATTTAAAATACATTTTGATGGCTAATTCAAGAAATAATTAAAAAAAAACCCAGAATATTAAATTTACTATTAGCATGAGGAATCCATATTAGAGATGGGGTATCTTTTCTTAATAAGTCAGTCCTCAATTATTCAAGGTGATTAGAGACAAAACTACATTTAGTCATGAACACTGAGTATTTTCATGATGGTGTGTTTTGCCATGTGTACTTAATCAGAATGCTTTGACATGCTATGGTGATGGTGTTGGGGAGGGTTCTCTTATGGAATCCTCCTAAAATCCTCACCACCCATCCTTGATATCCTCCTCTGGGCAAGTTAGAATAAGAGAAAGTGATATGACAGGAACATAGAAAACTAAAATAATCAGTTTAGAACCTCACTGCTTCCAATTAGTTTTAGAAACTAAACTTTTTTTTTCTATTTTCACTATTTTAGACTTTCCCTAGAATTATAGCATGTCACTTCAGAACTCCACCAAAAGGCATCCTATTGTGTTGACAATAATATTAATCTTCAGATAATATAAATTATTCAAGATCTAAAAAAAAAAAAAAAACTACAGAACATTCAAAATTTGGTTTAGGCAAATTAAACACAATTAGTTGAGATATAAAACTGTAAACTTGTGGTTGTCTTTTGCCTGCTTTGTTTTAAATTTATCTATCACCAAAGATATAGAATAGTGGTCAGCAAACTTTTTCAATAAAGGGCCAGGTGGTAAATATTTTAGGCTTTGCAGGCCAGACAGTCTTGTTGCAACTACTCAGTTCTGTTGTGGAATAGGAAAGCAGCCACATGTATTATGTAAACAAACAGGTGTGGCTGAGTTCCAATAAAATCTTATGGACACTTAAAATTTAAATTTCATATTATTTTCACATATCATGGAATATTGTTCTTATTTTGACATTTTCAACTATTTAAAAATGTAAAAACCATTCTTAGCTTGTGAGTAGTACAAAGTGCTTGGTAGTGGGCAGGCCATAAAACTTAGTCATGTATTCTCTCTGCCATGTCCTGCTTTATTTTACATGTAAATATATAGTTGACCCTTGAAAAACTTGTGTTTAAACCGTGCAGGTCCACTTGTAAGTAGAATTTTTCCCCCAATAAATATAGTATGATACAGCAAAAATATTTTCTCTTCTTTATGATTTTTTTTAAAGATTTTATTTATTTATTTGACAGAGAGAGATCACAAGTAGGCAGAGAGGCAAGCAGAGAGAGAGAGGAGGAAGCAGGCTCCCTGCTGAGCAGAGCCTGATACGGGACTCCATCCCAGGACGCTGAGATCATGACCTGAGCTGAAGGCAGAGGCTTAACCCACTAAGCCACACATGTACCCACTTCTTTATGATTTTCTTAACAATAGTTTTTTCTAGCTTACTTTACTGTAAGAATACAGCTGATTGTACATATAAAATAAAGAAATACATATTTGTCACTGTTTGTTATCAGTAAGCCTTCCTGTCAACAATAGGCTGTTAGCAATTAAGTTTTGGGGAAGTCAAAAGTTATGTGTGAATTTTTGACTTGTACAGGGGCTGAGTGCCTCTAATCCTTGCCTTGTTCAAGGGTCAAGTGTATACAGAAATTTCTAACTACAAATAAAACATTTTGTTTATATTATCTTCTTAGGTATCCCCATTTTTAAAGCATGAGACCAGATGTAAAAAATCATACCAATTATATCAGTCATAGTAAAACAGGATATTGTGAGAGAAGTTATAGAACAGTTGGATTTTGTAGAATTGACATATGTTTAAATCATATTTACAGATATACACATATTAATAAGTCCTTTATTCATGCTAACATTATTCACTGTTAAGTCTCAAATCAATAATAATATCAGTTGATTTTTTCCCACAATCTGAACAAAAGTCTTTTTTTTTTTTTTTAAAAAGATTTTATTTATTTATTTGACAGAGAGAGATCACAAGTAGGCAGAGAGGCAGGCAGAGAGAGTGAGGGAAGCAGGCTCCCCACTGAGCAGAGAGCCCGATGTGGGACTCGATCCCAGGACCCTGAGATCATGACCTGAGATGAAAGCAGAGGCTTAACCCACTGAGCCACCCAGGTGCCCCAAAAGTCTTTTTTTTTTTAAAGGACTTTATTTATTTAACAGAGAGAGAGAGAGTGCGAGCATGAGTGCACACAAGCATAAGCAGGGGGAGCGGCAGGAAGACAGAGAGGGAGAAGCAGGCTCCCTGCTGAGCAGAGAGCAGATGTGGGGCTCAGATGAGATGCTTAACCTATCAGACGCTTAACCAAATAAGCCGCGCAGGTGCCCTGAACACAAGTCTTATTAAGCAGTTAACTAAATCTTAGAAACAAATATGATGATATCGTCATAATAATTTCTGAACAAATAAAACAAAAAAAAATTTGTTCTGAGAAACAAATTATGTTTCTAACACTTTTCTCTAATAAAACAATAGGTCATAATTAAATTGTAAAGACTGGAAACACACTTCCTAACTAGTAGCCTTGTATGACATACAATTGGAAATGAGCTTCAGTGCCTTTAATATACATTAATATTTTTCTGTTAAGAAAAAAAATTTTTTTCAGAGTAGATCATTGTGGCTCTCAGTTGGTTAAGCATCTGACTTCAGCTCAGGTCATGATCTCAGCCTAGGACTGAGCTCCACTTCAGGCTCCCCATTTAGGGTGGGAGTCTGCTTCTCCATCTCCCCTTGTTCCTTCCGCTGCTGGTCCTCTCTCTCTCCCTCTTTCTCTCTCTACAATCTTTAAAAAAAAAAAGTATATCATCGTGCTTTCACAGTATGTAAAAACATCAAACTTGTGTCCTTTAAGGTAACTTTTGGAATCTCAACCTCTTGAAGAAAGATTTAGTTGCTATGGCAAAAAATCACAAACATTGTCACTGTAGAGTTCTTTATAAAAGAAGAGCATGCTTGAAGACAGAATTTGGGATCCATTTCTCTGTTCTTAGCCCTTCAAAGTGATTGTTCTCAAGTGCTTCCTCACTTTTTGTTTTTACTACTTTAATAAAGGGTCCTATTTCCTGATTAGGTTCTGTCTTTCTCCTCAGGAAAATTTTCTCTCAAGATCCCTGTATGGAGCTTCAATAGCTTAGTGTGACAGCCATTCACAAACAAAACAAACCTAGAAAATATATACATTCCACACACAGAAATGCTGGACTAATGGGGCATGCAGACTTTTAAAGTAAAACAGCCCTTCAATGGACGACCATACCAATTATGTGGCTAACATTAGGGAAACAAATTTTCCCTTGCCTTCCTATTGCCATATGCCTGTCATTTTCTCCCTATGATTTCCATTCACTGTTTCAAACATATGTTGCCACTTATTTGCCAGGAAAGAATCTCCGAACTACCCTTTATGTATGATGAAATGGCAGACGGAATGGAGCCAGAGAAAGCACGATTAGCAGTTATTCACACTTCTGTTTTCTCTTAACTTCCTTTTCTCTAAAGTGTATTTCTCATATGCTGGGAGGGACGTGTAATCATAAAGACATCTGTGATTCATGCTTTAGAATACAGAACAATTCCGTATAAGAGCAATGGATCTCTTTTCCACTGACCTGCATGCATGTCTCCTCTACAAAAGCCTATCTTTACAGTTTAGAAGTTGGTCAAACATAGGTGAGGGGCTCCTTTGTAAAACTCTCAGCAAACAATAATTCTTTTCTTTTCTAACAAGCACTGCTAGAATTTACCCAAGATTTAACCACAGTCTTTTAACAAGGCACCTGTTCCATGGGCTCGGGTTGCTTGGGGATTGATTGCCCTGTGTCAAGAGAAGAAAACACCATGGAGATTAGTTAAGAGGAAGGGATTTTCCAACAGAGATGAAGGAAATTTATGGAGATAAAATGTGGAAGTCTGGTTTTATATGTACACTAACAAGAAATGAATGCTTATTTCAGTCTGCACTGATTATCCTCTTTTGGCTTACTAAAACCCATCTATAGGTCAAGAAATATTGCCACGAATTAATAGTAATGTTACTGTTGAACTCAATTCCTTAAATTATATCTGGCACATACTACTAGGATCTTTCCTTCTTGTTGAAAAGGATATAGGCCAAAATACAAACTCTTGTCCATGAATAGAAAGGAAAAGAATAAAGGAACCCACAAATATTACCAATCATGTTTTAGGATATAGTCAATAAAAAAACAAAACAAAACCAAAACAGTCTTGCTGAGCAATAGCTCACTAAATCTATGAAGCGAACTGTGAAGCTAGTTGAATTATGATTCATCCTTTATTTAAAGGAGGATGTTTTCAGCTTTTCCAGTCATGAACATGGGTAACTGCAAGCTGCCCAAAAGAATATGCTGTCATGCCTGAACCTGGGAGAGTTAAGAATAAAATATATTAAGTTTAACTATTCTGGCCACATAAAATACATATAGGCATTCTCTGGGTTATGAACACCTGACTTGAGAATGTTCCCTCTCTGTAAAAAGCCAGCCCACATTCTGCTCAAAAGGATGACACCTGGAGGGCAAGAGTATTTCCAGAGCTACTTAATTCTCTTCACGCTGGCTGGCCAAGCGCTGCCATGAATATGGCAGGGAGGTATTCACCTGGAATCCAAAGTGGGAACCTGGAACACATTTGCTAATAAATATCATGTTATATGTAAAAAACAGGCTCCCAGCTAGTCCACAAAAAGTTAGTTGACCTGAAATACAGTTAAAATTTGCATGAATATTGTCCTCCACCACATGCTGTAACAATCACATTATGGATAAATCTTGTGAGCTATAATATTACTATATTATAGTATCACCAAGCCATTGCAGCTACCTAAATACAGGTTTTTGGCTTTATTATGGGTTTAGTAAGCCTTCTTGTGCTAGTCTAAGAATCAGTTCTCTACTTAGTAACATTGTTTCTATGAGGAAATATCTTACAAATAAACTTTGAAAGTCTTTTTTGCAAAATGGGAAACTTCCTACATTTTGAAGACTGAAGTATTCACTTCTTGCTGGAAGAACACAAATTGCCCTAAGATCTATAAATTCAGCATTATCACATGTTTCTTTCATGAACAAAAGAACCATAAGCAACACAGACTTTCAAAGCATAAGAAACAAATAACCAGAAATGGTTAGTCATAAAATGATGAGAACAGCACACCAGCACACAAGAGTAATGTAGCCAGCGGAAACCACCCTACCCAATGCCCCCACCTTCCTACCCTGTTCAGACCTGACACCAAACCAGTTCTTAGAGACTGTACATCTTTAGCATCCACAGAGGAGCAAATGGGGTGGTACTTTAATTGAACTTTTTAGGTGGCACCTTCTCTCACACCTTTCCAAACGTAGAATTTCTTCCTCTGCATGGAAAGGGCACTTTATTTAAGCACCTTGCATACTTCACTTAGTTGTTAACCAGTCTATCTCCCCTTCCCTATTAACACCTCTCCAATCAACCCTAGCTATAAATTCCTTGAAGCAGGCGATTTGTTTTATTTTCCACCATATAGCACAAAACTTTGAATGTAACAGTAGAGAGGAAAGGAACGAAGTTTACTGAAGACTGTTATATGCTGGTTCTATGTTAAATGGCTTTCTTCTCATCAAATATGTCTCATTTAACATAGTAGGCACTTAATAAATGAATGCTGAATGTATAGTCACCCAGCTTCAATAAAAAGAAAGCCTTAAAGAAGTTAAAAGGAACATCTGTGGGTTCAGCAAAGAGGGAGTCAGATATTTTACCTTCAAAATGCCTTTGGGATTGGTGGTAAAATCTAATTTTATTTTAAAATACCTATTTATTCTATAAAGGGATGTTGGTCAACAAAAATCATTTTCAATTAGCACAGAACTTTATTTAAGTATAAATCAGTCATCTACAGAGCATAAAGGATTCCACATGGAGATTAAAGCAGCTGGATGTTACTTTACAAAGATAGCCAACTCTGATAACTTACACTAAAAGAAGTAGCTATCTTCTTTCATCAAGCAAACTATATAATTCTTAAATGTCTACTATGATAGGAAAAAAATCCATAAAACCTCATACCTTAGCTATGATCTAGTCTTTGGAGAGAAGGCTTGAAATTCTATAAAATGGATAAGATATTTTTGAGCTTACCATTCAAAAGTACCCAGATTCTAAAAATGTTGTTACTGGGGGCACCTGGGTGGCTCAGTCAGTTGAGTATCCAACTCTTAGTTTTGCTCAGGTCATGATCGCAGGGTCCTGTGATGGAATTCCGCTGGGTTCCCCACCGGGCTCCCTACTACGGAGAGTCTACTTGTTTCCTCTCTCTCTGCCCCACTCCCTGCTCACGCACTCTCTCTCAAACAATCTGAGGAGAAACCTTTAAAAAAATAAAAATGTTAGAAATGGAGATAACTGAAAGCAAAAGGATGTGTCCTGATAGACCCCAGATTTGCTCATTGAAACACCTTGAGAATGAACAGGTACACAGGGCATCCTGCATTCACCAATTCATCCTGCATTGCCCATCCTAGACCACAGTCATCACTGTAGCCCTCTACCTCTTTGGGAACAGTCTGTGGGTTTTATCATATGAAAGGCAACCACAAGGTCAGAAAACATAAAGATCTAAATTGGGATGAGGGCTGCGGACTTGTTCACCCAATTTTTAAAAACTTCTAAGTCATTTCCTCCTGAAAATCATCTTCAGGATCTTATTCCTCCAACTCCTCACTGAGAAGAAAACAACTACAATAGAGTAATAAGGCACATACATACACATGTAATATAACACTTGTACACACATGCATGCACTCACATTTATCTAACTACTGAACAAAGATGAATAAAAATATGTGAACAGAAATAATGGTTTCTGTGATATTTATAACAAATTTGGTCACCAAATCATATTAAAAAAAGCAGTGATCTGACAAAATACGGTAACATCCCAATAAATAGCCTTAGGCAGGTGATCTTTTTCTTTTAATTAGGAAGTTTATAAACTTGGTTTTAGCAAAATTAGAAAGTACTGCCAGCAGAACACTTAAAAACATTTCTATCCACTGAACCTCTTCAATTTTGTTACTACTATTTTGTTTCTACTCTAAAACTAATTTCCATTTTTTAAAAGATTTTATTTATTTATTTGATATAGAGAGAGCACAAGTAGGCAGAGCAGCAGACAGATGGGCTGACAGAGGGAGAGGAGAAGCAGGCTCCCTGCTGAGCAGAGAGCCTGATGTGGGGCTTTATGCGGGGCTCAATCCCAGGACCCTGGAATCAACCTGAGCTGAAGGCAGACGGTTAACCAAGTCACCCAGACACCCCTAATTTCCACTTTTTAAGGGTAAAAGAACGATAGTGAATTAAGGGCAGGAACAATCTGAGGAGAAAGCAAGTAAGTAGGCTTACTACATGAACTTCTAAATCAGAACTATACATATAGAAACATGAGTTGGTAGGTCAGCCATAATGATAAATTTCATTATTACTTATAGCTGGGATTCTTAAGAAGCACGAACACCATATTCTCAAAGCTTATGAAACATTGATCCTAAAAGTAGAGATACACATTTTCACATAAGCTAAATAATTTTCCACATATAGCATTTATGGAGTCAGTGGAGTTAAAGAGGCCTAAATTCACTTTGTCAAACAGATTTAATATTCTGTGAGAATAGAATATAAATTTAGCCCACAGAAAAATGCTATATTATGTCTAAAGAAAATGATCAACAAGTGACACAGTATTAATACTCACTTTCCACAGGAAACAATAAATATCTGACTTTACCAATAAAGCATTACATCTAGTAGTTCTTAGCTACTAAAGGCTATGATAAAGAGTCTATAAAATAATGGCAATGGTTAGAAAATCAGTGGGGATTCTTCCTCCCCAAAACTATAGTTATGTTTTAGTTTTGAAGACTGATAGGTTTAAATGTCATAAAGCTTTAATCCTAATCACCTCTAATTTTTTGGCCAGAAAAGAAAAAGAAGTCATACACCACAGGACAAAATAGAATTTCAAATATGAGAGTTTCCTAACTTTTTTATTTTGGCCTTAAAGTTCACTTTAATAGAACAGTGAGCCACTCACTCACTCACTCACTCAGAACTATGTACGGTATAGGTCATGGATCAATTTAAAAAGAGCAGTACAAAGGTCCAGACCTTCTGACTGAAGTTTGTTCATGCAATTCACCCAGTTTGTGAGCATTGCTGAGAAGTGCTGAGCACAGCATTTCTGCAGCTCTTTCTGGAGTTAGCATCAATTGGGGTCTCCATACTCTTTACAGAGATAACTATAGGTCAACAGCATACTCAGAATTTAAACAAAAGAGAACTTCTAATAATAATCCATTGCCCACATGACTTACAGGAGTATGACACACTGTCCAGGTTAAGAACAAAATCTAATTGGTCTATGATGTCATTCACCTTTTTTCTGACAGTTCTGGACAGTAAGATAAAACAATAAGACTTTGGAGATGGGGTGGTGGGAAGAGTTATGAGAAAGGTTACCAGCTCCTTAGGAGAACCCAGAAGAGATAGTTCCTATTCTAACTCTGGGTGATGCATGTGATCTACCTCTGGATGTGATGCCTGGAAGTGCTGAGGCCATTTTGCTACCAGGGTGATGATGAAACCATCTAGGGGAAAAGTCCAGAGCCACAGAAACCAGAGAAGCAGAGGAAACATGTCATGTCTGGAGCCTGTCCCAAGTTTGGATTTTTTATTGTAAAATGATATATTTTGCCATTGTTCGAGGCAAAGGGAGTCCAGGTTTTCTGTTGATTATGGCTGGAAGCATCCTAGCTAATGTATCGTCTCCTTTCGGTTACTCACATTTTAGACTACTTAGATGACCTGGGGCACTGTTTTTAGGACAGTTCTCAATGGAGGCAAACAAATTAAAGTCACCATATCTTGGAAGTTCTTCCAAGATTCAAAGCTATCTTCTTACATTCCATGTTATGCTGTACAAAATTAGAGACTTAACTGGTGCTCTGTGAAAAGTTCCTGAGTTTAAGATGGGGCTACCTTCCTGAAAGTGGCATCATTCCTATAAGAATAATTTCACTTGGAAGCACTTAGAATTGAGACTTCGATAATTTCCGCTTTCTCACAGTGGTTCAGTAAAAGTATAGAGGAAGCTTCCTTTAACTCTCTTAGACTATCTCTCTACACCGGGCTCCGAGAAGTATGTGTTTGCCTAAACTCTCTACACTGGGCTCCGAGAAGTATGTGTTTGCCTAAACTAAGTAGTAACTGAAAAATCAGGAAAATAATTACATTTGCTATAAATGTAACTAGTAAGTGCCAGTGGATCAGAGCTACTCTAGACAGCAGACCTATGTTCCTATTAATGTATGGACTTAACAAAGACTAAAACTTAAAAAGTTTTGCTAAAAATTGAGCTTATATTTGAGACAATGTTTAGATTATTTGGCATCTGAAAAATTGCTGGTAGCCAATTAGTACAGTGAACAGTGAACAGAAATGCTGAGGTAAGCTTAAACTCCATTTCTTAGCAAAAAGGAACAAACAAGTGACTCTAACATATTAATCTGAAATATTTCCTACATAGTTTTCAGCTAGATTTTCACTATTAGACTATATTGCGCTAATATCCAATTCCAATGTTAAAACTGATTAGCTACTCTAAGTTTTTGTCTTACAAAAAAACCCTCCAAAACAATACCACCACCACCAAAACACCCAAGGTGCTAAGTAAAATGAATAAAATATTTTAAAATATACATCCTTGAGACAGCAAGTTATTAAGGAATATTCAAAGGTTAAAGACTGAATAAAAGTGAAAACTCAGCAGTGAAGTTAAGTAACAGCTATTGCTTTGAGAGCATTTTTAAAATTCTGTAAACTTGTATTTTAGATTTTATGGCATCAGATGGCACAGAGGACAAAGCCCAGGGTCCTCCCAACCCTACGTAGAGATAGATTGCAAAAAGCTAAACCATGAATGTAAAGGTGACTTAGAAACAAAATCAACCTCTAGGCACTGTAGGGAAAACTGCTTTCCTTGAACTATGGCATTTGGAGTAAGAGGAGAAATAAACTCCACTGATTAGTTATAATAAGAAGTTAGCCCGTATGAGAATTGGCAGCCCAAACTCATACTAACTGGGTAGTCTAAAACCAAAAAACAAAAAACCCTGCATCTAGAGATTCTAGGCTGAAAATACCCCCTGACATCTGGCAAAAAACAAATGTAAATCCTCCCTAGAGGAAGCCACTTTCAACCTAGGGTTCAAAGAATTCCCGCAAATAGAGTTCTAATATATAAGTTCATATTTTAAAATCTGAAAACACATTAAAAAATAATGCACAATAGTGCAACTGCAGGGTCACAGGGAAGCTCTATTTTTAATTTCTTAAAAAATCTCCACTGTTTCCCAAAGTCGTTATACCAACTTGCATTCCCATCAACAGTGTAAGACGGTTTCCCTTTCTCCACCTCCTCTCCAACATTTGTTACTGTCTTGTTAATTTAGTCCATTCTAACTGGTGTAAGGTGGTATCTCAATGTGGTTTTGATTTGAATCTCCCTGATGGCTAATGATGATGAACATTTTTTCATGTGTCTGTTAACCATTTGTATGTCTTCCTTGGAGAAGTGTCTGTTCATGTCTTCTGCTCATTTTTGATGTAATTATTTATTTTGTGTGTGTTGAGCCTGAGGAATTCTTTATAAATTTTGGATATCAGTCCTTTGTCTGTAGTGTCATTTGCAAATATCTTCTCCCATTTCATGGGCTGCCTCTTTGTTTTGCTGACTGTTTCCTTTGCTGTACAGAAGCTTTTGATCTTGATGAAGTCCCAAAAGTTCATTTTCACTTTTGTTTCCTTTGCCTTTGGAGACCTATCTTGAAAGAAGTTGCTGTGGCCGGTCAAAGAGGTTACTGCCTATGTTCTCCTTTAGGATTCTGATGGATTCCTGCCTCACGCTGAGGTCTTTTATCCATTTCTAGTTTATCTTTATGTATGGTGTGAGAAAGTAGTCAAGTTTCATTCTCCTACACATAGCCATCCAATTTTCCCAGCGCCAATTATTGAAGAGACAGTCTTTTCTCCACTGGATATTTTTTCCTGCTTTGTCGAAGATTATTTGACCATAAAGTTGAGGGTCCATATCTGGGCTCTCTACTCTGTTCCATTGGTCTATGTGTCTGTTTTTGTGCCAGTACCATGCTGTCTTGGTGATCACAGCTTTGTGGTAAAGTTTAAATCAGGCAACATGATGCCCCCAGCTTTGTTTTTCTTTTTCAACATTTCCTTAGCAATTCAGGTTCTCTTCTGGTTCCATACAAATTTTAGGATTGTTTGTTCCAGCTCTTTGAAAAATGTTGGTGGAATTTTGATTGGAATGGCACTGAAAGTATAGATTGCTCTAGGCAGTACAGACATTTTGTATTTACCCTAATGATACAGATGTAGTGAAAAGAAGGACCATCTGTACCCCAATGCTCATAGCAGCAATGGCCACAGTCACCAAACTGTGTAAAGAACCAAGACAAATGGATAAAGAGGGTGTGGTCCATATATACTATGGAGTATTATGCCTCCATCAAAAAGGATGAATACCCAAACTTTTGTATCAACATGGATGGGACTGGAAGAGGTTATGCTAAGTGAAATAAGTGAAGCAGAGAGAGTCAATATGGTTTTGCTTACTTGTGGAACAGAAGGAATAACATGGAGGACATGGGGAGATGCAGAGAACTGAGTTGGGGGAAATTGGAGGGGGAGATGAATCATGAGAGACTGGACTCTGAGAAACAAACTGAGGGTTTTGGAGGGGAGGGGGCTGGGGTGTTGGGTGAGTCTGGTGATGGGTATTATGGAGGGCATGTATTGCATGGAGCACTGGGTGTGGTGCATAAACAATGAATTCTGGAACACTAAAAAGAAATTTTAAAAAGATGTACAATGATTGAAAGAGAAATGAGAGTAGAACCAGAGCTGTTGATAAATAAATGATTTCAGATATCTACATTATCAGACTGCATGTAAAACACACTTAATATGTTAAAGATAAAAAAGGGATTGAAATTTCTAGTTAGAAATTTCTGATTAGAATAGTAAGACTATAAAAGATTAAACAAACTAGAAAAAACCCCCAAACTTTTGGAAATGAAAAGCATAATTGCACATCAGCATTGAGAATTACTAAACTATAAGAAAAATCTGAAGAAATTACAAAATGGAGCCAGGAGAGCTAAAGAGATAAAACAACTGAAAGAGTAGTTAAAGGATATGACAAACAGTCTAATTAAGACCATCTAATTAACATGTGTCTCAGTTTTAAAAGATAAAGAAAGAAAAAAAATTTTTCAGAAGATACATTTGTCAAGTTAACTTTGGTTAACAATATTCTAGAACTTAAGAAAGACACCAATCCACAGATTCAGGAATCTCAATGAAACCCAGGAAGGACAAAAGAAATCTGTACTTAAGTACATCATAATGAAATTGCAAAATATCAAAGATGAAGGCAAAATGAAAGAGCAGCCAGAGAGAATAGGAATGACACAGTAGATCAATGACTGACTTTTCAACATTAACACAGGAAGCCAGAAGTAGCATCGTATCTTCAATGTGCTGACAGAAAACAGTATCAACCTAGAAGTCTCCACTCAGTAAAAATCTTCCTAAGAACAAGGGTAAAATAAAGACATTCAAATAAATAAAAAGAGTGCACAAAGAGCAGACTTCCACTAAAGGAACTTCAAAAATATGCATTCAGATGGAAGAAAAGTGATCCCAGGTGGAAGTGTGGAATAAAAGAAGGGATGATTTGGAAAGAAAGTGGTAAATATGTTGGTGCATCTAAACCAACACTAACTAAAATAACAATAACAGATGATGATAAAATCTTGGAGAATTAAAAAAGAAACTAAAATACAAGACAACATAAGACAAGTAATTTATAAATCAGAATGGTATACTCAGAATTAGTGTTTGAAATTATTTAAGTTTTGGGGGGATTAAAATGCTGATTAACTTTAGACTGATAACTTTAACTTGTGAGGTAGAATTTATAGGGCAATTAATTCCTAACAGAAGAGAAACAGTTTGTAACTTCTAAAGTAAAAAGGGAGAAAATAAATAAAAATAAAATT
The DNA here is from genome assembly GCF_022355385.1 of Mustela nigripes. Taxonomy (NCBI): domain Eukaryota; kingdom Metazoa; phylum Chordata; class Mammalia; order Carnivora; family Mustelidae; genus Mustela; species Mustela nigripes. Next base: position 171,702,145 of record NC_081558.1, read on the forward strand.
CAAAATAAGCTAAGAAATAAAATAACTAAAGTAAAAAAGGTGGTAAAAATAGGAACATCAGATAAGATGGCAAAAGTAAAATCCAAATAAGTCAATAATCGCTGTAATACAACTAAATGGTCATGTTAAAAGACAAAGATTGTCAGACTGGATTAAAACAATTCTAACAATAATAATTCCCAACTGCATGCAGTTCATAAGTGACTCACTGGAACATAAGAATATAGCAAAGCTGAAAAGGGGTTGGAAAAAAGATATCAGGCAACTACTAACCAAAAGAAAGGTTACATAGCTATGTTAATATGAGACAAAAGGGACTTCAAGGTGGAAAAATCTATAGTCATTATATAATATAAAGGAATTCTATTTCTGAGAAATAGTTTGAACTTACATGCATCTGAAAATAATGTAAAGCAAGAACTGTAAATATGTAAAGCAAGAACTGACAGAAACACAAAGACAGACTAATCCATCATCACAGTGGAAGATTCTAACATATATCTCATAGCCGTTAATAAATCAAGCAGCCAAAAATCAGTCAGGTTGTAGAAGATTCTAACAACACAATAAGTAAACTTTATCTAGTGAGCATTGTTCTTAATTCCTACGGATTATACACTATACTCTCTTCAAGCAGATAGGGAACTTGTAAAAAAAACTAACTACCCAGTGAGACCATAAAACAAACCTTAAAAAACTTCAAAAGGTAGGGGCACCTGGGTGGCTCAGTGGGTTAAAGCCTCTGACTTCAGCTCTGCTCGTGATCTCAGGGTCCTGGGATCGAGCCCACATGGGGCTCCTTGCTCAGCGGGGAGCCTGCTTCTCCCTCTCCTGCTCCCCATTTGTGTTCCCTCTCTCCCTGTGTCTCTGTCAAATAAATAAATATCTTAAAAAAAAAGACAAAACCAAACTTCAAAAGGTAGATAACATACTGACTATATTTTCTGACCATAATATAATGGGTGATAAAAAGATCTCTCCCTCTACCCAAAAATACATGTTTAAAAATTAAAAAACAATTCTAAATAACTCATGAACCCAAAAGAAAGATGAAAGCCCAATAAAATCATGAGGTAGCCGGAAAAAACTACAGTTCCTAGCACAGCTATTCTAAATAATAAAATTTATGAAATACTGAAACTGACCCAAACAAAACAATCAGAATTTCTTTTCTTAGAAGATGAAAAACTGGGGTGCCTGGGTTGCTCAGAGGGTTAAGCCTCTGCCTTTTGGTTCAGGTCATGATCTCAGGGTCCTGGGATTGAGCCCCGCATCAGGCTCTCTGCTCAGCAGGGAGCCTGCTTCCCCTCTCTGTCTGTTTCTGCCTACTTGTGATCTCTCTCTGTCAAATAAATAAATGAAATCTTTAAAAAAAAAAAAAAAAGAAGAAAAATTGTTTCAACAAAAAGCATTCTGAGAAGATTCTTTTCTCAAGTTATCATACAAAAATAGCAAATAAAACTGCTGATAGCTAAATAGTTAAGAAGGTGTACCTAAAACTAAAGATCCTCCCTCCATTTTCAGTAATGGATCATATAGATACCTCTGCAAAGAACATCATTAAAATTAATAAACAAACAAGCAAACAAATCATTTGTTCATTCAGTGATTCATATTCAGAGTGTCGTATATGTGTGTGTGTGTGAAATATAATCAGCCTTGGAAGATCTTTACCCAACTACTCACTTTTTTCTGGGAAGAGTCTTTGATAAATTATTACTAGCCAAGTAAATGGCTTAAGAGAGCCATTAGTTGAACAACCATTCTAATATTTAATAAGACTAAAATAAGGCTCAGTCAGTTGGGCGGTTGCCTTCGGCTCAGGTCATGATCCCAGGGTCATGGGATCGAGTCCCACATCAAGCCACCTGCTCAGTGGGAAGTCTGCTTCTCCTGGCTGCTGTTCCCCCTGCTTGTGTGCTCGCTTTCTCTCTCTCTCTCTGACAAATAAATAATTAAAACCTAAAAAAAAAAAAAAAGACAAATAAATTGTCTTATTTAATTAAAACATTATGGATCTATTTTATTTTGAAATTCAGAAAAGGTCTTTAAAATGTTTCAGAAGAGGCTGTTCCATACCCTCACTTCTCCAAAGATTGTACCTTTAAAATTTAAAGGTACATTTAAAATTGCTTTCAATATATTACTCAGCTGCTCAAAAACTGCCAATGGCACCTTGTTGTCTGTAACACTGAGTTGAAATCCAAACCACATTGCTTGAATTATAAGACCCATTTATAGTTTGGCTCCATCTTATATGATCACTCTCTCCTCCAGGGCTGCAATGTCTAGCACTTGCACAGCTGCCTGTAGAGGGTCACCACTGTTCAACAAGAGATAATCAGTGATCCCATTCAATCCAGGGTTCCTTTGGTCTATCATTCTCCTTCATGGAATTCTTTAAATACCCTTCAAGAGCCAGATGAACTTTAACTTCTGTTATGAAGACCTTCCAGATATTTCTAGGCCTAACATACTTTTACCAAATGCAGCATCCCAACTCAATTGCCTTTTAGCTTTTCTTCATTTGTTTATCTACCCATCAAATCTGGGTAGGGTCATGCTTTATACTCTCTTCCTCCCTTGCCATGAACTCAGCATAGTAATAAACAGACACAGAAGGTGCTCAAACAATAGTTGCTGAATGCCTCTTGAAAGAATATAGTAGATGCAGTCTAGGCCTAACTCTTGTATAATTATAAATCACCAAAGACACACACACACACACACATTATTACCTTTAAAAATTCCAACTTCTTTAATTAAGAAGGGAAAATATTGTATCTTTTTTTACCTATTTAATTACATTGCAATAAGCAAATATTATGAACAAAGGGTTTTTTTTCTTCCAGGAATTTTAATAATATTTTCTCATTTGTACTACCTAATTGAAGAATACAGCCTTTTTATCTTCTTAAGAGCATAAATGTTTTTAAATGTACAAGTGGAAGCCATGCATCAATGCCAATCACCCTCCCACCAACCTACTACTAACATACTGGCATAAATGAATATTGATAATCATTGTGCACAAAAAGTGCTATTAGTTATTGAGGTCACCATGACTAGATGAAAAGATATTTCACTTAGCCTTTGGGGAACAAATTCCCATTCCTGACCTAACAGCTGAGTTCCACTGTTTTTCATTTCCTCTTGTAATTATTGGTGAGTGTACATGAAAGTCTGCATATGTACATGTGTAATGTGTGTGTGTGTGTGTGTGTGTGCACGTTGAGCAGGGAGGAGGAAAGAAAGAAAAAGAGTTAGACATCTGTTCCATAGGTTTTTAGTAAATTGTAGCCATAGATAGAGGACAAATGGATGGATGGACAGGTGGATGCATACATGCATGCATGGATGGAGACTGTTTTTAACCAAAGTGAGCACCTCTCTGAGGTGAAGTGAGACCTAAACCACTTTCCTATTTTAAGTCTATTATATATTTAGAAAAAGGAAGAAATGCCAAATGTAAGTTTATGAACTCCTGCTAAATTTTAACCCCTTGCATTTAATAAAGAACTCTTATTAATTTCTGCAAAAAAGGTAAGATGATGAAATTTAACTGGGTTATTTATAAGATATACTTGAAAATTAATTTATAGCACACTTAAATGGCACAGTATAATAATGACACAAATTAGCAATCAATCATATGATAAATCTGTACTCTATCCACCTTATCAGAGTACATCAGTGCTTGAATACAAATCTCAGTTTCTCAATTTGAGGTCACTGATCATCAGCATCAGTGATTCTCGAGTTTCCCAGTGCTAAAAATGGGTTGGGACTTAAACATACTGGCATCATTAGGGCAGTAGTCATTTGGAGTAATTTAAAGTTGATTCTGCATGTTTTAAAACTCAACTGGAGCAGTAGTCATTAGAACTGATTATGGTTGAAAAGCAATCACTGTTTTTTAAGTTATGATTTGCCAAGAAGCCACTGTTAGGCCATAGCTGATTGCCTGAGAAGGGACGCTGCTCTTGAAGTTTTTATTCCTTGAGTCTGTGGGTTGTCAGAGCAGTATCATGATAAAGTTTTCCCCTTTGGATGGTTAAATATACCCAAGGGCAAATTTCCTTAGCAAATAATATTTGTGGTCAAGGGAATTAAAGAAACTTGATTAAATGAAAGAAAGAATAGTTTCTAGATTAAGATTTAATTAGTATTCACTTGATTTAAAAGCACAAGGACATAATCTATCACTGTAAATTGTATCCTATAGCATCTTGCACATGCATTTGTCTCAGTGGAGCTGTGAAATAAATGGCACATAAAATAAATCAAAAGCTAGTAAGTCAATGAATGGAAGTAGTCAGATAATGAAAGATCATTACCTCTTTTCTCCTGCTTGATCCAAAACAGTCTCTTCTATTCATCAGGTTTATGGAGTATCTACTCTGTGTGGAGTATTATTGTTCCAGCCCTCATATAAAATCTCAAAAAGCAGGAAGGAGGTTTGAGATATCAAGGCAGAGGGCATGGCACAGTGACTGGCACATGGTAGGCTCTCAATAAATGGCAGCAATGCCTTTCCTTTCCCTTCCTATTCTCTGCATCTTTTTTATATAAATGGCATATTTGAGCTCTGAAATCTAAATCACAGGACTGAGAATATATCTGATAAAAGTCTTAAATTTATATCATAATCTAAAAAGATAAAGAATTTACAGATTCAGAAGTTGGCAATAAATGAAAGAAGTTTAAAACACTGTATGATAGGATTTTACATGATCCCTTCAATGTGGTTTCTATTAATGTTATTGTTGTTTTAATGCTTATAGGGGCATAAACAATTAGAGAGGCAGAGAGGGAGAGAGGGAAGGAGGGAGGGAGGAAAGGAAGGAAGAAGGGAAAGAAGGAAGAGAGGAAGGCAGGCAGGTGAGGGAAGCTGGGAAGGAGGTAAGAGGAGGAGAGAGAAAAAACTGTACAAAGCAGAAATACTTTAGAGTTCTATAGTAGAAAAGGCAACATACTCTGGCCTGAGCCCTGCCCCATCTGTGTATCGATAAACAGAATACCGCACAGTGTGGCTTTCACTTATATGAACTATAAGATGAGGTGGCTGACCAAATTTTCTCCAAGATCTATTCTCACTCTACCAACCCATAGTGCAAGCCCAGTGAACTAGGTGGCAGATAAGAGAAGTACAAAGTTCTATGCCTCTGTGTTATAGTGTTTATCCCCTAAGTTCAAATCCTACTACAAGACACTGAATATGATTTCTACCAGTTTCTTGCTGAAGTCAGTCTACAGTTCAAACCCTGGTGCCACTGTGACATTGGACAGGTTACTTAATCTCTCTGTTCCTCAGTTATCTATCCTTCAGAGTCATTATGCGGATCAAAGTTGATATTATATGTAAAACATATACTGCATAGCATCTATTAAACATTAAATGTGCCATCTACTATTGTTATTATAACAAAGATGTAATACAAACAAAACCAGCAGAGGATAGAAGGGATTAGCTTTCATTATAGAGGCAATACATGAAGAAAATACTTAGGTATGTAGTTGGTCATTAGGAGGCTGGTGATCAGTAAGCTCAATGACAGTAGTCTGATGTGGTCACCAGAAAATGTTAAGAAAACACAAAAGACTTTACACGAAGTCTGTAAAAGGGAAGATGATCCTAATAATATACTGAAGTAATTTGTTCATTCTGAGCACCAAACTTTTAGAAAGAGAGTATGAAAAGATTCAAATTATAAAAATAGGAACAGATTTAGGACAAATTGTCTTCAAATATTTAAAACACTCTCATGTCAAAGCAATGCATTTATTCAGTAGGACTCCCTGGAAAAACCAAGAATAGTCAGTAGCAGTTAGAGGACGCCAGTTTTCAGTAAGGAATGAAATGGATTTGTTGGGGAAGTAAGAAATCCTTGGAGCTATTCGGTGCTGACTAATGACAAATGGATGTGCAAGTACCAACTCCTGGAAAAAAAGTAGTTCTCACTCAAGAGAGAATTCAATCTAAGGATGAACACAAGACGTTCGACATCCCTTCCACCTGCGTTTCATGATGTAAATGTCTAGTAACATAAATTGTAATAGCATTTCTCATGTATAGAATGGCCCCCTGGCACGAATGCAAGATAATGGTGTTAAATGAGAGCACAGAATTAATATTAAAAATTCAGATCTTTCCATTACATTTTTGGCTGGAGTTGTCAAAGCATGGTCAATCTTAATCGCATGAGTTGATTACCAGTCATATGTAGATCTTCAATTTGAAAGAAATGCAACAAAAATACTGTATTTTTTGCTCATAAAGTGGATAACAAGCTCATTAATGCTCCAAATTATTTCTGTAGTATAAACCTAAGTAAATTACTCTAATATTAATTATAATTTCAAACATATTCTGACAGTACTAATGATACCGTTTAATTAAGACAGTTTTGATTTTTCATGTTTCCTAAAAGAGATATGCAGATCTGTAAAACACAGTTGGCTGGGTTACCAATTTACTTTTGACCTCAGGCCAAGTCCTTAAACCTCTCTGAGGTCCAATTATCTCATCTATTTAAAAAGGGGGAAGAAGGGATGGCAATAAGTAAAGCAAGTATTTTCCAAGGCCTTTTACACTCTAAAATGTGCTTTTATGAAATGATCATCCTTCAAAATAAAACTCAAAGCATAGTTTTCTTTATATATATATATATATATATATATATATATATATATATATATATTTCTTTATTTGTTCATCATTTTCCCCATATTTTCCCATTATTTAGCCATAATACAGGGAATTGAAGCATTTAGTTTATAACACCACCAGTGACTGCTCTATGAGAGAGTTTTATTCTGTCCTTCTGGGGTTTGGAAGAAATTACTTCACTGAGGGAGGGGATTTTACAGCTAGAAACCATCTTCACATCAAACAATAATTAACTATAAATAATGGACAAAGCAGGTTTGGAGACAGGAAGGGAGAGTGTAAAATGTCTCTTTCATAAATATAATCTTGGAATGAACCATTTACTTTACTTCCTAACTGCTTTATTTCCTCAGGCCTTCTAGACCCACTTCAGTGAATTTATATTAAAAGCTAATCCTCCTGTTTTGCGATACTTGAGTTTCCAATGATGAAAGAAAAACATAAAGTCAACCCACCCATCTGCTTTTCACCTTTACCTAACTATTCCAATGATATCCTAAACTATACCAGTAACTCCCCCAAAATAAAACCTGTTCAAAAATCTGTATTTTGAATCTATAGGTCTTTCTTTATAAAATTTAGCCTGGAATCAACCTTCACAATTATATTCTGTGGGACTATTTTCTTTAAAAATCAACTACTTAAAAAAATGGGGTACAAACCATTAGACAAGGTCCCTTTAAAGAGGGACTGGGCAAAGTGCTGAGAACAATCTGTACTGGCAAGGGACAAAAAAGATGACCTAATAGGTCTTTTCTGTCTCTAATTTCTGTGATTCGAGGATTTTTTTACTCCTGCAGTAATATTTGTGAGTTTAACAGTTTCTCAAAACTATTATTAGCTACCAAGGAAACGCAAAATGTTTGCAGAAATAAATAAGCACATGGACTGGACCTAAATAGCAGGCTTTTCCAGTTCCCTACTTAATAATCTTATGGTGGTGTCAGATTATCAATTCTTTATTCTCTCCAAGTCATTCTGTTCACCTACTGGCATGCTCACTAGAATCCCCTAGCCAAGTCATAGCATCCATGTAAACCAAGAACAGGAGGTTCCTGGATTAATAGGAGAGTCTCTATTAAATGTAGGCTTTGCTGCTTCACTTGTGGAGGAACAAAAGCTACAGCACTGTCAGAGGGACAGTAGGCAGTGGCTGGCTTTGTGGCCACCATTTCTAGGGACAATATGCAAATACATGCTTTTAAATGACCCCCTGTCTACAGAAAAGCAATGAACATGATTAAAATATATAAAGATAAAAGAACAAAAAATACATATATAGGCCATAGTGGGATAACACAGATATTTTATAAATGTTTATAAAGAGTAAAAGGGAACACAGTGCAGTTGACCCTTAAAGAAATGTAAGGATTAGGAGCACCAAATCCTGTGCAGTCAAAAATTTGCATATAAATTTGTCTCCCCAAAACTTAATTATTAATAACCTACCATTGAACAGAAGCCTTACTAATAACATTAATAATTAACACATATTTTATAATACATATTATATATTATAATCTTGTGATAAAGTATGCTAAAGAAAAATATATTGTTAATAAAATCATAAGGAAAATACACTTATAGTAGTGCACTGTAAAAAAGTCTGCATATCGGGGTGCCTGGGTGGCTCAGAGGGTTAAAGCCTCTGCCTTCGGCTCAGGTCATGATCCCATGGGATTGAACCCCGCACTGGGCTCTCTGCTCAGCAGGGAGCTTGCTTTCCTTCCTCTCTCTCTGCCTGTCTCTCTGCCTACTTGTGATCTCTGTCAAATAAATTAAAAAAAAAAAAAAAAAGTTTGCATATATGTGGACCCATGCAGTTCAAGTCTGTTTAAGGGTCAATTGTACATCTAACTGTTAATAGTTGGCAGTATTCATGAGGTAGGACTAGATGTAAAATGTCTTTTCTACTTTTCTGCATTTTGCAAATTATCATGGACACTGAACTGTTCTATAATTGATTTTCAAAGCCACAAAAAAATCATCTAATTAACAGTCTTCCCATTCACTAGTATTACTACTGTATTACCACTGATACTTACTGTAATCAGCCTGAGTTTGCTCTCAAGAGTATTAGTCCCTGTTGTAAAACCAAAGTCAGCTGACGTATGAATAGGAATAGCTGAAGGACTTCTGGAAACTTCAAGGACTACAGAGGACAGGAGATTTGGGTTGCAGATAAGAGCAAGTGGGTCTCTATGAAACTTCAGTTCACTGTAACCCATTAACTATTGGTGAGAGGCTCTATCTAGGTGCACAGTGCAAGTGTTGTGCTGCCTAGAGATATGGTAGATTTTGTGTGGGCACTTATTTTTTTTTTTAAAGATTATTTATTTATTTGACAGAAAAAGAGTGAGAGTGAGAGAGAGCGAGCAGAAGCAGGGGGGAGTGGCAGGCAGAGGGACAGACGGAGAAGCAGGCTCCCTGCTGAGCAGGGAGCCCAATGACATGGGGCTCAATCTCAGGATCACAGGATCATGACCCAAGCCAAAGGCAGATACTCAACCAACTGAGCCACCCAGGTGCCCCTTGTGTGGGTACTTACATGTACAAAACTAGGCAGAAGACACCTGGGCAATAGAAGAGTAAAGGAATAGGTTAGAAAACTGATCCTTTAGGGTGCCTGGCTAGCTCAGTGGGTAGACTGTGCGACTCTTAATCTCAGGGTTGTGATTTCAAGCCCTAGGTTGGATATGGAGACTACTTTAAAAATAAAATAAAATGCTATTTAAAAAAAAGAAAAGAAAAAAAGGAAAGCGATTGTTTTTGGCATGGAGAGAAGGTACTTTTGCCCTGAGACTTCCCTTTTGGCTCTACATTCTACAGCTGCCCACATATGGTGCTCAGTCCCTTCCTTTAAGCTGTGTAGCTGCAGAGGAGAGATCAGCACTGGATACATGGCAGGCTAGCCTGATGCTCACAGTCAACACTGCTTTCGAAGAAGCCTGCCAGTGAGGTATTAGAATGTTCCCTGAGGTGGAATACTACAATGCCAAAGGCTTACACTAGGGCTAATCCAACTTCAGCCTAAGGTAATATGAAACTATAGAAACTTTTCCCATGCTATCCTGGATCTGTCCCCACTATGCTCAGCTTCTCATATAGGACATGCCTGTGATAAGGATTGTTTTCCTTTGTGTGTTATGGTGTTTTCACATACACTATTTTATAGAGGCAAAGGAGCAAACATATCACATTCAAAGTAAGTGTTACTATACCATAAATCCCAAAAGAGTTCCCAGGGAGCAGAGTACATCATCCCTTAACTGATGAAAGAAGCAGTAGTTAAAATTGTGGGCAGCTGGGAAGAAAGGTGTAGTTAATTATGAATACTGCTTCTCCTGTACTTATCTGAATGAGGAAAAGACTTCACCAGCCACAAGAAGAAACTAAGGCAGGGAGACGGGATGTGAAAGAAAGTAAGAGTAGTTATGTCGCAAAGAGAAACTGGCTTTGACATGCTTAGTAACATGTTGGTAGTATTTCTAAACAGTTAAATGACAATACTGTGTACATGGCTAATAACATCGGTAGCTGCGATCAATGTATCGAACTCCTGGCATTAGCTTGAACCATGGGAAATTGCTGATATTCAACTGTTTTTGACTAACAAAAGTGATTCCTATGGTTCAATTAAACAGATACATTCTAGTTTCCACCCTTGCTGCCTACAAACCCTTCTTCCTCATTAGAAAGCAATTAGATTGGTAGAAAAATTCATCTGAATCATTTCCAAATAACAACCTAAAGCTACTACTCATTAAAATTAAAATTACTCCTTATAGAGAGGACTTAAATTTGTAGTTATACTTATTTGTAGGAAATTTTGGATTATAAAATAAAAGAGTCATATAGCAATTGGACAATAAAATTTTCAGTAAAAATGTAAGTAAAATTTTCTCAGCCAAGACTGAGGCACAGTGGTCATAATTCCATTCTTTTGATAAATATATGTCAGAAGCCAAGAAAATAAAGTTTATATCTCAAAGAGAATGTTCATAGGGGAAGAAGGAAATAAAAGTCTACCTGAGGACTCCTGTGGCCAGTAGAACATAGTAACAATGACTGGTTGGAGTTTCCAATACAAGACCCAGAGTGCTCTTTCTTGTGTCAGATAGAGATCCCCCCTGCTTAAGACCATTGACTTTCATCTGTCGGAAAACTGTCATAATGTTCTAATTTTATTAGACCAAAACATGTTGCCAACATTCTCAAAAAAGCTGTCTTAGTCAATATACAAATTCTCAAAAAAGCTGTCTTAGTCAATATACAAATCCATGAGATCTCCAATGTGAATGACTTCCCTAGGGTTATTCAGCACATAATCAGGGTGGCTCTGGTGGGTGGCCTGCAAAGGTCAGTCTTGGTTTTCCTGGTATAACATTCAGTCTAGAAAATAAAAATAGAAACTTCTGAACTAAATCCAAGCATTTCTTTACTAACACTTCTGAGAGATTCTGAGCAAAGCATTAAGAGAAGACTAAGGCTGTACACATAAACACTGGTTCAAATCACTACATTTGTTACTTTATTAGCAATATGACCTTGGGCAAGCTATCTTACCCTTCCAAATGTGTTTCTTCATCTGAAAAGTATGACTAATACCAAGTTACAATGATGGAGTACTTGTAGAACACTAAGAACTGTGACTAGCATGAACTAAAAAGCTCAACAATGTTATTATTGGTTCCTGAAGAGTGGTATACACCATGATCTCAGTCAGAATGCTGAGTCATAGCTGGATCAGAGATCACTGCTTCAGGGAGTAACGGGACACCAGGAAAGGCACACAAGGAGTAAGGAGTTCTAATCCTCTTTTCTCTTGCTTCAAAACCCTAGACAAGGGTTGTATACACTTAACTTCTCTGTTCTTCAGCTACTGCAGTTAAACAAAAGAAGGAAATAATGCGGCACAGTTTACAGGGGAAGTGGGAAATCAAAAATACGGAAGTAAACGCAAAGCATGAGTACAAAAATGTGGGAAAGAAAAGAGTCCAATGTTGGGAAATCTCTGTACCTATAAAGGGAAAGGAGGCAAAACCAGTTATAAAAATGTTGGCGTAGGTTAAAGATACTTTGTTACCAGTTTGAAGCTGAGATACAGGAATTTATGCAACTTTCACCACAATCATTTTATCTCATTTATAATGAATCAAATCTAGCATACAAATCTCAAAGACATGTTTAATAAGTAAAGGGCAAGTACAGGAGACTAAAAAGATTCAAATACCCTTCACAACTATAAGGTAGAAAAACAAAACTAAAAAACTAATATCTAAAATGGTAATAAAAAAGTATAAATCAAATATTAAATTTTAACCTCAATTGAAGGGTATAGTCATTGGCTTCTCAAAACGGTATATATATAAAAAGCAGAAGTTTAACAGGCTTCTCAGTAGAGAGTGATCTAGAAGGCCTATCAAAGTGAGCTCACAGTTTAGAAAAGATGACACACGTTTTTGTGCCCCATATCTTTTTTTCACCATTTTCACTCACTATATATTCTCTGCAACCAGCCTTCCTTTACTCCAAACTAAGGAAAAGAAACAAAACTATTTTCATTATTCCTGTTTGACAAAACATATGGAAACAGTAATTCTATAAACCTATGTACATCATAATAGGAAACAATCCTATCTTAATGTTTATTTTTAAAGAGTTAAATAGACTTAAGTCACTAAAACTACTCAATTCATTTGAAGCTTGCAAATAAGGCAGCCATAGCCCTAATTCACTAAGCAGATTCACCTAGTTAGCTATAACTTCAGAGATTACTTCTCTTATTAATGTGCAAAATAATTAAGAGGCTAGTTCTCATTTCCCAGAAAAAGAATTTATAAATCTGCCCCATACTAGAGGTTTAATTCAGTCATATTTGATCAGTTTCTTTTTTCTTCTCATGTCTTTGTTTGCTGGTAGAGGAAAACAAATGGATTAAAACTGGTCCTCAAGTTCTATTTTTATACTTTATCTTGAAAGTATAGCACAAAACATTTATTTTTTTAATAAAACTTTACCTGACAAATAAACATTAGTTTGAACTACTTTCGTTAAAACACAGGCATGCAGAAATGAAGAACTAGGAGGTTCTTTCAGGAAAAACACTGAAAAAATCAGATTTCATCTGGCCTTCCCATCATCACTTGAAGAATTGTTTGGTAGTTACATCATCAGGAAATAAAATACTATCCTCTGAGGACCCCTACTCTTTACAAAAAGGAAAGAGGAGGTTTGAAGTCTAAATCACCCCCGGGGATATCTCAAAAAAAAAAATCCCAAAACCAAAAAAAGCTTCTGGCTCCCTCTCTCGCCTCCCCCCAGCAACCAAAAAAACAAATGTAACAACAATGTATTTACAAAAGTTTAAACAAGAATACAGGATGTGCATTTAAGAATCTGAAGCAATAGCAAGAGCTTTAAAGCCCTAGAAGGGAAAAAAGTTACTAACGGATGGACCATGACCCCCAGTGACTTGGTTAGCCAGGCAGGAGGGCGCCGGCGTCCCGGGCCCGCCGCCCATTCCCTCCCTGCAGGGAGCCGGGGACCGACAGTCCGTTCACACGGTCCGAACGTCGGCGGACCTGGGGCGCATTGCCGCTGCTGCGCCGTCACCGCCGTCGCCGCGGATCTGGCTGTCACCCGCGCCCCCACCGCCTGCGCCGCACACGCGGAGTGCCTTATAAGGCAGCGCAGTGACGTAACGCCCTTAGGTCGGGCGCGCTCAGCGCCCCGCTCGCATTGTTCGGGCGACTCCCGGAGCGCGCACAGCCCGCTCGCAGCGCCGCGAGAGTGCGGCCCCCTTCGGTCCCCGCCCGGCCCCGGCGCAGGCAGCTCAGGTAAGCCCGGGAGAGCCGCTCAGCTCCAGCAAGGGGCACTGCTGTCAGAAAGCCAGGCGGACTGTAGGTGTCTTTTAAAGTTATCAGCATCACAAACTGCAGACAGGTTTCGAAAAGCGCGTCCAGTGAACCCTAGGTTCAAAACCTTTTCAACTCACACAAAACTTAAAAAGTTTACTCTGATAGAGAAAAGAGATTTGGGACTTGATTTTAAATGATGAGAGCTGGTGGATGACTACATATTACAAGCTCTCTCCAAGTGAGCCACAACTGAATCCTGCCTGTGTTCAGAAATCTTTGGGAAAGGGTGGTGGGAGGGATATATTGTAATACCACAACTAAATCTGATCTTATCTCTCCTCGGACTTGAATTCCCTTATGTCTAACAAGAACAAAGTGCCAAACACTACCAGATGGTAGTGGATTTATTAGAGCCTATTCTCACCCCCTCCCCCTTTGTGAATTTGCATATAAAAGACTAGAAATCACTGTTAGAAATAATATCCTGAAATTAGGATGAATGTAACATAAAAAGCTAAGCGCTTTTTAAGCTTCAAAAAAATCCTACGAACTCTAATCTGTCTTAAAAAGCATTTGTCACTCTGAACATGGACGTAACTCTCATAATTTTGAGTTCCAACTTTTTATTTCAATCAGTGGATAATGACAAACTGCACTGAAAATTAAAGATAATGCTAGTTTCTCTAGAGTAATATTTTGGACAATAGTTTGTTATGTAGAAATGCTCATTTAAAAGGTAAAGTCTGTAGAAGAATTTTGGTGATCAGTGGCATTCTGAACTTTAAGTTATATCTAAACCCTGAACAGGCTATTTGCTATAAATGAACACTTAACCATATGATATTGAACACCTGGATGAACATCTGCATATTTTACTTTACTTTTCAGAATAAAAATTAGCAGAAGAGTTAATGAAGAAAATATACTATGTCACATTAAAACACTGGAATAGGAGATGAAAAAATCATTTATCATCAAACTTTATTTGCTCTAAACATATACTGTAAAATAAAACTTAAGAAATGTATCACAATTATTTCCCTTTTTAAATAGCCTCTTTATTTTATTTGTCACTTGAAACAGCATTTTCTATATGCCCCAAATTTGGAATTTATCTGTGTTTCTAGTAATTCCTGTGGTTGAGTATTTTAAAACATATAATATTGGTGCCTATTACTTCTGCTTCATAGGAGTTTTGTGTTTGCTAATTTTGTTTGGAGCAATGCAAGATTTTGGTTTCGGTATTCTAAAACAAAAATTGTATGTTATTTGGTCTGAAGATAGGCTATATAAACTGCAGGTTAGTACAGAAAAGGAGGATTTCCCTAAAACTGTTATTTCAAATCTAGGGAAGCCTACCATAATGAGAAGAAAGAGTGGCCAACACCCAGGTCACTGTAAAGTACGTAATATGCAACACAAAGTTGCTTATTTGATATAGGCTGTAATTGGAAATGGAAAAATTCTTGCTTTGGTAAAAAGGTATTCCACTCTTTGGAACTTATGGAAGAGGAGGGAAACAAAACCCACCAATTATTGTTTCAGTTATACCCAGAGTGCCATCTGTACCATAAACTATAGCTCAACTGGTGAAAATCATAACCTCTATTAAATCTTTAACAGCTGTGTTTCCCAGGGTCTGCACTTTATTGTTTTAAATAGGCAAGCATAATTTTTTTTAAATCTTTAAGTGACACACTTCAATATTCCACACTTTCTTTCCATTTATTAACTATAAAGCATGGCTTAAAGAACAAATCACCCATTAAGACCCTTTTAAAACTGAAAGTTAAACAAAATTTATCATGGATACATTATCACACAGTGGGCTCTCTGAATAAGCATTAGTCCTTTGGACAATCTATATGATAGAAAAAAACGTTTTAGTAGAATGAATATAAATTTTTATGTTTCCAAATGAAGCACATAGTAATTTTATGCTTAATAAATTCATTTGTCCTTTTATGGCAATTAAACTTCAATGTGAAGCAATGGTATTTTTGTGCTATTTTCCTAATGCTGTGAAGAAGTCTATAGAAAGAGCCAACATGAAAACACAAATCAAGCTCTGAACTTCTTAGTTTTCAAGTCCAGTTGCAATTCCCATAAATTTACTTTCTCAAAAGGCTGTGAATTTTGTTTTAGGGTTCTTTGCTGCTCCTTCCCTCCCCGCCCCCCAAAATTAACTGGTAATAAATGGATTTTGAGGTGAAAAGTGAAAATGGAAAGAAAACCAAGAATAAAATCCCTTTTTTTCCCTCTTAGGTCATGTTCTGTCTATATCTAATGTTTCAGAGCAACGTGAATGCTTTTACAAGGTGAATAGAAAAAATACAGCCTTCTCTTTAAGGGGAAAAGGAAGGGAGGCAGGAAGAGAACTATTTATAAAAACTGGATATTGTGGAATAATAACCAGAAGATGTAAAGCAATATTAATCTCAACCTGCTTCACGTACTGAAATCTGTTGTTCACATAGTTGGTCACTATATTAGAAAACATTTGACACATCTTACCTTATCCTCTTGAGTATATCATTAATTTTAAATGGTTTTTGAAGTTTATTTGTCTTTGACTACGAATGTAGATTCAATGTAATCTATTGGCTACTTTCTGTAAATTATGTTTTAAATAAAGATTTAAAGATGAAGAGACGCTGCATAAGCGGCTAGCATCACACACTTTAAAAGAAATATTTCTGTGGCTGCTTCTGCCATCACTATAATATCTATAGGCCCACCAACTCAATCACTTACATTTAATATGGGCTTATCAGTTTCTTCCTCGAATGGTAGGTGCACTAATTCCTAAAGGCACATCCCAACACTGTTGTAAGCCCTCCTACAGCCTTCTTTTTCTTAAAAAGCAGAGTTGAGATGATCTCTCCCTGGCTTTCTTCTGTACTAATACTACCTCTGATTGGGAAAGCTGAGCAAAACAAAAGTGGAAAAAACTCTCCAAGGAAAGTCCCCTGGTTCTTTCTCAGATATGGGAGAAACATTCCCTTTTCATGCTTGTTCTCTCAGATGCTTTAGCAAATTAAGATAGGACAGGAGCAGTTTTAATTCTGAGCCCCCAAACAGAGAATGACACATTAACAGTGTTCTATCTCCAGTCTGACCATCTCACATTGCTACTCCCTACTGGTTCTAAAATCAGATTAACTCTTAAACAGACAATTACTATTTTTAAACGATAAACATGAGGAATGCTGTGTGTGTGTGTGTGTGTGTGTGTGTGTGTGTGTGTTATGGGGGATAAGGAATTATGTAAAGCATTAGGTATGTAAGTGTACCATTAGGTCAGGTTAAGGTGTAGCCAAACCCAACTTCTTGATTTTTGTTATAACTTCTGATTCTAGCCTAAAGGACAGTTTTAGCAGTAAAAAAGAACATAAACACTCAACTCCACAGATGTGAGTTTGAGAAGAAACTTCTTAAGTTTTTCTATAAGGACAATGGGATCCCCAGGCCCCAGAGAATGTACACACACTCTTTCTGTCTCTCTCTCTGGCAAGGAATGTCCACAGAGCTTTATAGCTAGAAGAAGCCTGCCATCTGATCCAAATGCCTCACCTTACAAAAGAAACTGATGTTCACAGTGTGACTTGGCTCAGAGAGTTACTCAGAAGCAGAGCCAGGGCCCCCTGCATTCTTGAGCTACAGCCTTTGCTTTCTCCTTAAATTAGTTCTAGAAAGAGATGAGGGACGAAGCCCCAGAAAAAGCGTTGGCACTGGAGGTGTTAATTTGGATATAAAACCAATTTTAAAAAAAGGCAGAAAGGTTCAAAGTATTGTTAATAAGTATAAGCAGTAAGAAGGCAAGGGGAAAGAAGGGAGGTGAAAACCAGTAGAGTTCAATTAAGCTATTACAATGGAAGGGAAGTGATAAAAGGAAGACAAAGAAGACAAAGAAAACAAATAACTCCACCTAAAGGTCCTGGGGGTGTGGGGCACAAAGCTCACTCTGCTTAGAAGCTGAGTGACTTCCCAGAAAGAATGTATGCTCTGTGTCAAAGATATTCAGGTCTGAACCACAACTTGATAACTGACTTCGATCAGCATCTTCCAAGTAAGCATTCTGCACTCTTCATACCTCCCCAGCTAGCAGGTTCCCTTTAAAACAGCCTCCTCAGGAACTGCAGACTAACTAATGAAGGTTATAAGCTGTAACTAGAAACCAGATTACCTTTTACAAAGTATACACTTTGATTGTGAAGTTTTCGTGGGTAGTTCAGTGACTCTGCTAGGTTTTACAAAAAAGGAGTGATTTTTCTGTAGTTTCAGTTAGCTAATTCCAATGTCAATCTTTGAAGCCAGCAGAGGGCTTGTAACTCTTCTTCAGCAGCAAAGATTTACTGAGTATCTTTCAGGTACTGTGCTAAGCACAAGGCAGGACAACAGGCCCAGCAACTAATTTCTCCATACACCATAACATGTCACTACCCCAAGTTCACCTACTAACACTCACAGGCATGTCTAAGAAGCTCTTGCACAATGCTCCTGTACCTGTTTTTTTTTTTTTTAATGGACTGAAAAAGTGACATAAGAAAGACAGGTCAGCTATACATAAAAATTAAGTGAAGGTGAACAATGTGGGACTCCTAAAGAAAAAACAAAATCAATCAGAACAGAGTCAGTCTTCAAGCTTGCTTGTATATTTACTGATGATACCAAATTGGCATGGACAAATAGTGTTATCTCTGTGGTTAGACTAAAGAGTAGAATAATGGTTCATAAATCCAAGTTCCATTCTTTTTGTCTCTACCATAGCCTTGGCTCCCACAAACCCCCAAAAGGAAACACTCATCCAGCATAAGCGTATCTCAATACTGGGGAAGGATAGAATAAGGAGCAGTAATCACTAAGGGTATTCTCTTTAACTGGAACCGAAGACTATATAAAAATACAAGCTACTGGTCATATCACTACAGAAAAATTAGCCAAAGAAAATGGGAGGACTCTGAGGGGAAAAAGTCCACTCTTAAGCACAGAGAAAAGATTAACAAAACTGCAGTATTTGAGCCTGTGAGAGCACCAAATCACTGCACCAAGAACAGCCTCAAAGATGAGGTCAGCCCTTCAAGATGAGTGGCTCAGAAAGAAGCAAATCTGCCAGACTTACTATATCTCATGGCCTACCAGTCTTGGAACAAAAGTTTAAAGGTGAACTAAGTTTTTCTCCCTCTTTTATTTTTATTTTTTTTTTAAGATTTTATTTATTTATTTGACAGAGAGAAATTACAAGTACACTGAGAGGCAGGCAGAGAGAGAGAGAGAAGGAAGCAGGCTCCCTGCTGAGCAGAGAGCCCGACGCGGCACTCGATCCCAGGACCCTGAGATCATGACCTGAGCCGAAGGCAGCGGCTTAACCCACTGAGCCACCCAGCCGCCCCTTTTCTCCCTCTTTTAAAAATTCTTTCTTAATAAAATTTTTTAAGTGAACCAAAACAAAAAACAAATATTTGAGCAGAAATCAGAGAAGGAATGTGAAAGAGTCATCACATTTGGGCTGACAAGACTTAAGTGACTGCTGCTATTATATGTGAAGAAAAGGAGGTACTTTTTGGCCTAGAAGCTTGAGAAGGGCAGAGAAAGTTCTTTCTTGCTAAAAACAAAGGGCCATGTAGTGAGATGCTGTTCATGTTCCTTAGCCTTAGTTTGTTAGTCTGTTAATTGGGAATGGAAGAGGAGGTAAATCACTCTGTGGAGTTTTGTGAGAAGTAATTTGTTGTGACTAAAGGGAAGATTATTTTTTAAACATAATATTGATTCATTTATTATCAAGATAGTTAAACACCTGTGTTACTAAAAGAAATTTTTTTACTTACTAAAGAGTAATTTTTTACTTACTAAAAAGAAAATTTTTGAGGTTGCATATTATCCTTTAGGTTTTCATGGAACTAGATAAATGGGGCATACAGATCTTTCAGTGAAAGGTGAGAAAAATTTCTTGTCAAGTGATTTGGGGTTCCATTCAATTCCCCTAAAATTATGCTTCACAAGATTCTTCTTACAATTCCGTAAAATTCACTGGGCTTGGTAAAGATGCAAAGAATCACAAGCAAAGTTAAGATTCTTTGGGGGCCTTCCCTCATCTAGACTTTATTTAAATTTGTCTCCAAGTGAATTCCTCATTTTACTAAAGGGTTGTCCTTCCTCAGAAGTGACAGGAACAAGAGGAACAAATCTTTACTTCTTCTTCTGCTCTAACAAGGGCAAATTCTGAGTTATGCTTCCCTAAGAAAATGGTTCTTCTGAACTCTCAATCATTTGGTCATCAAGTACATACTGAATGCAAACCTATGTTGGGGATACAGAGGTACCAAGTCCTTCACAGAGCCTGGAGTTAGTACAAGAGCAAAACTAATACCCCAAAACAAATTAGAACGTGATATAAAACAATATAAAGTATTTGTGTCACAAAACTTGTAAGGGCTTTGGGGACTCAGAAAGGGGGCATCAGCCAGACAAGTTAGGGAACAAACATTCAAAGAAAAGATAGGAACTGAAATGTAAATGGAAGGTATTGAATGGAGCATTCCAAAAAGGACAGCAGATATATTCCTTGGAAGTCTACCATGGAAAGGGAATCCAAGGTTAAATTTAAAAAAAAAAAAAAAAAAAGGCTGAAACCAGGATCCGAACATCCAAACTATGATTTTTAAATCCAGTATATGGCCTTCAGACCAACCTGGACTTAAGTAGAGAGGACGCCATCTCCTTAAAGTGAAGATTAAACGTGACAATAAAGCACTTGGCACAGTGCAGGACCCAGAGTAGACACTCAATAAATGGTACCCATGATTCTTCTAGTTATACCAGTCTGCCCACAAGGATGGTGCTCCATCATCATGTAGGCTATAGATAGGGTTCCATCAGGTTGAGGCACAAGGGGCTGCCTGAGCACAAAGAGAAGGTGCTTTGTAGGATGCAGTCTGGAAGAGCTCATGTTCTCTTATACCCAGCCATAAAGTGAAGTAAAGGGTTAAGCCTTCTGGAGAGAATCCATGTGTCTAGTGCCTAACCTCAGCTACTCTGAAAAGTGAGGTTATCTTTTATTCTGATTTCCCTGCTAGAAGGGAATCCCTCTTATGAGAAACCCACATGAACCTTCTAAAGGGTGTTTAGTCACCTGAAATAAGAAACAAGTTGCTGAGTAGTTAAATGACCAAAAAGCAAAAGGCTTATTAAAAGCTAGCCTAGGATCTCCCTGTTTTACTTCAAAAGTCCTACCATGTCTGGGAGGCACACAAATAAAACAAATGGGTAAGACAAACCTTACAACATGGGCTGAAGAGCCTATATCATCACATCCTAGCCACAGACAATAAATCCTAATAGTCTAACTATTAGGACTCTTAAGTACGTCTTCCTAGGTGTTAATTTTTTAGTTTTAGCGTACTTTCAAATTTAGCATAACATTTTAAGTGTCAGACACTGAAAAGATTTATTTCTTTACTTTCATAGCATACTTAGATAACCTTGAATGACAGTACTTGACATATAAAGAACGAAAAATAAATCTGAATCCCATGAAATTCCAATTAAGGTCCCATGTAGTTATGAACCATTTGGACCTTGATAAGTCAGAAAATCTCTTCTGATGAAACAAAATACACATTTTTTAACATATGAATTTGCACACAATGCCGTACAAAAAAGAAAGGAGGAAAGGAGTTTAAAGGTTGGTGGGGTTTTTATTCTGTGGAACTGATATCTGAGCATCATTAAAGGCTTTGTAAACCTTACAGATCGAATTATATAGCTTTCCCAATGTTGTAGCTGAGGTGATAGGCAGATAAGATAAGGCAGAGTCATAGAGCTAAGTCAGTAGCACATTTTGGTCTAGCATTCCCTGTACATTAGAAACACAGCTCTTCTGAAGGTGGCTTTTCTGTTGTTTGAAAATTGGGGTTTGCTTTTCTCTTTGTTTTTATTTGTGAACAAGTGAACTTTGAAAATGAAATCAGTATTTTCAAAAACACTTTTTTCAATTACTGCAAATCTGAAATAGTTTGACCTTTCTTAAAATTCAAATCACAAGGTCAGATATGGACAGAGTATCAATGAATGGGTATTCATATAGCATATATACAAGGTTTATGACATTCTTTTTTTTAATTCCGCCACTAACAGATTTCTCACAGGGATAAACTAAATGGATGAAATTTGCTGAGGAGCAAAATCAGTAGCAGACCTAAAGCCGGGGGAAGCAGAGTGTAAAGTCACTGCTTTCACCTCTAGCAGGTCTGTTGCTAACCACTGTAGTATCTTGATTGAATTGCCTCTTACTACATAAGATTAATATTCTCTAGAACACATTCATCTGAAAAGAACGCAACTTAAAGAGATAATAGGATCAAACTCTGTGTTCATGGATTCTGTCTTCTCAATACTCGGGAATGGTAGGAAAGGAAAATCTAACCCAAATGCTTAGAACTGTCAGTTGGGGAAAATTAAACAAGGCTTAGATGGCCAAAATAACTTTAGTTTTTACAATGCACACAGGGGATGCAAAACACAGACCACACACACACACACATACACAGACACACACAGTCATTTACATTTCAAGGGATTCTAGATTAAAATGTTCCCACCTGTCTGTAATTAAGCTTTACATACAGCCCATGCTCTAGCTCTTTAAAACATCATGGACAGGGGCGCCTGGGTGGCTCAGTGGGTTAAGCCTCTGCCTTCGGTGCAGATCATGGTCTCAGGGTCCTGGGATCAAGCCCCCATCTCATCGGGCTCTCTGCTCAGCAGAGAGCCTACTTCCCCCTCTCTCTCTGCCTTCTTGTGCTCTCTCTCTCTCTCTGTCAAATAAATAAATAAAATCTTAAAAAAAAAAAATCATGGAGAGAAACCAGTCACCCTCATGAACTAGAAAAAGTGGGTGAGGGGAGATGGAGGATGTTCACTGTGGTTCATGATCTAATTGTTTGCTCAGGAGGAAGCCAAGCCAAGCATCACCTTCATCCTCCAATTGCCCTGACCTGTTACTACTATTTGGTGCTATCAAATGTTCATAGTTCCTTTGCTCCTTATTTTCTGATCTACTATAGCTAAAATGGAAGGTGTGGGGTGGAATTCTCTAGGGATCAAAATGTTTCACATTTTACTCTTGTGGCTCCTATGTAGCCTGTTTATCATGGCAAACTGTGTGACTCAGTAGTCACAATAAAATATAAGCCTCCGTTGTTGTGGTTTCTAAATTTCTGAAGTTTTAATTTCCCACTAACAAGTTAGGAAACGTTTGGTTTCCCAAGCATACCACGTTAGCCACTGCCTCTGTAAAGGCAGCCAGACTACAAGGAGGTGAAAACCAGTGAACTCATCCATTCTGGCACAAGGCTGCTCTCTGCTTTGGCCTTTTATGTTAAATCTGACAAACTGAACACCAGTGAATTAACGTATGAAAGCCAAAGAAGAGAGGAAAGCCTTTTTTTTTTCCCCCCTTAAAGACTTACAGGAACTAGAGGCTTAAAAAAAATATTTTTTGGCTCAGAGTAAGATTTGAAAAGGATATAATCTTTGTAACTTTTTAAAAGAGAGAAAATACAAGAAAGAAAAGCAACCTACCGAAGAATAAGTGTTTAGAGAAAGGAATTATACTAACCTTCCAAAACACCTATTTGCTATAGCTGAATGAAAATAACCCATGATCTGGGAAGAGAAAAAAAAAGGGGACTAATGGAGATTTTAAAAGTTCTGCAGCTGTATCAGAATGCTCTTCTAAAGAATCCATGTCTGTTTACCTCAATCCACACATAAGAAACAACCAAATATATATGAATTCTGAACAATAAGAGAAATACCTATAAACATTCTTAAAAAGATAAAGCAAATGCACCCACACTTTTAAGGGTATATGGTATTATGCCCTTGAAGTTTGCCTGAGAAAAAGGCTGCCTGTTAAAAATATTTTCCGAGAACTTTAAGTTCCTTGAAATGTTCAACGGAAATGGTATTTATGACAAACCCTCCTCCTCTGGGGAACATGAGATATTTTTACTGGCAAAGTCACAATTTTTTAAACCATCCAAAAATATTTATGAATTTATGCCAAGTGATTGAACTTGCTTTATTTTTACAGTAATTAAGAGAATATTTATTAATGTCTCATCATCAAGGCTCAAAGTAATCATGAACCTATACAGAAATACTGTGACAAAACAAGATTTTAAGTGGCAGTGATTTTCTATACCTTTGACAGACAGACTGTTACAACACAATTACTGACTAGAGAGGCTGGGACGTAATATATATGCAATAGGAGCTGTGGATGTATGTCTTGGTGATGAGAAACAGTATTTGTTAAAAAAAAAAAAACTGTACTGGCATTCTGGTTCTGCCAATTAACCAGCAGAACCTTTGGCAAATTATCTAACTTCTGAGCCTCAGTTGCTTTTTTTGTGAAATGAGGACAATTAACACTTGCCTTCTATGATTGTTTCCAGGACTAGCATGGTACATGGCATATAATAATTGCTTAATAAACAGTAACTTACTCATTCACTGTAGAGGGAAGTAACTACTTATGATGTGTCTACTGCTTATAGTTACAGCCTTAATCCTTAACACAGTATTCAGTTCAAAAGCAGAATAGGTATTTGTTCAAATATTTATTGAATACCAATTAAGTACCAAGTATTGTTCCTGAACTAAAAAAATAGCATTGAATAAAACTGACAGTAACTGACTAGTTATTGAGTAAAGCATACACACACACACACACACACCCCTACCCACTTGCATTAAGTTTACATTCTAATAGGAGAGCCAGCCAATTAAATAAGTAAAATATAGTATAGATGGTACTAGATGAGATGAGGGAGTTGGGTGGATCCTTGGGGAAGTAACCAGTACATAAAACACAGGCCCTGTTGTGTTCAAGGAACAAGGAAGGTGGTGTGCCTGGAGCAGAGTGAGCAAAGACAGGAGTCAAGAAGCCAAGGTGGGGTGTGGGTGTACAGGAATGAACAAATGAACACTAAAAACATGGGATGGGAGAAAGAGGAAACTCTTTCAAGGTCAGTACTCTTGGCTTTCTAGCATGTAGTCTGATTTAAGTGTGAAGAACACAAGCTTTATAGTCAGTGTTCTTTGGTAATTATTTAACCTGTCTAAATTCTAGTTTTTTTGGTTAGTACCCTCATCTATAAAATGGAAGTAATACTTCATAGCATTGTTATAAGGATTAAGTAAGATCAAGTGGCAAAGAGTAGACCTTTAATCACTTGTCTTGTTCTATAAGCTAAATCCTACACTGGATAGTAGTTGGGAATTGGAGTCTTCCAGTTTCCAGTTCCAGGGTTACCATGATAATGGCCTTGCATGCTATGCAATCTGCCTGGGCCTCAGTTTCTCAACTAAGAAGATACAGATGCTACACACAGACATTTTAAAGACAGATATACAGTAATCAAGGTGCTGTTGTAAAAATTATAATAAAATAATACTACTATTACAATTTATCTTAAAATTATCTTTTATATGAACTTTCTTTTATTTTAAAAGTTTTAAAACAGCAAAAGTATATGATTCCCTCTATATTATTTGATTTTAAAAAGCCTACAAATTTTATTTCTTTAGCATGAAGTTGTGAGGATTTTATTTAGCAGTGATGCTGATTTTTATTCCTTTTTCCTACCCCTGCTTAAGAATCTTGATGTAATGGAAAGATCTCTAAGAAAATGTTGAACTGCAAAAATCAATGTGATAGAGGAACAGTTACAGAATGCTATTTCTTGTATAAAGAAGAATAAGAATCTTTATTTATATTTGCTTGTTTACTCATATAAAAACATTCTAGAAATACCTATAAGAGAAAATACGTACAGTGGTTATAGGTTCAGAAAGGGGTATGGGCAGATGAAGGATGAGGTGAGAGAAAGATACAATTTACCTTTTAATATACATAGTTTTAAACACGTATTATATATTTAAGAATGCCAATCTACCATCCAAAACTGAAGTTCAGACTTGGTTAGAGTTAAAACTGAGCAAATTAATTATAAAGTTAATTATATAATAATATGAAAACCTCAAACAACTTGCTTCTCAGACAATTCGGGTGTTCTTCAACCTATTACTTTATATAAAGTAATATATATATATATATATATATATATATATATATTTTTATGAATTGCTCAACAAAAAACATTATAAAGCATCCTCAGTAGTCTCTCCACATTTTTCACGAGAGAAACTATACCTGGCAGGAAGCAGCATATACAGAAAAAGACTGTTCCCTCCAGGTCGGCACCAAGTAGTCAGCCCACACTGTCTCTGAGTACCCAAGTAGACAAGTCTAAGAGTATCTGATCCCAGCAAAGAAGGTCATGTTCAAACTCCAGGAATGAAGAACAGGGGTAAGATGAGCAGAACATTAGATGGGTTTGGAAAGGTGAGCTACTAGCATCCACTGTAATATGCTGGCATTTCACTGAATGATGCACATTCATGACATTATTCTTTACCATGAAGGGAGAAGAGCTGTGGCATAGATCTGTAAACCAAAGAGAAATGGAAAATACTGGCTAATCCCACATACACTTGAGCAGCAGATTATGAAAAGCACTGTGAATATCAGAGACAACTAACAAAGATCTAATAAAAGTTTCCCAAAAAATTACCTATGCCCTAAAATGGTCATTCTCCACTAAAAATGACTTTTGTCCCCAGGTTTTTTGCAATGTTGGGGGACATCTTTTGGCTGTGACAACTGAGTTGGGGATTACTGGGTTATTCCAGCATTGAGTAGGTAGAGGCTAGGGATGTTGTTAAATATCCTACAATGTATAGGACAGCCCCCATAACAAAGAATTATTCAGACCAAAATGTCAGTGGTGTCAAGGCTGAGAAATCCTGGCCTAAAATGACAGTCAATGTGCTAACTATGTATGTGGCTGAAAAGATCCATCAATGGCCTGAAAATAAATCACGGTAAACAGATTAGGTAATCATATCTTTCACTCTAGTATGCATTCTGACTCTCTCCCCTAGGTGACTCCTACTTTAGTCCAGACCATTGTAGCTGAGGTACTCTTCTATTTTGCCTCACCAAGACAGTTTCTTACTTCTAATAGCTGATACACATTGTGACAGGTAGAATGCTAGGAGCTTTTATATGGATTGTTTTACTTAATCCTCAGAACAACACTAATATGAGGGAGTCTCCAGTATTATCCCCATTCTACAGATAAAGTGAGATTCATAGAAGTTAAATTGCTTTCTCAGTCGTACTAGATAGAAGCAGGAAAGCCAAGATTCAACTCTGGCTTGAAAAATGAACCCCAGAATCTGAATTTCTCCTTCTGGCACTACCCTACGTCCCTTCTATTGCCTCTTTTCCACTGATGCTGCATCACTGGCAAGTATACTTGCTCCCTGTCAGGTATCCTGCCTGTCTCTTTCTACTCTGCTACCTGGCAGTGTTTACTGCCATCTACTGCTAGAGCAGTAGAGAGGACATGAGCCCTATCCTAAAGAAGGCTACCTTGGGGCAAAAGGCTAAGATTTAGAACACAAATCAGAAAGAGTACAAAATCAACCACAGAAAGAGGGAGGAAGGAGTGGAAAGAATGATAAAGTGTTAGGAACAAGCCCAATATTATCACCACCATCACCAACTTAAACTTAAAGGCAGCTATGTATGCTGTGTCCCAGACAAGGCACTGTGAATAATACAGGAGCAAACTCATATCTGTGGCAACCCAAGGCATCACCTGCTAGGTAGTTTTTTGAATGCTTCTCTGTAGAGAGAGAGAAAGCAGCAAAAGGAAGCCATCATGGCTGTCGTTAGCCCAGGTAGGCCTTAAAAGATCAGGGAGATGTCCACCTAAAACTCAGTCAGCTAATGACCTGAAGTCTCAATCTGATGAAAGACTGGGCTAGGGATTTTTTTGGATGTGTATGTTTTTGTTTTGTTTTTGGCATAGTAGCAATCGAAATGAAAAGTCTGAAAAAGAGAAAATGTTAAAATAGTGATCTGAGGGATCTTTTTCAAATAATTAAGAACCTCATTCAGAGTATGTAAGGGGGTAAGAACACAAAAAGAAGAATAAGCTCCTTAGTGTAGCAGTGTATTCGCAGTTTTTTCAAAGCTCCTTCTTTATAGCTGTAACATATTCAAAGCAAGGCAAAAAAAAATCCATTTGGGTAGATATTTTTATTAATATGAAAATTAAAATGGGGGGTGGAGAGGCATCAGATCAATGGTGTTAAATGAACATACATCATCCAATGGTTCTTTCTACAGAAAGCTCCTTAACTGACAATAGAGCACTAAAGAGATAACACATAAATCAGTTTCTAAGTAATTAGAACAGATTATATGTGCTATCTCTATCATCACTTCCATGTTCTGATTTCCTCTCTCAGGCCTAAACTGAGCACTTTTCAAGTCCGCACCTGGCCCTTTGATTGGGCGTGGAGTCTTTTCTAACCCAGATTCTATGGTCTCAAAATGAAAATACTCTCCTTATAGCCTTACTCTCAAAGCTCTGTGCCTGTGAGCTCTCAATGTGGCCTTTTTCTGGTCTGAAACCACACCTTTCAGCAATTTTTCTTTCTAGGGACATTGGGTCCCACTCAGTGTCTTTGTTTTTTTTCCCTGTTTTTAAGAAAGAGTGAGATTTGCCCCAACCCCTGTCCCTCTGTCCAATTTGAGGGTTTCACAGGCTCCTGTAAGGATCCTGTTTTTCTGCTAAAGGCTCACAAGCTCCTTATAATTAACAGGTCATTTGACTATTTTCACCTTACTATTTCACTTCCTGTAATCCCTGGGGATACAAACAAAATTGTTCAGATAATGCAAAGTCCTGACTCACGGTGCCCCATTTTTACAATATATTCCTCTGACACCAGCTAAAACCTCCTCTGTCACTTCATGCCCCAATTCTTGTTTCACAATGAAGGAAAGCAGTAACTCAGCTTGCTGGATCTGGACCCATTTATGGTGTCTCTAAATGATCTCAGTGATGATGACAGGATCTTCAATAATAAGGATATAAAGCAGACACAGATGTACACTCATACTCAGCTAGCAGATGCCAAAAAAAGTGTTACTGTTCTTCTAGATCTTGCTGACCAAGTCAAATGAATGGAGCATTACATTATGACTATGGTATGCTGTAGCTGTAATTTTTTAAAGAACTTCTGACTTGTGAGAGAAATAAAAGGAAGTAGCATACATTGAATAAAAAAGACTGGTCATAGCTATTTTTATGAGTGCTCCTAAAAATCAGACTAAACAGTGAAAAGTCCCATTGAAAAAGGGAGTAGAGCAAAGAAACATAAATTACAAGCCTGATTATCAAGAACCTATCTCAGCCTAAGGAAGCTTTCCAAAAAATTGCATATAATTACTCTGCAAACTGTTTAGAGCTCTGTGGTTATTTAACTATGAATGTAGCTGCTATCAATGCAATGTGACAATTAAAATTATATACTAATAAGAGTTGCTGAAAGACATGGTAGAATATAATCATAACCACACTATTAAAGTCTAGCCATGAGAGCAGATACAAAAATGAATAAATCAGCATAATGTACATAGTTTCTGCTTTAGTGATTAACATTTAAGTCAGGAAGAAAACATAATGTATTAAACTAGTTCTGAAAGAATAAAAGCAAATATAGAAACCGAGGCCCATCAAAGTGAAGTTACACACTTAGGACTAGAATGAACAATATTTCATATATCCTAAGAAAAGATCAAATAGAATTTGGTATATCACACCATGTGTTTGTTGATGGGAAACTACTATAAGGTATAACCAGAGCTATGAAAAGTATACAGGTTTCCAGGTTTTGACAGAAAAAGGGAAACTGACAAATAACAAGCATGTTATCTTGCACATGGTAGGTCATCACTGTAACAGCTTCATAAAGATCTGAAATTAATTAAATGTCAGCTGACTTGCATAGCACTGTGGATCGATGCATTTTAAAAACCAGGCAATTCAGTGGTTTCCATGACCTTATATCAAATTATGGTTTCAAACAAAACACAGTGTTTTAGGGAGACAGTTTTGTCATTTAGGATTTTTCTAAGAACTGAGAGAGAGGTATTGAAGGCAGAGGATCTTCTATCTATCCAAGGTAGGGAACAAACAACTAATTTTATTAATGATGGAAACACTGGAGCAGTGACTAGGTCTGTGAATCTGGATGAAGTGAAGGGCTCACTCACTGCAGAAGCTGACAACCCAAACTAGAGGCTTTTCCAGAGAAAGACGTAATTGTCATTTATGCTTCAACTGTCTATCCTCGAGAGAAATGGTTCTCAAAGTGTGGTCCCTTTCAAGAGCTCTGCAAGTTCAAAGTTATTTTTACAGTAACACTATCTTTTTCACTCTCATTCTCTTACAAGTGTACAAGGAGTTTTCCAGAGACTACATGATGTTTTGTGATGTCACTGTTCTGACAGGTTACAGAATGTATGAAAAAGAACTGAGACCAGCTGTCCTCAGTTAAGCCAGACACTGGAATTTGCAGAAACAGGAAACAATGCAACACTTCCCACTTAGTTTTTTGGTTTGAAAAAGTTATTTTTCATAAAACATGTTGGTATACATTGGGTTATTATTTTTAATGAATAAATACACAAACATTAAAAAAATCTTAGTCTGAGTTTCTAATATAGTCAATATTGAAAAATATAAATCATATAATAAAAGCTCTTTAGAGTCATCAATAATTTTTAAAAGTATAAATGAGTCATGAGACCAAGAAGTTTGAGAACTACTGCTCTGGAATCTTTACTGAATTGCACTGGAACTATCTGCTCATTCTTCCCCGACAGCCTACAGATGCTTTGAGAACAGGAATGAACCCTCCCCTGTTCATCTCAGTATAGCTCCAGTACTAACTACAGTCCTTTGTTGTTTGCAAATTAAATGAACAAGTCTTGCCATATTCATAACATCAAAAACTTAAATTCAAGATCCAGATAATAAATACAGTGGAGTACGTATCTCCTAAAAATGACAGGTGAGAAGGTAAGCAGACTCTGAGGTTGTTCTCTACTTACTTCTTCAGCTAACAGAAGCAACATAATGCCATTAATGGCTTGTGGAATTGGTTTTATTTCTTTTTTTTTTTAATTTTTTATTTTTAATAAACATATATATATTTTTTTAAAGATTTTATTTATTTGTGAGAGAGAGAGAGAGCGCACAGGCAGACAGAGTGGCAGAGGGAGAAGCAGGCTCCCTGCGGAGCAAGGAGCCCGATGCGGGACTCCATCCCAGGACGCTGGGATGAGCCGAAGGCAGCCGCTTAACCAACTGAGCCACCCAGGCGTCCCACATATTCTCCCCAATGTCCATAATCCCACCCCCTTCTCCCAAACCCCCTCCCCCCAGCAACCCTCAGTTTGTTTTGTGAGATTAAGAGTCACTTATGGTTTGTTGGTTTTATTTCTTGATAATCACCGTACATTTATTTATATGGGCCAGGTGTCAAAAAAAAAAAAAAAAAAACAACTGGAAAAGAATCTGGAAAAATAGAAACAATTGATATATTAGGGTGGTCAGATTATAGATGAATATTTCCTTTCCAATTTCATTTACTGTTGCTGATTAATGTTACTTGTGTAATATATTTGTCCAGCAGAGCTCTGGACTCTAACGAAAAAATAAAAGAAGTGCTCCTTTGTTTGCAGAGATGAAATAACCAAAGGAGAGTGAGGGGCTTGAGGTGGACATTTATCACCAATCTCTCTTGTCAACCAAGCAAGCACATACAGTTCTAATGCAGGAATCTGAAAGAAGAGATGTTGCAAAAGTCTTAATTCTTTCTGAAAACACCAATGGGAAAACCATTTATACCTCATTTTCTTAAACACTTGAAACCATGCACAGAGTAAACACTACAGCATCTTCTTTTAAAAAAGGAATAAAATTATTCAGGGCAATACTACAATATTTCCAGAGGAAGGTATATTTGTTCATTCCTTCATTCATTCAAAAAACACTCATTTGGGTAAACAAATAAAACAAACACTTCATACCCTTCACATGTAAGGGGCTTTGTGGCAGACATATTTGTAGAAGAAACAAATGAATCAGACATGTGCCCAATTCTTAAGAGGCTTATATTTTAGTAGGGTTCATTGTAATGCAGATAAGACAAAATCAAAAGTGTTAAAAATTATAAATTATAATGGGTATCAACATTAGAACATTTTAGACAAACCATCTGTTTCATATGTGTTATCAATAATACTTCATTTGGTGTCTCACATAGAGGAGACAAGATATAGTCACACATGTGTGCTGACATATGTGTATGTAAATAAAAACTAAAAAGACCCTCTGAATGTGTAATTTGTAATAAAGAACCAACCTTATGGTTAGTACCAAAGAACATTCAAGATGACAGATGTGATATTTTTTAAAAAACAAGGAACTGGTATTGCACATAACAACAGTGATAAACCACAATAAGTTTTAACAGTTCTAAGCCATAACAGAAACTCTAAAGAAAAGCTGTAATGAGACACTGCTTTAAGCTAGTTTGGATTTAACTACCTCCATTTGTGTCCATAAAACCAGCTTCCACAACCTGTTTTTATTGGACAGGATTCGGTGACTATTCCTATAATCCTGTGCTATCAGTACTTGAACATGAATGTAAGTACTCCAAGACAATAATCTTCGAGACTGGGGTACACCTACCCTGAGGGTACACAAAGACTTTCCAAAGAAAGTGTCTGTGCTCCCAGCTCTGCACCAATCCTTTCAAAACAGTCTTCCAACTTAAAATTTTACCAAATGCATCTTCCTGGGCTGGAAACTTATCTGGAGCACACCGCAGACACAGGGACAACTACAGAAAGACTTACGCCTCAGAGTCCCATGAAAGCAGCACAGCAACAGCTTCAGAACCACTGGGGGAAGCAGTGCTTGTTTCTTTCTCTGGGAACAACTCAGGGCAAGCTGCTGTGCCTTATCCCTTTTAGGAGTAAAATGGTGACCAAAGAGATACGTATTTACACATTTACCTAAGTTGAGAAATGAAGTCAGACTATTCCTGAATATCTGATTTAGGTGACTGGTTTGCCAAGGGTGACGTTTTAGATTTTAGATTATATGGCAAATGTTAATATATATCTTCTGCAGTTATTTAAACCTTGAGTACAAATTTGTAGATGGCAGCTTTAAAATGTGTTTTTTTTTTTTAATTTTTAAAGATTTTATTTATTTATTTGACAGAGAGAGAGAGAGAGAGATCACAAGTAGGCAGGGAGGCAGGCAGAGAGAGAGAGGGAAGCAGGCTCTCCGCTGAGCAGAGACCTTGATGTGGGGCTTGATCCCAGGACCCTGAGACCATGACCTGAGCTGAAGGCAGAGGCTTAATTCACTGAGCCACCCAGGTGCCCCTAAAATGTGTTTTTAAAAGTCATTTTAGAATAAACTATCAGAAAATCCTTTTAGAACTATCAGAAAGATCAATTAAGGAAATAGTCCCATTTTATAATAGCAACAAAATGAATAAAATGAAAAAAATACTTAGAAATAAATCTAACCAAGGAGGTAAAAAAAAAATCTGCAGTGAAAAATGTGAAACACTGATTAAATAAACTGAAGAAGACATGGAAATAAATAAATGGAAATAAATGGAAAAATATTCCATGTTCACAGATTATAAGGATTAGTATTACTTTACAAAGCAATCTACAGATTCAAGGTAATCTCTATCAAAATCTCTATGGCATTTTTCACAGAAAAAAAAAAAAATCCTAAAATATGTATGTAAACAAAAAGACCCTGAATAGCCAAAGCAATCTTGAGAAAGAAAAACAAAACTGGGAGCATCATGAACACTGATTTCAACTATATCACAAAACTACAGCAAATAAAACAGTACAGTACTTGCATAAAAAGTAGACACAGACATCAATGGAACAGAAAAGAGGATCGAGAAAAAAAAACCTAATATGGCCAATTAAATTTTAACAAAGGAGCCAAGAATACACAGCAGGGAAAGGACCTCTTCAAAAAATGGTTCTGAAAAAACTGGATATTCACATATATAAGATTAAACTGGACCACTATTTTATATAACACACAAAAATCAACTGGAAATGGATTAAAGATTTGAATGTAAGACCTGAAACTATAAAACTCCTAGAAGAAAATAGTGGGTAATCTCCTCCCTATCGGTCTTAGCAATGTTTTTTGAATTTTATGCCAAGAGAAAGGAAATGAAAGACCTGTACTCCAAAACTATAAAAGATTGATAGAAGAAATAGAAGATGACACAAAAAATGGAAAGAGATAACCAATATTGTTAAAAAGTCCGTACTGAGACACTTGGGTGGCTCCATCAGTTAAGCATCTGCATTTGGCTCAGGTCACAATCCCAGGTTCTGGGATCAAGTCCTGCCTATCAGGCTCCTTGTTCAGTCAGGAGCTTCTTTCTCTTTCTGCTTGCCTCTCCCTTGCTTGTGCTAGCATTTTCTCTCTCTCTTTGACAAATAAATAAATAAATTCTTTACAACAACAAAAAAAAGTTCGTACAGCCCAAAGCAATCTACAGATTTAATGCAATCCCTACCAAACACCAACACTTTTCACAGAATTAATACCACAATTTGTATGGAGTCACAAAAGACCCTGACCAGCCACAGCAATCTCGAGAAGTAACAATAGAGCTGGAGGTATCACAATCCCAGATTCCAAGATCTACTACAAAGCTATAGTAATCAAAACAGTATGACACTGGCACAAAAACAGATACACAGATCAGTGGAACAGAATAGGCCAAGAAATAAACCCATACTTACATATGGTCAGTTAATCTATGACAAAGGAGGCAAGAATACATAATGGAAAAAAGAGTCTCTTCAATAAATGGTGCTGGGAAAACTGGACAACTTATGCAAAAGAATGAGATTGGACCATTCTTTTATACCATACACAAAAATGGAACTCAAAATGGATTAAAGACCTAAATGTGAGACATGAAACCATAAAACTCCTAGAAGAAAACATGGGTAGTAATTTCTCTGACATCAGCCATAAAACATTTTTCTAGATATGTCTCCTCGGGCAAGGGAAGAAAAGAGAAAAATAAACATTGAAACTCTGTCAAATAAAAAGCTTCTATACAGCAAGGAAAACTGTCAACAAAACAAAAAGGAAACCTATGGAATGGGAGAAGATACTTGCAAATGATATTTCCAATAAGGGGTTAATATCTAAAACATATAAGGAACTCATACAACTCAACAGCAAAAAAAACCCCAAATATATTAAAAAATGGGCAAGGAACCTGAACAGACATTTTCCCAAAGAAGACATACATATAGCTAGCAGGTATATGAAAAGGTGCTCGACCTCACTAGTCATCAGGGAAATGAAAATGAAATATCACCTCACATCTTATCTACTGTCAAAAAGATAAGAGGTAACAAGTGTTAGCAAGGATGTGAAGAAAAGGGAACTCCTGTACACTGTTGGTGGGAATGTAAATGGAACCATGGAATGCAATATGGAGGTTCTTCAAGAAATCTTTAAAAACTACCCTTATGATCTAGCAATCCCACTTTTGGGTATATATCCTGAAAGGTAATGAAATCACCATCTCTGAAGAGATATCTCAACTCTCATGTTCACTGCAGCATTATTCACAATAGCCAAAGTATGGAAACAGCTGAAGTGTCTGACAATAGATGAAGAGATAAAGAAAATGTGATGAGATGGAATATTATTCAGCTTTAAAAAAAGAAAGAAATCCTGCTATTTGCAACAGCAAAGAGAATCTGGAGGGCCCTACACTAACTGAAATAAGCCAGACAGAGAAAGACAAATATTGCATGGTATCACTTACATGGGGATCTTAAAAAAAAAAAAAAAAAAAAAAAAGCTGATCTTTATATAAACAGAAAGTAGAGAGGTGGTTGCCAGGATGGGGGCGGGGGCAGAAAACAGGAAGAAGGTGGTAAAAGGGTATAAACTTTTAGTTATAAAGATGAATAAGTTCTGTGGATCTAATATATAACATGGTGACTACAGCTGATAATCCTGTATTGTATAAGTGAAATTTGTTAAGAGAGTAGAACTTCAGCATTCTCACACACACAAAAAGTGAATATGTGAGGTGATGAATATGTTAACTTGGAATCCTTTCACAATATATACACGTATATATGTATATGTGTGTGTGTATATATATATATATCAAATCATGTTATAGAATTTATATATTTTATAGTTTTGTCAATTATACCTCAATAAGCTGAGAAAAGGTAGATAATATTTGCTAAATGAAGTGCTATGACTACACTATATATGAACAAACTAGTTGTATATAATAAAATTATTTTAGGAGATAGAAGAGCAAACATTTAGAAACCACTGCCCTATGAGATATGAACTAAAGAGAATTCAAACACAATGATTAAGATAATTTTTCTTTGGGTTGATAGTTTCTCCAACACAGAGAATGTTTCTTGAAAAAAACAGTGTATGTGGACCAGGGTGAGGTAATAGTTTGTGTTCTTTCCTGGAGAGATAGTGTGGCATTGGGCTTTATACCTTCCTGACATTCCTGAGCTTCAATTTTCATGGTGATCCAAATGAACCTTAAACTGTGAGAAGCACTGGTAAAGAAGAGGCCATTTGTAGGAAAGATATAATCACCAGATATATAAGCAACTCAGGTGGGAACTTTTTGATGCACCTGCTTAACTAAAGCTGAGTAAGGCAAAATAATGAAGAGTTTAACCCTAATGATAGACTGACATATATAAATGTCCCTAAGCACACAACTCACTGTCCTCAACTAGGGATTTTGTTGCCCCAGGAAGCACTGGGCAACGAAAGTCCAGAAACATTTTTGGTTGTCACAAATGGGGAGAGGAAGGCTACTACTGGCATCTAGTGAGTTGATACCAAAGATGCTGCTAAACATCTTAAAATGCACAGCACAGCCCCCACAACAAAAAATCATTTGACTCAAAATGCCAATAGTGCTGACTATAGAAAAACCCTAGCATAGATTATGCAAACATCCCTACTTAAAGGTGTGCTAACTGGAATTGTTCATGAAAAAAGGAGCAATAATTTGACTACACAGCTCTGAGGGGATGAATTTTATATCTGGGCATTCTGCATCTCAGGGTCTATGCAGCTTTCAAGACTATGTGTACCTTGGCTAAAAGCTCTCAAAATCATTTTTCTGCTATTTCTAGCAAACTCAAGAGTCAATGATAATCTGTATTAGCATATAAAATCAGTCAGGATCACTGCCTAAAACCTGTTACTATGTGAAGCAAAATAATGGAGACAGAAAATTAAGGTACTATTTCATTTAAAACCTAATCCAACTGAAGAAGAAAGCAGGTATAGGGCCCTTAACTCCATACCCTCCTTAGCAAAAGACACCAATAGTCTATACCTTCATTTTCCACGTCCACAATCCCTTGTTTGCAATTTCAAAAAGCTAATAACTATGCAATATTTTTCTAAATTGTGGATGCACTTCTTACCTGAACTCATCATTTGGCAGCAAAGTCTGAATAGAGGCGAGGCTATTCATTATCTTAATTACCCCACTTAGTGTAACTATTCACAGGGTTCACTGCAGAAGTATTCAGAGGTTTGCTTAGGAGGTGGCGCCACAGGATTTGCTGGAGCTGTATATATGATAGATGCTCCTTACTGCCCTTCTAAAATTTGAAAAGCTGTAACTTTGAAAACATTTGGCTTCAAAAGTTTTATATACATGATTTATGGACCTCAAATGACTAAAATCCAGTCAACAGCAAATATTTGCTGAAAGTATTCATATACATTTGAAGAAAGAAAAGACACGCACATACACAAATCCCTACATTAGTAATTAGCAGTATGACAATCAGTTTATTTAGGGCACTGTGTAAAAGTCAGGCTTGCAGCTTCAAATCCTACAAAGTCCTGCTAACTCTGCATAGAAATGCCTTTCTTCAAGTCCATAAACTAACCTCAAACTCAAATTCAGCCTTCTTGGTAAAAAGCAAGAACAGTGAATGATTTAGGGTAAGCCCCTTGACTATACCAGAAGTGCTAGCTCCTGAGTTGATGGTTGGGAGTATAACTCTTTCTGCATATAAACTCTTACTTCCCTCCCAGACAGGCCTTACCTGACCAGCCTGTTGACTGTCTTATGGTGTGCTCATGGGACTGGCCCACAGAAATAGCAGGTTGTTAGGAAATAAGTAATAAGGAATTACTGAGAGCAAATGTACTAAAATTGTCAGTTTTATATGCCTACCTTATAGGATGGGGGATTGGGAACAAAAGGGGATGCCAGCTGATTTCCAGAAACCATCAAAAAGATACTTGGCCTTGGAACCATGGTGGAAAAAGATGCATCATGCTTGTTGCCAAAAACAGTGAACGCAATAGAAACAATTCAAACTTCTTCATCATCTTTTTTTTGCCAGTTATAGCTCTGCCAAGGCTCACTAATCACCATTCAGTTCTTATGCTTTTTTCATTACACTGTCAAATAATCTTCCCTCTTTTATATCCTAAGAAAATACATGTCCTTCTCCTGAAAATGAAATAGCACATTGTATTATTCAATAAGTTGAAAACAAATCCTGAAAAGTTTTTGTGAAACTGTTCTCTAATAAAACTCTAAGAACTATGATGTAAAGCATGGAAAATATTTTACTGCAGTTATACTCAGTACATTGTTAATTATTCTAATGCTAAGGTAGGAGGAAGAAGCACTTTGCCAAAATTTTTATAACTTTCACCACCAAAGCAGTTTGCCTGTGGACGTATCTACCAGTGCGTTGTGAAGTCTCATGACCATTCAGGAAGGAGGTGCCATCTTTCTCTTCTCAGGTGTCTCAAATAGGGAGTGGGAAAGGGCCAGAGGCCACAGGCAAACCTCCTTCTAAGACTGTGGATGAGATCATCATCAACCCCACCCCAGCATCCAGCTCAGCTTCTTAAGAATTTCACAGGCTCCAGCCCTCAGACCAGCCTCCTATCAGGTTCTCAAAACAGGAAAAAAATAAGTGGATCATCCCCACAAAAAAAAAAAAGGGGGGGGGGGGAATTCTTACATTATACTATTATTTTAAACATGTTCCTGTTATGTAGTGTAATCAAGGGAAAGAGCAGATTAGGATCTCAAGAATGACTTTTCCAAGAAGACTCTTCTAAATTAGTTTCCTTTTAAAATGTCCTTACAAATCCTTAAACAATTTTCAAAAAGAAAGTTTTATGGCAAGGATTAAACATATACATTACATAATTAACTCATTCCTAATAGAAAAGATAGAGTAAAATATTGTGAGCTCTCTGTGCTTTATCAGAAAACAAACTTTTCACCATGACAAGTCCTTTAGTTCAGTTCTTCAGGGATTCCACTCTATTTTAGCTTCTGTATAAAAGTACTGCAAAGCTGTAATTACATTCTCTGTAATCAGCCCATTCCCAGTGTAATCAAGAGTGCCACAAATTTCAAGTTATGATCTCATTGCTGAGGAGGAAAATGTGTGGAAGAGACAATTTATACTACATGTAAAATGACATTGTGTTACGCCAACAAATTTAAAACATTAAAGAAAAAAGTAATATTATAACAGAATCATCATTTACAAGGGAACTATTATGTTCCTGATAGTTTTTTTTTTTTTTAAGATTTTACTGATTTATTTGACAGGCAGAGAGAGATCACAAGTAGGCAGAGAGGCAGGCAGAGAGAGAGGAGGAAGCAGGCTCCCTGTTGAGCAGAGAGCCTGACGTGGAACTCGATCCCAGGACCCTGAGATCATGACCTGAGCCGAAGTCAGAGGCTTAACCCACTGAGCCACCCAGGCGCCCCCTGACAGTTTTTCTTCCATCATTTCTACCATCTGACCAATCAACTCTTTCCTATTAAACCCTGTACTCTTGCCGTAAGGTATGACAACTCAACCCCTTCAGATGCCTTTCAATTCCCTTCATTCAACTGCCAGTCACTATGGGGATAAAGATATATGTGAGGTGAATGGTTCCTGGCACAATGTTATGCTAATGCAAACCATATTTTAATTGGCAGAAAGGTCCATCAGTGAAGTGTATAATTTCTAAGCATTGTGAATAAAATTTCATCTCAATAAAGAATCAAGAAATTGAGTATCAAATGTAATGTGCCACATATTATAAAGGTTCAGGCAAAACATTTTATAAATGTAACCATAGCCACATTAATGAGAAAGGACAAGAGCAATAGCTGACACTTACCAAATGTTTACTTTGTGCCAGCACTATAAGAATCTTAGACAAATTATCTCATTTAATTTTCACAAATGGCCAGTGAAGTAATACAATTATTGCCTCCATTTTTCATATCAGGAAGCTGAAGCTCAAGGATGTTAAATAACTGCCCAGGTTAATTAGCTGGTAGAATACAGCCAGTATTGAAGCCAGGTCACCTTGAAACTCCGTTTTTTACAGCTTTCAGGCTAGACTGTCTACTGATTGTATTACACAAGCAATTTAAACAAAGTATTTTTACCTTTACTCTTCCACCAAGGCTCCTGGTGAACTACAACTATTACCAATCAACAAGGGGTGGGGGAGAGGGAGTAGTGAAAGCAAAAAAGCAAGATAACTGCTTATCAAGATTCTCCTCTCCAATCAAATTCAGGAATTCCTTTCCATATTCTGTATAGCTGATCAATCTTTTAAAATTATACAATTTTTTAATGACAGCTGATAAGTTACTAAAGCACCAATCACAAAATAGAATGCATTCTTCTATTTTTCAGATTAAAGAAGTTGATTGACCAAGAAACCAAGTCCCAGGAGAAGAAGGAGCAAGAAAAGGAAAAGAGGGTCACCGCCCTGAAACAGGAGCTGACCCAACTGAAGTCTTTTGCTTTGATGGTGGTGGACGAACAACAAAGGCTGACGGCACAGCTTGCCCTTCAAAGACAGAAAATCCAAGACCTAACCACAAGCGCAAAGGAAACACATGCTAAACTAGCCCTCGCTGAAACTCGAGTTCGGGAAGAAGAGCAGAAAGCAACCAGACTAGAGAAAGAACTGCAAACACAGACCACAAAGTTTGACCAGAACCAAGAAACAATTATGGCAAAGCTCACCAATGAGGACAGCCAAAATCGTCAGCTTCGACAAAAGCTGGCAGCACTTAGCCGGCAAATTGATGAGTTAGAAGAGACAAACAGGTCTTTACGAAAAGCAGAAGAGGAGCTGCAAGATATAAGAGAAAAAATCAACAAGGGAGAATATGGAAACTGTGGTATCATGGCTGAGGTGGAGGAGCTCAGGAAACGTGTGCTAGAAATGGAAGGGAAGGATGAAGAACTCATAAAAATGGAGGAGCAGTGCA
Organism: Mustela nigripes; assembly: GCF_022355385.1. Lineage (NCBI taxonomy): Eukaryota > Metazoa > Chordata > Mammalia > Carnivora > Mustelidae > Mustela > Mustela nigripes. The sequence continues at coordinate 171,743,026 of NC_081558.1, forward strand.
GAGATCTCAATAAGAGGCTCGAAAAGGAAACATCTCAGAGTAAAGACTTCAAACTTGAGGTTGAAAAGCTCAATAAAAGAATTATGGCTCTGGACAAATTAGAAGATGCCTTCAACAAAAGCAAACAAGAATGTTACTCTCTGAAATGCAATTTAGAAAAAGAAAGGATGACCACAAAGCAGTTGTCTCAAGAACTGGAGAGTTTAAAAGTAAGAATCAAAGAGCTAGAAGCCATTGAAAGTCGGCTGGAAAAGACAGAATTCACCCTAAAAGAGGACTTAACTAAACTGAAAACATTAACTGTGATGCTGGTAGATGAAAGGAAAACAATGAGTGAAAAATTAAAGCAAACTGAAGATAAGTTACAAGCTGCTGCTTCTCAGCTTCAAATGGAGCAAAATAAAGTAGCAACAGTTACTGAGAAGTTAATTGAGGAAACAAAAAGGGCACTGAAGTCCAAAACTGATGTGGAAGAAAAAATGTACAGTGTCACCAAGGAGAGAGATGATCTAAAGAACAAACTAAAAGCAGAAGAAGAGAAAGGAAATGATCTCCTATCCAAAGTTAATCTATTGAAAAATAGGCTTCAATCATTGGAAGCAATTGAGAAAGATTTCCTAAAAAACAAATTAAATCAAGATTCTAGTAAGTCCACAACAGCATTACACCAAGAAAACAATAAGATTAAAGAACTCTCTCAAGAAGTGGAAAGACTGAGACTGAAGTTAAAGGATATGAAAGCCATTGAGGATGACCTTATGAAAACAGAAGATGAGTATGAGACTCTAGAACGAAGGTATGCTAATGAGCGAGATAAAGCTCAATTTTTATCTGAAGAGCTGGAACATGTTAAAATGGAACTTGAAAAGTACAAGTTAGCAGAAAAGACAGAGTCCAGCCATGAAGAGTGGCTTTTCAAAAGGCTTCAAGAAGAAGAAGCGAAGTCAGGGCACCTCTCAAGAGAAGTAGATGCACTGAAAGAGAAAATTCATGAATACATGGCAACTGAGGACCTCATATGTCATCTCCAGGGAGATCATTCGGTTCTACAAAAGAAACTCAATCAACAAGAAAACAGGAACAAAGATTTAGGAAGAGAGATTGAAAACCTCACTAAAGAGTTAGAGAGGTACCGGCATTTTAGTAAGAGCCTCAGGCCTAGTCTCAATGGAAGAATCACCTCTGACCCTCAAGTATTTTCTAAAGAAGTTCAGACAGAAGTAGCAGACAATGAGCCGCCCGATTACAAGAGTCTCATTCCTCTGGAACGAGCAGTCATCAATGGTCAGTTGTATGAAGAGAGTGAAGACCAGGAGGAGGACCCTAATGAGGAATCTGTGCTGTCCTTAAAATGCAATTCATCTTCTCCCTGTCCTGTTAACAGGAAGCTATGGATTCCTTGGATGAAATCGAAGGAGAGCCATCCTCAGAATGGAAAAATACAAACTAAACCCAATGGCAATTTCATGCAACCTGGAGATCTAGTCCTAAGCCACACGCCTGGGCAGCCACTTCATATAAAAGTTACTCCAGACCATATTCAAAACACAGCCACTCTTGAAATCACAAGTCCAACTACAGAGAGTGCTCACTCTTATACAAGCACTGCAGTGATACCAAACTGTGGCACCCCAAAGCAAAGGATAACCATCCTCCAAAATGCCTCCATAACACCGGTGAAATCCAAAATTTCTGCTGAAGGCCTCATGAATATAGAGCAAAATATGTCCCCAATTACTACGGCAACCTTTGCCAGAGCGCAGACCCCAGAGTCTTGTGGTTCTATAACTCCAGAAAGGACAATGTCACCTATTCAGGTTTTGGCTGTGACTGGTTCAGCAGGCTCTCCTGAGCAGGGACGTTCCCCAGAGCCAATAGAAATCAGTGCCAAGCATGCAATTTTCAGAGTCTCCCCTGACCGGCAATCATCGTGGCAGTTTCAACGTTCAAACAGCAACAGTTCAAGTGTGATAACTACTGAGGATAATAAAATCCACATTCACTTAGGAAGTCCTTACATGCAAGCTGTAGCCAGCCCCGTGAGACCTGCCAGCCCTTCAACGCCACCACAGGATAACCGAACTCAAGGCTTAACTAATGGGGCACTAAACAAAACAACCAATAAAGTCACCAGCAGTATTACTATTACACCAACAGCCACACCTCTTCCTCGACAATCACAAATTACAGTAAGTAATATATATAACTGACGACTCTCACCCTCATCCAGTCTATAGTGATATTGTTGCAAGGAACTCAATCCTTTTTAATTATCCCTCCACATCCCCCAAAAGACTGACTGAACTTGTTCTTTGGGAAGGTTTGTGCATGAACTATCCAAGAGTATCTGAAACTAACTAAGTGTTGCCTGCAATAGTCATATCAAGTGTGCACTTACTGTATATCTTTTCATTTACATACCTGTATGGAAGATATTTAGTCTACACTTGTATAAATACATTTTTATGTATTTCATTTTCCATAACTCACATTAATTTCACTGCAACTTGTCTTGATGAAATACCTTAACATTTTAAAGCAGTAAATAATGTTATTTTTACCATTGCTTGCTGAATTTTTTTTTTTTTTTGGTCATTTTGTGTTATATTTTTGCATGTATAATAGAATTTTACTTTCTGTTCATAAGGTCTATTAATTCTTCCTTAAAAACAAGTAGGACCGACTTCCCACCTCCCATTACAGTCAGCTTCTGATCACATGTTATTAGAGGAAGAGGAAGTGGTTCAAATAAATAAAATTTATGTTTCTTTGATTTTAAAGTGAACTGTAAGATCTCTCAGGGGCAAACTTAACTTCCAGTATCAGATGTATTTCAGTATCCCTGGTGCCCGGCAAAGTGCTTAGCACATATTAAGAACTTAATAAATGTTTACTGACACTAAGTGAATAAAATATTAAATAATTTGCTTTTATGAGCACATATAAGCTGATGGTGAAAGTAAAAATGAAATGTGACAGGAAGCCAGAAAAAGCACATTTGAAAACACAAGTTATCTTGATAATCAAGAGTTAACTGTATTTCTACTACAGGTGAAAACCCCCATAACGTATGTATTTGCATCTAAATATGAAATAAGCCACTATGATATATGCCCTTGAACACTGCTTCAAAGCAAAAATGTCATTCTTATTTTTCTTTCCTATCTCTTTTCTAAAATAGTTTGGATGATTTAAGGTAGATGCTTCCCACCTTGCTTGTAAATCAGCTATATTCAGAAGCTTACAATATAATTGCATTTCTCCCTACCTCTAAACAAGCAAATAAAAGCCAAAGATAGTTTTAAATACAAGTTATAGAAAAGGCATTTTTTTTTAAAAAATCATACATTATGTTAGTCGAGGAAAATTTAGACAAAAATTCAGACAAAATAGTTCATTACCAGTTTCCCTTTTTCCAACCTCATAAATGTTAATTTCTTTTGGTCAATTTTACTGCCAGCTACTAATTTTAAACACAATTCATTTAGACACCCAGGCAAACTGAAAATCTTGAGAAGTAAAAGAAATCTTCCACAATTATCCTCCTTTTCCCTGCAAAATCAATTTCATGATAGGAAAGCGAAGATTTGTTGACAGAAACACTTCCATGGTGATGAACTGCAACACCAATGCTGTGGGCTTGCATCATCATTAAATAAATTTGGATGAAAGCTGAGGCTGGTGATGAATGAGAAAGCTTCTGTTTAAACACATTTATCTTGGGAATCGGCAGTGACCCAACTGTATTACAAAATACATGATGGTCTAAAGGTTTTTCAAAACGATTTTTATTTATTTATTTTAAAAGGTTTTGTTTATTTGAGAAAGAGAGAGAGAATGAAGAGGGGGGGCTGGAAAGAGGCAGAGGGAGAAGGAGAAACAGAATCCTTACTGAACAGGGCTCTACCCTAGGATCCTGAGATTAGGATCTGAGCCCAAGGCAGATGCTTAACCAACTGAACCACATAGTTGCCCCAAAACTATTTTTATTTTTAAGTCACCGTGGGCTAGAATTTTAGAGGAAACTACATACTTAATTTAGCATTTTTCAAAGTAGACATTGATAATGCTATTGCATAAGATGACATTGTATAATAGTAGACATTGATAATGCTATTGCATAAGATGCCACCCAGCTGCTGAGGGGAGATCCATTCCTGGCTCACCTGTTAACTAACAGGGTTTGAAAAGCTCTGGGCTCTTCAATAGTTCAACCCTTTTGTAAGGATTCAATTTCTCATGTGAGCCAGAATAATTCTCTACAATAAAGTTAACACCATGGGATCTGTGCTCCATGATTACAATGCAAATTCTCATTTCATCACCTGCTCTAGGTATTTACTATAAATAGGCATCCCAAGTGATTAATGTTACTAGAAGTTTATTGGACTTTCAAGGAACTGAACCTCTTTAGAGGTTCCTCTACTGGGAGGGTTACTTCAGTATAATAATTCACATCACCATCAGAATTTAGGAACATTGTCATATTAATAACATATATAGATTATTAAAAGTGTTACTAATTAAAATTTATGGTAAGGACAGCACCATTTCTGGGGGGGAAAAAAAAGCATCTTCCCCTTTCCATAAAATCACACATTAAAAAGGAGCATCTTCCCATCACACATTCTAGACTTTTGGTCCTTAATTTCAAAATTAATTTTTTACTTAGTTTTTTCTAAAGATTTTATTTATTTATTTGACAGAGAGAGTGAGCACAAGGAGGGGAAGCAGGCTCCCCACTGAGCAGGGAGCTGGACATGGGGCTCAATCCCAGGACACTGGGATTGTGACCTGAGCTGAAGGCAGATGCTTAATCCAGGTACCCCTCAAAATTAAATTTTTATATCCTGTATATGTTTGAAAGGTTATAGAACTTTCTTTTTCATTTGTATATAATCACAGAAAAACCTTGAAAGCTAGGAAGGAGGAAGGAAGTGACATTGGAAAATCTTCAGATGAGATATGTAAGGGTGGAAATTTGTTTTCTTGAAAGAAGGAGGCCAATGAGAGACTCACAGAAGACAGTTTTTATATACATCTGATAAAATATCTTTCATTTTATATGAAGTCCCAGCTTCAGAACCAATTTTCATTTTTACTCAGTCCCCTATCTCTTTAAATTTTTAAGTTGCAGCATCCTTCCACAGATTTAAATGATTTTCCATATTCTTCTGTCCTTTTAAGAACAAAGGCAAAATTTCCCCTAAGGATGCCTCTGTTCCCTGGGGGCAATGGCAAAAATAAAATCATCACCCTTACTAGGACAATGTGAATTACTATAGTTGGAACTTTACATATAAGGGAAGGTCTCTGTACATTCAAGATAATGACAGGATTACATAAATATACTCAGAAGGTCTCCACAACTATAGTTCACAATGCCAAGACATTAAGACAAATATTCATGACACCCAAAGGATAAAAATTAGGTTGCACTATAAGATGGTCATAAAAGGGGTATTTCATTAAAAACTTTTTTAAACTTGGAGCCTAAGCATTTAATGATCTTTAATGAATTAGAATTCCGGACAAAAACATGTTTTTGGTAGCTTCTTTGATCCTGAATCTTTACAGAGTGAGTCTCCTTTGAAACTTATTAGATAAAGGCAGGGAACGATCTTTATAACAACATTCTATTTCCCTAAGCCTTGGTTTCTGTTATTGTTTTGCCCTCCAAAAATCATTTTGTTTTGCAATCCTAAGAAAAAACAATCAGGCAAAAATGTATGCCCCAAACATTAAGATCTGTGTTTCTCAAAGTAAAATCCAAGATACATGTATGAGAATCTCGATGGTCCTATAAGGGTAGGACCCGGGAAGCTGCACAAATACCTCTGCTGATTAGTATGTATTCTAAAGTAGGAATTCCACTGTTTTAGAAATTTCCACATTGATAAACATTAGCAAACGTGTTCTGACAGTAGCCCTGCTCTATCAGAATGAATTATACCAGTCCAAGGAATTGTGACTATTCTGCTTTCTAGTGGCTGGCATAACAAACAGAAAGCTCATTTCCCAGATTTTCTTTTTACTCAGAAGAAAAGCTTAATAAAAACTACCATTTATAAGGTGGAAAAGTTCCTACTTTTACAACTGTACCAAAGCATAGATGCCTGAATCTTTAGCTGAGCAGTAGCAGGCTGTCTGGCACCTACAAGATGTTCTTCCCTCAGATCCAGGGCCCCCCAAAGGCCTACAGCATTTCTTGGGAATGGTCCAGAAACACACTAAAGACAGCAGTTTGGATGAACCAAAACAAAGGACTCCATTCACCTTAGGCCACAGTGGAGCAAATGCCAAGAAAGAGCAAAGAAGATAAGTGGTTCAATAAAGTCCCCAATCTCAAACCTCCTCTAATTCATTTTCATTTAGATTGAACTCCAAATCCCTTCCTTTCCAATGGATGGACCCTTCCACTGTGCAGTGAAATATATCAAAGCAGGCATGCCCTCAAGGCAATACTGTAGGGTAAGGAATCCTTAGGGAGTCCAACCAGTTAAGTACTTTATCATTTGATAATGAATTTTAACCCTGTTCATATGGTAGCATATATAAATTTGTCAACATTCCATCAGAACACTAGTTTTTATACTTAAAATGGTGGCATAGGGACACCTGGGTGGCTCAGTCGATTAAGCGTCTGCCTTGGCTCAGGTCATGATCCAAGGGCCTGGGATCAAGTCCGGAGTCAGGGTCCTTGCTCAGCAGGCAACCTGCTTCTCCCTCTGCCTACCACCCCCCCTGCTTGTGCATGCTCTCTCTCTCCCTGACAAATAAATAAATAAAAACCTTTTAAAAAAAATGGTGCCATAAAAATGTACTCTGGGCTACAGTCAGCTATCCTAGGTATAATCTTCTTTACTTGTAGCTTCATTTTAAAATTTCACTTTTTTTTAAAAAATAAAATTATTGATCAAGAAAAATAAAATTTGTCTGATGAAGGCAATTTTTGAAAGCTTTTTTAGCTTTCTTATTTTAGTAAGTTCCTTTTCCCCCCATAGCCAAATGGTCATGTATGATATTTTTGTAATATCATCTAGGATTTTTTTTTTGCCTCTGAGTTCTATTTTGCTTTTGAAGGCCTAGTCATCTTTGCATAACTAACAGTGTATACAGGCTCTAAAGACCTACAAAGGCTGTTTCACTTTGCATCCTCTAGGCCTCTGGAAAGGTGGAATGGGTTCCCTAAGTGACATGCCACTCATATACCTCAGTGACACGCATTGTGTGTTTTCTTCAAAGCACCACATGGACACAACTGGTTAATCTACTGACCATGACATACCAAACTGCCTACCTTCTACCTGACACGGGGGCAGGTAGGGAGATAAAAGATTCACTCACCCTGAAGAGTTTATTATTCTGAGCAAAGGAAGAGACGAGAAAGAAAAGAGGAGTAGATAATATTTAATCAAGTGCAAACTAAATTCACACAGTAAACTAGAGATTAAGCAGGACTACTGTAGATTAACAAGGCTTCATAGAGCAAATGAGGCTTGAAATAGGTCAAAGAAAGATTTAGAGAAGTGGAGGGATGGGGTCAGAGGGAATATTTGAAGCCAGCAAACAAGTTCAGGTTCCAGTTCATGCCCTTCCCAGCCAACTATGGGGCCCTAGAAAAGTTACTTAATTTTTGTGAAATAAAGAGAACTGGACTTGGTGATCTCTAAGATCATATCTAGTTCTAACTTCCAGTGATTTCTGAATTCTCTCCCTTTTTAAATTGCTTAAAATTCCTTTGGGAAATAAGGCAGGGCATAAATAAACCGATTATCTGCAGAGTTTCCTTTTAGAAATTAAATTTCTGGGGCGCCGGGCTGATTCAATCAGTTAAGTGGCTGCCTTCAGCTCACATCATGATCCTAGGTTCCTGGGATCGAACCCTGCATTGGGCTCTCTACTCAGTGGAGAGCCTGCTTCTCCCTCTCCCTCTGCCTCCCACTCTGCCTACTTGTGCTCTCTCTCTCTGTCAAATAAACAAATTAATAAATAAATCTTTAAAAAAAAAAAGAAATTAAATTTCTTCTTCCTCATTTTCCTACTTGTAGGTGTCCTAACTACTAGATGGTCTCCAAAGATGTCTTTTCTTCTTCTTCTTCTTTTTTTTTTTTTTAAGATTTTGTTCATTCACTTGAGAGAGAGAGACAGCACAAGCAATGAGAGGCAGAGGGAAAGGGAGAAGCAGACTCCCCACTGAGCTGGGAGCCTGAAGTGGGGTTTGATCCCAGTACCTGGAAATCATGACCCGAGCAGGAGGCAGCTGCTTAACCATCTGCGCCACCCAGGTGCCCTGTGTTTTCTATGAATTAGTCTTTTAGTCTTCAACATATCAGCTCTTTTCTTATTAGAGCAAACCTTCTCAACCTCAGGACTATTGACAGTTTGGATCTGATGATTCTTCGTTGTAGAGGGATGTTCTATGCACTCCAGGATGTCTAGGAGCATTCTTGGCTTCTACCAACCAGATGCCAAGCAGCATCCTCCAACTGTGACAAACAAAAATGGCTCCTGATGGCCAAATGTTCTCTGGGGGGTAAAATCACCTCCATTTGAGAACCACTGCAATAGAGAGATGGACTAACTAACTATAAGCCAGTTCCTTTTTTACAGGACTTGCTGGTGGGAAAAAAATCTAGCAGCTCATTTGAAAATTACGTCTGTTATATAGAGATGAAAATCTTGAATCTGACTAAACATAAGCCTCAAAGCAACTTTAAAAATCTGCACTGAAGACTTGAGTTACATAAGGATTGTTTCCACTAATTTGACAGACTGGCCCAAAGCATGTGTGTATTTGACATTTATTTTTGTGTTAATATATTGTACCTTTGTTTCTTTCAATACCATATTATAAACTTGAGTTTTCCGATGAGCTTTGCATTTCTCACATGCCTTCAAGAGAAGTAAAGTGTAGAGAACCAATCATGTTTGCCTAAGTGGGTGAAAAGTCAGTTTTAGGAGGATGCCCATGATCTTAAGAGATAACCCTTCACTGTTCAGCCCTTTCCAAAGAGTCCTCTATGAGAAGTTTCAATTCTCTCTGTAGTAGCTTATAACCACTAGAGGCACAAATGTCTTCTATTAGAATACAAGCTTTCTTCATTCTTCAACAAATCAGCTACAAGAATGAACCAACCAACATTTATAAAGCTCCTAATATTACTCATTGCTGTATAAGGCAGTTATGCAAGTGTCTAGGGTGGGAACTGAAGACTACCTTAAAAGGTAATTAAGATCATAACATAGGGAAGGAATTCTATAGATAGTAAGTACTATAGGAATTTGGAGGAGGAGCCCATTACTATAGGGGCAAGGTTTGGGGGTTAGGTTTCAGAAACAGATGAGAGATGAGGAAGAATATGATAAAGAGAGGATAAGAGGTGTTCCAGGGAAATGCCTACAAGAGCAGAGATGTGATGGCAGATAGAAAAGGAAAAAAAAACCAATGTTCATGGAATAAAGAGCAGCACAGTATGGCTGCAGATGAGAGGGCTAGAGCAGGGGGTAAGACTTGAAGGGTTTGGTCCTGTTAGATTCTGAAGGGCCTTGAATATAATGTTAGGGAGCATTCTATCACACCTCAGAGAAGTGAGATAATGGAAACAACTAATTCTTTATACACTTATTTCACAACAACCCTATAAAGTAGGTATCTTCACAATTTTAGAGATAAAAAAATTTTAATTGTGAGATGTAAGGAAAATTGCTTCAGGTTGTTCTGTTAGTATGTGATAAGAATGAGACATTATAACACAAATCTTGTCCATTCTCTTTCCATAGAAACATACTGAGAAGCTACCGCAGTGTAAGTGGAAAGCACAATAAATTGCATTTGAACCTCTCCATTACCTCAACTTACAGGTTGCCTAACATTACATCCTTGTCTCAAAAGTCTGCCACTTTAGCCAGAACACTTGGAGTGTCCCTAAATATGCACAGGACTTTCCCCTACCTCCTCCCCACTGTTCTACATGGATAATTTTCTCTTCTCTCATCAAGTGACTCACACTGAAAAGTCTGGCTCAAGCCTTACCTTTTCTGAAAACTTCCATGATCACCACAGTCCAGAGGGATCTGATTCCCCATCCAACTCCTCCCATTTCCCTGAGGTTACTGTTAGGGGAATAAGTAATTATGAATGTGAGAGGCCACACCTTACATAAATGGGCAGGCATGGGGAAGACGGACTTGGGGATGTGCTGTGGATAGGACATGGGAGAAAGCAAGAGCAAGGAGAAGCACAGTTTCTCATCATCAGGAAAATGTCAGGCATGCAGAAAGAGCGTGGAGTATGAGGTACCTGCAAAGCAACAGAAGTGAACAAAAATGATCCACAGAGGAAGCATCACAACCATGCACATCAAAGCTCATAAGAAAGTAGGTGCCTTGATAGTCTGAATAGTGATCCAACACTTCCAGAAAACACAATCAAAAGATCAAAGTCTAGCCACCGTAGATAAGCACCACCAACTTAGCCCAGAGGTAGTGGGACTTCTGCTATCACAGAAGACTAGAAAATCTTCCTGGATGGTATACCCTAGTTTAGGATTTCCATTTCTCAAGCAACATGATATCTTAAAAGGAAAGAATGATGATCCCAGAATCATCTTAAAGGGAAAAAAAAAAAAAGGGAAGAAGACGCGCTATTTATCCTCCCAGGTCAGTGGGAAAAGTATTAGGGTTCAACCTTGTCAGTCTCTAAATTCCGCTTCCAATTCAGGATTAAATCACTGTAAACCACAAATAAAATTGACATTTTAGAGAAAGTCTTCAAGTTGGTCTTCAATGTATCTCTTGTAAACAATTAAATACGTAAAAATACTTGCTTCGATGCAGCCACTCTTCAAACAACCTACAATTCCTCAAGAACAAATTACAGCCCTTCATTATTAGTGAGCTGACTGCTCACTGCTTCCTCCTTCTCTTAAAAAGAACTATCCCTTTTCTGTTCTTTGCCTTTTAATGCTGTTCTTACGTGAATTCATTGATATTAGGCTTCAGAAAATTACAGTTTTATAGAAAGAGGAGTTAATTGTGCAATAAAAATAGTGACAGATCCCCAAAAGGCCCATAACATAAACATTTAAACACCTAACAATACCTTCAGAGTAACAAGGAGAGGGTCAAAGGGTAACATCTCAGTGAAAAAGGATGACACCTCTCATAGTGACAGGAATAGGCAACACGATTCTTTTTATATACAACTTTTTTTCTAATTATAAGATTAATACATATTTATTATAAAAATTTTGGAAAATATAAATGTCAGGGCTGCTGATTTTAGCTTCTAAGAAGGGTAATGAAAGGACGAGGGAGAACAATGGACAATTATTACTATTTTAATAGGCTAACCTATCAACTATGGCCCTATTCCAGGTTTTCTCAGACTGCCAATGAGGAAGGAAATGTGCTGGGGGTGGGGGGGGAGCATCCTGTAATTACTGAACGCCCATGTGCCTAAGACTCGCAGATCCCCCCACAGAATATAAGTTTACGTAATCTGTCTGCTCAGTCTAGAGACAATGGCAGAGGGGCCAGCCTGGTCACTGGAGGACAGGGACAGGATTTCCCTTCCCCCTGCTAGCTAATCAGTGCCTGGATAACAATTCAGTCACGATGCATCCTTCAAGAACTGGGAAGAAATGCCTCCAGTAGGGCTCTGCTCTCAGAACTAGTTACATTCTTATCAGAAAGATTGGTGGCCTTGTGGAGGGGCAGAGCAGGATGGAGGGTGGTGGGGATGGGCATGCGAGCACAGAATAGGGCCCAATAAAACTCACTTCTCAGGCTCTGGGAAAGGAATATAAAATTATCTGTCGCAGAAGAGATTGGCCTGTGAAAAGGAATTACATTTTTCCCTTAGGTTCTCAGCCACTTGAATGGTATTGACAATTTCTCTCATGATGATTCTTAAAACAAGATCTCTCAAGTTTTCAATGCCTACCAAACAGGTCCACATGGAAGGTCCAGCTACACTTCAAACTTGGCCTCTGCCCACACCCCACTGCACTGCTGCTTTTGGGTTGCTCTTTGTCTTCCTTCTGACGATGGTCCACTATATTACTTGTTCCAAGGTTCAACACCCAGGAGCAGCCATTTTCCACTTTTCTGCCTACTTCCCCAATCTAGTCAGCCACTCTGCCCTAGTATTTCTTTCTCTGCCCTCCCCCCTTTTATTTGTGCTACTACTCCCCAAATCCAGACCTCAGTACAGATGGTAATGTAAGGCAGTTAATCTATTGCATTTAACCCCTTACATCTCTAATCCAATCTTCACTCCTGTTGCTAGTGATCTTTCTACAATACCTTCCTAATCATGGTAATTCTCCAGTCCTCTCCACGCCCCCACCACCAAAAACAGCACTTACTTCACACTGACATTACGGAGTATCCAAAGAGCAAGCAATCTATCAGGCCTCCCTCTTTTGACTCAACTCCCTTTGAAACTGGGCAACCTCTGTATCCTCACCAAAACACGGTACTGACCATCCTCCCACATACCATTGAACTTTCTTGCCTTGTATCTTGCTCCTGTTATTCCTAGGGCTAGAAGCTTATTCTATTGAAACCTTAACTCCTATCTCAAATGCCAATTCCTCTGGAAAGCCTTCCTTATTTTTCACAATCATCCTTAGAGTTTCCAAAATACTTCTGTTTGTACCTCTATTATAGCACTTTATTTTGCCTTTTTTTTTTATAATTATTAGTTATCCCTCCTATACTGTAATCTCTTGAGAGCAAGAATCTACTATCATTTATTTTTGAAACTCCTGTATCAATGTTTCTCAAATGCAGTCACTGACCACCTTTGTAAGAATCACTCAGGACTCTACAAATTTCCACATGCCTAGACCTCTAAAAACCAATGCAAGAAATCCGCATTTTAAACAATCTACCTGGTTCATTCTTGGGCTTATAAAGTTAAAAAACCACTGTACTACATTACCTAGGACTTAAATACTGCTGGCAGTAGGTGTTCTACAAAGGCTCATGAGGTTAACAACGTATCTGGTGGCCATAGCTGGTTTGCATTTGTTCTTCTCATAGACTCACAGTGTTAGGGCCAAAGGACTTCATTTCATTTTTCAATTAAAAGATAGCAAAAGAGAAAAAAGTAGAAAATAGTATGTTTTCAGGCACTCTAAAAAAGATGACGATCAGACCAAGTAGGATAAAGAAGGAAAACGTTGTGCAAAGAGATCCTTTTTCTGGATCAGAATTGCTCAGAAACATGGCCCAGTAAACACAGCACCCACTTGGTCGGCTGCCTCAACTCCCATGCTTGCTAACATGTCTCCCATAATTAATTGGAGAGGGTAAATCAGAAAAACAAGAAAGATAAAATAACCAAAGAAAATAAGTTATGATTACAATCAGGAAATATGCACCTTAAGAACAAATGTAAGGAAAAAGACAAAGTTCTTAACGTTAATATTAGTAAGAACAAACGCTTCTCTGATGGGCCAGGGTCTTTCCTACTCCCCAAAGAACATTAAAGTAGTCATCTAATTCCCAGATAAGTATTACAGATGAGGAAACTGAAGTCTGAAGAGCTAAATGCCTTGCCTGAGGACACAAAGCTAGTTGGTGCCAGTACCAGAATGCACACCCAAGTCTACCTGGCATCACAGCCTCTGCTCTAACTGCTAACTCAAGGTTGTTGTAAAAGGTAAGCCTGTGAACAACTGAAAACACTTAAATGGGTGCAAATGAAGAAATGAGAAAGAAGGGGTGGGAAGAGTACCAAAAAAGAAAACCAAACAAAACATCTGAGGTAAAAATCTGATAAATGAATAAAAAGAAAAGAGGATGGGGCGCCTGGCTAGCTTAGTCATTAGAGCATGTGACTCTTTGTATTGGGGTTTTACGTTTGAGCACATATTAGATGTAGAAATTACTTAAAAAAAAATCTTAAAAGAAAAAAGGGAAAAGAAAGGGGACAAACAAGGAAGACAATAGCTCAAGGTTACTATATTTTATTTTAGCATACTATTTCTATATGTGATGCTACGTGGGTACTAAATGGAAGTAACTGGGTTAGGAAGGATTTTTGAAAACTATATTTCAGTGTTTATTCTTGGATTGTCCTCAGTGCCCATGGTGTAATTACCACAGAGAGGTTGGATGTAACTAGGTACAACCATAAACCATATTACATCATAAAATAAATGCATCAATTTTCTCTAACCTCCTCAGAAACTAGACAATGCTTTAATAGAAATAATAGCACTGCAACTCTGTTTAAAACCAAATGTCTTCTCACAGGAGGTTAAAAGGAATGAGCGAATCCAACTACAGAGTTTCCTTTTTAAGGAACACTTACCATATAAAACTGTAAAATCTACAGCGATAAAGTTTTATTGTATAATGAGGAAGTTCTGAGAAAATCAAGAGAAAAAAACCAAAGCAGCTTATGAAACTCTAGGATATCTGCCAGATTCATTATCTGTCTTTTCCATTTTTTTCTTCTTTATACAAATTAGTAGTGATTTACCAAACAATACAAAAGACAAAATAAATAAATGCAATAATATTTGAAAGTTTTTTTCCAGTTTATCATTTCCTCCTTTTCATCACCACATCTATCATAATAACTTATACACTTTCCCATTAAAAAGAGATAAAAACAAAAATACAAAATATTGTTATTCTGATAACACAGCTGGGTTTTTGAGGGAGTCAGGCAGCACTGAATCTGCCCCCACCCTGCATCACCCCAATAACCACATATCAAAATTATAGGAGGTCTTTGGGAGCCTTGAGTCTTTCAATCTGTAGAGCAAAAGGTGTCCTGAGGGGTTGTGCAGTCCTTGGAGTCAGGAACACTCCCAAGGGAACACTGTTTTCTTAGACAATATGTTGCCAATACATCTCCAGAAAGTTCAAAGCACTTACAAAATTAATTTCATTTACAGAAAAGGGAACATCCTAACTCCAGCTGTCTAACTAGGATCTAATAGCTTCCCCATAAATGCTGATTTTGTTCTGGTATGCTTTCAGATGTTTATCTTCCATGATAATATGAAAGAGCACAAGCACCCAGTTGAAATTGGGCTACATAATTAAGACTTCAAATAAAACTGAAAACATTTTCACCTTTCTGCACTTCTTTTGGTCAGAAAGGCTCAGTATCATTTAATGACTTGTTGTAACCAGGGAATCTTTTAGATTGCTTGGTTTCTTTTTAGGAACTATGGACCAAATAAGCCAACATTTTAAAACCAATGCCTCTGCCTCACTGAATTTGGCATCCTTCAGACCCGTTATCCATTCCAAATCCCAATCTCCACGTTGAACTGAGTTAAACATAAAAAAAAAAAAAAAAAAAAAAAAAATTCTTTTCTTCTATGAATGAGCTTTCCAACTAGCTTAACCTCCTCCAAGACATCTGCTTTCTGATGAAACCCAGGAGCCTCCAACTCTGAGTAGAACATTTACTGTGTGGTCTTAAAACAGACATATGCATAGATTCCGCCTACAATATGCACTCCAAATTTGGATAAAACTGTCCTGGAGCTATTTGACATAATGTTCTATAAAAATGATCCAAGAGATGACACATCTTAAAGCTCCATACCTCATTTACTGAAACATGTCCAAGTATAAAATTCATACAGGAAAAAAAATAAAGCAAACCATAGCATCATTTTTAAGATCAGTGAACGACATTTAGGACTGTTCTAATAAAATAACTAGCCTTTGCTGCCATCTAGAGGTCAAAACTATGTAGTGAAATCAGAGTTTAAAAAGTTGGCTTGCACTATTGATGGGTCTAGAAACAAGGGGAGCTCAGTAACTTCCTGACAACTGACCCCCACAACGACCATCATGCCAAACCACACTGTCTTCACCAAAGCATAACAATATAGCTTAAAACAAACAAGCCCCATCAATATTGTGTTCCATACGAAATGGTTTATCACTGGGCTTTTAGTTCTGAATAACCTGTTGTGTTCATTAAAAACTCACATGCTCATATCCTACACTCCTAAACAATCAGAGTCAGTTGGTTCTAAGACGGGATGTAGACACCCACAGTATTTTAAAAGCCCCACAGGTTGATCAAAACCGTTGAAATCTCCCACACCCAGGCAGGCCAGAGTTCAAGATGAAAGAAAGTATGCAAGTGTGGGAGAGTTGGGGAGGAGGGGCAAAGGGACGAGAGAGAGAAACCTAAGCCCACTCCACACAAAGCCCAGAGCCTCACAAGGGGCTGCATCTCAGGACCCTGAGATCACCACCTTAGCAGAAACCAAGAGTTGGATGCTTAATCAGTGGCGCCACCTAGCCGCCCCCTGCAGATTTTATTTTTAAGTAATTTTTAAGTAAACCCAATGCAGAACTCGAAATTACAACCCTGAGATCAAGAGTCCAATGCTCCACCAATGAGTCAGCCAGGCACTACACAACTTTAAACTTACTTCTAAAAGAGGTTCAACTATCGCAGTGTTTCTCACAGTATGGCAGGCTGACCACCTGACTCACCCTGAGAGTTTATTTAAAATGAAGATGTCTAGGCCCATCCAAAGATAGATGAGTTATAATTTCTAGGGGGAAGGCCCAGGAATCTACAATTTAAAAAGGATTTCAAAAGACTTTTGTACAATAGGAGAACCCATCTAAATCTTGACAAAGTTAAAGGACATTGCAGAAACCTATCTTAGAAAGGCTATTATTAAGCCTATAATGACAAGATAGGATAACTTCAATTAGTCCATCACTGATTTCAGTTGCAGGTGCTACTACTTGTGGTTGGGAAAATATGGTTGATATTCACATAAACGTTTTGATCTCTGAAGTATTTCCCACTTTTTAAAATCTCTTAATATAATTTAGTGTTGCTTTTTCTAACTGTATACTTATTGTAGAAAATGTAGAAAATATAGAAAATAGAAGAAAAATAAAAAACACCTATAACTTCACCAGTTACTTACTGACAGCACTGGCATATTTTCTCCTCAAACATACATAGTTAAAGCACATATATAGATTTTAATCCTGCTTTTAACATTACTAAACAAGCATTTCCCTATTTCTTCAAAAGCATTAAAACATATACTTTCAGGTGATTATAGTGTAATTTATAGTATAAACTTTTGTTATAAATAATTTAAAAATGAATAGCCTTGCCTACATCTCTGATTATTTCCTAGAAAAGATTCCTAGCAATAAAATCAGTGATACACAGAGTTTGAATTTTAGGTATCTTGATACACTCCACCAAACTATTATTGGTAATAGTATTACCAATAGGTAATAATATTAGCAGGTAATATTAGATTCCCTATCTAGGCCCAGTCTACAGTCCCATTACAGTAATAATATTGTAATCATCACTGAGGTCACCCATCTCACCAAACCCTTACTGGGCACTGAGTTTTATTTATTTATTTTTTAAAGGTTCTGCCTATTTGAGAGGTAAAAATGTTAAAATGAGCATTTCAGCACTGAAGATGAGACCTTGAGGACAGGCTGAAAGGTAGTAATACCATATAGATAAGGAGGAGACTGAAAGAGTATGTTGATACTCTGATATGTATCTCACTTGTTATTTTTAGGATTAAGTATTTAAAAAAATGTCAGTAATACAAAAGTCCAAAAACTTTTCTAGCAATCCTCACATTTTTAGCTAAGTCTATGTACCATTTATCTGAAAATCTAAATACAGTTGCTTTGAAAGTTAAAGGGCATTTTCAGTAACTAAATGTTTACATAAAGAGACTTAACTGAACTTTATCAGTACAATAAAAACATGGAAACAAATTTCTGTAGAAACAAAAATAATATAAGAAGGGTTCCCATAAAAACAGTATTAGTAATCCATCATGAAAACTGCAATGCATTTTCAAAAGATTTATATTTTTGAGCTCATAGGAGAGAAAGGATGATGCAACCAAAGAGGGGGGAAATATCATCACCAGCAACTATGGATTATAATGGGAGAACTACAGTTAGCTGATAACTTTTTCCCATCTCTTTACCAACAAGTACTCTTATCCAAGAGTATTTTTCCTTAATAAATGAAAATAAGAGTGTATTTTTTAAGTGAATGTATACTCAATCATACTCTTTCACACTCCACAATACACTCTCCCAGTCCAGATCATTCAACTTATCTGTGACTCCTCTCTTACTCTTCATATGTTAACAGGGAGTAAATATTAATACAATTCTACCTCCACAAGTTTTCTCCCCCAGACTTTGTCCTTCCTACTCACCCCACGATCCCCTCCAGCATGTATCGTCTATAGAATCAGGTACAATTTTCCCTATCTAGGCCCAGTCTACAGTCCCATTTCATCTATCAAATACAACCTAATTTGAAATCACTCCATTTCTTAACCGTGTCTGACTTCCTATCTCAGGGACCCTGCCAAAAATATTCCCTCATTCTGCTGCTGAAAGTATTCCTTTACCCTAGAATGCCCTCCCATTCCTGCTATCAAAAATCCTAAGTCTTCAGAGGCCCAAATCAAATGCTACTTTCTTCATGAAACTCTCTTAGACCCCTTGGTTGAAATTAACCTTTCTTTGACAATCTCAGGACGCTTTGAGATTAATTTGGGACACTCCTCTTGTTTACTTCCCACTATACTATGAGTGCCAAAAAGCAATTTACCTCTGCATTTAGTGCCATCTACTGTTCAGAGCCTTGCACACAGCACACACTCAACACATGTTGACAGAATTGCTTTTCTAATTTTTTTTCTTCAACATGAGAGTCTTTAATCTGATGTATCCCTAGAACCTAGTGCTTCCAAAGAAGCCAAATCCTCTAAACTAAACAATGTCAGCTGCTCCACCAACTATACTATTAACTACCTTTTGTTCTTCTGTTTAATTCAAGATCAAGAAGGTATGCAAGCAGAGAATCCCAACACGGATCCCTAAAACAAAATCTACAGGCAACACTAAACTTTTCCCTAAAGCTCCCCCAGGGCTTATGGATAAGCCCAGTCACTACACTGGCTGTGGGAAGCTACACATCATAAGAACTGTCACCTCTAACACTTTTCTCCACATGGGAGGGAAAAGGTAAGTCATGCCAATGCATTATCTGGATTCACCCACTTACAGAAATATCCAGAAAACTAAAATTACCAGTATGAAGGCCAAAGAGGAAAGGTCATCTCTCTAAGAAATGGTGAAGCAGCAAAATGACGAACAGTTCATTCACAGGTTGCTGGACCTGGTGAATAGCATCCTGAAAGAGCAGCATATCTGCATTTATTGTACCTATATGTGTGTATATGCATATACACACGAACAGGCCAAATCCTTCCAATTCCTCATTCTACTTACAATCCAGCCCAAAGCTGGACCATCTCTCTATCATTAGCACGGGATAGGACTGAATTCATGAGACCAACTGACAAGTTTTCTGGTGATCTCAGAAGTAAGTCTTTCATTTCACAGAACTTTGTTGAATCATATTTTGCTAAGAAGATATGCTAGAAAGAATTCCTAATCAACTTCAAAAAAATCAGATCATTTCCATCAAAATGGCAGGACAATTAAAATCACACTTTAAGGTCTAAAACGGATTTCTTTACACTAGAAGAAAATTCTTAGTACAAGGAAGAAAGGAACCAAAAAATGAGTAATAGACGAATACAACCTTTCTGTGATGGACCTGATAATTACTGGTATGATATGCACACTTGACCGCTGACACTTAGACTTCTGTGTCACTTGTAGGAGGTTGCCCCTCCTATATATGCCAGGCCATAGAATCATATTGCTAGGCTTATTACAAAAACTATTTTAGATGGATATTTCTGCTTTCTAAAGCAATCAGGATATTTAAGAGTCAAAGGTCAAGAATACAGAAATCTTTTAGGGAGAAAGGAATCACTGTCCTAGGTGTTTAAAAAAAAAAAAAAGATAATTTATCATCTCATCAGACATTCTTTAATGACATCACTTCAATGTATCAGTGCTATAGAAAAACAGTTGATTCAGCAAGACTCAAATTCCAATCCTAGCTTTTT
Organism: Mustela nigripes; assembly: GCF_022355385.1. Classification (NCBI taxonomy): domain Eukaryota; kingdom Metazoa; phylum Chordata; class Mammalia; order Carnivora; family Mustelidae; genus Mustela; species Mustela nigripes. The sequence continues at coordinate 171,763,020 of NC_081558.1, forward strand.
ACTCATTTGACAATGAGCTTGGAATTCAACAGTCTGAGCCTTGAGTTTCTCATATGTAAAACAGGACAACTTAATAATTCTTCAGGTTCCTTCCAGTTCTGATTAACCATGACTGAATTCAACCAGTCATCTACAAGGTGGGACTCAGGCCTCTGGCAGTACTAAGCTAAAGTAATCCTTTTCATCACACTTACAGCTCTCTCACTGAGGTAAAAGAAAGGTATGTCTATAATTTAGTGTGGACAGAGCAACACAATAATGTTACAAGACAAGGCATTTTTGACATGAGACACAGTTATATTGTGTAAAGCTTCAGTGTAAAAAAAAAAAACCTATGAAGAGCATGATGCAAGGTTCTCTGTGATCCTGTACTGAGAACTGGAGACAAGATCCTGGAAGAAATCCTGGAAGGACAGTGCTTTAGCAAGCTATCCTGGGACGGAGCCAGCAAAGTAGGAGCAAAGGAACTGCCATTCTCCACACTCATCCAGCCCGGCCTGCTTCCATGTACTTGTGTCATTATACAAATAACCGTGGACTCACTCCAGTTTTAAGGAGGAGGAGAAGGAGCTGCAAGTCTGAGTATCACTGAACAAAGAAGTCAAAGAGAGGGATGATGTGCAGCAGTCCCAACAGACGAGTAACAGAGGAAGAAGTGAGGGGAGGTCAGGTGAATTATAAGCCTGAAATGGAAAAGTCTAAGTTGAAAAGTTGTCAGACAAAGAGTGGGAAGAAGCTTAAAAAATATATATATAGTAATGGAATTCTAACACAAACATACAGGAGAAACAGTTCAAAAGGAAGTGCAGGGTGGTAACAGGTAAATGGTGCAGTTGGAAAATGTGTAGGATACTTAGTGTTGTGCCTGCAATATGAAGGTAATGTTAAATGAACAGAGGATGAATGAATGACAGAGAAGAGGACCATTCAGTCAAGACATAAGTGAGAAAATTGCTAAGAGATAGCACTGGTATATAGTTACAGTGAAAAAAAGCAGTTACGCTATGTGACTGACATTCAAGACTGATAATTAAGCTAATGGAAAGAAAAAACACTGGAACTCCTGTAGTAGAAACCAAACAGACTGAAAAGAAGCATAAAACAGGAGAAACAAGCATGAAATACTCCCAGAAAAACAAAAGACACTGGGAACATTTTTACCTTGAAAAGGAGCACAAAATATGTTGTATGTTGGATATTTTAAAATTGTCTTTTCCTAGGTTAGGAGACTTCTTCAAGTGTTTTCATGCCGAGCTGGCATAAATTCAGGAGAAGAAAAAAAAAGAGAAAGATATTGTACAAAGTACTAAAAAAGAGTCAGAAAATAGCGAAATTTCTTTGGCAAGCAGCAGAAATCCATATTTAAATGGTAACCATTCTAATCCCAATAAGACAGAAGTCTTTAAAATAACAAAGTTTATTTTAAAGACGATTACCAACCAAAACCATACTTATTTTAAAGCAATATGTAATAAATGCAATAAAAATGCATAAGTAGCTCAGAACTGGGAATACTATTTGGGGTTTAACAAAATGGTGTTTGAGCTGTAACACAACTGAAACATAAAGAATCCTGTTTCCTGAGAATAATTCTATTTCTGCAGAAATGTGACCTCTCTGAAAAACAATAAAAATAAAAGAAGCTATCCTAATTCTGGAGTTACTTTACTAAGTTTTTAAAAGAAAGCAGATAAAAATCCAAGTGAAGAAAAACAAATCCAAATTGTAAAAAGAACTTTAATAACCTGATTTGTTTATGCTGGAGGGTTTCCTCAGCCCTTCATTTATTTAGCTTTGGTGATTTCTGAACTAATCTCCTTTTAACTACTTGGAATAAAGTATCTGGTTTTTAACAGAAATGTGACTGATCTAATATATGACTGATAATGATGGGCTAAGTAGTGGAGTATCTGACGTAAAATGTAGTTCTCTCTGGGATATGTTTCAAATTCCCACTCTAGGGGACATACCTGGGGCAGGGGTGTATGCAAACTGCACGCCACAGATCAAATTCAGCCCTGTTTGTTTTTGTATGTCCTGCAAGTTAAGAATAGTATTTACATTTTTAAATAGTAGGAAAAAAATCAGATAATAAATATTTTACAAAATGTGAAAATTACACGAAATTCAATTTTCATTGTCCATAGGTAAAGTTTTATTGGAACACAGCCACACTCATTTGTTTACATATTTATTATGTATGCTTGCTTTTATGCAGAGTTGAGTAGTTGTGACAGTGACTGGAAAGCCTAAAATATTTACTATCTGGTTTTTTACAAAAAAAGTTTCTGATCTCTGGTCAAGTGTGAATTAGACTAGCAAGGAACTCAGGAACAAGAGCTTAATCAACATTAAAAAAAACAGTAATAATTTAAGAACTAAGAATTCTTTGAAAGCTGATGAAAACAGGGAAACTATATTTCAAGCTGTTTGTGACACATTTAGTAAGATGTATAAATCTATGAATGCACTAAAGTGTTCAACTAAAGAACATCTGATAAGAACAGGTCAAAGGATTTGTGCCACAAAATACTGTTGCCATTGAATCTGAGAGGGGAAATGGAAGTATTTCTAAGCCTTCCAAATTCCTGGTCTTTTTCAAGAGATTCATAGACATTTAGCAGAACTATAGCAGAACTACTGTGCACGTTTGGGTAAAGATGTATAAATTTGTACTTTTAAACACTTAAAATTGTTGTCAAGAACCACATGTTTAATCACTTGTAAGAATTACTGAAATTGTATAAATAAAGTAAAAGTAGTCCATGAAGGTTATCTGTGGGTCCATTTGTTACACAGTCTTCAAGTACAGAACACTGACTATTGATGCAACATGTGCTCTTTCTTCTTCTCTTCCTCTCACGTTTTAAAATTTATCCTGTCCCTGTTTTTGTCCTTGAACATCTTTTCTTTTTTTAAAGATCTTGTTTATTTATTTGACACAGAGATAGAGTCAGTGAGAGACAGGAAAGAAGCAGAGAGTGTGGGAGAGGGAGAAGCAGGCTTCCTGCTGAGCATAGGGCCCGATGCGGGGCTCGACCCCAGGACCCTAGCTAGGATCATGACCTGAGCTGAAGGCAAGATGCTTAACAACTCAGCCACCCAGGCATCCCTCTTGAACATCTGTCAAAATAATACTACTTGCATTTTGGTTGAACCACACTGATGTATAAATTCCACAATGAAAGCATATGTTTCATCCTCTAATCCACCAGTGTCTAAAGTAAGGCTAAGCATGAGAGTTCAATAAATAATTTTGAAGTTGATTTTCTGTTGTATGTCATTAAAATGTACTACAAATATTCCAAGTCTGAATTCTATATGCAGAGACAATGTTTTACTACTACTTTACATCTACTATGCATGGCTTCCTATAGGTAAAATTAATACTGTAAAGGTCTAACTCTGGTATAAGAAGAGGGGAAGAAACCAAACACTTGAATTATTCAGGTTTAAAAGATCCAAGGCATTCCCCTACTTCATCGTTTCTAGGAGGAATTCAGCATAGATAAAGCAATGTGATTTGAAGATGATATAAAACAATACAAGAACAACGACAAAAACTTTTAAATGCTCATTTCAGCAATCTCAAACAAAATGACCAATTACATTGATTCTAAGTAACAAAAGCTGTCACCACAAAGAATTATCAGCTCATTATAAAGCAAAAGTCTGTTTTCCTCTTTCAAAACAAAATTTATAAAACTAAATTCAAATATGGTTAGAATAAAAGGTTAGTATACAGTTATACAACAAGGATTTTCAATGTATTTTCAGAAAGAGAGAAGCAGCGCCTGTCAAATCTGTCAAAAACCTGAGCAAGATTTTGACAATTCTTCTAGTGAACTAAATTTCTTTAGATGTGGAACTCCTATGTTGAGGTCTTCAAATGTGGCTATGAAACATTAACAATTACTTAATGAACAAATTCTTAATGAGTGCTTTCTAAGGACCCAGATACTACTCTAGGCACTGAGTATACAGCAAAGAACTAGATAAACAAATCCCTGCTCACATTTGGCTTACAATCTCGTGTGGGGATCATACCAGAATGTAATAATTTAACAACGAAATGTAATCTATTAGCAAATGTAATCATTTAACAAGGCAAATAACAGTTGGTGATAAGTGCCCTGCTGAGAATTACTATAATGTGATGATATAATAGACCAACTAGATGGCTACTCTAGACTGGCTGACATGGAATGCTTTTCTTTCAGTGATATCTGAACTGAGGTCTTAATGTTCTAAGAAAAGGATAGCCATTTGAAATACTGGAGAGCCCAGAAAGAAAAAGGAACACCTACTGTAAAGGACTAAGACAGAATGAAGTTGCCCTGTTGAGGCACAAAATAAAGGCTGGTGTGGGTGGAAGAGCATAAATTAGAGGGGAGTAAATAGTAGATGTGGCAGACATCAGTCCTAATAAGTAACCTGGGTTGTATTATATGTGACAGATGAAGCCACTGAAGGGTTTGGGCAGGAATGAGATCTGATCACTCAGGCTGCTAATTGAACAGTCCAAAGAGGAACAAGACAGAAACTGGGAGCCCTGTTAGTTTACTGCAGTAGTTAAGGCAAATGAAGATGGTAACATGTACTCTGATGGGTAACAGAGGAGAAAAATGGAAAAAAAGCATTCAGGATGTCTTAGAGTTAAAGACTTGATAGATCAGAGAGTAAGGCCTTTGTTTGCTTTCATTTGCATTCGACATTCTAGTAAATAAGCAGACTTCAAGAAGACAGCCAGGTATGTGAGTCTAGAGCACTAGGATGAAGTTTGACTTCCTGGCAAAGATTGTTCTCAAAGTCCGCTTATTTGTATCTCTGACTAATCAATGTTCTTTAGAAGAGTAAACTTTAGGGTGCCTGGGTGGCTCAGTGGTTTAAGCTGCTGCCTTCGGCTCAGGTCATGATCTCAGGGTCCTGGGATCGAGTCCCGCATGGAGCTCTCTGCTCAGCAGGGAGCCTGCTTCGCTCTCTCTCTCTCTCTCTCTCTGTCTCTCTACCTACCTGTGATCTCTCTCTGTCAAATAAATAAATAAAATCTTTAAAAAAAAAAAAAAAGAAGAGTAAACTTTAGGAGAGTAAGAGTTTATAGACACAATTTGAAAACAATGATGTATATAAATAAATATGAGCCTTTTTTAATTGATAAAAGGATTGTTATTTTAGAGATGAGAGTCTTAACATTGATAATCAGAATAATTATCTTTGAGAAACTTAAGTGCACAGGCTGGTTTCAGATTGGCTGCCTATGAATCCCAGCCTCCCCACTTACCAACTAAATAACATTGGGCAAATCATTTAACCACTTAGTGCCTCAATTTCCTAACCTGTAAGATGGGAATAATAGTAAATACATCATAGTGTACTGGTGAAGATTAAATGAGCTAATACACATGAAGCAATCAAAATATTATGTGCCAGTATCTGGCACATAACCACCACTCAACAAATGCAGGTTAGCGTTATTATCTACAGTCTCCTTATACTGTACATATAAGTGTGTTCACACTTCAGTTTTCTAGTTAGATGCTTGGTAAAGATGAATCAAATATTCAGAATAAGCTAGGAAAGCACATGCAAAATCCTCTTCAAAAACAGAGGCTGAGAATTTGGCAGATTGCTAAAACATCCTCTTTAAAAGTAAGCTGTAGGGGTGCCTGGGTGGCTCAGTTTATTGAGTGTCTGACTCTTGATTTCAGATCAGGTCATGATCTCAGAGTCATGAGATCAAGCCTTGCCAGGATCTGTACTCAGCAGGGACTCTGCTTGAAATTTTCTCTCTCTCTTTCTCTCTAAATAAATAAATAAAATCTTAAAAAAAAAAAAAAGTAAGCTATACATGTGCCAGTCATTCCTAAATCTCTTATCTCTAACCTTGACCCAACCCTGGAGCTCCAGATTCATAAACCCTGCTACCTGCTGGACACTTGACTTGCTAACTTAAGAGGGATATTATTGGAATAAAAAGGGAAAACAATCAATATTCTCTTCAGTAAGTGAATGATCAAGTGACCAACTCCAACTGCAAAAACTCTTGGCTCTGCTCCATAAGTAACAAAATCCCTGCTGGGAATGACATTCTCAGTTTTCAAGCAACACTGAGAAAGTGCCCAGTTTAGTCAACTACATGAAACCATGGGCATTGTATCTGTTCATTTTAGCATTAAGATTTCGCAATTATGATTCTAATGCATGCATTATTTACTATAAATAACCTCAAATAATCTCTTAAGGTATGCAGGGAATAAGGAAATAAGTAAAATGAAATGTCGGATGTCACTAGATGACTCCTAGACTCTGTTACCTGAACACACTGGCTGAATACTCTTCAGCACACACAACTCTCAGTGGTCTTATCCTGGACCAAGACTCCAATCACCAACAATGATGTCAATAGGGTGACATCCCAGGTAGACTAGGACAGTCCCAGAAAAATTCTAATGGCATGGCCTTTCATTCTTAAAAGTATTTAATTGGGTGAGAAATTATATGTCTATCTACATACATGATTACCAAGAACTCTGTATATCTAGCAGCATGCATACATTTATTCAGCTAATCTCTTTCAAACACCAGGTGCCAGGTCCCATGTTGGGCTCCAGTAAAATGCAGAATTCTAGCACAAGAGTGGAAGTTCTGAATAGCCATAAGATGTATGCAAAAAAAGGGTCATATGTAGATCAAGATCAAGAGCTTTAGTAAGAGTCTCTGAATTACATTTCCTTAGACAATAAGTAGATAGCCGGATATGTTAGACAGATGTTTTACATAGTGTGTATCAGTGTTTGGGAATCTGTATGTTTGTACAGTTTGCTTTCAGAAAACATGCAAAAGAATTCATGACCATGAATGCTGAGCCTTTGTTATAGATGTAGATTGTTAAAATGGCTAAATGCTTCTTGCTACCATAAGCGTGAATGGAAAACAGATGGTAAGGAAAGATGTTTACTTTTATAAGCAAGTAGCACAGCACACAACAGAAATAAAGGCATCATTATAACTATCTTTCCTTTCTCTGACTTAAGGCACTATTTCTCCCATGACTTTCAAAACAAAAATACAGTTCACACATTTTAGGCTGATCTTTCCCCCATTAACATAGGTAGAATCAGGAAATCTGAATTGGTTTGTTGTGATTTTTTTCTGAATTAGAAATACCATACAGATTATTTAGCAAATCCCTGACAAATAATCAAGCATATCTCAAAGAAGCTTACATGCTCACTATACTAAGAAGAAGTTAACAAAGCAAATACCCCTGATACATTTAAAGTCAGCAATTTTAAGAGTTAGAAGGAGTCTAAGAAGCAGGGTGCCTCTAACATACTATCTTGATGGGAATCCTGGTAACTTACATGAAAGATGCTATAAATCCAATGTGTAGAACAGTTGGTTTGTTAAAACCCTTAAAAAGATAATCTCTAAGGACACCTCATTTTACTGATCATGATACTGAGGCCCAGTAAAAACACATTGTAATAGTGGATAAAGTATGCCTTTGAAACTCAGGCATACTTGTGTAATCTCTTCCCAGATATCTTCTTTGCTGTGTGTTTCTAAGAACATTACTGAACTTTTCTGTTTCTCATCTATAAAAGTGAAAGTAATACATATCTTTTAAACATATTATGAAGATTAAATGAATTTATGTTTATGAAAATATCTGGCATATTAAAGACACTCAATACACATTAATTTCTTTCCTTCTAAAGGGTGACTAACTTGAGAGACATGGCCGGTAATGGGCAAGAGGCAAGGCTAGAATCAAGAAATAGGATCCCCTTTACCACTCAAAAGGAATTCAGTTATTTCTTAAACGATTTCTATACTTAAATCACATCATAAAATATAGCCTTAAATACCTGAGTTGAGGGGGGAAGGGTTATCAAAGTAAATGTGTAACACTACAGCCTGCAAGAGATATTTCTTAGAAACAAAGTAGCAACAGAGTCAGGAAGTTTACTGGAGGAAGTTATTACACTGGCTACCTTTTTAAAAATGACATCTACTCAGTTTGTACCTGAAGGCAACTCTTCTGGAAACAATGTTGTAGAATTTTGCAGCTTTAATGGACACTTCACAACACATATTTCAAAATTAATATTTGCAGCAAGTATGTATCAAGTGTCAATCATGTGCAGTGCCTGGTGGACAATATGACATGGATAAGACTTTACTTTTTTTTCCCCTAAAAAATATCTTAGAACCTGGTAGAGAAGAGAGGTAGACTTTGAAGAACGATTTCAAAACGTAATTGTATACTAAGCCTCATGGAACTTCAAAGGTTCAAAGTCAGCCTGTGGTGAGCAGTTACTAAATGCCACCTACTTAAAGATAAAATATCCACCACATTGGCAGTGGGTACACGTAGCAAGTTGTTTGAATTAACTAAATTCTAGTCTTGCTTCTGACACCAACTAGCTACATGAACTTGTGAAGTTACTCATGTGAAGTTACTTGTGAAGGTCTCATGTGTCTCTTCTGTGAAATGGCTGAGTTCAAAAGGATGATTGGTTTCTAAACCTCCTTCAGGCTTTAACAGTCCAAATAACAAGATGATGATGATAGCAAGAAAAACCATAGCTTATATTTACCTCGCATATATTCTGTGCCAAGCACTGTGCTAAAGTGCATCATTTGTATTATGTTTATTTAATCTTCATGATAATCTTATGAAATTGACATTATTATCCGTAATTTATAGTTGAGGAAAGGGAGCCGAAGCAGTATTAGTGGGGCCAGAGTCCCCATTTGTTTTTGTTTTCTTAAGATTTTATTTACTTGACACAGAGAGAGATAGCCAGAGAGGGAACACAAGTAGAGGGAGTGGGAGAGAAAGAAGGAGAAGCAGGCTTTCACCCCTCCCCCCGCCCCACCCCAAGCAGGGAGCCCGATGAGGGGCTCGGTCTCAGGATTCCGGGATCATGACCTGAGCCGAAGGCAGATGCTTAACGACTGAGACACCCAGGTGCCCCAGAGTCTCGATTTGAGCAGAACCACTCTGAATCTAATCCAGGAGTTACCCTTAACCACTACGCGCAAACTCTTCTGAATTCACGAAAAATCTACCTATTAAGAAACACGTAAAAGGAAAATCTTTCCTTCAGGGTCTTTCCTGACAGGAGGGTAGACCTGAGTTAAAGCCACACTGTTCACCCAGTAATAAGGCTCCCGCACCACTTCATTCCCGACGCTCGCGCGCTCCCACAGCTGGGCACACCACCGCGGGGCCATACATCGTGACCGCCAGAGGCTCACCTAAGGACGCAGGGGCTGGGGGGGAGGGGTCGGTCAGGGGAGGCCCCGCAGCCGCGCGGGCAGAGTGGGTACCTGGGCTGCTGGCTGCACCTGCAGGCTGGTTCTCCCACCACTCGTCTCCAAGGTCGTCTGCCATCTCCAGTGGGTCTAGTTGTGAGCGGACCACCAAGGGAAAGCGGACAGTGGCAGATATTCTCCTAGACTCCAAGCCGAAAGGCCAGAGTTGGCAACCAGCACGCGGAGCCTCTCCTCAGACACCGTCGCCTCCGCCCCGCGGCAATGACGTCACACCTCCGCCCCGCCTCCCCGTCCCAGGTGCTCATCTCGTCGCAGTTTCCACACAAGTGCTGATGAAAAGACTCTGTCAGGTAACTCAAAATAAATCCTCACAAAAGCATAAAGACAAGAAAACGAAACCCCCCCCAAAGATTATTATCTTTTTAAATAACTTCTTTCAAAACATTTTGTGTCTTCTTCTTTTTTTTTTTTTTTTTTGGTCGAAAAACTATTGACGAAAGTGTGAAACAGGATGCTAAGACAATTGTTCTCTATTCGGTTTCAAAGGACTCCTGCCGCGGGAGAAGAGCAGAGCACGTGGTTGTGTTTTCGTTTGTGTGCGTTGGGGTGTCCGGTGTGTATAGTTTGCTCCTGGGAAACGTGTGCAAGAATTCATGACCATGAATGTTGAGCCTTGGGTGTAGATCTGTGTGCTGCTATTTTTAGACAGTGTAGGTTAAGAAAATTTGATTGGTCCGGAAGGACTCGCCCACGAAAAGACTTTAGTGGTTCGGAGGCTCAGAGTCCTCGGTCTCCTTTACTTCTGAAACAAGAGGAGCGAGTCAGTTGCTGCTTAACTACAGGTAAAAAACGTACAGTATTTCTTGTCTTAAAATTCCAGCGCGAAGTGGCAGAGATAGGATTGATAGATTATGGAAAAGAAAAGTTAGATAAGAAATACGAGCATGGAAGAGGAAGTGTCATGACCAATAAACAGGTTAAATGATGTTCTGTCTCCTACTAACCTGGGAAATAAAAGAGAGACCTCAACGAGACACTGTTTTTCATGCAGTAAATTGACAAAATTAAGGAAGTCTGACATTACCAAATTCTAGAGTACATGCATCAGTGGGAATTCCTTCACCTTACTGGTGTGAATGTAAATTGGTAATAACCTCTTGGAAAAGCAATTTGGCACAATCTTATAGAAGTAAAACTACACACCTCATGATCCAGCAATTTCCACTCTTAAATATACACACTTGGGAAACGGTTGGATACTACAGAACATTCACAGCAGCATTGTTAGTAACAGCAAAAAAGTGAAAACAACCGAAATATGTTTGTATAGGAAAATGGATAACTATGTTATAATATAGCCATACAATTAAGCATAGGAAATGAATCAACATACGTAATTGGATATATTTTGGAAACATAATGCTGAGTTTTAAAATGTCAGCTGCCATTTTATAATGTTCAAATGCAGGGAAAACCAAAAATTGTTTAGGTCAAAAAGTACACATGTGATTTTAAAGAAAGAGAGTAGTAAACACAAAATTTAGGCTATGGAGTAACCAGGAGATGAGATTAAGAAGAACAAAGGTAAATGTAACTTACTGGCAAATGTCCAATTTAGATAAAGTGGAGAGTTCATAGATATGCATTGAATTCTTATGGTTTATAACTTATAGACATGTTACATATATTTTTGTGGCATTTAATAGTATTTATTTATCTAATTTAAAAGATAAGGGAAAATTCACTTAGAGGAAAAAGACATTTTCAGTAGTTAAATTAAGTGCTATGTAAGAACTCACTAAGAATTCCAATTAGTGACCCAACATCTCAAACAACACTCAAAGCTTCCAGACAGTTCTGCTGCCTTTCCCATATTATTTCCTTTTCCCACTGTTCCTGATATTATCCCAGATCAGTCTTCCTTCTGTGTCCTGGATCCCAACCCCCTTTTACCTTCTAACCTCTTCCACTTCAGTAAATGTGAGTACCATTCTTCTGGTTGCATTGTTGTCATCTGATTCATTGGTAAGTTTGGAGGGATCTATCTCCAAAATATATCCCAAATCTAGCCATTTAACCAACCATCTCATCACTTCCACCACTACAGCCTTGGTCTGAGGTAATCATTCTCTTCTGAGCCACTGTAATAGTCTTCTAACCTGTTTTTCTCTTGTTTTCTCTTGTCCCACCTCAGTCTTGCTTCCACACAGAAAGTAGTCAGAATCATTATGTCACTCCTCTTAAATGCTTTATTCATCTCTTATCACACACCCACTCATCTCCTTGGGGATTAGAATTGCATCTTTCTTGTTCACCACTGTGACCTTAGGACCATGAACAGTACCTGGCACACATAGACACTGACAATATATAGATTGCATGACTGAACTTGAACTTCTTTTATTCTTTATTGTTTTACTTACTAAGCAACCTGTTAAGTTTGTTTCCCAAGTCAGCTTCCTTTCTGGTGACAGATATAAAAAGTCAGCAAACTAATGCCCCCAGCAAATGCAACCTATCACCCAGTAAGTGAGGATAGTTTTTACATTTTCAATGCACTGCTGAAAAACAACAACAAAATAAAACACACCAAAAGCCAGAAAGCAAGGAAGTAAGGAAGAAAGAAGAAAAAGAAAAGAAACATGCAACAGACTGTGTCCCTGATGTATTTATACCTGGTCGTTTACAGAAAAAAGCTTATAGCCAGCCTAAGCTGTATATCCATTTAACTGCTCTATTGATCAGTGAATTGACATCCTACTTTAGAAACTCATCTGTTGTAAAATTCTGTACCCCAGTATTTGATTACCTCATCTAACATGGAGAAGCTCAGGTTGAAATAGATCTGTATCTTCTTCTTTCTGTATGATTTCTAAATGAGTATTAGGAGAATTTACAAGAGGAAGCATTCACTTCCCAGCAGAGTGCACTGAGAAGCCTTCATAAAGGACGTGGTACTTGAATTTGACCTTGTCAATGGATATTGATTGGCATATTGTTTGGACATGTCATTTAATCTTGGTGGGCTTCGCTTTGCTCATAAAGGGAATGAATTAGATAATTCTTGAGTTCTTCCACCTCCATGCCTTAATCTTGAATATCCAACCAAGAATTCCAGATATTAGTGTTCATTAGATGCAAAGGATGTGATGGAAATACTGTTTTAGGAAAGCTAAATTGGTGTCACCATGCAGGGCACTTGACCTTGCCCTCATCCCTCCATTGGAGGCCAAGTCTCTCTCAGGCTTAGGGGTAATAATGGCTCTCCACCGTTGCCAGCCCTTGGGTTGTTTTCCTAACCCTACCTCATCTGCATAAATGCTTCCTTTACTAATTTTTTTTTATTTGTGCAACTTAAAGGATGCATTTTTTTCCTGCTTGGATCCTAACTGATAGGTTTACTGCCATAGTTTAGGTTCCCCTAAAAGCAGAACATGTATACAAGTAGTTTATTTGGGATATGATCTGATGTGGGGGAGGGGGCAGAAATAAAGACAGGGAGAGTGAGATAAGGAAGGAAGGATGAATAGTAAATTGGTTATATAACTGGCTCTTTATCCTGTAAGGGACCCTCTGAGAAACAGTGTAGACTGCCTTGGAGTTATCCACAGGAGTAGGATATCCAGGGCATCTGAGTGGCTCAGTCAGTTAAGTGGCTGCCTTTGGCTTAGGTCATGATCCCCAGGGTCCTGGGATCGAGCCCTGCATCAGGCTCCCTGCTCGGCAGAGAGACGGCTTGGCCCTCTCCCTCTGCTAGCCCCACCACTTGTGCTTTCTCTGTCAAATAAATTAATAAAATCATTAAAAAAAAAAAAGGAATAGGATATCCACTGACTGCCATCCACTATTGGTTGAAGGTTGTCCCCAGGAATTTGAATTTCCAGATACTCTCGGGCTATGCTGCCACTGAAGAAAGCCCTGAGGCAGAAGAGGAGAGTTATGTAACTCAAGATTGCTTGAGGTGGAATTCTAGCAGCTACCCAGAACTTTTCTCCATCGCTGGACTGATTTCAGAGTGGGCTGAGGGGCACAAAAACATCTTCTTCATGTTTGTACTGTTAGTTTCTCGATTTTATAGATGGTGAAACTAAAGTTGGGTAATTAAGTAATTTGGCTCTAGTCACCCATCCAGTAGGTGGCTTCCCATCTGCCCGTGGCTTTCATAACTCAAAGTGATCTGTGACCCCAAAATGACCCATATCCAATGGACTAGGAAAAAAATAGTATAGAAGAGAAAGAAGAACTGAAGTGAAGAACATCACTGTCGATTTGTGAAAAATAGTTTGGAAGTAAAATGGTGAGGAAGAGAGGACAAAAAAATAGTTTTTCAAGTCCTAAAAAGTGAAATATGATATCATCTTTGATGAAACTAGCAAAACAAAAATGAGGGAATAGTTTGGGGGTGAAATGATGAGTTTGATCTTAGACGAAGTAGAATCAGATGACAAGTCAATAAATAATTTAAGATGATAAAAGTGCTATAAAAGAAATAAGCAGCACTTGTGACCTGGGTGGGAGAATTAGGAGAGGAGCATGGCAAGAGAGGAGTATGGAAAGACAGGCAGGGACCCTGAAGGGCTTCTTAGGCATGGTAAGGATTTCAAATGGGAGAACATGAGATATTTTTAGGCCAGAAGATCTGCTTGAATTTTTCAAAGCTGTCTAGACTGCAGTAGGAGCAGGGACAGACTGGAGACTGTGGCAGTCGCCCAAGTAAGATAGGCATTGCTTGGAGTATGATGGTGAAAATAGAAGTAAAGAGACTGGTTGAAATTGCTTAGACAATGTGGAGAAGAGGAAATCATTCCCAGCTGCAGTGGACAGACTGTATCCCACCTCCCACTCCAATTCCAAATTCATATGCTGAAATCGTAATCCCAGTATGACGGTATTTGGAGAGGGAGGGCCCTCATCAAGAGCCTGACCATGCCAGCACCACGAATTTGGACTTCCAGCCTCCAAAGAAGCTTGTTTGTTGTATAACTACCCAGTCTATGGTAATGTGTATGGCAGCCTGAAATGACTAAGACGCTGCACCTTCACTATTCAGACATGAGGTGGAGGAGGAGAGACCCAAGAGCCCAGGAGAGAGAGGGAAGAGCAGAGCTAGGCAAATGTGATATCATGGAAGCAAGGAAGAAGAGTGGTCCCCAAACAAGGGTATGCTGCTAAGAGTTGAGGAAGAGAGGGGAGAATTATAGGGGTCACGTTCTCACAGAGAGGAACACTTAAAGATCCAAAGCCAATGGGGACATAAAATCTCACGGTAGCAGGGCCACTTCATTCAATGAGATTTGATGGCATTCCTGTCTTGTAGCTTCTATTTTCTCAATGAATTCTGAGACCTAATAATGATACAGGATTGTGGTTCCCAATTCTGGCCATGTAGTGGAATTTTCTGCTAAGATTTATTAAAAATAGAAACTCCTGGGTACTGCCTCCAAGGGGTTCTCATTGAGTAGGTCTGAGATGGGGCCTGAGAATTCAAGAATGCTCTGGAGATCTGATGCACTGCCAGTTAGGGGAATGAGAGCTCTCTGGAATTCAATGGCATTTTAATGGCAAAAATGACAGAGAATAAATGAATTAGGTGGGTTGCCATGATATCTTTCTGCTAATGTGTTTTTCTTGATTTATCTAGTGAACCTTTATAGTGATTTTGTCCACAATAAATAACCACTGAAACACCCTCTCTCCCCTTCCCATCTCCACCATCTTTTACATCTGTGTGAAATCAAGGGTTCTCTTGGGATTTATTTATTTTATAACATGAGTCCATCTAGATTTGGTTTATGTATATGGTGTT
The DNA here is from genome assembly GCF_022355385.1 of Mustela nigripes. NCBI lineage: Eukaryota > Metazoa > Chordata > Mammalia > Carnivora > Mustelidae > Mustela > Mustela nigripes. The sequence continues at coordinate 171,778,111 of NC_081558.1, forward strand.
AGGGTTGAATCCAATTTCACTTTTCCTCTTGGATAAGCAGTAGTCCCAGCACCATTCATTTAAACAGTCTTTCCTTTCTCCAGTAATTGGCAGTGATAGCTCTATCATAAACCCAGCTGATCATTTGTTTAGGGGACAGTTTTAGGACCTCATGTTCTGCTCCACTGCTCAGTGTCTGTCTTTATTCTGATGTCACATTGTCTTCAATAGCCTTTTCATTATTTTCCATACTTCTGTATCTTTGTATTTACCTTCAGGCTGAAATTCCCAGTTCACGATCTCTTCACTTATAACAATATGCCATGCTAAACCCCTTAGATTTAGAATAGATCATATATATTCTGGGAAAACTGCTCCTGTATTTCTCCTTTACTCTCACACTAATACCACACTGACCATGCCTCTGACACCAGATGTGTGGGGTTTCCATAGATCAAGTAATTCTCTGTGACACCACACCAGCTGGGTGTCCTATAATTCAGTTCAGTTCTGATGCCAACCAGAGTTAGCAATGTGAGATAGCAATGTTGCATTTTTTTAAAGCAAAAAAAAATGCTTTGATGTTAGCACAACCCTCAGAGGGTAAGAGCTTAGTCCTGTAACACTGCCCACCTTCCGCCTCAGATGCCAGTCTTAGGTTTCAGGTTGTCACCTGCATTTCTGACCTATTGGCTATAATCAGAGGTTACCATGACCCCCTTGTTGGATTTGATCATTTGCTTGAATAGCTCATAGCACTGAGACAAATACTTTTGTATGTCAGTTTTTTATATGAAAGATATGAACAGAAAGATGAAGGTATGCATAAGGTTCAGAATGGTTCCAAGTACAAAAGGTTCTGTCTCCTTGGAGTTGGATGTGTTCACCAACCTGGAAGCTCTCTGAACACCACACTTTTGGGATTTTTTATGGAGGCTTCATCTTGTAGGCATGACTCATCATTCACTTAATCTCCAGCTCCTTTCCCCTTCCTGGAAGTTGGGGAGTGGGAACTGAAGTTTCCAAACTTCAAATTATGACTCAGTCTTTCTGGTGACCAGCCCCTTCTAGGAGCCTACCACATGGTACTTTATTAGAAAAAAAGACTTTCTTATCATGCAGGAAACTCCAAGGAATTTAGGAGTTCTGTGCCAGGAACTATGGTCAAAACCCAAATATTAGAACAGAAGATGCTCCTCGTGCCTTTATCACTTAGGAAATTCCTACAGTTTTAGGAGCTCAGTGCCAGGAACTGGGGACAGAGAATTTGAAGCAATACTGTGAATACCCTGCTCTATTTTCCCTTGGTCCATGTCTAAGCTTCCTTGCAGCTATGGTAGACCATTTTCATCATGCTGACAGCTGCCTTCTTTGAACATCCCTACTGTCTGCTTCTCTGGCATCATGGGAGCTTGTTGAGCCCAAGATTTAAAGAATTTAGTACTCCCAAGGGCAACTCTAAACCAAACGGGAATAGGCATTAGTAGATAACTGTTCCAGGTTCTCTGTCCTTCATTTTTTTCTTTTATGTATGTATGTATGTATTTATTTATTTATGAGAGAGAAAGAGGGGGAGAGAGAAAGCACAGAAGGAGAAACATACTCCCTGCTGAGCAGAGAGCCTGACAAGGGGCTCAATCCCAGGATTTTGAGATCATGAACTCCTCTCTTTCTCTCAAATAAATAAATCTTTAAAAAAAAATGCTTTAAGGGGTGCCTGGTGAGCTCAGTTGGCTGGGCGTCTGCCGTCTGTGCAGGTCGTGATCCCAGGGCCCTGTGATCTAAACCCACATGGGGAAAGCTCTGCTCAGCGGGGGGCCTGCTTCTCTTTCTCCCTCTGTCTGCTGCTCTCCCTGCATATGCATGCTCTCTCTCTGTGTCAAATATGTAAATAAAATCTTTAAAAATAAATAAAAATTTTAAAAATGCTAAAAAATTTTTTAAAAGGGCATTTATCAGATGTCAGTTAAGTTAGATGACTCAAAAGGCTACCAGTTGCTGTTGTTGTTGTTTTTAAAGATATTATTTATTTGAGAGAGAGAGATCATGAGCAGGGGTAGAAGAAGCAGACCCCCCACCGAGCAGGGAGCCTGATGCGGGACTCAATCCCAGGACCCTGTGATCATGACCCATGCTGAAGACAGACTTTTAACCCACTGAGCCACCGAGGTGCCCCAAGGCTATCAGTTTTGAGAAAAGAGGGCCCAGCACCACTTCCAGGTTGTAATATGAGCTACTCTTGCATTCAGTTCATAATGATGTGGCAACCTGTAGGTGCTAGGACAGATAATGATGCTGTAGGGAATCTGGCTGGACCTAAATGGAGAATCATAGCACAAACTCCTAGAGTTCTAGAATAAGGCCATGCCTTCTATAGCTCAACTATTCAAAATGCAACCACTAGCTTGATACTTAGTTGTCATAGAAACTGAGCATTTGACAATGGAACATCAAATGATTGTATGAACAGAGCTGCCCCTTCAAGATCTGGGTTTGGTAAGGTTGGGTACACACATCAACAGCTACTGAGCAATAGGAATGGTTTATATGAGATACATCTAAGCAGGCCCAGAAGTCAAAAATAAGATAAATAAACAATTGGTTCAGGTCACCATGTCTCTTGTATTCCTCGGCTCACACCTGCGGCCTCATGGGGTGTTCCCTATGGCCAACTGATGATAGAGGAAAATTCTCAAGACTGGTTCAAGCTTGGTATGTTGGTAGAACTGACAATGGTAGGAGATAGAACTGCTGCTATTCTACCATCCCACTTGGGAAGGGGCCATAAAGGACAGTGATGGACAGTGGGCAGAACTTCAATATGTACATTGAACCATCTCCTCTGAATGGCAAGAGGAGTCCGAGATAAGGATAAACAGTCCTGAGCAATAGTGAATGGTGTGGTTGAGTGTGTCAAGGGCCTGTAAGATACAGTATTTGAAGTTCAATAGCAAAGAGATATGGGAAGGGGTATGTGGAGGTACCTAAGGGAGTAGGCAAAAGTGTGTGGATTTTTGTGTCCTATGTCTAGGCCCACCAGAAAGTATCTACCACAAACAAGACACTAAGCAAACAAGCGGACATATGGCACATTGTATTTTCCAGAGATAGCCACCAATATTTCCCATCTGTCATACTTTCCTTACAGTGTGACTTTGACACTCCTACCTTGAGATGTTCATGTGGAACCCAGGTGTCGTGCTATCAGAAAGCCCAACGTAGCCTGCATAGAGAAACAACATGCAAATAACATATGTAGGTGTTCTTGCCTACAGCCTCGCCGAGGTCTCTAGACAATCAGCACCAATAACCAGACCTGTAAATGAAGATATCTCTTGGTGATTCTAAGCCCCAGCCATTGATTCACCCTGTGTTGTAGTCCTAGACATCACAGAGCAGAGAGAAGCCATCCCCACTATGTCATCTACAAAATTCCTGACCCACTGAATTCATGGTAGAAAAAAACCTGCGAGTGGAACTGCTGTTTCTCCTTGTGCCATGAGAGGGAAATGTTGTTCTTTGGGGACCTGCCTATTCCTAGAACCATGCTGGCTTTCCTTTTTTATTTATTTTTATTTTTATTTATTTATTTTTATTATGTTAGTCACTGTACAGTACATCATTAGTTTTTGATATTGTGTTCCATGATTCATTCTTTGCATACAGTACCCAGTGCTCAATGCAATACGTGCCCTCCTTAATACCCATCACCAGGCTCACCTGATCCCCCCACCCTTCTTCCCTCTTAAAATCCTCAGTTTGTTTCCTGGAGTCCATAGTCTCTCATGGTTCATCTCCCTCTCTGATAAACCCCTTCATTTTTCCCTTCCTTCTCCTAATGTCCTCCATGCTATTCCTTATGTTCCACAAATAAGTGAAACCATATGATAATTGTCTTTCTCTGCTTGACACATTTCACTCATCATAATCTCCTACAGTCCCATCCATGTTGATGCAAAAGTTGGGTATTCATCCTTTCTGATGGCTGAAATATTCCATTGTATATATGGACCACATCTTCTTTATCTATTCGTCTGTTGAAAGGCATCTCATCTTGGCTCTTTCCACAGTTCGGCTATTGTGGACATTGCTGCTATGAACATTAGCATGGATATGGCCCTTCTTTCCACTACATCTGTTTCTTTGGAGTAAATACCCAGTAATGCAATTGCTGGGCCATAGGGTAGCTCTATTTTTAATTTTTTGAGGAACCTCCACACTATTCTCCAAAGTGGCTGCACCAACTTGCAATCCCACCAACACTCTGAGAGGGTTCCCCTTTCTCCACAACCTCTCCACCACTTATTATTTCTTGCTGTGGTCAGTTTTTGCTTCCTTCTAACCCAGACAGGTTATGTGCCTAGAGTTCCAGTGAATGTTCCCTTTCTTGCCACAGGCTTGGTGAGGCCATGTGGCTGAAGTAAAACTTAGTTTTGTTTCTTTCATAACTTAAGTATGTATGGGTTCTATAAAGATCCCTTCATTTATAGGAAGAAAAACCCTATTTTTAACTTCAACTTTGGAACCCTAAAATTGTCATGCACATTTATTCGTGAAGAAGGAAGGAACCTTAAGTCTAGTTTGTACTTTGGAGCCACTGGATGAGGTGGACTGTCTGGCAGCCAGGTCTTAATTCCCTACAAGGTAATATTTGCTGAAGTAGAGAAGGGGCAGTTAAGTGGCAGTCCCCACAGAGGTCTGCAGAGCTTGCCTGGCAGAGGCTGGGACTTGCAGCTTTTAGACCACCATGCTTAGACTCCTTACCCACTTGGTGAACACTGTGCGGAAACTTGGAGGTAAGGGAGGCAGCCGGAGGTCATTTCCAGTTCTCTTCTTTTCCTCCTACTTTTTTTTTAACTACTTTTAAAAATTTTGGTAAAGTGAACGTAACATCATGTTTACCATCTTAACCATTTTTAACATGACAGTTTTTAACATTGACAATTTTATGCAACTATCCCCACCATTGATGACCAGAACTCTTTTTTCTTGCAGAATTGAATCTCTGGGGATGCCTGGGGGGCTCAGTTGTTGGGCATCTGCCTTTAGCTGGGGTCATGATCCCAGCGTCATGGGGTTGAGCCCCATATCTGGCTCCCTGCTCAGCCAGGAGTCTGCTTCTCCCTCTCCAGCTCCCCCTGCTTGTGTTCCCTCTCTTGTTATCTCTCTCTGTCATAAATAAATAAAATCTTAAAAAAAAAAAAAAAAGAATTGAATCTCTGTATCCGTTAAGCAATAATTTAACATTACCACCTTCTTCAACTCAGGGCAGCCACCCTTCTGTTTTCTGTCTATGAATATGACTAGATACCTTATATAAGTGAAATATACAATATTTGTCCTGTGCTTGGCTTATTTCTCTTAATATAATGCCCTCTGGATTAATACACATTGTGGCATGTGTCACAATTTCATTTTTTTTTAATTTTTTAAGCCTGAATAATAGTCATTTGTAAGTGTATACCACATTTTGTTTATCCATTCATCTAGCAGTGGACATTTGGGTTGTTTCCATCTTTTAGTTATTGTGAATAAAGTTGCTATGAACATGGATGGACATCTGTGTGAATCCTTGCTTCCAGTTCTTTTGGGTATATACCCAGAAGTGGAAATGCTGGACATATGATGGTTTTACTTTTTGTTTTTTGAGGAACCACCACACTGTTTTTCACAGTGATTGCCCTGTTTTACATTCTCATCAGCAGTGCACAGGGGCTCCAATTTTTCTCACATCCTCGCTGACACTTATTGCCTGCATTTTTTTTCCCCCCCACTGGTCGCCACCCTAATGGGTGTGAGGTGGTCCCTTTAGTTTTTAAAGTCACATATATCTGCCTTCTTATCTCCTAAGAGATTTGCTAGAACCTGTCAGTATAGTCCTCTGTAGCCGGCTGTTTTTATGGCCTTTGGTAGTGACAATATCCAAGAAATAACTGAGAACTGGTTATCTCTCTTTCTCTTTTGAGGCAAGCTAATATCCTGAGCCCTCCTTGGTAGTTGCTTAGATAGGTGAGAACTTTTATCTACTGCCTTGAGGCAGTAAGGTGTAATAGCTCAGAATGTGAACTATGAAGCCAGATGCTTGAGTTAAAATCCTGGCATTGCCATTTGTTAGATCTTAGACAAGTTACTATGGCACATTTTCTTTAGCTATAAAATGAAGCTAATGATAGATTAGCATGAGGAGTAACTAGGTTAATACATAAAAACACTTGAGACAGATTCTGGTACATGGTTGGCACTCTGTCAATAGTAGCAATTGTTACCCCTCTCTAGCACACCCTACTGCTTCCTCCACTCTCCCAACTGTTGTAGAAGATCGTTACTATTATTACTTACTATTTTATAATATTTTATATGCGCAAAAGCTAAAATTTAAAGAGGTTAAATACTTGACTCAAGGTGACCAGCTGTTAAATAGAAGAGTTGAGATTTTTTTTCTTTGAGTCTGGCCTCAGAGCCCTTTCCTAACAGGTTCTATATTGATGGCTCCAGTTTGGTAGAGCAAATGATGAAGACAGCTTCATTTTGATGGGGAAAGGTGACTATTATTAATAGACCATTGGAGACTGGTAAACATTCCATCAGATTTTCCCCATTGTGTCTCTCATCTCATGAATAAAGAGCAGATGTGAACACTACTGCCAGCCAGTCGCTTGTTAAATGAAAAGTGACTTGGCCATGCTCATTACAAAATTAACTTTTAGGTCTTAGTTTTAACAAGGCATGTGAAATATGAGTCTCCACAGGATTCATAAATTTTAATTTAGAAGAGCTTTTGATTTTAATAAAAATCTATTTTTACTTGCAGTAAGATAGTAAAGAAAAAAAAAATCTCTGGAATTGTTCTGGATGCCTTAAAGGAAAATTTGATTAGATAGTCCCATGTTTCAGTAACACAGATGAGAAACTTCTGAATACCTTATTAAAATGGAATGATGTGCCCCACTTTTTATTTAAATTCCATTACACTTATCTCCAGGAATTAGCAAAAAAATGTTTTTCTGTTAATAAAAATCAATAAGAGCTTTTTGATATCATAAAAAAATAACTTGTTTGAAGATCAAATTTATCCTGACCTAAATATTGGTTTTGAAAATGAAAGAAAGCATCAGAAATTCTGTGTAACTCTTTGCTAAAAGAAAAATAACCTCAAGTCTTACTCCATAGATATTTTTCTTCTTCATGATAGAGAATGGCATGAACATTTGTGTTTTTAGAATCACAAAACCATTAAGGAGAAAGTTTTCTGAAATGTAGTGAATCATGATTGATTTGGATTCTTTGTTGGTCCTGTATACTTAAAATTCATTGTAATTCTGTTTGGATTGGGATGATATCTATATTTGCTGTTATCTATTATGAAGGATTTGTTAAGTAAATTCTTGCAGGAAGAAAGGAGGATATTTTAAAGCAATTTGATGATTTTTGTCTGCGAATGTTGCTACTAATTTCAAGCTGGTCTTTTTCTCCCGTATTGCTGTGGGCCACCATGTCTCTTCCCAAGCTCATGGATCCACCTTTCATCTCCCTGCCAAATCCACTTGTGGAACACAGGCATCTTACTCCCACTAACAGGGAAGTCCTATAAGTCTATAAATAAGCTGAGCATCTTCTCATTTCCCTGCTTGGAGCAGGCGGTGCTGGTGGATCACCAATTTTTGTCCAGGGTACCATCCCAGTCTTCCAGGTGTATCAATCAGTCAGAAGAAACCACCTTTTGGGCCAAGCTTTCTTCTCCCTCCTAAGGCCATCCTGGGATTGATCCCAAGGTCACCTCAGTCTTTGAACTGTCTCTTTAGTTTTCCATTCTTCTTTATTCCATTTCCTTGCCCTTGAAATAGCTCCATTGTTTTGTAGTCCTTAAACCCTGACACCTGACCTGATATGTAACCTTTACTCATGAGACTAATTTAGGACTTTTTGCTGTCAACCCATTATCGCTTTTCTGAATTGAAGCTGATCTGATCTCCTCATTGGTTTTACCACTTGTAATTCACCTTCTTCATAGAATCATCAAAGTAACTTTTCTAAAATATTTTCATACCATTTTCCCATTTAAGGGATGTCTTCTTAGGGCATATTAGGTAAAGTATAAATGCCTCTTCCTTATATGTAAAGCCCTATATCATTTGACCTTTCTTTGGTTATTAACTTGATTTCCTCTACTAGTCCTTGAATAGATTCTCTGATCTACTCAGGCCATATCCATTATCCCAGCGGTCTTGTCCCCCACCTGTCCCAGAAAATACACACACACATACACATGCACACTCACAGAATACCAGTTTCCTCTCTACATCTGAAACTGATGATGTACTATACTAATTGAATTTAAATTAAAAAAAAAAGTTTCCTCCTCTCTATTAGAGGAGGAGAGCCTATTCCTTTTGTGATTTCCTTTGCTATTCAAATTCCATCAAATTAAAAATGATTTCTTTAAAAATCATCTCCAAAAGCCTATCTGTTATTAGGTTTCATTCCAGTTGAATTTCTAAATAACTTGGAATATATAATCTGTATAATCTTAGAATCCCAGAGCTGGGTTCAGTTGCAACTCATATCAGCTTTAGCACTGCCTCCCACACACAGCAGCCTTGAGAGATTCATTTTTCATTCTTCTCTCCCACTTGGTACTGGACAAGCACTCTGGTTGGGCCATGGATGAATGATGAAAGAAGGTGCCTGCTCTCAAGGACCATATGCTCTGTCAAATATGGGCAACAGAAATAGGTCAGTTACAAGGCAGGAGGAGTGAAGGGACAGAAGACTGTACAGGGCAGGATGGTCACAGGGGAGAAGGCGATTAACACTGAGCAGGAGGGAAGAGGAAGTGATGCTTGAGCTGTGTTTTGAGGGGTGAGGAGGAATTATGGAGGAGACATGTCAGCATGAACTGGTCTTTCACTTTCAAAATCTAGCCTGCATCCAGTCTAGAGTGCATCCAATCAGCACCACACCACCTCACAGTCACCTGGAAGTTAATTTATTCTTTAACAAAAATCTGAATTTCCTCCAAACAGAAGATGATTTTTTGTTTGTTTGTTTTAAGGAGAAGGGTCATGTTTTCTGTTGCTTTTGTATCCTTCACATTGCCTGGTGGTATTGAGTGCAAAGTAGGGACTACTTTGCATTTTCTTTTAACATAAAAGAATGCCTGGGTGCCATTGTGATGATGGGTTTGCTCTGCTCCTCTAGCACTATGAATTCCAACTGTTTATTCTTCCCTGCCTGTGTCTCCTGTATCAATCCTTCTGTTTATTTTTGTGACCAACACTATGCACATACAAGATGATTGATCCATGTTATAAAAGAGTCTTTAGCTGTGGAAAGAAATAGAACTAATTGGGCTAAATGGGAATGGAAGCTATGGTCTTAAGCTTCCACATTGATGGCTTAGGCAAGTGAGTTAATCAGCCACAGACATGATAATTGCTTATGGAATGGTTTGAATAATCCTTTTATAATATTCTAGACATAGTTACAATCATCTTGAGCTTGATGAGTCATCACAGCAGAATTCTCTCCTTATCAATGATGTTTTTTAAGACTCTTAGGTTCTTGAAGCAGGTCTGCCTCTGCTCACCACTCTCTCCCCTCAGAGTAGTTGGCTGTACTGTGGCCAATTAAAATAGAATACTGTATTTGAAGACTGGTTTCTTCTGGAGGAAGAGAGGTTTGTGGCACTTCTTTTATGATGGGTGTGACAGATAATTAGCAGCAGCTAATTATCCCCTAGTATCTATTCTCCTTTCTTCCATGTTAAGGGAGTCCCTGAATTTCAGCTGGACATGTTGTTACCCTGAATAATTATTCAAATTCCCTCACTTTGGGCAGTGTGACTAAATTCAGTGCAATAGAATGTGGGAGGAAGGACTAAGCAGCTACTGACTTGAGTTCTTTCTTTTTTTTTTTTTTAAGATTTTATTTCTTTATTTGACAGACAGAGATCACAGGTAGGCAGAGAGGCAGGGAGGAAGCAGGCTCCCCGCTGAGCAGAGAGCCCGATGTGGGGCTCGATGTGGGGCTCGATCCCAGGACCCTGAGATCATGACCTGAGCCAAAGGCAGAGGCTTAACCCCCTGAGCCACCCAGGGACCCCTGACTTGAGTTCTTTAATTAGGGAGCATGCCCTCCCCTTCCTGATTTTTTCTCCTTCCCAATGGCTGGAATGTGGCTGTGATGGTTAGCAGTCCTGACTTTGGGGATGAGGGCAACAACTTTGGGGCAGAAAAGCAGCAAGGTACTACTACATGAGCCCTGCACTGCTGATGCTCAGAGCTATTATGTCTAAGAGGAATAACTGTCCTGTTTAAGCTGCGATTGTTTTTGGTCTCTGTTTCAGCAGCTCTTCAGTATACGACGGGATAAAAAAAGTATGAGGTTCAGTGTCCACTCAGTGATATGAACAAGATGAGAAACATACTTTTAAAGATATTTAATATGTCTTTTTTTCAAATCTGTACAAAAATTTAAATACAAAAATGATTTGCTATTGACAAGTCTCAAATCTAATCATGGAAACTCAAAAAAGTCACCAGTCTGGTCACCTTTCATGGTGTTCTATAAAATATTTGAGAACAGTCACCCACTACCGACATTATTTTCCTCTGTGGGATGTCATACTGCATTAATACTCTGTGTTTAAATAACATAATGCCAGTTTGGTCCATTTCACATGGAAAAGTTCTAGTTGGTTTTGAATTAAATAGGGATTAAAGCACTATCCCTAGACTTTTGAACATGTGGTTGTTTCATCTGCTTTTACACTAATGTGTTAGCATAATGTGCAACACTTAAAAGGGAAACACAGACACATAGATAATTATTTAAAACTCTTTTTTTTAATTAAATGGAGTAATTCATTTAGCTCTGAGATTAGCACCATTATAGAATACACAGTATCTGGCATAGATTTTGCTCCTCCCCATCTAAAAGTTAGAAGCATATGCCTGATAATTAACACACTCACTCACGCACAGTTTTATATATATATATATATATATATATATATATATATATATACATACATATGCAATTGAGTAACAACCAATAAATAAGTTGGAAGGTATTTTTAAAAGAAGTTTGATCTTAACTAAAGAGGTACTGTCTCTCTTAACTTGGTGGAAATAAAAAGCCCATACATGTACAGATAAATACGGATTTACAGATCAGCTGATCAGACTTGCTTCCAAGCCGTTTCAATGCAGCTATACAGCAGAAGGAGCCCAATGGATCCCTGTTGCCTCCCATAGTCATCAGTCCAAAACCAGTATCCTCAAGACCAACTTGAAGGATGTTTGACCACATAGACGCTGTCTGCTTTGAAAATGAAGGTTGGGTCAGATATCTTTTGATGAAAAAAGTTTGTCATGTAAAAGCAGTGAATAAGAAACCCTCTGGTAATGAACTCATTTCTCTTCTTAAGAATTTGAGAAGAAATGGTGCTCATATACCATATAAGGGAAAGACACTTATTAGGTTAATGAGAATTTTCTTGATGGTTAAAGTGATTCAGATTTGACAGAGACACATTTCCATGTGTGTATATACCGTATTTATTTGTGTATTTTTCCATCTGTATCTTTCCCCTTAACTTCTCACTTTTAATTTTGAGAAACAGATACAAGATTCTACCACCACAGCCCCACATCATTTCCCCCTTTGCTTGTAGTATCAGCAGCAGACTCATAGCTGACTGAAATATTTTGCCTATGTTTTGAAACCAGATTTGAATGCCTGCAGTGGTTAGTATGTACCTAAGTAAAAACCTAGAAAAAAAGATACTTATTTTTCTCTTTAAACTTCTATTGACTCTTGACTTGTGCTGAGTATAAGGGGACAGAAGCAGCACGGGCTCTTATGCCCTTTGACATTTCACATAGCTCTTCCACAGTTTGCTTATAAAGAAGCAAACTTCTTTTCCTACAATTTTAGTACCTACACTCGGAAGTAGTAGATCCATTTTTAAATTTAAAACTTAAGAAATTATTTTTTCAAAAAGTTATTTTCCTATGTAATTCTGAAAAATTTTTTTTCCCCAAATAAAGAATGGCTTGGATTTTGGAAATTGAGTTTGGAACCTGAGACAACATTCCAATTTGCATAGATACTACACCAAGAAATTTCTTCAAAATTCAACCGCTACTGAAAAATAGCAATAGTCCCTTCATGGGTGAAACCTCATTGTAGTCATTTGAATGGTAGGGAAAGGAAGGGAATTTTTATACCCATGTAAACACAATTAAAAACTGATGTTGATAATGAACATTCCACAAAACTGGAAAGTTATTATTTTTTTCTTAAGACTTCCACAAGTTTATATTAGTTGAGTCATCATGGAAATTACATGGAAGGAAGGAAAAAAATTATAGAAAACAAAACAAAAAAGATCCTTGAGAAATAAGTGAATTAATTATGGCTCCTGTCTCCCAAGTGTTTTTTTTTTAGCTCCTTTTGGGGCACTGTCTTATGTCCCTCACATGTCTCATCCAGTGCGATGCACACAGAATTTACTGAGTAAATTACACCGCAGGTGACTGGCTCACTTATTCTTTTAGAGACAGGAGATACACAGTTCTGAGGAGGACTTGGCATCCATAAAAGACACAGCCTCTGACAGGAGGGAAATAGCCTTTGGGCTAAAAACCTTCTGCTCTCCTGACTCCCTCCCACTGGGGCTATCACACAACAGGACTCCTCCCCCACCTTCCTGGCAAAACATCTGCCCAAAGACAGAGGAAATTATGCAAATAAATACGGTAATTGTTATCATGGACATTTCCTTAAGCCATATTTAGAAATCTTTAAACAATATGAGCAAGTGACTTTCATTAGCTATGATCTTCCATACTGAAATATATTGACTGATCTGAATAAGCAGGTTATCATGGAAGCATATAACAATACAACAGCTAATATGATTCCAGTGGGTACAACACAAGTGTCAGTACTTGATACATAAATCTATCCCATCATTTTTAATTACAGGCTGCTATGCAGAGCATTCAACATGCATCTTAGTTTTTATTTGTACATGATGGTTTAGATTTTCACTTAAATATAACTTTCCAACTATATAAATGTTTTGAAGCAATTATGTTTTTCATTTGGATATTTTCGGTGTGCCATTTTCTTCTTTAAATCTCTTTTCTTTCTTTCTTTCTTTCTTTTCTTTTTTTTTCTTACATGGGATACAATAAATATCCTGAAAAGGAGGAATGGACATACTGCCCAGCATATAGTCCTGCAGCCTGTTCTGAGGGCATTTGGAGGAACACTCGGTCTCCTGGCCTGAGCAACAGCACTGCACTCCCAGACGCCTGGTCCAGAAAACCCTTTTTGTACTCATCATATGTGTACATCATGGGCTCGTTGTTCTTGAACAGAGCAACCCACACGTTGCCCCCCTTGCAGTGGATGTGGTAGGCGAAGTAGTAGACCCCAGGAACCTCGCAGGTGAAGATGCCCGTCTGGGGGTTGTAGTTCTGTCTGCCATTATAGAGCAGTTTGTCAAACTTCACGGGGGCCCCCACAGGTGGGAAAGGCGCAGTCAGCTCAGCTGTAAAAGCAGGCATCTCGTAGGCAGGCCCTCCATTCTTGCCCTTCTTAGCCCCATAGGCATGGGGGGGTTTCACTCCATCAATTCCCAGCCCCATATCGGGCAGATACTCTCCATGGGGTGGTGGTGTAGGGGGCATCACAGCTGGGGGTCCGGGGGGCCCTGGTGGGCCTGGGGGCCCTGGAAGTCCCGGCTGGCCTTGAGGACCAAGGGCACCAGGCTTCCCCGGAGGCCCATGAAGTCCTGCTACCCCAGGCTTCCCTACTCCAGGGAACCCAGGGGGCCCTGGGATGCCAGGTTCTCCTTTGGGGCCTGGCATTCCAGGTGGTCCAATGGGCCCACTTGGGCCTGCGATCCCTGGGATTCCTGGAGGGCCCTGTAAACCCTGGTCCCCTGGGATTCCTGGTTCTCCCTTTGGTCCCAGCAGCCCTGGAGCACCAGGGAGCCCTGGTAAACCTTTATGACCAGCTTCCCCCTTGGGCCCTATGGGACCTGGCAAACCCCTCATGCCAGGGGGCCCTACTTCACCAAGGAAACCAGGCTTTCCTGGGAAGCCCTGAAGCCCTGGCTCACCCTTGGGACCTGGTGGCCCCTGTGGCCCTACAACCCCACCTTCTCCTTTGGGTCCAGGGAAACCAATAGCACCTGGAGGACCCATAGGACCTGGGATTCCAGGCAGGCCTGGCTCTCCTGGGGGACCCCCTATTCCAGGGGCACCTATTGGTCCTTTCTCCCCTCTTGGTCCTAGAGCCCCAGGAAGACCCCCTATGCCCTTGTCACCTTTGGGTCCTGGGAAGCCTGGTTTTCCAATTCCTGGAAGGCCTGGGGGTCCCGGCAGCCCTGGCAGTCCTTGCTCCCCTTTGCCACCTGGAAATCCTGGCTGGCCAGGGATCCCGTCCTGGCCTGGTTTCCCAACTCCAGGTATCCCAGGAGGTCCTTGAACTCCTGGGACTCCAACAGGGCCTTGGGGCCCAGGTTCCCCTGGAGGACCTGGCTTTCCCAGGGGGCCTTGGGGCCCAGGGAAGCCTGTCACTCCGGGTTTGCCCACTCCTGGAAGTCCAACAGGACCAGGAGGGCCATGCATCCCTGGAGGACCCTTTAGGCCTGGCAAACCTGGCATCCCAAAGCCCTTCTCTCCTTTAGGACCCTGAAGGCCTGGAGGTCCTGGTGGTCCTTTTGGTCCTCGCTCTCCCTTTGCACCTGGTTGCCCTGGTAACCCTGGACCACCTGGTTTTCCAATGCCAGGAAGTCCGTGAGGCCCTGGAGGTCCTTGCGGCCCTGGGATCCCCATAGGCCCGATCTCCCCTTTAGGTCCAATTTCACCTTTTGCTCCAGGCATTCCCATGGCTCCTGGCTTTCCTGGCATTCCAGGCATACCTGGTTTTCCAATTCCAGGATATCCCTGTGGCCCTGGTTTTCCTTTGGTTCCAGGTATCCCATGACCTGGTAAGCCGGGGGGCCCAGGTGGTCCTCTTGGGCCAGGCTCTCCACGGGGACCTTGCTCCCCTCGTAAGCTGGCTAATGGTATTTCTACTGGGAGAGAGAGTGGGAGAGGGAGGAGGGAGAAGGGGGAAAAAGAGAGAAAAATTAATAGTTATTATTCTTCAAGGAAGTCATGATGATCATTATTTAGTTCTGACACCTTAGTCTATTACTTATCGAGAGGAAACACTAGGAATAATGTGTTCGTCTTCCAGGACTATCAGTACTTAGAACAATCAAGCTAATAATTGCTTTGTTATGTTTGAAATAGTGTTTGAGAACTGATATCTGTAGCTGCTTTTATCAACATTGGTTAAGGAGAAAAGCTAAAAAAATAAGGAAGAAACATTTTTCTAAGTACAAAACCTTTGTTATGGTGTGTTCTGTATGGGGATTTTGGAAAATTGAAAAAGAGATAAAGAAAAATCAAATTTGCCTGTAATCACTTGATATTTATATGTATTTCCATCTCATGTGTTCTAGGTGTGGGTGTGTATGTGCGTGTGTGTCTGTGTGTGTGTATTTTAAAGAATGGAGTCATTCTCCATTTTTATTTTTTTATTAGTTTATCTACATAATGCTGTATTTTTTCATGTCCTTGATTTTTTTTTATATAATAGCTTGTGGCTAAATAATATTTCCTTTTGTGTTGAAATATAGTATGATGCAAAAGTCAGGCAGGCCCCCCAAGAAAGGAAGGGAAAGAAATGGCTGAGATAATCCCCGAAGTGGAATATCAGCTCCCGAAGAGAAGCAAATTGGGAATACTTCATTTATGCTAAGTAGACAGTCTCGTACGATAACAGCATGTTATTTCTAAGCAGTGTGTAGGACATACTACGATATCAAGAGCATCTAGAGCAGGGTCATGTCTTCCTCATCAGGAGTCCTGGGTGTCCAGCACAGTGCCTGGCATGTACTCTGTTCTTAGCTAGGGTTTCCTGAATGACCAGCTCTAGCAACTCAAAAGTTTTTATGATGCTTTAATATTTACTTAGCATTTTTAATTACCCATGCCATTGATTTTCTCAACAAATCTTATTTTACTGACGAAGACAACTAGTTTCAGAGAGGTGTTCTTTTTTTTTTTTTTTTAATTGAAATATGGTTTACATACAGTATTATGTTATTTCCAGGTCTTTCATTTCTGGCCTCTAAGCCTCTTAACACCAAATTCACTAGTACCCCAGACCTAGAGTTCCTGCCTTTTTAGGGACCAGTAGGAATGGCCTCTACCTCCTCAAAGGGAATTGCTATGTTGATGCAATTCCTTTCCTACAAATGCTGAGTTTCTTAGGAATCCAGATGAACCTCATGAAGTTTTAAGAAAGTGTCTCTCACAGTGATAAGCATTTTGTAGGTGTTGAATAACGAGTGAATATGGCTAGAAGACAGTGGGAAAAATTGTCATCTCTACATTCAGTCCTTAGCCTTCACGGTCTCCTCTCAGTTTATTGGTTAATAGGTGTAGTAGCTTAATGAAAGCACTCTTCAAAACACTGGCATTTATCCAGCACCTGGTTCACAAAGTGCTTTCATTCATATAGACATATATATAAATATATATATTTATATTTACATTTATATTTATATATTCCTAACATAGTAGGTCTTTAACAACATTGCTCTCCCATTAAAGAAGACTGACTAGTCACTTTTTTTAATTTTGAGTTTTCCAAAGTTATTTACTGAAGCAGAAACAAGTCAGCCAGGTAATTGTTGGGGAAAACGCAGTTTTAATGGTATTCAAAGATACTTTTTAAAAGGTATTCTAGCACAAGTTTTTCTTTGTACACTAGATGATGCTGTAAACTTTCCTCAAAATCTTTTAAGGCTGTTGGTTCTTAAGAACTAGAATTTATTCCTATTTCAAATCTTGTGCTCTTGAAAAACCGCCGAAAAGCATTTGAAAGCTGTTTCTTTAAGATAATGGATTTCTTTTTTCTTTTTTATAATTTTTAAAAAAATTTTTATAAACATATAATGTATTATTAGCCCCAGGGGTACAGGTCTGTGAATCATCAGGTTTACAGTATACTTCACAGCACTCACCATAGCACATACCCTCCCCAATGTCCATTGTTTTTTTGTTTTTGTTTTTGTTTTTTAATTCTTACTGATAATATATTGCTGCACTGAGTCATGTGTGATTTTTCACTCGAGGGCTTCGTGCGTCATGCTGAGAAAATTTCATTGAAAACCTGCTCATCTCTAGTTTCAACCGTCTTAAGCAGAGGTGTCCTTTTTGCGTGAGTGTCAGTGAGAGGGAGTGAATCTGGATTGGTTTCCCTCAGGGTCAGGGAAGACAAGTTTGGAAGAGGCCAGAGCACTCCTGCTCTCTGCACCTTCCAGCAGCTTCCTGTAGGCTTGTCACTGCCCCCACCCCTGCCTGCTTTAATTCCCCCGCATCTGGCCCAGCTTCTGACACAAAAATAGATGCTCATTAAATAGTTGCGAAATGTTGGAAGAGATAATGAATAAGGGAGTAAAAATATGTTTTGTGCCATTTAATGCTGTTAAAATAATAAAGCACAACATAAAACAGTAATTTTGTTTGTATTTTTGAGTCCTGAACTTTTCAAGGATAAAGTTGAGGGCACCATAAACAATGACTGTCAGTAACACTTTCCAAAATAAAAATTTCTAAAATTTAGCTTCTCCCCCTGATCTTATAGTTTCAGATTTTAGAAAACTGGTGTTTCCTAACAGGACAGGAATATGATGTTACCTTTGCCTTTCTTAGGTGCTGCTTCCTTGCCCATTCTTGGCACTGGCTGAATTTCCTTCATATATTGGGGTAGATGTGGATACTCTTTGCCATACTGCATGTGGGGCAGCTCCTTGCCCATGCTAAGGCCATCTTTGCCCAAAGGCATGTGAGGTACTTGCTGGCCCAGAGGCTGGTATTGTGGAATTTGTGGTGGGATCTGAGGAGGAATTTGTGGTGGCAGCGGCTTGATCCCATAGTAAGCGCCAGCCTGAATGAGCCTGATGGAGCCCAGGGAAATGGTAAGCAGCACTCCCAGCAGCTGCAGAGGGCCAGGTGGTACAGCCATCGCCTGTGGAAGGAATGAATGCACCAACATGGTGAAAACTGGCAGGCCAAGTGACAAGTTTACTTAGAGAAAGAAGAGGGAGAAAAAGGAAACAATTTTTATCATCAGAACGTCCCCTGTGGAAGACAAACGAAAAGAAGAACGGTGTTACCTCTCAGTAGAAAACATGCAAAAAACAGAAAAGAGTAGGAACTGTCAAATGAAGGCAATCAGTGGGATTATAAACTGTGGGAAATACTGCTGTGTGTCCCCAGATATCAATTCTGCTTTCTTCCATAGTATTGGAACTCTTGATTTTTTAGCTGGAACAGAGCAACCCAGAATAAAGACATTTTAGCCGGGTGTGGTGATGTGAAAAAGTTCTGTCCAATTGGATGTAGTTGTAACGGGTACAACTTCCAAGAAGGATCCTAAAGAAGAGTGGCCCTGTTTTTCCTCTTCCTTGCTGCTGGCTGCTGTGTGGATATGTTACCTGGAAACAGATCAGAAACCATGGACCAGGAAGTGAAATTCATGTACTGTGCATGGTTTAGTAACAAGCTAGAATAAACCTCAGCCTTTGCTGAACATGAAGGCCCCTATTAATTCTTAGGTTTGAAATTTGTTTACACAATAAAGAGCTAAAGGTTTATCATCATCTTTAAATTACTGTTATTTTGAGTGTCACACATTTACACTAAACTTATTCCTAATAGTTAGGTTACGTTGGCCAAAAGGAGGCAAACTTGGTGGTAAGTTGGAATTTGTTAGTACGTGCCGAAATTCTATTCTAAGTGGAAACAGTAATTGATAGGCTGAGATTTTTCATCTGTCCTTTGCTTTGGTGCGGTCACAAATTAATGTAAGTGTTAAATAGCAAGCAAACAACAATAATGAAAACTGCACAAGTCTTCTGAATTGGAAGGAAGGTACTTCATGTGACAGTCCCAAAATATTTAAAAAATCACTATTATAATTACTCACATAATGGAATGCCATTTTGTTCTACTTAAATACTATAAAGTCGTTAATTTGGAATTTGCCTCATTGGACCTGGAGTGCACTGAAGTTTTTCTTTTATGAAAGAAACTTTTACGAAAGAAAGGAGTTTACAAGGCAAACTAGTTGTGTAAATAAAACAACGATATTTAGCCACTCATGAGAATGAACTGGAAAATCCCTTTAACAGCATCCTTTGCAATTTAACAGTTAGTGGAATAAATATTATTGGGGCTTATGTTTATTAAAAAAACACCTCAAAAAGACCTCTGGCTGAAAACCCAAAAACCCAGGGAACTGCAATGCCCACGAAGGCCCACTAGAGGGCAAGTGTGGCACATATTGAAGTCTGTTCTCCCGGGTACTGGGCATTGTAAGGCGCTTCCCACACCTTTTGAAAGGTCTTGATGAAAATCTGAATCCTCAGTGGAGTGTCATGATTATGCTGGAGAAAGAAATGGCAAGGTTTTCGCAATTTTTAATGTAAGAACTTTGAATAAACTCCTATCTCTAAATAACTGTAATTTCCATTCTGTGAGTTTGTTTTCTTTGCTTCTGTCTTACTTAATTCTGGATCATAGTTTTCCACTTCTTAGAAAATATGTGTTGACTTTGCAACATCCTATTCAAGAGTAATGCCAAGAGTGTGAACAGGCTACAGAAGAATTGGTTAAGGGGCACCTGGGTGGCTCAGTGGGTTAAAGCCTCTGTCTTCAGCTCGGGTGTGGTCTCAGGGTCCTGGGATAGAGCCCCATGTCTCTCTGCTCAGCAGGGAGCCTGCTTCCCTTCCTCTCTCTCTGCCTGCCTCTCTGCCTGCTTGTGATCTCTCTCTGTCAAATAAATAAATAAAATCTTTAAAAAAAAAAAAGAAGAAGAAGAAGAAGAAGAATTGGTTAATAAAAAGCACCTAAGAAAATATTTAATGGAATCTCTACCACAAAAGTCACTGCTTTACAATTTTTCTCAGTATACTAACTAGTCATTTTCCCCCAAAACATCTGTCAGCAAAATGATTTATAAAATGTTCTCCATTTCATAAAGTCTCAAGAACTGTTTGATTCAAATGTGCTCGAAATAATACATGTGTTGGTAAATGGGAGGAGATAGAAAGTAGTTATTTTCTGTCTAAGAATAATTACTATAAACCATTTGGAAAGAGCTACAAAATTAGTATTGATTTATAGTTGGTAATAGTCAGTTTTATTCTAGATGGGAAAAGAAGAACATGTGTAAGTACTCAATGATAAATTTATTAACTACTTACCAAACACAATGCTAAACCCATCCAGGGACTACAAAGGTAAATATAAAATGGTCAATGGGGCCTGCCCCCACAGAAGTTATACTTTTTTAGTAGGCATGACAGATGTATAAACTATTCATGAGTAGCAAGGGATATCCACAACAAAAGTAAATTTCCCACCCACTTCCATCTAGTGGCTTCAATCCCTTCCCTTGGAAGTAACAGCTTTTCCCATTTTCCTCATATGTTTCTGGAGATGTTCTAAGAATATGCATATATACTACACACACCTTTAGGACACAAATTACAGTATACTATACATACCACTATTCTTTTCTTTGTCCACTCAGAAAACTGGAACTTCAGACCTTATTTCTCAGTTTTATGTGTCTGAACAGATCCCTTCAACTTTCTTATTTGTTAAAAATAAGACCCGGTTGTTCTCTAACGTCCTTAACATTCAGTGTCTAAGGCAGTCACTAGAGAGTTGAACATGCTAACCCAGACCAGAAATGTATGGTGATACCTGGTGATGTCTAAGCTGGGACTTAATTCTATCTTTGGGGATGACGGAATTTAATTACTAAATCCTGAACTTGGGGAGATGTCTTTAAGAATAAACTAGCATGTTTGGCTCTTCACCTTTCCATCAGTTCCGTGAATGTGTTGGATTATACTTAATAATCTTTAAACCAGGACAATCTAATGAAACATTGGAAAACTGGAAGGAAGTGAAATGCCTGGGAAGAAGACCAGTTGAATACCAATGGCCCAGTGGGATCCTACTTTACTACAATTATTTCCTCTTGCAGGCTTGGCCTTTCTCTCCTGAAAACCACCTCCTTTGGTCTGCCATCTGCCATTTCTTTGGCTCTTTATTTAAATAAACTTTGTTCAGTTTCAACTTGAGTATTTATATAGGGGCCCTGGTTAGAATTTACCTCTTGACTTATCCTTACTAATTTCCCTCTTGTCCCTGAGGATATTTTTGGTGGTCAAAGTGGTGTGGTGGTTCTCCCCAAATCACTCAAAAGAACATCAGATTTGTTTAATGCTATACAAACACCTGGTGGGGGGAAGGAGCCTTGGAATTTCTGCTGGGAGAAATGGTGGTAATGGGTTTTCTTGCCTCTTTTTCCTTTTTCTGGGGATGCACAACAGAATAATGCTGTTTTCTTAGATTTGTGTTCTAGTTGCTGTTCCAGTCACTGTTTTCTTAGATTTCTATTTGATAACATGCATGTGTGTGTGTGTGCGTGTGCGCACTTGACTACGCATGAACATAAACATACATAATGTGTGTGGACAGTGGATCTTTGCCAGTCAGCCCAACCAGTGATGGGTTTCATGTCATTATGTAGAAGAAACCAAAGACCTGGAGCTGAGTTGTAGTGCTGCCATTCACTGTGTCTACGACTTGGGGCAAGTCCCTTATCTTTACTAAGCCTCAGTTTCCTTCCCTATAAAAGAGCAACTAATTTAAGTTATTATTAATGGATTGTGACCAAAAAGACAAATCAAAACCAACTGAAATGTCAAAGACTTTCAAAGAAGGGTACTAGCCAAAATAAATGTGAGGTTAACTGCAGTAATGATAAACCCAAGATGAATAAAACAATAATGGCCGTTAAAATGTACTTGTTAAAAATGGCAAAAAAGAACAGCTGAACCAAGGCAGTTATTCATTCTGGTGTCAGAATCGCCAATCCTAATCATTTTGAACAGCCCTAAATAGTTCCCTGTATTTGGGAAGGGCTGCAGAGAGTTTCAGTTTCCTCATGTGACCTGTAATGTATATAACAGAATAATGTGATACATATTATTTTAGACGCTCCTCAGCATTTTATTTGTACATTTATCCCTGTGAGATTTTGGCTTGCTGTGCAGAATAATGTTTAAGTATTTGAACCTTCAGTTCTTGCCCTAAGTCCAACTTTCCCTTTCACATGGTGCTAAAACTGTGTGCATATCCGCACATGTGTGTGTTTGCATGTGTGCGTGCGCGCGCGTTTGTGTGTGTGTGAGTGTTGTGAACAAGCTTCTCTCATCTGTTGCTGGGCAGCCCTTCACGCAGGATTTATGGTTTCTCACATCCTCAGATTTATCGCTCCTGAAGCAAGGGGCAGTCAGACAGAATACTACCCCTGCAATATTCACCAGAATTGTCTTCCTGGCTTTCCCATGCCTCTTAAAGAAGTTCTGTCCTGTTTGCATTTCTCGGAGCAATTCATTCATTTGGCGTAGGTAGGTAAGGAGTGCCTATTAATTGTTACCGTGAGGGGTACTAGAGAAAGGAGTGAATTAGTTGAACTCACATTCCAGTGGGGGGAGACAGGCAATAATAAACAACTGGAAGATAAATTTTTCAGTTTTAGATTTGAGTGCTGTGAAGAAGACAAAGCAGGGGGAAGGGTTCAAAAATGACTCGAGGTAGAAGACGCTGCTTTGGAAAGGGTGGTGGAAGACACCTCTGAGAAAGCCAATTTTGGTTAGAGATGTGAAAGTTGGGAGGCTTATTTGTCTTTCAAGACACAATACTAAAAACCCCCAGAAAGTCCTATTTATCAAAATGGTAGTTATAGGTGACCTTCACTAATGTAAACCATTGTTTCAAAACTCAATTCTTCATCTTCAGCTATCCTCATTTTGACTTCTCTATTGTATTCTTTTTTTTCCCGGGAGGTTTCTTCTTTTTTTCTTTTTAATCTTTCTCCAGATTTCAGCCCTATTTGTATAGGTTTGCTAGGGCTGTCATAGCCAAGTATCTTAGACTGGGTGGTTTAAACAACAAAAATTTGTTTTCCCCCAGTTGTGGAGACTAAAAATCAGAGAACAAGATGTTGGCATGGTGGGTTTCTTCTGAGACCTCTCTCCTTGGCTTGTAGATGGCCATCTTCTCTCTATGTCTTCACATGATCTTCACATGATCTTTCCTTTATAAGGACACCAGTCATGTTCAGTCAGAGCCTCTCCTACTGACCTCATTTTAACTTGATTTCCTCTTTTAAAAAACCTCTTTTCATATACATGGGGCGCCTGGGTGGCTCAGTGGGTTAAAGCCTCTGCCTTCGGCTTAGGTCATGATCCCAGGGGCCTGGGATTGAGCCCTAAATTGGGCTCTCTGCTTGGCCAGGAGCTTGCTTCCCTTCCTCTCTCTGCCTCTCTGTCTGTCAAATAAATAAAATCTTAAAAAACAAAAACAAATACAGTCACATTTGGATGTACTAAGGGTTAGGACTACAATATAGGAACGAGGGGGACAAAACTCAGCCCATATCATCAACCATTCCTCTAGAGCAACCTAATTCCTACCTCTTCTGTGAAGTCTTCCCCACCTTAACCATCATTATCTTACTTGTCCTACTGAAAATTCAACAAAAGTTAAATGCAGCTCATCAACAGTGTGTTTTTTCCTATTGTTTTTTTTTTTTTTTTTTTTTTGTCCACAGGACCCCAACATGATTGCAAACTTCCTGAGGACAAGGAAATATGTGATATTCTTTGGATTTTCTTATATTTATTGAAAGAGCTTGACAGTCGAAACTCTTGGTATTGATAGGTGCGTTAGAAAACATCTCCTTCAGCCTCACTCTGCATTTAGAATCCTGTATACAACAGTTGCTGACAGAAAGCCCTCATATTTCCAACTTGAATATTAATAATGGTAGAAACATTCATAAAGCAACCTATTATCATGTGCAACTTTTTTTTTTTTTTAAGATTTGTTTATTTTGGAGAGAGAAAGAGCACAAATAGGGAAGGGGCATAAGGGGAGAAGAGGGGAGAATCTCAAGCAGACTCCCTGCTGAGCATGGAAACGAATGTGGAGCTCTATCTCATGACCTTCAGGTTATGACCTGAGCCAAAACGAAGAGTCAGTCACTTAACTGACTGAGCCACACAGGCGCCCCATGTCATACAATTTCTGTTGTTATTTTTATTTCCTGAGCAGCTGATTCAGAATGGCAGTGCACATGTGGCTTACTTTTAGTGGGAGCTGGGAAAGGAACATTAAAAATACATCACCAAATTGGCTAAGGCAAAAAAGGAATGATTACATGACCTTTTAATATCAGGCCAATAAGCCCACCTTAGGATCATCTTAGGGATATGGAAATTTATTGCATAATTGATTAACATTACAGATATTAACTCTAAACTATGTTGACCAGGATTTGGTTCTACTGCCCTTTACTATGTTAACCAATATTTTATCTAACTTAGCATTATCTCAGCATTCTTTTTAACAAGCTCATTACAATAAAAAAACCCAGGTTTATAATATTTTATTTCAAACCCACTTTGTCATCATGTTAAATAAAACTTTGACATGTTCATTTGTGAATGAGAATTCTGTGGGGACACACAAAAAAATCAAAAACCTAAATATAGGGGCGCCTGGGTGGCTTAGTGGGTTAAACCGCTGCCTTCAGCTCAGGTCATGATCTCAGGGTCCTGGGATCGAGTCCCGCGTCGGTCTCTCTGCTCAGCAGGGAGCCTGCTTCCCTCTCCCTCTCTCTGCCTGCCTCTCCATCTACTTGTGATTTCTCTCTGTCAAATAAATACATGAAATCTTAAAAAAAAAAAACAAAACCTAAATATAGGCAGCATTGGATAGTATGGAGAAAAACAAAGCAGGAGAGGTTAGGTAAGGAGGTAGATGGTTATTATTTGTTGAGGTTATGTTCTTTGAAACCCATTTTACTATAGAAACTGAGTCTTCTGTGCTTGAGTGGGCTGGCCCCTGGGTTTTAAAGGAAGCAACTCTAAAAGAGGATGGAGAAATTATGGGGGATTCTGGAGGAGATTAAATGTGAGCAGAGTTGATTGCAACATGGAGGAGAGTGCCAGAAAAGGTAGATCGCCAGTAGAGGAGCAGTTAAGAAAAGAAAAACTCGTTTCAGACAAGCTTTTTATGTTTATTATAGGCTATAGGTTGTAAATCCCTCCTTTATATCCTCAGAGATGAAGAAACCCTAATTGTTCTGAAGAAAACCTAATTCTTTCGTGGGGATGGCTTTTGGGGAGTTAGGTGGAAGAATGGTTCAGTGCTGCTCCAGGGTGACAAGGGTAAAATTGGTGACTGAATATCAGAAAACCAGAACCAGAGGATGGCTGGGTGAGTCAGGCCAATGAACATAAAAGTTGTAATAATATTGGCTATGTTTTTGAGCACTTACTTTATGCCAGCACCATGATCATACTTCAAGTACATTGTTATTATGTTTTTACTTACGCTTTTATGTTATTGTTGTTATTATGTCCACTTACTAAGATTTTTTAATGTTAAACTCAAATGAAATCTTTCTGTCCTATATTTATAAAATTGACTATTTTACTGAAATTGGAGACTATTAGAATCCGAGTTAAAATTGTTAACTTCTTAAATGATTATTTTAAGGAGCTGTCACCCAATACATTAGCTAACAATTTTTTTTACTTTGTTTTACAAGGTACAGATCTAACTATACTGTTACTTTTCTCCATCTTGTCCTCCAAATACCAAGACTGACTTTTTAGCTGAAAGAAAGAATTTCTCTGTTATATAGGATGTGATACTGGACTGGATCCCTTCCTTTGTTCTTTTTGGATTAAGGACACAAGCTTGGAAGGTATTCATGAAGTTAGAAAGCCACTAACATAAGGTGAATATGCTAGGATAGATCCTAAAGAAATAAACCTATCAGTGAAGGCCATGGGTAAGATCATCCCATAAGCACTCATTAGTTTTAATTAATCTGCCCATTTACATCTATCAGGACTGATATAAATATAAAACAGCTTGAATTAAATGCTTCACTGATGAATCTGCTATAACCAAAAGCAGCCAACAAGCTCACCTACTAGCTATTGGCAGACCATATGTCATGGGACCTACAGAACTTGAGATGTCCATTAGGTTGTGTCCTCACCTCTAGAAATGGGCCACCCACATAACCCTCTGAAACAAATGACCAATCCCCACATTCCACAAGGTCTCCAGAAGAGGAAATTTCACCACATTCCCCAGTAACCAACTGTAGGATTTCATAGACCTACATTTCTTAATATCTAATCGGGATCTTTCTTGCTGAACTTTAAACTCATTTCCTCTTTTCCATTCTCAAAGGAGGTAGGAAACATCTGGAGAATGTTTTTCTTAAAATAATAGTTCACATATTTGAAGTCTGCAATTAACTCCTTTTGTCTCTCTAAATGGAATCATGTCATCTGCCAAATAGTTTATAAAATACTTGAGAGGATTCTTAAAAGAGAAAGTTCTAAAGTGGATTCCTTTTTTAGCCTTGTTTTGCTTTTCTCCCCATAACATGACCAAGCACTGTTCTCAGAGCATAGAGCACCTAAATTCTAGTTCTGATGTAGGCACCTGTTCTGCTGAGGCATGAATTTCCTCATTTGCAGAAGGGAACACTGGCTAGATGACTTCAAGGTCTCCTCTAGTTCTAAAATTCTAAGGTAGCTGGGGACATGAAATACATACCCATACTTCGTAGATAAATGATTTCATGAATGTACAGGCTCAAGCCTTTTGGATGTCATAAAGCTAATTAATCTCACACTTCCTTTACCTTTCAACATTTCTCTCTCCCTTCTTACAGTTGGAGATGGAACAGGAAGAGTTTGAGTAATGTCCCCTCCCTGTAAGTATTCCTCTGATGAAATGAGCCACACCTGACTAGAAACAAAAAGAAGGACCTCAATAAAAAATGAAGTTTAGGGATAAAAATCTGATTTATATATATATTTTTAAAGATTTTATTTATTTATTTGACAGAGAGAGATCACAAGTAGGCAGAGAAGCAGGCAGAGAGAGAGGGGGAAGCAGGCTCCCCGCTGAGCAGAAAGAGCCCGATTTGGGGCTCGATCCCAGACCCTTGGGATCATGACCTGAGCCGAAGGCAGAGGCTTTAATCCCCTGAGCCACCCAGGCACCTTGATTTATATATACATATATATATTTTTACATATTTAAAGGTTGGATAAAAATTGAAGCTTACTTAAATCTTTTAAAAGTGGCTACAAATGATTAAAAAAACAAAAACAAAACTTCTTAACATTACAGTGTGTGAGTTTAATGTTTAAACTCAAATGAAATCTTCCTGTCCTGTACAGTGTGCAAGCTCAGAAATTCCCTTGGAGTCATTTAGCAAGTATTGATGTATGCCTCTTGTCAGAGAAACGAGAAATGAATACAGAATATGCATCTTGGGAAGAAGAAGTGGGCAGTGAATAGTGTGACATAGTCATCTGTTTAGGAGGAATAATGCTCATTTTGTAAGAAAAACTGAAGATGTAAAACTTAAAGACAGTTCGTTCTGTAGTAAAGTGGCTGTGATGAGAGCATCCCAAGAATAAGGTCCTCCT
Organism: Mustela nigripes; assembly: GCF_022355385.1. Taxonomy (NCBI): domain Eukaryota; kingdom Metazoa; phylum Chordata; class Mammalia; order Carnivora; family Mustelidae; genus Mustela; species Mustela nigripes. The sequence goes on from NC_081558.1 coordinate 171,805,775, forward strand.
CATCCTATGGGTCTGGTGATATGCAGCAGAGTTAGTTCCTTCCTGGCAGAGTCCCGAAGAGGCCTGGTGAGCACTCTGGAGAGCATCTTTCTGTCTTCTCTGTACTACTACAGTTTATGTCAATCATACAATGTGAACTAAAGCTGTTTTTAGGCCATTGCAAAGGACAATGTATGGGAAAGGTTCATCTAATGTAATCCATCAAACTGGACATTGTAAAATTACTATTTAGAGCAAATGGCTATGATCTATTATACAAAATAAAAATTCCATGGAACATTTGTACACTGCAAACACTTTTTTCTTTATTCTCTCCTTTCTTTCTTTCTTTGTTTCTTTCTCTGTCTCTCTTATTCTTTCTCCCTCTCTCTCTCTTCCTCTCCTTCTTACCGTCTGTCCGTCCTTCCTTCCTTCCTTCCTTTTTTTTGCTTTCTTGCTTCCTTTCACTACAAACACCTTGATCTCGCCCTGAAACCCGTCTTCAGACCAATGGGATTATGAGTGAATTTCAACCAAACGGAACTCAGCAATATCCTTGTCACAGGGACAGTTAAAACTTAGTAGTTGTGTTCGAAGTAGGTTTTTGTAAGTAAGTAACAAATGAACTGAACAAAATAAACTGATAAAATTATGCTCATTCCTGAAATATCTAAGGTTGTAGAGAATAGAAAGTTTAAACCAAGCTGGGCAAAAAGACAGGAGTACATAGACCTGAATGGCCATCGAGGTGCGGAAGTGTAAGAGGTTGGGGTCCTAGGACAATCTCTAGATGTGGGAGGGAGGAGAGGAGTAGATGGCTTGCTTATGGACTCCAGCTTTCTGAGAAAGACTGACGTATTAGAAGCTCTTGCCTTTTCTACTCTTCTATAATTCTGTATGCCTTCTAGATGCTTCCCTATTCTTCAGCATCTTCTTTTTTTTAAAGACTTTATTTATTTATTTGCCAGAGAGAGAGCGCAAGCAGGCAGGGTGGTTTGCAGAGGCAGAGGGAGAAGCACGCCCCCCTCTGAGCAAGGAGCCTGATGCGGGACTAGATCCCAGTACCCTGGGATCATGACCTGAGCTGAAGGCAGCCATTTAACCGGCTGAGCCACCCCGGCATTCTTATTCTTAAGAAAGGTTGAAAGGTTACATGAAACTCAAATGAGTTAGTGGTTGTTCTACAACAAAAACTTCTGGCGAAAGTTCTGAAAATTGAGAAAGTTGAAATAAAAAGAACATTGTGCTCAGTTCCCAGCCAACATGTGTGCTTCCTGGAAGCAGGAGAGAAAGCCCTTTACCACCATAGATGTTTCTGCCAGTACTTCCCTAAAATGGTTACAAGGAAGGATGGAAAAGTATGGAAATATCTTTTTTTTTCCCCTGTCCCACTCTGATTGGCATTTAGTACTTCTCTATCAGTATATCCAGAAGATTAAGTGAGCAAGCCAACATCCTGTGTTAGCATTTTCTTTTTATTAGCAGGCTTTTATGGCAGTAGATAGTTCATTTTGGTATTTTTATAGAAAACTGTGAAACAAACAAAATTCCTTGAACCAAGGAACAAAATCCTAGTCTTTCCCATCTTCCATAATACTGAAATATTTATTAATTAAATTACTATGTGGTGCATATGTGTCTTTGTGGGTTTAAAGACAAGAGGTACAGGGCATGAGGCAGCCAATTATTGGCTTTTCTTTTTCATTTTTGAGCTGGTTATTTTTTGGGTTCAAGTGTTGAAGTTTTATTTAGCTAAAAGTGCCCTGAGCCACATAACCTTGAATGACTTAATATTAAAAGTCAAGCCCTAGAATTTCTATCCCACATGGGCAAAACATTAAATCAACAGCACTTGGAAATAAAAATAATTAATCAATGTCTTCCAAAATTGCCCCCCAACATCCACCCTGAACTAGTTTCTAGTCAAAACAGTAACCCTACTGGAGTTGAGATCTTTAGCCCTGGAAATTTCCAAACTTTAGTAAAAGAACTAAAAAAAATCTCGACAATTTCTTGGTCAGTAAAAATGTGAATTTGTTCTTTCTCTGTTACACAGTTCAAGAGTAGCAGAGATCATTCCATAAGACTGTTCCCAAAAGTGAATTTAAATTAAAAATTTTTTTTTTTTTTTTTTTTTTTTTAGTTCTCAAGCTGGGGCTAAGCCTAAAACACCAAATTGTGATAAATTGTCAGCCATGCAGAGGACGGCCTCTGAAATCCACTACTTTTCTACCACAGCTCCATCTAAGTAATTAGCCCATGTGATCACATCCAGCCCTTTGAATACAGGCAGAACACTGGAAGCAACCAAACCACAGCTATCTTGGTATTGAAAGTTCCATTTTTCTAAGGGTGGAATTTATTTTGAAGGAGAGAGAGATGGATGTGCTGTCTGGGAGGAAAAATCACAAGGTTTTCACAGTTAATTCACTAAACATTTTTCAGAGCAAATGGCAGTGGCGAGAGGAAAGGACAAAGAATTATGTAATCCATGCCAGTTCTTGGGGATACATCTGGGAAGGAGGCTGGGAGTGGGTAAGAAACTTCTTTTTATGACTGAACGTTGCTGTGAGGCCCAAGAATTTATAGAAACATGGAACTTCATTGATAAACATGCTTCACAAATGTTATTTCTTAGGGCCTACAGCATGAGTAGAAAACTGAGTCAGAGATGAGAGACTTGGGGTATAGTCACTCTGACATGACACCCTTGTGAGACTTTCAGGGCCTCATTTTCCTAACCTATAAAATGAGAAAAATGAATCAAAGGGAAGAGGGGGCCAAGTACCTGGAGAAGCAAGGAGCGAGAGGAGTGAGGGAGTTGACTGGCCAGAGTTTGTGATGAATGAGGGAGCTCTGCCCCATCCAGCTTTGAACCAAGGCTGGTACTTTTATACCAAATGGTCTTAAACATCTCTCTTGTTCTAAAAGACTGTATGGGGTTCTCCCATGCTTTCCATTTGCTTAAATTTCTAAGTGGCATGGTTTCTCTACTCAACATTGGTTGCTTAGTTTAATTACTAAATTCAACAATGTTATATTGAAATTTTAAGCACTACCCCATTAGTGGCTGGAAATATATAAAAATAAGTGCAGGTAAAACAAAGATCTACGCTCAGGAAGCTTCCAGTCAACTGTTGAAAGTCAGATCTTGATCTAGTATGAGTGTCTCACTCAAGTAGAATACATCTTAACCTGGATATAGTGGGTGGATGGATAGCACTGGTCAGACACAGGGTCCTTGAGGGACACTGTTTAGAACTAAAGGTTGATGGATAAATAAGAATTGTCCAGCAGCAGAAGGAGGAGAGTGAATGAAGGACATTTCATGTCCTTCCTCAAAATTTTCTAAAAGCAGGCATTGGCAATTTAAAACTGGTAAAGAGCAGCTGTGAGGGTGGGGGAGAGAGGGTAATACTGAGCTAACCTTCCTGAATTAAATCCCGATTCTGTCACTTACCAGCTTTGTGATCTTAGGCAAGTTAGTTGACTTCTCTGTGCCTCCATTGCCTACCTGGATGTTGATAACATTACATGTCTCATGAGATTGCGGAGGAGATAAAAGGAATTGGTACACATAAAATGCTTAAAACAGTGCCTAGACATAGAAGCACTTCATAGGTGTTAGCTGGTACTTCAAGGAGAAGGAGGAGGAGAAGCAGTCATAGCAGAGGAGATCATGAGCACACACTCCATGACACTTTCTTCGCTTTACTGCTGTCCTCTTTTTGAAGATTTGAAAGATGATGACTTATGTCCTCACTCTGTCCCAGACCTGTTATGAAAATTAGTTGAGAGTCTAAGGACATTTAGGTAAAAACAGCTCCTCATAAGTGGATAGCAAGTATTGTGTCTGAGTTCCCGCCTCTCAGTGTGACCTGTGCCCTACCCTCCTGTCTCACTAGATCTCCAGTTCCAATGTTGGATATCTTTCCACTTCCCTCAGTGACCTGACCCCTGAGAAACTGGTTTCTGTACTGACTGCAAAGGGCTTGGCTTTGAAATTCAGAAAGCCTAAGCCACTTCTTGCAGGTGATATAGCAGCAGGTTGGCCTTGTGGGAGCCACTGCAGGGTTAAACTAATTTTATTGCTGAAGGGAAGTAAAATTTACAAGTGTAATAATAGTAATAGACTTTTAAGTCAGAGAAATAATCAGCTCATGGTTACTTTTTAAAGAATCTTTTTCATGCTATTTTTGGAGATTGGAATAATAACAATATTGCTATAACTAACACTTATTTAGTGTTTACCATATTCTAGTGTCTGAAAGATTCTTGTACCCCACCCCTCATCATAGATCCAGTAAGCCAAGACCCTGGCTTAATTCAAAACTATACTGAGTTTTGTATCCCAAAAAATACAGATTCAGTTTAACACACACTTCACTTGTAGTTAGTGCAAAGGTAACCTCAAACCAAAATGCCCAATAAATCCCAAACTGTGTTTAGCCACAAGCACTTATTTAAATAGAGAACATCAGTTTCCCAAATAATGAAGCAAATCCATAGTTTATTTTATTTTGAAAGAGGAATTTGGGTCATAAATTCTGGGAGCTGGTTATGAGGAGGAAATCCTCATGTAAGAGCTCTCTCAAGGGTCTAGAGGACTCCAATCAGACTTTTATCTCTGAGACTTCTCTCCATACCAAGTTCATAACTGTATACAAAGTAGGCTTTATAAATTATTGTTGAATGAATATATGAATGGTGCCATATTTCCATCCTTATCTCCTCCCCTCTTTTCTTTTTTTAAGGTTTATTTGAGAGACAGAGAGAGAGTACGTGTGTGTCTGTGTGTGTGTGTGTACATATATGTGGGGAGGGGCAAGGGCGAGGGAGAGAGAATCTCAAGCATACTCTTGGGCTGAGCATGGAGCCTGAGGCAGGGATCAATTTCACAACACTGAGATCATGACCTGAACCAAAACCAAGAGTCAGACGCTCTACTGACTGAGTCACCCAGGCATCCCCGCCCTCCCCTCTTTTCTAATAAAATAAGATCTTGAGTAGTGGGAAGACTGAGTGAAGGACCTCACAGTTTCCCGACACTGAATCAATGTTACTCTTCTCTCTGCCTACTATTATCGTTCTTATCCTCCTGAATTTGTGTCCAGGTGTCTGCTGCCAGCTCACAAGAATGGAAAATCCTACCTAATAGCCATTCTTCCTTAGAAATTAATGAGGAATGCCCTTTTTGATTGAACAAAAAACCTTTTAAAGAAAAGGAAGTATTAGTTGAAGGTAAAATAACCGTGTGATTGTTGATCATTTTCACTCATTGCAGTCTTTCTGTGGCTACTCTGAAGGTCTTTGATTTGGCTTGAGCTGAATGACTGTATAATGGAAGTATTTTTCTGAATCCCCAGTTTTCACATCCTGTTTAGGGCTTTAGACCTCAGGGGAAAATCTCTGAAGTTCTCTCTCTCCATGAGAGCATCTCTGAGAACCCATTTCCTTGTCTGTAAAACTTAAGAGTATTGGACTAAATGATCATTGTTATTACTTTTCAGTCTAAAAGTTCATTCTCCTGGGCCGTATCCAACCTAGTCCTTTTTCAGTCTGTCCTAATCATATCAGAGACCAGCAAGAGGCAGACAACAGGTTGTGAAGTCAAGTATATGAAACTGGGTGGGTGGTGAGAAGAGGAGGAGAGATGGGGCATTTTACCATTTTCATGTTCATGGAAACCCTTCAAGAGTACTTTTCGAAGTTCAGTGGTTCTTTCTCCTGTGACTGCCTCTTTTGTGGGCCACATCTTTGCCATGAATTTCTGTCTCCTTGCTGTGGAAGCCAGCCAAGGACACATTATTGACCACCTGCTCACTTTCTTACACAAGACGACTCCCCAGACTTATTTTCTTTGCTTTCTCCTCCTGCTGGTTTATGGCTTTCCCTTATGTAGCAATAAAACTCTTGGAGAGTCCTCTTAGGGATGAATTAATGCCACTTAAGTATATTTCCGTTAGCTGCCCTTTGATGGTTCTGTTTAAAAATAAAGGGGGAGTTGGGGTAGTTTGGTTCTTATTGAAATTTTCCTTTCCTTTGCTTTAAAATTACCATTCCTCAGAAACTCTTAGTTACACTCCAAGAGAGCTTTGCTAATAATAAAAAATGTCTGGGAAATATTATCAGAAGACAAACTTACCATCTTTCAGTATTCCCCACCCCACCCCGCTGGAAAGGTATTTACATTACAAAGAGGCCCAGCCCATGTGAGCTTTCCTCGTATTCCTTTAAATCTTTAAATTTATAAATAATAAATAGAAAATGTGTCTGAATTCCAGAAGAGCAGAACATGATCTTGTTCTCCACCCTAATAGCAAACAGATTACGGATCGGGTATCATGATCCCATTTCAACTTTGTGTAGTCTGCAATTTATTTTTAATTTCCCCACATTTTATATTTTATTAATTCATCTGAATCTTATATTTAATCTCTGTCTGCTCTGAGCAGAACACCCTGTGAGATTCAGTTTCCTCTTCTTACAGTCCTAGCCCTGAGAGTTGGAAAAGATGAGTATTTGTCCTGAGCCTGACACTTACCTTTGTGTGGTTTCAGTTTTTCTGGGTTTCAGGCTTCTCTGCTCTAAGAGTAATAGAATCTGGATATGAGGGGGGGGGGGGGAATCCCCAGAGACAGGGGTTTCAGCTACTGTCATGGAAATTATCACTAGGTTAAGCTATTTTCATTAATTCTCTCTTTTGCTTGCTTAAAAAGTGAAGCTAACATGCCGTGAGGATTGGGGGGGTGTCATTATGACCTAAGCTCATCCTCACATTCCACTTCAGTTTTCTTGTTCATCCCATTCATAAACATATTTTGAACCCCCAGGCTAGCAACTCTAGAGGATTCAAGCCTGACTAAGATGTCATTTCTGCCTCAATGGCAATGCGATGCAAAGACAAATGTATTTAAAAAAGACAAAGAAATGGGTCCTTCTTCCTTTCTTCCTTCCTGGCATTGTTTCCTCCTTTTCTGTCATATATGTTCCCTTTTCCTCGTCCTTTCCCAACTCTATCCATAATTCCTTTGCTCTTTTCCAGGTTTTGAGTTTCACCTGGAATTTATAACCTCTTCAGCCCATTCTGAACCTGAGTCCAGATAAAAACTAGTGTCTTCAAGGGCCACAGTGGGTGCATGGATCAAATCACCTTCCTTTCTCTCTGGATTCAAGGGCATACTTCTTATAAGCAAAGAATAAATATCACTGGGGTATCACTAGGGTGACATTAAAAAGCACCCATCCTTATCTATAACCAAAATACTTCTGCCATAGTCTGCTGAGTGCCCAAAATTTCTGTTGAAGTTTCAGAATCTGGGAAATTTAATACATTCCAAAGGTTTTTTTTTAAACAAGTGGCTGATTGATAATGGAGAACAGGGCCCAAGGACTTAGGACTTAGAATTTAGGAGAATGGGGCCTGGAGCTCTCTAGGGGGTCTGGCTGGGAATGGGTAGAGAGTAACGTGGAGGAGCAAAGTAACAGGTATCTTAGGGAAGTCAGAAGCATGAAATGGAGGCAGGACTCCTAGCCTTGTCACAAGTTCAGCAGCTCCTGAAGAGAATGGTTGGTCATGATGGCATGATTAATTTGTGTCTACCACATTATCACTGGGAGGCAAGAGTTTATACATTCAAGAGGGATCCCCTTTAGGTTGGACTCTCAGGAAGGGAACTGACCTTCAGAAAAGCTCTGTGGAAACTCGTTACAACCCAGCTCTAAATTTGTGCTTAAGACAATAATCCTAATTATTTATAAGGCCCAAACCCCGTCTTCCAGTTAGGAGAAGGGCTGGCACTCTCTTCAGCCATGACTGATGGGAAGCCTGGAGAGGTCTGGAGCCAAAGTTTTGCCATATGATACTGATATTACATCTTGGGCTCTGATCACACCAGGGGAAGGGCTGGTGTTTCCCTCGTCATACAGTTTAAATGCCTGAAGTCCAAAGGGCACGCTTCTCCTCCTGGAGTCTGACTTCCAGGCCTGCCGGACATCTGTGCATGATGCTAGCCTGGAATGTGCTAAGGACAACACAGCACCCTCATACGTGCTACTGCTTCTCTCTCTGTAAACGTTCCCTGATAAACCCTGCTTGGCCCTTTGCCTTTGTTTGCACAACAGCCTCCAGGCCCTACCTCAGTGCTCTCCTTGGTGATTAGAGATCCAAGATAAAAAGACTGTAGAGAAATGCTCTCACCCATTAACTGATTAATTCATTGATCCATTCATTCAACACTGTTCAGTCCTTAGCAAGTGCCAGGCACTGTAGACACAACAGTGAGTGGAGAATGAGGTCCCTGTCCTAGAATGACTCACAGGCTAGAAGGGTTGGCTGGCTGAGGAACTGACTGCCCAGACTCCTTCCCTGCATCAGTTTCCATCTCTGTGAAATTAGTCACAGGGAAACATGCAACTCCTGTTCATGTGTCTTGGGCTGACCGACTTACTTGCGTGATAATTGCCAGCATTTTTACAATCTCACACTGGCTTGCCTCCATCTTCCAGCATGTGATTAGGCCTTTTCTGCACTCTAGTCCTTGATGTGTATCCACAAAAAACAAACTTATTTTAATATCCGTCTCAACAAGACTTGCAAAGAATGCAAATACAAGACATTGGCTAACAAACATAGATAATTTTTGAATTATCTCTATGAGCATCTGGTCTTGTACAGAACAACATTAAAAAAGCGAATTATCCATAAGAAGTCTGAGGCAGGCAAAGAAGAGCTAAACCTATGGGTTATTTAGTATATAATGATACTCTGGATTTTTTTTTTTCCAGAGGAATCTTACTAGGTTCCTACTGCTGAACACTTACTTATTTTAGCTTCTACCCCAATCAAATGATAACGTAACGTAAAGAAGAAAATTCTTCTTTAGATATGTCTATCATCTTCCCACTACCTATTTATTTTCCAGTCTATCATTTCTCTCCCCATCTACCTGTAGTTATCAATGTGGTCATAGGGATACAGAGGCACACAGGTTGGCTATTTATTTAGTTCTGAGCTCTGGTTGCATATGGACTTGGGTATTTGCAGCATCTGTTAAAGGATCCTTTGGAATAAACACAGAAAATACAGTTATGTCTTACAGTTTATGTGAGGCTTTTCCTTCAAAGAGCTCAAGTTTCTATAAAGTTATTTTTAAAGTAAAGATCCTCAAGGAAAGCTCTTTAGTGAATAGTAATTATAATAGCCTGGATTTTCACTTATTTCATGTCCTGTTGGATTCATGAGACATGTAGATATGGAGAACAATGAGAGAAGCACCACCATGTGAAGTGCAGCAGAATCTTGTTAAAGGAGAACTTGACTCATTCTTGGCTACCACTGCCCTCAACATCTGGAATAATTTGCTCACTGGGACATGGAAACCAGGTATTATCCTTTGCCCCGACCTTGGCACTATCAGGGGTTAACTGAATTCTTGTTATTATTAATTCATTGAGCACATATTCCTTGTGGGTTTTTAAACACAGTTTGACTCTATTAATATTAACAATATCAAGAGTAACAAACTCTGAATAAGTGTATACAAGTACCAGACACTGTACAATGATGTCATTTAATACAACCCAGACAACTCTGGGAGGCAGATGCTATTATATTCATTTTATAGACAAGAAAATGAGGACCCTAAGAGTTTAAGTAACTTTCTTGAGACTGTCACACAGCTAGTAGGTAGCATAGCAGGATTCAAATCTGATGGCCTAACTTCAGTGGCTTCACTCTTTAGGACTACTCTGGATTAAAGCTACTAGAAGAATCAGAGTCATCAATGCTTAAGGAAGACAGTCCAACTAAGTTAAAATATATCCTAGGATCATTGCTATGTTTGGGTTGTTTGTTTCCATCACTACAAATACTGTCAGGAAGGCTGGAAACACTGCTCTCCACACAGAGCAAACGGCGAAGAGAGATTTATTCATTGTCTGTCTCCCTTGCCATGCCTCTGCTGGAGAAGGGACCTGGCCTATCTTGTTCACTGTGGTATCCCCACAGGTTTTGGCCCATGATGCATACTCAGTAAAAGTTTGGAGAATGAATAATTGAATGAATGACACCATGAATGGCAGTCCATGTTCTCTGGGTATGACTCTGTCTTGTGAGTGTGTGCGCCTGCATGTTCTCACCTCTAGAAGGAAGCCCTTCTTTTCCATTCTCTTTTTTGTTGTCACCTCTGCTATCAGGTAGCACATGGCAGTTCGTTGACCACTTTTATCCACCTTTATTTCTGTATTCCCGGGGGCTTTTGGCACACAGCATTTGGCACACAGTCATTGGTGAATACATATTGTTGAGTGAATGGCTAAGTTTGTGGGCAATGCTGATGAATCTCTTTAAAAAACAGGTTATGCCCTGTTGGTGTATAATCCAACACAATGCCAACATCATGAACACTAATCTCTAGCAAAGCTGTAATTTCACCAGTCTTTCAAAGTCCCTGCTGACTCATTTTCCTTTTTCAGTAAGTGCATGAATGGAGGGCAGGCTGCCAACAAGGCAGATAGCAGAATGTCTGCCCATACCAACAACAAGAAGCCTTGTCAGTCTGGTTTCCTCTGTAAAATTATGATGGTCTATGGCAAGGGTTAGCTTCATAGTTCTGGTGTTCTGGAAAGTGCTAGCAGAAAAGCACAAGGACTGATATTGATTAAATGCCTACCATGTACTAGATAGTATGTTAGGTGCTAGACATACAGCATCTTATTTAATTGTTAAAAGTTATTGCCCTTTTTAAAAAAGTGAATAAAAAACCAAAGACTCAGAAGATTGACTTGCTTGCCTAACGTTACAGAGCTGATATTGGCAGAACTAGGATTTCAACTTCTTTCTGACTCCAAATGCTGTGCTCTTCATGACATAGACACCATAAAACTACCAAATAACAGAATGCCGCCCCCCCCAACCAGGGATTCATCTGGGTTAATAAAACCCTTTTCTGAAATGCAAATACTGTGATAGAGTTACCCTCCTAAGTCATCCACACCTTAGTGTTAGTAATTTTGGTAAGATTGACTTTTACTTATTCTCAAATAGAAGTCATTATCCCATGAGAAGTTATGGGTAGGAATGTAGGGCTGGGCAGATGGAAAATTTTTTAAGGTGAGGCCCTTCAGGGGAAACACCTGGGTGGAGTAAGAGGCTTGGGGCCATGAAAAAGGTAAGGGCAATGGTCTGGGAACTTAACTGAACTGGGTCTACACTGACATTTTTGTATCAGGTATTCAGAAGGCAGTTTACTGGGAAGTCTGACTGGTAGGCTGACTGGAAGGGCGGTGTGAGGCACAGCTGCCTGTGATGCTCACAGTCTGTGTGACCTTGTGTAATTTTTTATCTCTCTGCATATGACACTTGGGTGTTGTGAGGAGTACATGAGGTTTTTCTGTATACAGTGCTCTTATAGTACCTTGTAGCTGGTAATCCATAAATGTCAGCCTTTGGTGAGCAGTTGCCCATAACCACCTGAGGGTCCCCCTCTGCTATCAGCAGATTACAAGCAGTGCATCTTATGTGGTCATTTAGGAATAGGTAGAATCAGACTGCGTGTTTTGATGCTTGATTGTGGGGACAATTACACAGAAAAAAGGAGAAAAGGAGAGTAGAATCTTTTGGAGGTTAGCTTTTCTAGAGTTTGGGTTTGTGGAGACCCCATATCTAGGACTGTAAGATCTTTTTTTCTCAAAGGAACTTCAATTGTACTCTTACAACTCATTTAATTTACCTTAATGTTACCAATCAATTTTTTAGTTTGAAAAAAAATAAAAATTTTCAACTATTTGTAATAGCTTATCTCATTTGAAATGAGATTAATTATGCATCAATCTTAACCAAATTTTAATATGTGCTGATGAGTTTCACTGCATTTTAGAGTTTGTGACAATCTCCTTACCTCACATTCAAAAGGAGAATGTGGCAATATTCTTTTCACAGGTCCTAGAATTCAAATCATTCTTGTAGTATTGGTTTCTCATCCCCGTTAATTCTAAGAAATACATCTCATGATCATTATTAGTATTGTCTTTACTTTTCACTCCTTTATTTTGGGACATCTTCTTTAGTTTTTGAAAGATCATATATTTCCATACTTTGCACATCATGATTTAGAGGCCCAGTGGCAGAAGGCATTATGTGTCAATCTGCTTTTGGATAATCAATTGAAATAGTAATGATGATCTGCAATGCAGCTGGGTTGAGCAGAACATTCATCCTATTGAAATATGACGTTATGGGGCGCCTGGGTGGCTCCGTGGGTTAAAGCCTCTGCCTTCAGCTCACGTCATGGTCTCAGGGTCCTGGGATTGAGCCCTGCATCGGGCTTTCTGCTCAGCAGAGAGCCTGCTCCTGCCCACCCCTCACCACCTGCCTCTCTGCCTACTTGTGATCCCTGTCTGTCAAACAAATAAATAAAATCTTAAAAAAAAAAAAAAGAAATATGACCTTATGAAATAAATGCTCCTAGTTCTCTCCAGGACTGAGCCAGCTCATCATGGGTAAATAGGAGGTATTTGAGGTTACTCCTTCCTTCCTTCTTTCCTTCCTTCCTTCCATCCTCTCTCCCTCCAACCTTTCCTTTTTCTTCCTTCTTTTCTTCCTTCCTTTTCAAAAAAAACATGTTGGGTCTGCCAGCTGTTACCAAGAGGATTATTAAAAATCTTGTCATCTAAGAGTTATTGCTATTCCTGAAGAAAAGATAAATGTATGTATTTTTAAATCTGGACATATGAAGTTTTAAAAAATATTGTTGTAGAGTTCTCCTGGCTACTTTTCTTGAGCTCTTTTCCAAGTTTTGGGCTGGAGAAACTTGACTATGTCTCTGTGCCAAAGTTAAATATTAAATGAAAACCTTGTGTCTAAGAAACTCCAGGATTAATAAACTGTAGCAAAATAGGTAAGATCCCAAATCATCAGAGAAAAACATCTCTAAGAGAAATGGGGTTGTATTGGACATAGTGTCACATTCTCAGCTGTGGGATAAAACACACAGGAAAAAGATTGATCATAGATTGTTTTAGGCTTGGAGAACTCACCATCTCTTTAAGGGCTTCATGGTACTACACTTACTATTAAACTAGTGCATACATACAAAAACATTTGAAAGAACCAAAGCAGTTAATGCTTTGCACAAATGTGCAATGCAATGCTGTAAGAGGGTTTCTTCCCTTAGAGGACATCATCTTTAACCATCAGTAGCAATGGCTTCCAAAAGTTGAATCCAATTATTATGGTGAGTATTAATTTTAATAGCACCATATTTTCCATTGAGATTTATTATCTTTTTCAAGAAAAACACTAGAGGAAAATAAAATATTGTTGAAGGATTATATAATGAATCAGGAATATAAAAAGTTAAGTTTTTATTTCTAGGTTAATGCTAGTGATCCTTTGCTTCCTAGCTTTGAATGCACAGATGGGCTGAGCTCTTTGGGTTTTCAGTTCTTCCTTTCCAAGTGTGTTGCAGTGATAGGGGAAGTGCTGACAAGCAGCCTGCAAAATAGCCGTAGTCTGTAGGCTGAGGGGTCCGGACCACCCAGATTTGGATCCTGGCTCTGTCATTTACAAGGTGTGTAACTTTTGCAACATCCATTTCCTAGCCTAGAAAATGAGAATGATCATTTTTATTGGGATATTATTTGATAACAAATGTCTGACAGTTACCTGACGACTAGTGGAAATTCAATAAAGGGTAGTTATTATAATAAACTTTATGTAGCTCTATATTCTTGCTATGACTATAGTTCTAGGAACCAATAGGATATTAATGGATCTTTTAACAACAAATTCTGGTACCTTAGGCTAAATCATAAACAAAACCATCTTTAAAAGAAATAATCTGATCTGGGTTTGCTGAACTAGCATGTGATATATAAATGCTTGCATTGAGGGATGTTTGGGATGCTCTCCTGAAAGAAAAATTTAACCTTCATGCTTTTGGGTAGGCATCAGAAGAGAAATCTGTTGTGTTGGAGAAGAGAAAGGTATTGAGGATACCTTATAAAAATAAAATGAAATGTTAATAATTTAGGAAAACCAGTAATAGGCCATGAGACTAAATGGAGAAATACATGGAAGAAATAGGAGGAAGCTGTGAAACGTTAACATTCTTAGACTGGAATCCAAGAACATGGATGTGACCAGAAGGATTTAAAGGACCAACCAAACATTACTCTGGTCACTTTGTCAGCAAGAACCCTCTGACTTATGATAATGATATTATAATGAGAAAAACCACATGCCAATGAAGTAAACAATAAGTAGGTATAGTACAATAAATGCTCCAAGCTTCACCTTGAAGAATGGCCTCTGAAGGAATTTGGGAAGAATTTGTATAGCAAGGGTCAAGATCATGAGGGAAGGAATTTGGGCTCAAAAAAGGATTTAAACTGTTGTGTATGTTTTAGTCCATTTTGAATATTGCTGTCCTGCTGTAATGCCATCTGGCTTCGTTGTAGAAAATGTCAACAAAAAAAGTACATGCTTGTGGATTCCCATTGCGTGACCTGTCTCACAAGTTACCCTTGCTGAATGGATGGGATGTTGGTCTGGCAATGTTTATCCCCTTGGTGTTTATTGGTGTGAGTTGGAGCAATTGTAGCTGACTACAGTTGAGATTGATGTCATTTCTTCTTCTCCTTCTGCTCCTCTTTCTTCTTCTCCTTCGTCTTTTTCTTTAAATATTTTATTTATTTTAGAGAAAGCAAGAGAGCACAGGCATGCATGGGGGGGGGTGCGGAAGGAGAGAGAGAAGCAGGCTTCCTGCTGAGCAAGTAGCCAAATGCAGGACTCTATCCCAGGACCTTGAGATCATGGCCTGAGCCTAAGGCAGATGCTTAACTGACTGAGCCACCCAGGTGCCCTCATCCTTGTTTCTTATAAGCTCAGGAAGGTGAAGCCCGATCAGAGGAGAGAGGTTAGGGAATCAGCTGATTCTCTGACAGCCAAGACCATGCCTCTGTGATCTATATTTTCATAACATAACTTATTACAAACTTATTACAATGCCTACACTTGGAGGCCAATGCAGCAGGGATTATATTCTGTTATTCCTGGTTGTATCCTGTTAACTATTGTTAATAATAACTATTCTCTGATAACCATAAAGAGAAAATATTGTTAACTACTTTACTAATCCCTTAAAAATACAACTATTTTATGTGTTAAAAGTTACGTTTTTGTGTTTAAATTATGGGATGGCGTGGTATGACAGCCAGCATTCATGAAGGACTTCCTATTTGACAAGTAGTAGTGAACCCACATTATACCGATTAATTCATTTAATCACCTTGTGTTTATTAATTTATTTAATCTTCAGAAAAATCTCCCTGAAATGGAGACTGTTACCATAACCATTCCTATTTACCTATGAAGGAACTGACCCTCAGTGGGTTTAAACAACTTATCACCAGTCCCATAGCTAGTAAGGAGCAAGATTGGAATTTGAACTCAGGGAAGTTGCCACCAGGGTCTAGGCACCCAACTACCATGCCATATCACCTCTTGGAATAGGAATTTCAAGTACAGAATAGACTCTGGGAGATATATATATATATATATATATATATATATATATAAAGTTTTATATATATATAAAGTTTCCATATTCATGCCCACCTGTAATGATTGAATTTGGACTTTTTTTGTGGGGGGGTGGTGAGAGGAGAAGGGGAGAGGGAGATGATGGAGAGAGAGAATCTTAAACAAGCTCCATGCCTAGCCTTAGAGCCTGACATCTGGCTTCATCCCACAGCTCTGAGATCATGACCTGAGCCAAAATCAAGAGTTGGATGCTTAACTGACTGAGCCATGCAGGCACCCTGAATTTGAAAATTTTCTGCTCTTTATATTCATTGAGTTGCCAGATTAAAATTAAGGTTTATTGAAGAATACAGTAAACCTCATTTATGTAAATACTTCTGAACACCTCTTACAAATAAAGAACACTAATAAGAACAGGAAATAAAAATAAGGCACAACCCCTACTCTTTTGGGGACCTTAAAGACAAGAGAATAAGTAAATTCTCATATACAAAATTCCTCTTAGAAAAGCCCAGTTAAGAGGTGCCTGGGTGCAGCTGGTTAAGCATCTGACTCCCGGTTTCTCCTCAGGTCATGATCTGAGGGTTGTGAGCTCGAACCCTCTGTTCAGCTCCATACTCAGCGTGGAGTTTGCTTGGGTTTCTCTCTACCTTTTGCTCTCTCTGTCTCTCTCCCTCCCCATCACTGCACCCCTAAAAAAATAAAAGCTTAAAAAAAAAGTCTAGTTAGATGTTGAGAAAATTGGAGGTTGTTATGGTTTCTGTGCCCCTGGTGGGTGATGGCCATTGGGCTTTAGAAGAGGGAAGCTGTCCTTATCCCACAGGAAATGGAAAGTTCCAGGTTAGCCAAAGAGATAACTGATCTTCCAAGTCAAACCTGAAACTACTAAGGACAAGTGCACATTTACTTGGAGAAGCAGGGTGAGTGGAGAGTGACTAATAGCTGAGCTGGCCAGTCCCTGTGTGGTTGACCATCTCAAGAAGCAGTAGGACATGTGGCTGAGTGCACAGACTCTAAGGGTCCTCTTGTGTTCAAATCTCAGCTCTGGACCTCCTATAAGACCTTAGGCAAGGTTTTTCAAAATTTTTTTAAAAGATTGTATTTATTGGGGTGCCTGGGTGTCTTAGTGTGTTAAGGCCTCTGCCTTCGGCTCGGGTCATGGTCTTAGGGTCCTAGGATCGAGCCCCCCATCGGGCTCTCAGCTCAGCAGAGAACCTGCATCCTCTTCTCTCTCTGCCTGCCTCTCTGCCTACTTGTGATCTCTATCAAATAAATAAATAAAAATCTTTTTTTAAAAAAAGATTTTATTTATTTATTCGACAGAGAGAGAGAGACACTTAGAGAGCAAACACAAGCAAGGGGAGTGGGAGAGGGAGAAGCAGGCTTCCCACTGAGCAAGGAGCCTGATGCAGGGCTCTATCCCAGGATCCTGGGATCATGACCTGGGCAGAAGGCAGACACTTAATGACTGAGCCACCCAGGTGCCCCAGGCAAAGTTTGTTGCTTTAAAAAAATCTTCTTATGCCTCAATTCCCTCTTCTTAAAGTGAAAACAGTAATACAAATACCTATCTCATAGGGCTTTTGTACAAATTAAATAAGTAAAACAGGTAAGGCACCTTGAATGATGTCCTGCACAGAGTAAGTGGTATGTAAGTATTAGCTAAGTATTGTTGCTATCACCACTGATAGAGGTAGGAGCGGGTCCAGGGGATTAGATGGGCAGGGAGAAGAATAGCCTACCTCACATGGAAGAAATATAAACCCAAGGAACCGTGCCTCCCTCCCTCTCATCTCCTAGAGTACATTTCTCTGATTCCTGCTTGTTTCATCTTCTAAAGACATGCACGACAATGAAATATGTGTGTGTACTCCCTTCTCTTAATTAAAGTTACTTCCATGTTAGAAAATAATTCATTGTTAATGATGTCACCTCTCAAATATTTAACAGATTCTATTTCTTCTTTGGCCTGGGACCATGGAAACTGGAGCAGGAAATCAGATGACTGTACTTGCAATTCAAAGAGCAAATTGCATAATCCTCAGTGATACTGAGGTACAGATGCCTTGCTTTATGTGAAAGTAGGATCTTGGGCCTCTGGTTCTAAATCTTCTTCTCAGAGGCCTTTCACTCTTACTTGGAAGCTATGGATGAAAAGTGTCCAGTCAATAAGGTTAATTCTCACTTAGCCATTACAACAGCGGGATGTTAACTCTGAGGACCACTTAAGGCCAACAGGAGCCTCTGCCCTGACCTTCCTGAAACTGTGCCTCCTCCAACTGCCATGGGGGTGAGGAGCCAAGGAATTGTGCTGTCCGGAGCCCATACTCCTCTAGACCCTACTCTGGATATGCAAGACCTTAGAATTCTTTACCCAAAGGATCCTGAGCTCATTCCAGTGACTACAGAGGCTTTTTCTCAGGGTTCACCTTCCGGAGATGAACTGTCCTCCTGGGCTGTGCAACCTCTGGGTCCTAAACAAGGCTGGGAGTAGCAGTTTGTTAGGGATCGTGGATGCAGTTGGCTGTACAGATAGGGCATTCACATGCATGGTTGTGAAACCTTCATGGTCTATGTTTCATAGTCAAGGACCAAGCTGGAGTTGGGAAAAAATGAACCCAGAGTAGGCTGATCTCTCTGAGCCTCTACATTCTGCTGTAGCAATTCAAGGAGTCAGAGAATTCTAAATTTGAACATGGCCTTTCATGTTGTTACAAATGTGGATTGGCCAAGGTGGAGGGATAGAACACAAACTATTTAACAGTTGGCTTGATTCTTAACTTTTAAAGATTTAAATGTATAGTATGTGGGCCTCCATTTGTACTTTTGCCTAAAGCATCACAAGTATTAGGGGTGGACCCAATTAATGCAGGTACACATTAAAAAAAAGTCCCATGGCCATGATTTTCTTTACTGACACAGAAGTGGCCAAGAAACAGCAGATAGTTCAAAAGCAAGAGCCGAGAAAAACTAAAAAAATACCGTGGATGACTATCCATTACTATTTTTATTCTTTCTTTGTCTTGCAAAGAAAGGGCTCTGGAAAGGAAGGTATGATCACAGTGAATAAATCAAAGTCAATAATGGGACAGTTTCATTGGAAGAGAAAGAAGAAGAAAGCGGAGGGAAAATCCCCAGACATTGGTTCTATCTGTTCTCTGTCAGCCAAAGCTTGGTGTCTGAAAATTATTGCTGAAATAGCTGGAATTCTTAACGAAAGTTCCAGGAAACCTGGGGGCTTCTGGACAGCATATGTGAAGTTAAGAGGAAAGAACTATTCTGTCTTCTGTGAAAGTCACAAGTACGAAGAACAAGGTGTTAGTTAACAAGGTAGCAGTTGGGCGTGGCAGGGTGAGCCTGTTTCTTCTTTTCAGGTTTCTTTTATTTCCTGTAAATGTCTGAAGCCGAAGCTTACTGGAGAGATGAGAGTAGCCCTTCCTTCTCCCAGTAGAGCTCCTGGGGGAGAGTTACAGGTGCCTACTTGGCATGGTGGTATTATTCCTGGTATGCACACAAGTATCAACTACTCCTAACCTGGTGATTCCAGCTTCAACACCAGTGGCTAGTTGATTCCCGTACCATGCACTAGGAGAGGGAAATCAGCAATTGCTAGTGTAGAAGAAACCTAGTCTCAAAAACCAGATTCTTTCCATGTAGATTTCAGTCCTGAGGCTCAGCTGGGGACTCCTTTGATAAGTCCATCTCAGCCTCTCTGTTTATAATCATTGTGGCCTCTGGCAAATCACCAGAATCTCAGTTAGCCTCTCTCTTTGTGTGCGCCATGACACTAACAGGCTCCCTCAGGGGGTTATTGTGAAATTTGCCAGCACAGTGCCTGCTTCACCAACAGATGCTTCCTAAAATGTTTCAGATCCTCTTCCAGATAGCATAATGTTTTAAAATTGGTATACATTTATATCAAACACATACTCTTCCTTTCTTAATTTACTAAAATGAACATGTGAATTAATTTAAAATTCTTATTTAAATATATTTAAATGATCTAGAAAGTAAATGTCTACTTGTACCCCTCCCCCTCCCCAGACTTAGTCATTCATTGTCTCTACGTCATGTAGGATGTATAGCATGGAGAGGAAGTCTTAGGAGGACGGCCGAAATGAAACGAGAGGATGTTGTTTGATTACTTTCTGCCTGTCTTCCAAGGATCTCCTGAGTTAAAAATGCATCTGGCTTCCATTTCCTGCAGAATTTTGCTTATTTGAAATGTTCAAGAAATCAATTGATCCGACTTCAAGCAGACTAGGTTTTGCTGGCTGTGTAAAAACCCAAACCCCCGTTTCTGTCACTCCCACGTCTGGACTTCACAAGCAGCCAATTCCTTTCCTACCTTAGCAAAGGACTTCTTTTTGGCTGCTTACCCTCTGTGCTGAGCCAAGTGTCAGGTTGGGAATTGAGGCAATAAATCTCTGTGATTCTTCATATTTGGAATTTCTCCTGTTGCTTTTGATAAGGAAATGACAGCATCTCACAGCTATATGCATGAACCTCTGAGAAATTTGTAATCCAAATCATGTTTTTCTCACAAAATGGAAAGCAAAATGTGCTAACTCTGGCTTTGAGTTAACCCAGATGGTTTTGAGGGCTTGGGTAGTGAATTCAGAAATCATCTTTGCTTTTGACTGGATTGCACTTGTACATTTTTAGGATGAAAATAAATTCTTCTCTATCTTTTAAAATATTCTGATTAAATCTTTTTCGATTATGGGGGAGGAGCAGCAGCAGCAAAATTTGTTCTAGGTGAAGTCTTTGTAAAGGATCTTCACCTTCCTGTAGTAGGAAGAGACTTCAGTGTTGGTCCCGTTGCTTCCTCCATCCCGTTCCCACATCTACTTTGGTACTTCCAAGTTTCATACTAAGACCCAGTGACTGACCTAAATGAATATGATTTGGGATCAGCAATTCCTCAAAAATCAAAAGATTTTCCCAAGACCTAGCTACATTATCTGAGATGACTAATGACTCCAACCCAGTCTGGCTAACTTCCTGCATGATCACAGCGAAAAGATATTCCCAAAACAACAACAACAACAACAACAACAACAAAACAAACAAAAAACCAAAAACAACAACAACAAAAAAACCCAAAATGAGGAAAACTTCTCCTTCTTTTTTTTCTTCTTCTTCTTCTTCTCCTTCTTCTTTTTTAAAGTTTCTAGTTGTTTTTGATTGTGCTTTATCCAACAACATCACGACAGCATTCACTCTCTTGCATTTTAGTATAAGTGGTAAAAATTACTTGGAACAAAAAGCTTCATTCAGCAGCAATCCCTCTGTCCTAGCTCTCGTTTGTCTGAGACCTACACCACACATGAAGAGGAGATCATTTTGAACATCCACGGTCAGAATCCTCCACAGGCTTGGCTAGCTTTGATATGAGGTCAACTAGCAAGTGACTCTCTTCAAAGGAACTATGGTTTTGAGACATACTGCATGCGAAACCCATTTAAAATGAGTTTCTTCCTTTCTCCTTAGTCTACAGTCAGTTCCTGATTTTGATTTTGTTGGCACAGGATAAAATCAATGATTCTGACACATTTGCCATGTGGAGTGAATTGGTATATCCATTCTTTTTACTATTAAGGTAATTGGTTTTTGTTTCACTGCTATAACTAGCTCTTTTGGTGTCACACGGAGAGTCTTCTGAACTAGGAAAGCCGCGTCATTGTGTAGCTAATAAAAACAGGTTAATCTAAATTGATCTTGGAATGTATTTTCTACTTATGTTTGACCATGGGAGTGTCTGATGTCCTAAGAGTTCATTTCAAATAAAATACTGAAATCATAGAGTGAGAAATCTATCCAAACCTTCCACTTTCACTTACTTAGTTTTTACTTTTCCTCACGTCCATGCTATGACTTGGGACAAAGGAGATTAGGGAGTTATTTTGAGGACATTGGAAGGTTAGAAAGTCTTTCCTTTGATTTTTACACTTACCGTCGTAAAATCTGGAAGCTCTGAGAGAACTAAGGAATTACATGGCAAACACAATTTCCTTGTTTTGCATTTATCATATTATTTCTTTGGTGTCTACTATGAATTAAGCATTAGAGATATAGTGACAAATAAGACGTGCAAGATTCTTGTTTTCATGGTGCTTGCATTTCAGTGGAGGGCTTATTATTCAAACAATAAGCCAAACCAGATAATTTTACATAGAGGCAAGGGCAATAGAGGAAAGGAACAGGATCTTGTGATTGGATGGGAGTGGGATCGATGCAATTTTAGACAGACAGTGGGAGTCTTTTGAGGAGGGGGCGGCTGAATGGAACAAAGGAACCAGCCATGGGACACTGGACCGTGAGCAGGCAGTGTGCCTAACAGGTGTCGAGGCGAATAACAGTCCCTTATGGTGAGGATTAAAGGAGTTAATATGTATAGAATGCTTAGAACAGTGCCTGGCATCCATAAATGCTAACTGCTTTTCATTTATTAAACATTAAATATCTTCCAGGTGCCAGTGTCAGGGCCAGGTGCATGGAGGGTTGCACGGAGACCGTCCCCACTTCAGGAGGTTCACTTCAGACTCTGGTGCAGTGATTCTCAATCGATTCTGGTTTATGGATCATCTGCCCCTTACTCACTGGCTTTCCTTTTTTCCGGTCCTCTCCCTAACAGAATCCATCTGGATAGGTGTGGAGACTGGACTAGAAATGCACATTTTCTGTAAGCTTGCTCCTGTTCCTTCTTGGGTTCATTAAAAGTAGAGAACCACGTCCACGCACAGATTGTGACCAACTCATGGTTCTCTGTAATGCAGCACGTGTTACAGCATCAAATATGAGTAGTTGTCCCACAGAAAGGAATACTTCTTAGTACTCAAGAGTAGCTTTGTCCAGTTTATGGAACCTAAATATCATGGAATTTTGTTTCACAATTAACATTCTGTAATGGTTAGGCTTAACTTTTTTGTTGATGTTGAGCTGGCTGAGGATGTTGTGTGTTTTGGATAAATCTGCTTTTGGCTATGGTTTGGAAGGTTTGTCTGACACTCTTAAGTGTCATTTAAAACCTGCCAGAAAAAAAAAAGGTTTTTACCTTTTAGGAAGAATGTGCCAACCAATGTTTGCCAAGGCTCTTGTATCCTGGAAGAAATTCTACTTGTAAGTAAATTTGCCTAACTGAAATTCCTCCTGTGGGCTCCTCCCTGTACCTATTTTTAAAGTGTAAAGTGTAATGTCATCAAAAAGGGATATGGGAAAGATTTATTTTATTATCTCTCCGTGGCTTTCTAGACTAGACTGCATCCCATTTGTTTTCTCACTTTAGAATGACTTACATCCATTTCTAAAAGGTCTTAGATGCAAAGATCTCGAAGAATATTTGATATAAGGACAGATTCCTGCTCAAGGCTGAGTGCTAACAGCCTCTTACACCCAGACTGGATTCCAGGCCAGCTTAGCTATAAGAGAGGCTGCCAATGTTTTCCTGAAGAGGTCTTGGTCTGGGAACGGATGTAACCCATTTAGTTCCCTTTTAAGCTCTTATTTTTCTGCCCTTACTCGTTTCCATCTTTAGCCACTCAACAGAATGACCAGATAGAATGATGACAATGGAAAGAAGGCTGCCCCAGAGGATGAGGTCAGAAGTGGTCAGTGTGAATGAAGTGATGTAAGCTTAAGGCAAATTTGAGTCTTAGACACAGATCTGAGACTCTTAGAGTTGAGATGATGGTCATAAAAAACCCAAACAACCAAAAAAAAAAAAAACAAAAACAAAAACCCAAAAACCCAAGGTCAAGAGCTACAGCCAGTCAATTGTTCAGTTTTCTTTTTTATCTCTTCAGGTTGGTAATCCCTGTCACCGAAGAGTATGGAGAAGGGATGGGAAATGTGAACCACATAAAAACCAGTGAAAGATAAAGACCCACTAAGGCTCGGTCCATGTCAGTGAATGACGTAAATATATAGGACAATGAGAACTCTGTTGTGACACCAGAAGTAAAGAGTATATTAGGCCAGTCTTGGTCCCACAGACACTTTTCTCTTGTCATTTTAATTAGGCTTCACCTGACAACGGGGCTTTTTTTTTTTTTTTTTTTTTATATACAAATAAAACGATGCTTTTCCTTCCTTAGATTTAACCATTTTTTCCAGCTTTTAGGTTTTAATTATTCATTCAGTGAAGATTTGCTCAGTGCTCAGTGGGTACCAAGGACAGTTCTAACTGCTGGGGACACAACACTAAAGACAGGCCTCTGTCTTTATACAATTTATATGCCATTAAATTCCATTTCTTTTTCTTCTACAAAAATGATCATAGGTAGTTAGTATCCACCAGGCAAGCGAAAATGTTGAAAGGAGCCATTCTCTGTATGAGTGGGGACCTGACAAAGGAACCATAGTCCCAATTTCCTTGGAATTCAGTGTCCCTTTGGTTTTCTCTACATATGAATCCAGTAATTTCTGTGTCCATTTAACAACTACTGTCCACTCAGTTTTGCCTCTATCCTAGATTTACTGGTGATTTTGGTTAAGTCCTTGCACTCCAAAAGTGTTTTCTTGCTCTTATCAATCAGGCATGGGTGATAATGTCCCATGCCTTTGAGGCCAATCTCAGTACCGCACAGCTGCCTGACTCAGATGAAGATGGTGCTTCCCACGAAAGAGCTGTTGGCTCACAAACCCAGCACATTTCTTCCCTGATTCCACTGTAGCATTTCTTTCTCAAGAGTATAAATCTCAGGCCGATATTTAACATTCCTTTGAACTGAACCGTGGATTTGTACCTTGTGCTTCTCGAGAGCCTGGAGAGCTCTGCTTCCATTATTCATATTTCTAAACATGTCGTAAACAGAAGGCATGGTTTTATAATTCTCTAGTCATGGGTCTTTGAAACTATTTTACAAAAGAACATTTAGAAATCTCACAGCAGCTCCGGCTAATTGTCTGGTTCAGAATTCTCTCAGAGTGCAATTCCCTGTGGTAGCCTGTATCACTGGTACTGTACATGGCTCATTCTTTAAAAAGTGGTAATGTAGCTTAAAGATTCTTGAATTTAAAACTCTGAAATCAGATTAACTAATACAATTAGAGGGTTAAAGGGCTACAAGTTTTGGAAAACTAATTGTACCTCAGGCTTTCCTACTTTGGAAAATGATATTACTACTTCTGTAGTTCAGGCTCCAAGTTTAGGAGACATTCTTTTTTTTTTTTTTTTCCATCAAAGATTCTGAAAGTTTATATAGCCCTTTTTCAAATTTATATTTATTTTGATAAATGCATAATAACATTCCAATTTTAAGTTTTGAGGTAAGCTATGATTAAATGACATTGCATGACTCACAAAAGAAGATGTTGAAAAACTCTTTCATTTCCCTAAAAAAAGAATTTCTCAGACTTACTGCAGTTTTTAAGTCTGGTGTTATTTGGAGAACAACAACACTTTTTTTCTTCTCCCCTTCCTCTCTTTTTTTCTCTCCTCCTCCTCCTCCTTCTCCCCACCTTCCTCCTCCTTCTTCTTCATTGTGGTAAGAACAAGTAACATGGGATTTACTTTCTTAATAATTTTTAATTTTTAAATTATTTTATTAATTTATTAATTATATTCTATCGATTTATTAATTCATAAACAAAATAAATTTATTAATTATATTAATTATATTTATTAGTACTTTCTTAATAAAATTTTAAGAAATTTTAGGAATGTAAGACAATATGGTTAACAATAAGCACAACATGATATCACAGATCTCTAGAACTTACTCATCTTGAACAGCTGACCCTTTATACATAATTAATAACAACTTTCCATTTCCTCTTCCCCCCAGTGCCTGGCAACCACCATTCTGTTCTGCTTCTATGAATGGACTATTTTAGATACATAGATACATAGGAATTGTGCTTGAGATGTCCTTCTCTCACACAGCCAGTGCATCAGCCAGTTTTAGGACCTCTTCATAAAAATGCAACCTGAGCCACTATTACTAAGGCACCATCATGTTTTGCCTGGATCATTGTTATAATCCCTCACTGAAGCCTCTGTTTCCACTCTTGCCCCGGTCTAATCTGCCCAGAGAAACGAGAATGATGATTTAATGGTGTAGACCAGGCCCTGTCAAAACCATCCCATGCCTCCCTATTGAATTTCTGTGAACTCCAAGTTGCCTCCACAGCCCACAAGGCATGGCCCTGCCCTCTTCCCGAACACCATCTTGTTAGTCATTGTGCTCTGGCCCGTGGTCTCCTTGCTATTCTGGAGCAAGCCCCGCTGGCTCCCAACCCTGGGACTTTCCACTTGCTTCTCTCTCTGCCTGAATTCCCTTCCAGATCTCTGCACAAGCTAGCCTCCTTCAGACCCCTGATCAAATGTCATCACAGAGAGGTCTACCTGGATCATTCGATTTAAAGTGATCCTCTCTATGCCCCTGGTAATGTTTTTTCTTCATTACCAGACACAGTACTACATATTTATTTGTTTTCCTATTTATTATCTTTTCTTCAACTAGATAGAATGTAAGCTCTGAAGGTAGAATGTCATTTTTGACTTCATTCACTGCTAAATCCCCTAAACTTAAAACAGTGCCAGGCACATAGTAGATTCTCAACACATGTTTGTTGAGTGAATTAATACTTTTTACTATGCTTAAGGTCTAATTAATCTTTTACTTCTACCATATTTGTACAAGGAACTTCTTTCTCATTCAAAGTGTCGGAGGGTAGTCATCTTGTGTCAAGATTTTATTGTTGAAAGAAACCATAATTTGGGGGTAAGCAGAGACCTAAAAATTGGGATTATATGGACCTTATTTTTCTGAAGCTATTTAAAATTTGTGTGCTTTGGGGCACCTGGATGGCTCAATCATTGAGTGTCTGCCTTCCACTCCCATCATGATCCCAGGGTTCTGGGATCAAGTTCTGGGTTGGGCTCCCTGCTCAGCAGGAAGCCTGCTTCTTCCTTTCCTCTCTTCTTGCTTGTGTTGCCTCTCTCACTGTGTGTCTCTCTGTCAGATAAATAAATCAATAATCTAAAATTTCTGTGCTTCAATTTCCTTCATTTCTCAAATAAAGCTCTCAAATAAACTTTTTCTAGCTTAATTCTGAGTTTGCTGTGTTGATTTAAATATATGCATATACTTGGAATGACATAAAAATCTATTAAAGTGAGATAGTGATATTTTACTCTATTTAAATTATTACCCTTTGTTTCTATAGCTCTGTCTACATGTTTATTTTCCTTCATTATCAAGAATCTTTATATCAGCATATCTTAGCATATTATAAATACACAATATAAAGAAACCACTAGGACTTTGTTTTGGTAACTGTTCTGTAGTGTTTGGGTTATTGAGGTAAGAAATAGTTTAGTATCAGAAGTCTTACACAAGAAGCTCAAAGAATTAGCAAGGGCCAGGTTTTTAAATCCAAGCGAATCTCCAATAAAAGAGTCTGAAGTGAGTGGGGTTGAATTTAAATCCATCAGCAAAGACACGAGTGTTTTGCAGGAGCCCTTTGGTGAGGACTCTTGGGAGGCTGAAACAGGCAGGAGCACAGAGTTCAGGTGCACAGGACAAGGGCAGCATCCCGGAAGACAAGCAAAACTGGATGAGCTCTTCACTTCACTACAAATTCCATGAGTGTTGCTATTTACTGCACTTCTGGGCAATAGACCTGAAGATCAAATCTTCCATCCTGGCTCTTTTCTCACATGTAGGACCATTTAAGAAAAACCCATACAGTTACTGCCCATCCTCTCGGTATTTTCTTTTGTGATCACATACCCTGGATAACTCTAACTCTAAAATTCAGTCTTGTTTTAAAGAACTCCCCCAAAATGTAAATTACATTTTAATTTTTCCACTACTTTATAGATGAAGAAAGTGGAGCCCAGAGAGGTTAAATGAGTTGTCTAAGGATGCATAACAAGTTGGAAATTAATTCCAAGTTGGTCCTCTTTTTGTGTGGGTAGAAGCACGTCTTTATCTACATCAATTGATTTTATTTGAAAGAATCAGAAAAAACTCTTGCGTCAGAATATATTTTATGAGTTTTTTCAGACATTGACCTGGGACCTCATAACTATTTACAGGTAATGATTGTTTGGGTAACTGTTTTAAATTGCCAGTATAAGAGAGCAATCTCTCTCTGGGAGTGGTCTAGGTTCAATTCCAGCTGTACTGCTTTACTGGTTGGGCAGCCTCAGGCAAGGTTCTTAAGTTTTTAAAATTAAAAAAAAAAATCTTGTTATATTTCCTTTCTGGGAAAACAGGAATAATAATTGTATCGAACTCACTGGGCTGCTATGTATAACTGAACATATATTAAGTATTAGAGCAGTGCCTGGTACCTAGGAAGTGCTAGATACATATTTACATTTATACCTGGATACAAACGTTGACAATACTGAAGTGCATTAGAGCCTATTCTTAGGGGTTCTCATCTTGAACACAGTTTTTTTGGGGGGGGGGAGCATTGTTCCAAAGAAAACTCTTCATTGTCGTCTCTAGATGTAGTAATTGAAAACCATCGCTAGATGGCAACTGTAATCCACTGTGACTTCAGCAGCCATGGGTTTTAGCAGATGGGTCAAACCTTGGAGTCTATTTTCAGTGCCTCACAGCACTGCGAACTCAGGCTGCCTCTTCCCCACAAGGTGGGTCTTTAACAGAACAGTTTCGATCAGCAAAATTTGCCTTCTCTGGCCACTTTTGGGACGTACCCACAGGCTCCCAGTCCTCCTTATGGTGTGTCACAGAAGACTGCATTTCCCTGCCTCCATCCTATCGTGAATTTGCGTATCAGGAATGCTCTTAGCCAGGTAACTACAGGACAGTGTCCCCGTCCTGTGTTAATAAGGTTCATCAGTGATTCTCCAAATGGGTCTCTCAGCATCACCTGGGAACTTGTTAACATGTAAATACTTGTTCCCCATCTCAGACCTGCTGACCAGGAATCAGTGTTTTAACAAGTCCTCCTGATGATTCTGACGTCTGCTAAAGTTAGGGAACCACTGAGATGAATCACTGTTCAACATCAAATACATGTTGGCACTGGGTGGTTCCTCAGAGGATATTTTGCACAACCCGCTCATTTTGCTGAGAAGGAAACTGAGTCCAGAGAAGTTAAATGACTCACTAAAGACCACAGGGTTAAGCTTGTGGCAGAGCCAGGTCCCAGGGCTGCCAAGTTGCATTCCCCGGTTTTTCCAACCCTCACCCAATTTCCCCCTCTCAACTAAGGCTACCAAGTACACATTCTAGCCTTATTCCTACTCACGAAGGGGAAAAAAAAAAGTATCTTCTTATACAGGAGTTGGTTCATTCGTTACAACTGACATTTCTACAGGGATAAAAAATGGAGTGTGATGCATTTTCAATCCTAAGTGTGTATGTGTTTGCGTGTGCGTGTGTGTGTTGGAAGTGATCAAGAGGATCAAGTAAAAAAAAGCCACATTCTCAATTGATAGGAGAGGCTTATATGCAGAGTACCCTGGAAAATGGATGAGAGTAAATAAGATAGGCAAAGACAGTATCTTACCTATCTTAGGGAAGATATGTAAGAGGAGGAAGCTTCAGAGCTGAACTTCGGGGTGGTGGGTAGGAATTCACCAGGAGAAGCAGGGAAAGAGACCAAATTAAAAAAAAAGAGACCAGCATGTGTAAGGGCGTGGGGCCATGAAACAGTGTGGTGAATCACAAGAGTTGGGGTTGATGGAGGGGTAGGGTGTATGGAGGTGGAGGAATTACCATGTTATAAATAATAATGACATCACTACTACTACTAATAGCTGACACTTACTGAATTTAACTATGCAGCAAGCAAGTATTGCACTAAACATCTTACATGTATTATTAGTTTAATTCTTTTTTTTTTTTTAAGATTTTATTTATTTATTTGACAGAGAGAGATCACAAGTAGGCAGAGAGTCAGGCAGAGAAAGAGAGAGGAGGAAGCAGGCTCCTTGCCGGGCAGAGAGCTCGATGTGGGACTCAATCCCAGGATCCTGAGATCAAGACCTGAGCTGAAGGCAGTGCCTTAACCCACTAAGCCAGCCAGGCACCCCTATTAGTTTAATTCTTAAACAACTTTGTGATCCTCTACTCTTATTCCTATTTTATAGATGATAATAGAAACACATGTACTGTTCTGTTTTCCTTAAAATCAAGTGTTACTATTTTCCATTTCTTAGACAGATATTGAACTTGGAAAAAGAGTTTTGATATTTACTTGTTCCACAACAATCTCCATAATGCATAGTAAGTATATAGTTTTGAGGTGAGAGGAATGTTTTTAATACATATAATTTTATTATAAGTGTATTTTCATAAATGCATAAAATCAGGAGGATTTTGATAGCCTTTCTTTTTTAACTCAAGGAATTTCCTGAGAAATTAATTTTTTTGCTCCTTAGTTTTCTCATCTGCAAGATATTGATATTGGATGAGATAATCGAGAAGGCTCCTTTCGGTGGATTTATGATTTAATGATTAAATGGCCCAAAGAACTCATTTCTGAGGGTTTTTTTTTTTTTGTAGTAAAATTTTAGTTTTGTTTCCATAAAAGAAGTTTTCAAACCAAATATTTCTCCAGGAATTTTTAAATGGGATGCCTAAATACTTTACATTTCACCTTTGAGGATCTCTAAGAACCTATCCAGCTCAAAGATGTGATTATATGATATATTCTCACATGACATTTCACACATCTCCTGGCCTAAGAACCAAGGCCAGTTTTAGGCAGACGCCTTTGGCAATGATGAATGGTCAATTTGTTTCAAGGTGGACAAGTTGCATTTTACATGGTGCTGTCCTTTTCTGATTGCTGCAATAATAGTTCAGAGCTTCAGAGCTCATATTGTGACCTTGATCTTAACATTTGTATTCACAGCTGAGGGCAAACCACTTTCTTAAGAAAGTCTAGAAAACCTAACCCAATTTTCACCTTTCTTGTCTAGAGAATTTGAATAGTACACAGGGTGATTTATCTTCAATAAAGGAAGGGTAATAATGCCTGAAAGAAGAACCTATAAAATGTATTATTATTTATAAATTTTGTGATTAAGAACAAAATTTGCATTTTACTCCTCTCAATTTTTGCCTTTTTCATTTATAGGCACTTTTGGAGTTGATTACAGAAGTTTTTCTACTCACTTATTATAAAAGCAATGTATATTTATTCTGAAACTCTTACAGAAAAGTGTAATTAGGGACATTGAGATGTCTACAATTCTGCCACCCACAGTTGGTTATTTTGTTTTTCTTTTATTCTAGGTAAGCAAGAACACTAGAGAATTGGCAATTTGACAAATTCTTTGAAAAATTAATATATAATTAGCTAATTTACACAACTTTTAATCCCTACCTTCAAAGGTAACATATTACTATCATCGTACAAAAAGTTATAAAACTCTTTAGTTTTCACTGTTTTGTGATTTTCAGTGACATTTTGATTTAAGTCCCTTTCTGTTTGTTCGTTTTAATTTTCCTTTTTCCAGAAAATATTTAAGATCATTTCAGCCCACTTTCTTCCAAGTGGATATAAAATAGAGAGGGAATTGCACCTCTGAAATTCATACCACACTGTTTTGGGGTTTTGTGGGTTTTTGTTTTTTAACCTGAGACCTTTGCTTTATAAACAACGGCAAGTTTCAACACACTGAGAGCAGTGCTAAAAAGATTTCTGTCATAACTATAGAAAAAGACATTGTAACATCAAGATAGAAAAAAAACATTGTAACATCAAGAAAATAACAAAGATTTTTATTGCAACCTTTAAAAAGTAAAAAGTAACTCCACCTTCATATAATCTTGTTTGGTGGTATGTATTTTTCAAAAACCTGTTCTCAAGCCTACCAACTCTCTACTCTTTGAGGGCAGGGCTCTGGTCTTATGACTCATTATTCGTTCAATGTCTAGAGCTGATCCACTGTATTTGCTGGATAAATGCTTGTGGATTTAAAATGGATAAAAGAGACTAAATTCCAAATATTTGAATATTTTTTGATAGGTTTCTCTGTGATTCCTAATAGCATTGCAGTAACAGACAGCAATGGTTAAGAGCTTAGCTTCTGCTCCCCACTGTGGATTTTCAAATTCCCAAATGAGATAATCTTGGTCTAATTCTCAGCAGAGTGCTGAGTCCACATAATAAATGCCAAATAGATGTTAGCTTTCAGTGATTGGACTATTTTTTTTACTATATATATATTTTTTTCTCCTGAATAAGAATCCATTTTTTTTCCCTGAAGACTTTCAGTTAGATTTTTCAAAACAGGAATAAGTTCCTGCTTCAGGGGTTATATATAAAATGTCTTACAGAGTTGGTAGGGAGAATAAAATATGCCATATTTTATAATAAATTTATATGTAATTGCTATTTTACATTGCCTGTATCACCTAATACTCCAATGTCTCATTCACTCATAATGTTTAATGGGAACATATTTTAAAATAGTGTGCTGCAGAGTCATAAATATAATTTATAGTTCTTTCCATGGTTCTCGTACTCTAAGCCTTTCAAGCATTCAGCAAGTATAATATGACCCCTTTCAATGAATGAGTAATTTGAAGCATCAGCTAATGATGCCTGACATTTCCCCTACATATGGAAGATATATGAGAATTACCAAATTGATGACCAAATTACAGCTGTGAATCTGCATTGTTCTATGTGTGACAGAATCTTTGGAAATTTGCCTCAAACATATCAAGACAGATGCATAAACAAGCCCAGTACCGTGAAATTCTGAACATTGGAATCTTCTAGTCCAGCTCTATCCGGTAGAAACGATGAAAGACTTTCAGACAATAGAAACAAAGAGAAACATATAGGACTTCACATCTTCTAGTAGCCACATTAGAAAATTAAAACAGGGATGCCTGGGTGGCTCAGTTGGTTAAGCAACTGCCTTCGGCTCTGGTCATGATCCCAGCGTCCTGGGATTGAGTCCCACATCGGGCTCCTTGCTTGGCAGGGAGCCTGCTTCTCTCTCTGCCTCTGTCTGCCTGTGCTCTCTCTCTCTCTGACAAATAAATAAATAAAATCTTTTTTTAAAAAAAAGTTAAAATAAACAGGTGAGATAAATTTAAATATGTTTTATTTAACACAAGATATCCAAAATATGGTCATCTTTTTTTTTTTTTTAAAGATTTTATTTATTTATTTGAGAGAGAGACAGTGAGAGAGAGCATGAGCAAGGAGAAGGTCAGAGAGAGAAGCAGACTCCACATTGAGCTGGGAGCCCGATGCGGGACCGGATCCCAGGACTCCAGGATCATGACCTGAGCTGAAGGCAGTCATGCAACCAACTGAGCCACCCAGGCGTCCCCAAAATATGGTCGTCTTAATGTACAATCGATATAAGAGGTATTGAGATATTTTACATTCTTTGTGTTTTCATTCAAAGTCTTAGAAATCTCACGTGTGTCTTACACTCACAATACATCTCAACTGGGACTAGCCACATTTCAAGTGCTCAAGCCATGTGGCTTATGGCTACCATATTGGGCAGTGCTGCTCTAATCATTTCAGCTTTGGAGGCACCAGAGGCTGGCAGCATGGCGTAAAGGTGAGGAGACAGAGACCAGCTTGGAATCTTGTGTGTCTGTTCTTGGTTCTGACATTTGATATCGAAGTGGCTGTGAACAGTGATTTAGTGTCTCTGGGCCTCAAATTTCTGCTCTCTGTAATGGAGGTTGTTAGTAACTGCAATATTCCTCTTAGGAGGCTGGGTGTAAGATTAAGTAAGATACTGTGTGTGTAAGTGCTCTGTTAGATCAGAAAGCACCATACATATGTAAGGCATTATTAGCCCTGTTATTGTAGATTTACTCTCATGACTTGCCGAAGGCCACATTCCCCGTTGGTAGGAGAATCAAGGATAGAATCTGGGGATTCTGACTTCTAGCCATCTGCTTCAACTAAAGTTGTTCGTACCAAGCCAGCTTTAGAAAAACAAAACAAAACAAAAAAACTCCAAACTTTTCTACTTCAAAAAAGAAATAAGGAAGAGAGTGTCAATAAGAAGTAAATTCCATCTTAAATAGTTAGGGTCTTCTTGACAATTTTCATAATGTTCTGAAGTTAAAATGATACATATAAGATATTTATATACTTAGAATTACAACCATCAAGGATTGGACTTTATTGCTGTCATATAGTCTAAAACCCTATGTTCTTCAATATTTCAGAAAACTTCTAAATTGAACTGTTGTTTCCCTACTCTATTTACCTCCAAAATATAGTAGAACCACAAGAAAGCCCTTCTGCAGTGGGCTTGATTAATGAAACAGATATGGATCAATTTAGCAGATTTTCCATGGATATTTTCGGTTACAGATATAGCTCATGAATTCTCACATGTGAGATACCTCTCTAGTGTCAATGCAAGAGATACATTTATCTCTGAACAGAAAGTGAGAATAATTCCGTTCAATCCATACTATTTAAGTGTGTGTAAGGCCCATTAGGTATTTTAATGAGTGAAAGCAGTTTATTTCCATGATAATTGTCACTAAGAGATATATGTTATTTAACTTGAAGAAAATATGGAAATCTCTACCAAAATGTCTATGACATATGATTCCATAATCTATATTTTCAGAAAGTAAAAAGATGATCAGAAGGGTAACTCCAGATTATTCAATAATTTTAAAATTAGCATTCTTTACTTTTGGAGAGCACACAGAGGATTAGCTATCATGAGTTATTTCCATTTTTCTAACTGTAAGTCTATCATGGTTTTTATATTTACATTTTTTTTTCTAAATTCATTTCAAATGAATTTCATCATGGAACTTGAAAAACCACACAAAATATCTAGAGCTGTATACTATACGAAATTAGGTACAAACCAAGTTTGTTTTCACTGAGAAGAAACCCATTCAACAAGTTCTTTATTCTTGGGGCGCCTGGGTGGCTCAGTGGGTTAAGCCGCTGCCTTCGGCTCAGGTCATGGTCTCAGGGTCCTGGGATGGAGTCCCGTATTGGGCTCTCTGCTCAGCGGGAAGCCTGCTTCCTCCTCTCTCTATCTCTCTGCCTACTTGTGATCTCTCTCTGTCAAATAAAGAAATAAAATCTTTAAAAAAAAGTTCTTTATTCTTTTATCTGTCAAAATTCTTTCTTTAAAATGACTTTCAGCTGGTTATTTTATTTATTTTTTTAAGCCACAAATCAGTATAGCTTTTATTGCATATTTAAAATATCACAAATAAGTCTGAAAAATCATCCGGCTTCTTGCTGTTTCTGCAGATGGACAACTCAGATCTTATTCATCAGCCTGCTGAACTGTTCCTTTTTCAGAAACATAGATACCATCCAAAAATTTTCTGATATCCTTGTTTTTAACAGTTGTGGCTTGCTGAATCAAAGCAGCTGAGTTCGATACAAGTTCAATGTCATTTCCTTCAAGAATTAACTCATCTTTTTGGGTTTGAGATACAGAACAAGCAACACCTGGCCTCATCCGAACCCTGCGGATGTGTTTTTCACCCAAGAAATTTCGGATTTCAACAAGAGAACCATTCTCCTGAATAACAACGTTGATGGGGAAGTGAACATACACAGACCTCATCTTGTATCGGAAGCCCAGTGTAACGCCCTTGATCATGTTCTGCACGTGACTACAGATGGTGCGAACCGTAGCCAGCTCTTTTCTGTTCCCCCACCATTTGTCAACTCGGAGCCTCTTCTTTTTCTTTCCAAGAAGACTGAGTTCTACGTTGATATGGTTGAAGTCCCTTCGCAGGGTTCCTCTGGGGCCCTTCACGATCACCGTGCGTCCCTTCAGGGTGATGTCGACATTCTCCGGGATGTCGACCGTCTGATTGCTGAGAATGGTCTTCATCCTCGCAGTAGATGCGGCAAAGAGAGAGCGTCGTTCGTCATCACGTTCTTGTAACCCTTCTGGGCCCTCGCTGGTTATTTTTATTAGAAAGTTATCACATATAAGCTTTGGCCTGCCTGAGTTGATGACTATGTTGAATGAATGTAATTTTTATTTTCATTTGCTGAATCATTGCTGTTGACTATTGAATGAAATCGTTTTTTGAGTAACCTTTACATTTTATTGCTTTTGCACTCTGGTGTAAAAACAAAGCTTAATTTTTAAAAAGTCCAATAAAATGTATTTTTGATATTTCCACCATAACTTTACAAGCAATTCCTCTCCTCTACCCTATAATAACCACCTCCTGTATTTTTATGATTTAGTTCAACATTATTATTATAATTTTTTACTGGGTGAGCCCATCAATATCCTTGGCAGCAAGATTTTGTTAGCAGAAATCCAGAAGCCGAGCCTGTAGTTGATTGCAACAATTATAACATTTCTTTGGATTGAGTTCAGAGCCTTACCCTGACATTATGAATGTAACAGAGTCATACCTCCTTCATCAGCTTTTCCAAAATACATGATTGGTTTGAGTCCTCTAAGCTTTGCTTAAACGGACATCTATTTTTTACTCAATGGTTTTGCATTATAAATATTTCATTTGATTAACATCTGGCTTTGATGGAATCCAGCCAAAACAATTAGAGGTACCTGTAGTAAAAATGTGATACCTTAGGAAAATCATTAAAGTATTTGCATTTCTTCAAAAATTCTGAACGGATTCGTTCTAGACAGGATGTGGTCCTGTGGCATTAGCCGTAGGGTCCGATGCTATGCTTTTCTTTTTGTTCAAGTGCACCTTGAGCAAAGATGTAAAAATCTGAGGAATCTTAACTCTTTAGTCTTCAAATTACCAAATAAAATGAAATAGACTATGAAAAGCCATTGTGCTATTGAATATCAGGAAATATTGAGTTGGGTATCCAAAAGTCACACTTAAGACCAGGCAATGGTAAGAACCATGGGATGGCTGCGGATACTATGAAATAATGTCTACTCGTCAGAAATGAATGGTGTTTTTCCTTTTTCCAGTCAAAGTTCAGAAGTTAATGGTGTACTTGATGTTTTAATTGTTTCAACTAAGAGATCAATCAAAGAATAAGAAATATTGGCATGTTGTTGGTTTTTAATTGTGGATATACTCAATATTATATGAATAAAGCTGCATTTGTTATATCTCACTCTGTTTCACACATCCTAGATTGTCATTAGGGAAATTTAATACATGTCACTTCAGTCATCTGAAAGGCATCATTTCTTCATTTCAGCTCATAACTCAAAACGATAAAGTATCAGCCAGCCCCCCCCCCCCCCCGCAAAAGCCAACAAAACCTTGGCCCAATTAAGAGAAATTTGATAATGGTAGAAAAGCACATACAGACATGACTGGGAGATGATAAGATTATTTTAATTTTCCCATTTGCACTGGAATTATTTATTTTACAAATCTCCAGATCTTTTATTACTTAAAACCCTCTGCTGAATCATGAAAAGAAGCTTAAGTTAGCAATTTTCCTCTGCAAAATCTAGCTGCTAGCATCTGGTGAACACTTGGATACCTAGTCAGGTCCTATGGAAGTAATTATTTTAAGACTCTATTCAACATGCTTGGGCTTAAAAATCAGCTAGAATCACACTCTGCACATGTATTTTACCCTGGGGGATTTTAAAACCTGGCATTAGTGATGGTCTCCAGGCTTTTTGCGGCAGTGAAGATGTGGATGGAACATAGGAACTGCAGGTAGGCCGGATACTCCAGTGTCTGCCAATGGCCCCTGTGCTCAGGGATAGTGACTTCAGTCCGCAGTTGGCCTGTGGACCACCCAGGGCCGGGCCACTGCACCACCCACCATTGCTTCTCACACTTACATTTAGACTTGGCCAGCCTGTGGAATCAAGAACCGGTGTCCTTGCTTGTGCTTTCTTGTGGCACGCCTACAGCTGGTTTCTTTTTCTTCTCCAGATGCTGCTTCACTTTCCAGAATAGCTTCTGAGGTAGGAAAAAAGAAGATAATTCTACTCATTTGGAAGACAACAAGAAGCTGAGTAATTATCAAAGTATATTGTTTTGGGGTCAAAGGAGAAATTATATAAGATTGTATAAGTACATGCTTCGGTAAAAAATATTATTTACCAAAATGTAAGTGTACATTTAGAAGATACAGAGATTCTCGTAAAGTGATTAGGAGAGAATAATTCTTTGTGTTTCTACATATACAAATATAGATTTATTTATTTTAATACATGTACTTTATAGAGGTTTTTGTCCAGATGATCAATCTATTGTATGCCTTTATTGGTTTTCATGGTTATATTATGTGTTAAGTTCTCATTCATTTAATTCCCATTAATACAGATTTAAGATAATTTAGAAAGGATTTGGCATTTGCTACAGAGGAAGCAAATTTATGAGGAAGTAATGCCTAAGGGAGAAAAGTTAAACTTATTTAAGAAAAGTAAATTTTTCCAGCAACAGGTTTCCATCTAATTTGCATACAACAGCATTTGAGTTAGAAATTGTTCTTTGTTATTTATCAAGTCAGATCTGATAGAACTTTAATTTGGCAACACTTTCAGGTTTTCATTTGAGCTTTTGCTTTAATTTAATTAATTAAATGTGCTTTTTAAGTCATCTGTAATTTAGACTTTTATATATTTGACAGAGAGAGATCACAAGTAGGCAGAGAGGCAGGCAGAGAGAGAGAGAGGAGGAAGCAGGCTCCCCGCTGAGCAGAGAGCCCGATGTGGGACTCGATCCCAGGACCCTGAGATCATGACCTGAGCCGAAGGCAGCGGCTTAACCCACTGAGCCACCCAGGCGCCCGACTTTTTACAAATCATATGGACTTCTCTCGACATGAACTTAATTTTCAGAAATTTAACTGTGTAATAGATACTCTCTAGCTTATTTTGATATATTTCACAGAGACTTGTTTAGGACATATTCTCTGCATTTGTTTCTTAAAAAAGATTTAAACAGGAACAACTTCAGACATTTAGATAATTAAAAAGGTTTGAAAGTCATTATTGGTTGGATACATGGAGGACATGAGGAGATGGAGAGGAGAAGGGAGTTGAGGGAAATTGGAAGGGGAGGTGAACCATGAGAGACTATGGACTCTGAAAAACAACCTGAGGGTTTTGAAGGGGTGGGGGTGGGAGGTTGGGGGAACCAGGTGGTGGGTATTAGGGAGGGCACATATTGCATGGAGCACTGGGTGTGGTGCATAAACAATGAATACTGTTATGCTGAAAAGAAATTAAAAAAAAAGAAGTAAGTGGAGAATTGGGTATCTAATTTAGAATTTCTGCAGTGTGATATATGTGATATATTCTAGAGTAGTAATAGTCAGTAAAACTTTCTGTGATAAGGGAAATGTTACGTAACTCACTATTCTCTGTGTTAGCCACTAGTTGCATATGACTACTGAGTTCTTGAAAGGTAGCTAGTATGAGTGAGGAACTGAGTTTTTGGTTTTATTTCATTTTAATAAACTTAAATGGAAAGATCTACTTGTGGCTAATGGAGACTATAGATCTAGAATTTTTTTTTATTCTGTATTTGACATAAAATGAAGAAGTACTTGAATGTGTTCTAGCCGCTAAATGTCAATAAAACGTAAGTGTTCCCAAAACACCCGGGCTCTGACTCATGTACATAGGCCTGATGGCTGGACGCACCAACACTCTGAACTTTGGCTCAACTTGTGGATGCTCAGACTCAAGTTTGGGTTCACCCAGGTAACTTGAGAACACAGACTCTAGAAAGCTGCAGGATCTCAAATGATCTCTTGCAATAAAGGTCAATGATGGTAAGTGGACTCAAGGATTGACTTCTAGTTTGTTGCTGTGTAGTGTGACTGGCAGTTAACAAGGACAGGCGTGAAGGAGATACTGGCCCAACAGCTGCCTCCATGAAAAAGAAACTCTTCAGATTCACACTGGACAGGAGGAGCAGACTGACTGATAATTCTTCTGTGCCTTTGCCCAAATTATTCCTCAATAAATATTCACAGAGCACTGCTATGTACAAGGCACAGTGCATAAATGTTGGGAAAAAAATAGAGCCCTTTGCTCTCATGGTAGTTAACTGTATTATTTTCCAGTATCTTCTTCCAAAATTCATTTTTTCCTAGATACGATGAAAATAAAATAGGAGAAAGATACATAGGATGGACAGAAATGCTGAGCATCACTATCAGGTGTGTGTCATACATCTTATTCCTTTTACATCTCTCTGTAATTTTCATGGTTCCACACCCAGATAGATGACAAAACCAGTTTTTGAAATGCAACTCTGGAAGCAGAGAAAATAAAAGAAAAGACCCCAATGGCATTTTTAGAACATGAGATGAGTATCAT
Organism: Mustela nigripes; assembly: GCF_022355385.1. Classification (NCBI taxonomy): domain Eukaryota; kingdom Metazoa; phylum Chordata; class Mammalia; order Carnivora; family Mustelidae; genus Mustela; species Mustela nigripes. The sequence continues at coordinate 171,845,506 of NC_081558.1, forward strand.
CACTTAGCATTTATTGAGTGTTTACAACATGTTTAAAATGAGTTCTTTCCTCTCTAGTAGCCAAAAGAATGTCCTTTAAAATAATTAATGCTTTTTTGTTGCTGTTATGGATAACACTTTTTTTTTCTTTGCCAATTAAAACACTGTAAGAGAGTATGCTACCATCACCACTCAAAAAATAAATCAAATTATTCAATATTCAAACATGGATTGTAAGACCTGAAAAGAACTACTGGCTACATGGGCCAAAAGTAGCTCATTGTATTTTAGTTCATTTCGGAAGCGTGAGCCAGAAATGTGGCCAAGTACTAAGCATGAACTATTTAGCTAGACTTCTTTTTTTTTCTTTGCCTCCACACAGCAACCGCATAATTAGATGTATGGTTCAACCTGCATATTTAATTGAATTTTCAAATGTGTCAGTGATGGCAATTTAAGGATGAAAAGGATTATGAATTAAATTAAGTGAATCCAGCTACAATACATAATAAAATATCTAAAGACCTTAAAGTCATTTCTCCAAATATGTCATTTGATAATGTCCTTGATTTTGTAGACAGACACTTTGGAAATAATTTAAAGAAATGAATTACAAAGCAATGGAAAATATCACAAAGAAAAAAGAGATGAGTGATATAAATTCTTAAAAACCAGTTGCATATAAAAACATTATGGTGGGGGAGATGAACCATGAGAGACTCAGGACTCTGAAAAACAATCTGAGGGTTTTGAGGAGGCGGGGTTGGGAAGTTGGGTGAGCCTGGTGGTGGGTATTATGCAGGGCATGTATTGCATGGAGCACCGGGTGTGCTGCATAAACAATGAATTCTGGAACACTGAAAAGAAATTTAAAAAATTAAAGAAAATTATGAACAAAATTAAAAGGTAAAGGGGAGTTTGCTTACTTCTTTAAGCAATTTGATACCCTCTTGAGGGTTTGAAAACATCGCCACAAATTCTTTGGTCCTTCTCTGTGTTCCCTCCCATCGAATCTGGGAGAACTAGTGACTGCTTAGACCAATAGGGTGCAATGGAGATATTACTATATGACCTGTGAGCTTGGCTCATATAAGGCTCATACAAGCCCAGCAACAAAGATGCTGCCTGGTTTCTAAGATGCTGTCTTTTGGAGTCCTGGGCCTCTAAGGAACACGTGTCACTCCCCCTGAGGCCATGTGGCTGGGCAGCCATGCACTGGTGCTGCAGGTGACCAGGCCGGCAGAACTCGGTCTTCCTTCTACTCTCACCAGATCACTAAACCTATGAGTCAAGCCATTTGGGGCTCTCTAGAACAGCCGATCTGCCAGGCGAGTAAGCCATAAGAGCAGAAGAAGCAACCAGCCGAGACCCATAAAATTATGAGATAAAAATAAAATGTTTGTTTGAAGCCACCGCATGTTGATATGACTTGTTATGCAGCAATAGGTAACTGGAGCATAGCCTCTTGTATGTATGGTATTTTTACAATGAAAATTTAAAAACTAAAGTGAAATATTCTCTGGGATGTTATTTGCAAAAGTTGATTAGTTAAAGGCAGTCTTAGTATTCTTCTTATATAAAGAGCTCTTACAAATCACCAAGAAAGAAATAGCAATACCATGTAGGAAAATGGACAATTAAGTGAACATAAAGTTCACAAAAGAAAAATGAAAAGGCTAAGAAACATGTAAAAAATGTTCAATCTCATTAGAAAGTAAAGTGAGTGTGAATTAAGTAATAGAGTTAAAAGTTTTGTTATCAAACTGGCAAAGATAAAAAATTGTATTTAATGTTGATTTAGGTTAAGTGGCAGTTTAAATGGCACAAGTTTTCTAGAAAATAAATTGATATTACATGAGTAGAGTTTTAAGAATATCCTATTCTTTGATACCACTAGAATCTAGGAATTTGGATGAGAAAGTAATCAGAAATGAAGTAAAATAACATATAAAACGTTTTTCACAGTTTATAGGAACAAAAACATAGAAACAAGCTAAATGTCAATCAGTACCATTAAAGAAACCATGTATTTTATAATATAAAATATTATTTTATTGTTTAGAATAAAATTTCAAAGATATTTTGTTGATTCTGACCTAGGGATACCATAATAGAGTAGAAAAATACCAGGGCTTTAAGTCACGTAGACCAAACTTTGAATCACGGATTTGCCATTTACTTTGACTGGATATTTTGGAAATTTGATTTATCTCTCCCCAAGATTCAGTTTTCAGATAAGAAAAATGGGGCTAAGTAACTATACCACTGGTGGTAGTGATAATTAAAAGAGATTACTTTTGTAAAAATAAGCATAGTAGTTTCTTAATATGTGTTGTTTCTTTTCTTACAATCTGAGGCATCATCTGAGCTCCATATCCAAATTCACATTAATTCCCAGTTTACTAAAATTTCTTCCACTCTGGTTCCCTCTTTACATCGCTTTCCACCATTGTCTTGTCCTTACACGTTAGAGAAATCTCAAAAATGAAAGCAAATGCAATCCCATCAATTTTCTTGCTTACCATCCTTCAATGATTCTAGTTGCATTTAAAAAAAATAAATAAAAAAAATGTATCTATTCTTGCCCCAATCTCCACACAGCAGATGGGGTGAATGTTGGAAAAGTAAATCAGATCATGCTATTCTTCTGCTTAACCACCCCAGCCCCTTGCACCCAATAGCTCCTCATAGCACTTAGAACAGACCTACACTTTTTTTCTGGCTTCCATGACCAATATGATTCCTACTTGGCCCACCTCCTGATTTTACCCCTTCTGCCCCTTGTCTCTTATTCTCCAGCCACACTGGTCTTCTCCTTATAGAAAACATTTTGCTGGGCCCCACCTTCAGGCCTTTGCTCTTCCTTGTCTGAAAAGCTCTCTCCCCAGAACCATGCATAGCTGGGCCTTTCGCCACTTAAATCTCACTGTGAATATTGTTTCCTTAGAGAGGTTTCTCTTCACCATTCAACCTGAAGTCAACGGCTCATCTTCATGTATCTCTAATCTAATCTTCTTTAGTTGCAGAGTAGCAGTTTTATCGTCCTTGCTTAATTATGCATTTTTACTCATTTATAATCTGCCTCAACACCAATGCTTCCTCTCTCTCCACCCCACCTTGTGAGCAGGGAACTTGTGTGTTTCCTGCAAGGGATATTTACATCCCTTGCAACGAGAAGTAGGCCTGGCACATGGTAGGCCTTCCACAAATATTTGCTGGATGCATTGGAAATATTTCTTGTAGTTTGGAAACATAGCTTAGCAGTGCAAAAGAAACAGGATTTGACATCATTAAAAAAAAAAAGCCCAGAAATTTTAAGTTATATGGGCATTTTTTAAAGCTTTGATGGTTCTGATTAAAGTTAAGTACATTGCTTCAATTTTGAAAAAAGAAAAAACCGCAAACAAAATCATAACAGTGTAAAATTATTTCAGGAGTGTGATGAGAGCTCTCCTGTCAAATCAGATACTTTTAAAACCCTACCACCACTCAACAGGCTTCTTGCTTTGAAATGAAGGATACGCACCTCCTACCAATATTTTTACCGCTACAAGGCATGTGATTTATTTACTGGATAGGGAACAAGTCTTCGTAAAAGATCCTCTTTCAGCACTGAAAGTGTTGAAAACAGGGTTTCTGTTTTGAGGCTGGTTAAGTACAAGCCTCTAGAACGCAGAGATGTCATAAGTATCCCGTTGGGTGGACGGGAGTTAAAAATGCTCCTCTTGTCACTCAATCTGGGGATGGCAAGCCCTCAGTGGCTGGGCCTCAGTGTCAGGGACGATCACAGATTCTACAGTAATTAGATCCATTTCTATAAAATCCACGAGAAAAATCTGAATTGCTATTTATAGGTATGCCATACCATTTCAGAAAATTATATAACATTCAGACACTCAGGCGCAAGTTTGGATAAGTGTTTCAACATAGTCTGTCCTCACCAGTTTTGAATTTCCTCCACAAAGCAGGCTGGCCACATTCTTATGATTCTTGAAGAGAAAGGAAATACATGTTTATTAAACATGTCTTTTGGGCCAGTTGTACTAATTGTGTTATCTGTATGGTTTCATTTAATCCTTATAACTGTGCAAAAAATGAATAAAGGCAATGAGAAGACAGATCCTATTCTTTTACACAGTGTGGAAGAAGGTCAGTGAATCAGGAATTGGCAAATGAAGGAACGGCCTGTTCTTATCCTACTGATATTATCCCAGGGTTTAGTTCCAAATTTTTCAACACTGTGTTTTACTTTACTAATGCAGGCAGTTGTCTGGAGCAAGGTAAATGTTCATTGATTAATAATGTTATTAAATTGGGCATCTGAGTTTCTTAAAACTGTGCATCTGAATTATTTAAAAATGCCAGGGTTTAGAAAAAAACAATTGGGTGAGGCAATTTGGGGTTTCTGGAAGCTATTTTTTTTCTCTTTCTGTTTTTATTAACTTAAAATCAATTTAATTAACATATACTGTATTATTAGTTGCAGAAGTAGAGTTTAGTGATTCATCTGTTGCGTACCATACCCAGTGCTCATTCCATCAGGGCCCTTTTTAATGCCCATCACCCAGTTATTCCAGTCTCTCACCTTCCTCTCCTCCAGCAACCCTCAGTTTCTTTCCCATAATTAAGAGTTCTTATGGTTTGCCTCCCTCTATGATTTCATCTGGAAGCTATTTTTATCTTCTCATAGAGTAGTGTGTCTGATTTGATTTCAGTAATAATGTTTGGAGAACTGGAGGGTATAAGGGCTCATTTCCCTTTCTTCCCCAAGTCTTCCTTCTTTGAAGGAACGACTTCATCCTTCAGCTGATTTCTACAAAAACTTAAGCTTGTATTCCTAAGACAAAAACTAGGATTGTGAGTTCCATTTCCACTAAAATAAGATCAACTATGATTATCAACGAGTCCTGAGAAATTGGAAGAGAAAAAAACAATCTTCTGAGCTTGTACAAAGCCATTACTGAAGGTCTACTTTGCTGGATCACTGGTCTTCTTTTAAGTACATTATCATTGGAGATTTTCCTTTGTTTATAAGATCCACATTATGATCACACAGTTCAAAGAAGCCAAATCTAAATGATCTGATAGATGAAAGGATGGAAAAGATCTAAATAGCTAAAGTATATCTGAAATCTTTGGATTCTATTATTTTGGAATCAGGAAAGTAGAAGTGAGAAATTAACACTTCGATAGATGAATAAATTGAGAAATAGTGACTTTAGTTCAGAAAACTGGAGAGCTGCAGCTTCATGGGTTGAAATTGAAAATTAGGCCCTCCTCATACATCTTAAGAGGTGATATTTGACAGAAAATGGTCTGATATTTTCATTCAAGGTCATCTTTCTAATACTTTTGCAACAGATAGAAATATATTAAGTATTTCCCTGAAATTCCTCATCCTTGCCAAGAAATTATAGCACTTTTCATATGAAGCCATTGGATAAAACTTCAGACAGGATAAAATATTGGTACTATCATGGTGACTTAAGGTGTGGTCATGTATGAAGTACACGTATGAGCTCTCCTAGCTTGAAGTCTCTTTTTGGTTATCCAGATATTTGGCACTAAAGGGCACTGCTGAAATTGAACCAAAAAATACAAAGTTAGTGGATTCCTTTGTTTGGGCTAACTCTGTTATGACATCCTTGGATTCAATCATCCTGCCATTTGCATTATGGTCCATTCATATGTTTAACTATGCAATTGAGTAATTGGTAAGTTAAACACTATACCTCATCAAGTTGACCTGTGAAGCAATTTGTTTTGGGCAAGTTTAAAAAAAAAATATCTCGGGACGCCTGGGTGGCTCAGTTGGTTAAGCAGCTGCCTTCGGCTCAGGTCATGATCCCAGCGTCCTGGGATCGAGTCCCACATCGGGCTCCTTGCTCAGCAGCAAGCCTGCTTCTCCCTCTGCCTCTGCCTGCCATTCTGTCTGCCTGTGGTCGCTCTCTCTCCCTCTCTCCCTGAAGAATAAATAAAAAAAAAAAATCTTAAAAAAAAAATTGCCATTCTTAAAAAAAAAAAAATCTTGGGTGATTAAAATTTGACTTTGTTTTATTTCCAGTGAAAAGTTGATTTATTCTTTTAAACACTGTGGAGGGTATGTGCTATGGTGAGTGCTGTGAACTGTGTAAGCCTGACGATTCACAGACCTGTACACCTGGGACAAATAATACATTATATTTTAATAAAAATAATTAATAAAAAAGTACATTTTTAAAAAAGTTGATTTATTCTTTAAAAAAAAAGAAGATTTTATTCATTTTTTTGAGAGAGAGAGAGAGTGAGAATATGAGCAGGGTGGGAAGGAAGCGGACTTCCTGCCAAGCAGGGAGGCTGACATGGGATTGGATCCCAGGACTCTTAGATCACGACCTGAGCCAAAGGCAGACATTTAACCAACTGAGCCACCCAGGTCCCCCCAAAGTTGATTTATTCTTTTATTTTTTTTAAGATTTTATTTATTTATTTGAGAGAGAGAGAGAGAGTGAGTAAGAGAGCGAGAGACAGAGAGAGCACAAGTGGGAGAAGGGGTAGAGGGAGAGGGAGAAGCAGACTCCCCTCTGAGCAAGGAGCCCGATGCAGGGCTCAATTCCAGGTCCCTGGAACCATGACCTAAGCTGAAGGTAGAGCTCAGCCAACTGAGCCACCCAGGTGACCCAAAAGTTGACTGATTCTTGTCTAACTCGAATTGATGATACTGATTGAGTAACAGCCAACTAATTAAAATCATGCCCTAAAAATATACCTTTGAAGTAAGTGTGTCTTTCTAGTCACTTGTCTTATGGAATAACCATGCTCCAAAGCATGTAGGAGGAAGCAGGAAGGAAAATATGTGTGTTTTGGGGATATGACTGAGATTCTGAAACACTCCAGAAGCTTCATAAGAAAAACAGGATGAGAACCAGACTGTCTCCAGACATCAAGACATGGCTGAGCTCCAATTTTGGTGGATAGATATTTACTTCCATGTTCTAGATGATAGGTTATTTTTGCACTTGAATGTGATGGCTCCCCTAACCGTATAACTGTCAAGTTATATTGCTCATATTCTAAAGTCAAGTTTGGTTTCCAAGGGAGACCTCTAAAAGAAATGACTCTAAAAGAAACCATAACTCAGTGATAATAGTAACAGCTATTACTTACTGAGAATGACTTATGTGATGGGCTCTGTGCTAACTATATTTTACATATATATTGCATCATCTAATGTTCACCATGATTCTACAATAAAGCAATCTTATTATATTTAAGATTGTTTAAACCTTAAATTAACTCACATACACACACACACACACACACACATTTTGAAGATTGAGTATGTTTTGCTCCCTTCTCCCTCCCTAGCCACAACAAGTGTGCCTAAAAATAATTGGTGCCTAGAGAATATTTGTTGAATTAAATGAAATGTCATTTCCTGTGCATCCCCTGAGGGAAGGGTTTTCATCAATCATTGTGCTCTTTGATGTAACTTTGAGACTCTTAGGAATGAATAGGCACAGGAAATTTTTAACGCAACTAAGAATCATGGATCAACTTGTCTCTCTCCTCTTGGGTCAGGGAGGAAGACTGGTGTTAAGTTAGGTTGGAGGGGGTTGTGCAGTGATTGATTGGTAGGAAGGAAGAATTATTAGTTATGGTGAAAATGACTTTTGTTCTTTCTGGGGTATAAGCAAAGAAGTCAGAAGGTCAAGATACTGTATGACCTTGGTAGTCTTCCATGGAGTGTCAAATATGGCAGTGGGCGCTGACAGATGATGCTCTGAGCTGTGAATCCCAGCAAGACTGGGCTTATGTAACAAGGGAAAGGATGGCCGTGATGGAGGGTGAGCTTCCAAATAAACTCAATCTTGTTTTCTGTGGTTTCAGACCCTTACTTAATAGACTGTCCAGTCATTGACTGGACCTTTGTCCACACTGCTTAATGTGGTCCCTGACACCCATTATGTCATTCGTGTACTGCATATAGGAAGATCATGGTATGACACAGACTCTTTGAATTGAGTCCTCTCTCTCCAACTTTGATTATCCCATGACGTTTACATTTTATCATTATTTTTTGGAGCATCTAGTCATGCCAGGAACCATCACCGTCAAGCACAGTCACACAGGGTCCACCTGTGTCGACGCAGCATTGTGCAAACCAAATTAAACAGACTTCATTCCTCGCCTCCAGGAGCTCACAATAAAAAACAGACAATAGAGGGGGTTAACACAATGGGGCAAATAGACGCACAGCTGTATAAACAGACAAGTACAACAAATGAGAGAATTTTGGTATGAACTGTGAGTGTAAGTGCTGTTCATATGCTGGAAATAAGGGGAAATTCTGTAAGTTGCAGAGAAGTTGCTGGAGCCTGCGTGAGGGTAAGGAAGGAGAGATGATAATAGTAGAGGAATCAGCTGCTCATGTTTCTTTCAATTAGGAGGGAAAGAAGTTTTCTTTTAGAGTGTTGGGGAGAGGTCATTTCCTCTGAAATTGTTTACTCCGGGGGCACATATATCGCTATCTAGGCTAGTTTCTTCTAAGAGATTTGGTTGTAACCAGCCTAAAGAAGAAAACTAAAAATGCATTAAGCAGGGCATAGACTAACAGAGAGATTTCATAAGGCTTCTTTCCATTGGAAACCAGATTAAAAAGAAAATAAAAGCCAGAATGTATTATACTTGTTCATTCCACTTATAACCAACTAGCACACGCCAGTTGATTTTTCAAGGAAATGATTACTTTGGGTGAGATTTTTGTTTTTTTAAGGGACAAGTTTCTTGCCATTGCCTAGCATTTACCGTCTCTGACATCGTCAGCATCGTCAGGAGTTAATCTGGATTTACAGAATTCAGCTGAAAGCGAATTCCAGGCAGGTTTCTACCTCAACCACCCTGGGCTGATAGAGATCTCTCTTCTTTTAAATATATCCAGATAGGGAATCTGAAAACCTCCCCAGGAATCTTTTCCAGGGTTCATGAAACCTTCACTGCCAATAAGATCTTTCCATCTAACTTAAATTCCTTTGGTTGTAATTTAAATTCATTTCCTCTTCTTTCCTCATTAGGAGGAGAGTACTACCCCCAGTAATCATTCCTCTAAATACAGCTGTTGAATACCCACCTCAGGCTTCCTTCCTGGACCTAAAGGAGTTCTGTTTCAGATGTTATCTATTTATAATGTCTTCCCCCCCCACCATTGGCTTCTGTTTTCTCAAGGTAAGATCCCTTAACATAATGATTTTGTGAGGTTCATTCTACAAACATTGACATGTTAAGATGTCCCATTTCTGTAATTTCAATCAGATCTTATGTATTAGGTCATGAAAATCTAGAAGCACATTGGAATTTATATTGTATGCTTTCTTGGAAAGGGCGAGATGATAGTCTCAATCTATTAATGGCTGCTTCCTAGCCCTTAGCACCTCAGGCAAGCAATTTACCTCTAGATATCACAACACGGGGAATGCCTTGCCTTTTTTCACAACTATAAAATGGGGTGAACAAAATAATTTTAAAGTCTTAATCACCTTTAATGTTCCAAAAGGCTAAGATTATGTTTTAAGTAGTTCTTTGGCCAAAAAAAGGGGAGCTATTCCCCCTTAACTACCCTGATTCTTATTCACAATGGCCAATGTGCATCACCCTATTACTGATTTCTCAAGCCAGAACCTCTAGTTACTATTCAAAAAATTTTTATTACGGTATTACTTACATATGTTAACACAAGTCCTCTCGGGTACATACTCCTGCTTATATTATGCACTAATGTCAAAGGATACAAGTTTTTCCCTGTGATAAATCATTTTTCAGTTTACTACCTAAATGTTTTTGCAAGGCCACTGATATTATATATGGGTATTTTTATTAACTAGCTTCCAGTCTACTGGAAAGGAGTCTGTAATTCTCCATCTTTATCCCCAAGGATATATTCCCCATCTTTTATGCCCTGTAATCTTTTAAAGCACATACAAACAAAAATGAGCATTTTGAGAATACAATGACACAGCGAGTTCCCTTTAAAAGATAATTCCTTTATTTCAAACACTTTAGTATGGAATTTAAAAAAAAATTCTATTATTGAAAGAATTCTCAAAAGTAGGACATTGAAAAAATTCCATGGCAGAAATATTTTTGGGGTGGATCTCTTTCTCCAGTGATTATATACCAAGTGATCAATTTTCACTTCATTTCCTTTTAAACTTTTGCTGAACTTTGAATTAAGCATCCGAAGGCACATCAGGATTAGCCATATCACCTCCTTCAGTTAAAAATCCCAGTGTCTGCTGAAATGTTCTCAGGGATTTTAGAGTAAAGGTGGCTATTTTCTTCTGTTCTTTTGCCTTTTCAGGCTGGCCTTCCTTTGCCTCTTCTCTGGCAGACACAACTTACTTTTCCATCATTTTTTGTGTAACCTGAAAAATGTTCTTCATCAAGCCTAATGGCTAATTAAACAAGGGAAGTCTGAATTTTATCATATTCCAGATATCAAAATGGGATGAATGAAATGGTACACATTTGAGCCATTCTTTCTATTAGGAGAGTGCTAGCAATTTATTGCCTGCTTCAAACAACACATCTATCTGAGTTATAAGCCACTGCCTCCCCCACACTCTGGGCCTCACCGTGCTCCTCTGCTCAGGCCTCTCTCAGCCCTGTCCATGGAGGCTGCTGCAGTGGTGGCTTTTGTAGCAACGGAACACAAAGCAAGTGCTCTGGACTCACTGGCTGGCTGACGGGTCTTCTTAGCCGTCAGCTGACATTTCTAAAGGTTCTTCTCATGTTTTGTCCCGTCTCGCACCACATAGCTGACCTACTTGTCCCTGAGTGACATTTGTACTTTCAACCAGTAGGCGTGCCTCCTGGCTTGGTGTTCGTGTTGGTGGTGAGCAAGGGGAATGGCACGCTTGCGCTCCCCTATCTTCAGTTCTACTCCCTAAATTCTGAATGGTTTAGAGAATGCTCTCCACCACTCCTTTCATCTTGTCATTCCTTTCTTTACCTCCAGTTCCCCACCCTTGCTCCCTCCTATGTCTCCCAGCCCTCATTCCTCTCATCACTCTGGAATCAAAACATAATAGTGAGGGGGAAGTGGGGCTCAGAGAATCATCAAAAGGATTTTCCCCCTTATTTGTTTAGGTTCTCTGAAGCTCCTTACCATCCCTTTTTTTTTTTTTTTAAGATCTTATTTATTTATCTGAGAAAGAGTACACCCATGTGAGAGCACAAGAGGAAGAGAGAGAAGCAGGATCCCAGGCTGAGCAGGGAGCTCGACTGAGCAGGGAGCCAAGGTGGTGCTTGATGTGCTTGTTCAATCCCAGGACCCCAGGATCATGACCTGAGCCAAAGGCAGACGCTTGACTGACCATGTGCTCCTCCTCATCATCCTTCTAAGGTCACAACTTATATGATATTTACCCCCAGTTTTTTTTTTTTTTTAAAGATTTTATTTATTTATTTGACAGAGAGAAATCACAAGTAGACGGAGAGGCAGGCAGAGAGAGAGACAGGGAAGCAGGCTCCCTGCTGAGCAGAGAGCCTGATGCGGGACTCGATCCCAGGACCCTGAGATCATGACCTGAGCTGAAGGCAGCGGCCTAACCCACTAAGCCACCCAGGCGCCCATACCCCCAGTTTTTAATTCCAGAAACAAAGCTTGCCTTTTCTTAGCTCATAGTTCAGGACCAGATTCCAGTTTTGAACACATGCCCTGTTCTTTAATTTTCCCGAGACATTAACCAGTAACCAGCTCATTCTTCAATGATACACCAGTTCACATATGGCTCAGGATGACGGCAAAGGATTGTTTTAATTTAGATTCTGTCAGATATTTATGCCAATTTATATGATCCATTTACATGAAAGTCTGCTTTTGGTGAATATAATTCCCTCGAAATCCCCTGCTGAAGATCTGTCAGTATTCTCCTTATGTAACATTGTCACCTTGAATTCTGATAAAGAGAATTTCAGGTTGGCTGGAGGACAACTTAGAAAGTCATCCAGAGTAATACAGTATTCATGCACATTAAAGCTTGGCATCAAGAACATGTTAAATGAAAGGTATACAGGATTCTGGAACTTTTTTGTTCCACATCTTGTCACTCACTTTCTTCCCTGAAAATTCTCCACTGACATTTAATACTACAAAATAATATGAAACATACTCTTTCTGAGGCTGAATCAACCAAGAACAATAAGTTAACTTGCCACCCTTGCTATAAACTTAGCCCAGAGAGATCAACTGACTGAATCATAATATGGTATTAGTGAGATAGCCAAGTGACAAGTTCTGTGACACGAGTAACAGATCCGATTGGATCTACTCTTGATAAGTACCACCAACCTCTGTAAGACTCAAGATAGTTTTGGTCTTAGAGATCTCTAACACAAAGATGGTAAAAAATAGGCCATAAACTATTATAATTCTAGCAATGTGGACTCACAAATATGCAAATGAATACCAAGGTTAATCTAGCTCAGGGTCACTGTTAGGACTCTGAGAACCCAGTGAAAGGGAGGAAGCCATCAGTGACAATTCTAAAGCCCACTGAAGCAGTCCCATGGCCATCAGAATCAAGTCCACATCCCTGGCACTATACTCAGCACCCTGCTGACCTCTGCAGTGTCCTTTCTCCTCTCTCCCCTCTCACTGCATCTATACTGAGCTACATACAGTTAAAGAAAGTGACCCACTCTCTCACCTTCTGGACTGACTCTATGCTGTTGCAGTATCTTATCTGGAGTTTTGCTTTCCTGGATTTCAGTTACCCAAGGTCAATTGCAGTGCAGAAGCAGATGATCCTCTTATGTGTGTGGTCAGAAGGTCAACAGTAGCCTAATGCTATGTCACAACTGTGTCATTCACCTTATGTCATCTCATCACACAGTCATTTGGTCATCTCCATCATCACAAGAAGAAGGGTGAGTATAGTATAAGACATTTTGAGAGAGACCACATTTTTGTAACTTATATTATAGTGTATTGTTATAATTGCTCTGGTGATTAACAATCTAGTGATTGTTAATCTCTTGCTGTGCCTAATTTATAAATTAAACTTTATCATAGGTATGTATGGGTGGGAAAAAACATAGTATATATAGAGCTCAATACTATCCACCACTTCAGGCATCCACTGAGGGTCTAGGAACATAACCCGCTTGTATAAGGGGGGACTGCTGTAATTCTAATTTCCCAGACAAACTCTGAGTTACTTTTTACATGTCAGTATGGCTGTCATTTCCTTCAGAAAGCCTTGTTTGTTCCCTTGAGTTTAAATTAGGTATTCATTATACCTCTACCCAAATGCACTATATCACCTTATCAGAGCGCTTACCCTGTATACGACTCGTTCTGTTGACTTCTCTGCCTTCCTTGCATGTCCTTCTCTTTCTCTGCACTAGACCTGAAGGTTAGGCCTCTGTCTTGCTCAGCGTTGTATTCTGAGAGACTACCATATTGTAAGGCCGTTGTGTGGAGCAAATGAAACCAGTCATCCATTTAACAATTATTCACTCAGTGCCTCCCATGGGCTAGGATCTCCTCTTAGTGTTGGAATATATCAATGAGCACCCTCATAAACTTTTACAAATTTTATATCTAATAAATATATACTAATTGCCAAGCACAGTGTATGACATTATATTTAATACTAATAATGATAAATAAAATTTACTGAGTGTTTACTAAGTGCTACATACTTAATTCCATGTTTTTTCATGTGTTAGCTCATTTTAATCTTTACAACAAACCTTTAAATTTGTATTATTATTATTCCTACTTATAGGTGAGGAAAGTAAAGTACAGACATGTTAAGCAACTTGCCCATAAAGTTACCAAGTTATAGGCCCAGAATACAAGACTGTTTGACTCTTGCACTGGGCCTCTTAACTTTTGAATTATATTTATTTAATACTTAATATTCCATTATTATTACCATGAGGCACTCAGTAAATACATAAAAAATAAAAAAAAGCTGGAATAAGAACTCTTTTCCTAAGATGTGCCTGATGCTACTTCATGCTTATATAATGAAGGTGTGGCATTCTGATATGAACGAGTATGCTTTGTTTGTTTGCTTTTACTAATTTTGGCTCATAGAGCTCCATATTATTCATCTTTCATCACATGGGATTCAATAAGGTTTTTCTTACCCCAGAAAATAAGTTATGCTTCCAAGGGTAAGACTTATCACCAGAAACTGATGATGCAGAAGTGGACACCTCCTTTAGAAACAACGATCAGCCCCTTGGGCATTCTCAACTGAATATTCTCTACATTTCAAAGAAAAGATTGTAGGATAGGATTATAAGTAGCCTAAGTGCTGTTCTTCCCTATCCTTCCTTATTAGTTGTAATTATTTCAAAACCTCAATCAAACTTAGCTGTTTCAAGTTTATTGAGAATGGTTAGAGAAACAAGAAAGTGTTTATTCTCCTCTCTGCCCCCTTGCCCAATCAACTGAATGTTAATTGAGTACCTGCTATGAGCATTCATCTCAGTGTTCTGCTTTACTGCAATTAGATAAGCCTAAACTGTGGTACTTGTCTTCATGGGGCAGCCAATCTATTTGGGAAGATAAGATGTACACAAGAAACAATTGGGGAGGATGTCCTACACAGTAGATAATTGTGTTCTTAGTTATATAGACACACCTTGGAGACTATAAGAGTTCAGAAGAGAGGAAGAGTCATGAAAGCCAGAGAAATGAAAGGTATTGGGGAGGAGGTGGGAAACTGGGTTTTGCAGAATGAATAGGAGTTGTATAAACAAAGAAGAAAGTGGAGGTCATTATGCATATGGGGAAAGATTTGGCAATGGAATAAATATTTGTGGGATCATAAGACAATGTCTGGCTAGAAGAGCAGAATATTTTGGAGGTTGATGAACAACATGTGTCCATGTTGTGAAGGGTATCCTTGAATAACAAACAGATGAATAATAAAATATTTAGAGCTAGATGAACCCTTGGAGAGTATCTGAATTGGGTAATTCTCACTGATAACAAATGATCTAGCCCCAAATTTATCACTGATTTGTAATACCATGCAAGTCAAGCTCTCTGAAAGATTATCATTAGGTTAAAAGAGTAGGAGAGGTTTCTAGTTATAAACCTAACTGGGGCTTAGTCTTCTGATATTATCTCACCACTAAGTCCCATGGTCTTGTAAAAGTTGCTTATCTTTTTTTTAATTTTTTTAATTTTATTTATTTAGACAGACAGAAATCACAGGTAGGCAGAGAGAGAGCTTTCCTCTATAGGAAAGCTGAGCAGAGAGGCTGAGCAGAGAGCCCGATGCGGGGCTTGATCCCAGGACCCCGGGATCATGACCTGAGCAAAAGGCAGAGGCTTTAATCCACTGAGCCACCCAGGTGCCCCAAAGTTGCTTATCTTTATAAAGGGCCTCAGTTTCAACATCTGTAGGTAATAGGCTTTGAACTATTTGATTTCTAACAATACTTTGAACTCTAAGATTCATGACTTTATGGTTCTTTTTGCATTTTTGCACTTGTATGATGTTTTATGGATGGACTGGGATAGACTTTCAGACTAAACTTAGTTAATAGAGTTTCTCTTAAACAGATTGTTCTAAATAGCATATTGAATGTGTTATGATTTTGTGTGGTCATGAAAAGTAAAGTCATAATATAAGAGATTTTAAGGCTAAAATAAGCCTTACCAGACATAGACTAAAATGGAAAATCATGTTCAGTCAGCTCCTACCTTTACATAAATGAAACGATATAGTAATAATCACTAATATATGCTAATTAGTGAATGCTTTTTTGTGTACCAGGAATTTTACATGTAATATATATCATTTATATAATAACCCTTCATAATAACCCTTATATAATAACCCTTATCTTCTATTTATTATGTGAAACAGAGGTTTCATGACTTTCCTCAAGTAACTTAACTCATTGGTATCAATGCTGAATGTCCTCTGCATTTTTTTCTCTGCTCAGTGAAGGATTAATGGCATACATTGCTAAAAACTATGTTCCCAGTTCCATAGGGAGCTGGGAAAATTTAGAGTATATAGGAAAGATTAAAAGAATTAGCCCCTTAGAAATAATTAAGAGTTTGAGTTCCCTTATATATTTAGGCCAGAGAGTCAAATACCATGGCTGGAATTTAAAAGTGACTGAGCAATCTTATGACTAATAATAGCATTTGCAGTCACGAGGATTGAGACAAAAAAGGAGCAAGAGTAAGCCTCAAGGTCAAACATTCAGCACCAAGGGGTTAGCATAATACTCTTTTTTCTAAGTTCAAATGTCATGCAAAGCAATGCTGAGGACTGGCTATAATTGTGGCTTATGCCTTTAAGAGATTTCTGAGGAGGGGGGTGGTCATGAGTCATCTGCTGTATCAGAAAGGCTACCTATTACATTTTCTACCTGGGTTTCTATTTTTTCCAATATTGTCGACAAGGCATGCAGATTGAAATTCTATTTAAAAAGCCTTCTTTTTTGTGGCACATTTTAAAGCATGCATATAAAAATTCCACTGCCAGGATTACTAAATGGCTCTAGGTATTATCTTCATGGAGTCAATGATTTTGCATTTTGGTTCTAATCATTCTGATGGAATGTTTGTCTTAGAAGTAATTTTTTCCAGTGCAACACCCTGGGTGCTTATTCAAGATGCTGAGCTGATGGATGAAATTTTGCTGGCTGAAGGAATTCAGATAAACAGGGTGCTCCCAACCAACAGGAGAATTTAGAATGCTCTCAGAGAAGTCTTTTGCCTACTTCATGCACCAATTGGTTGCAGTTCATAAGTCTACTAGAGAACTATTCCTGTACCGGGTTACTTCTGGTCTCTGGTTACCAACCTCTGTAAGTGCCAGAGTATGGTAAAATGGAATTAATTTAGATTCAAATGGATATCACATAGTAAGGAGTTTGCAGACCACAAAATTTTCCACCTTTAGAAGAAAAGGGTTATACTAGTATGAAGAGTAATTATTTTAATAAAGGCAATCTGAGAAGTGCCCCCAGAGTGAATGCACAAGACCTTTTATATTCTCTCTTAAACTACATGAAATATGGAAATATAATACTTTCTTCAGAGAAGCAGTCTCTGGGAGTCTATTAGGCTTTGGAGATTAGTCTGGAGAAAAAACATTTCAGGTTGTCGCCCAATGTCACTTTTAGCATTCCCACTTACTAATGACTCAATCAAATTACTTCTTTCAAGGAGCAAAGGAGGACTGCAGAATCAGAATGCCACCCTTTGTTCATTCTCTCATGTTCTCAGATCCCAAGAAAAAAAGTATTTTCTTTCTGTTGACAGTTTATGTAGCTCTGGCCCCAACAAGTTTTTGCTTGTTGTGAGATATGTGTAGAAATAGGTTGCATTGGAAGGCTTTCACTATAGATATTAACCACAGGAAGCATAAATAGCCTCTTGCATCCCAAGACAACATGGAATAAAGGGGAGAAAAATTAGCAGGACTCATTCTACCTACCACTTAAGATTTTTGATGGGGAGCAATGAAATGGCAATACCACCTACCCAAGAGCATAAACCCACTACTTCAGAGTAATCCTTAATTCTCCTCTTGTCTCATCTCCCGTATCTAGATCATGGTAAACCTGTCAGGTTTATCTCAAACCTATTACTAACATATTCACCTCTTACGGTCTCTACTATAAGTCCAAGTCACTGTCATTTCTCATTTGTTTACTCTAATAGTGTCTTAGATGTTCTTCCTTCAATCATTCTTGTACCCCCATCACACTTGACCTCTCATTCTCCACCTAGCAGCTGTATAGCATCATTAAAATTATAAGTTAGATCATATCACTCTTCTACCCCCAAACCTTTTAATGAATTTTTGATGCACTTAAAATAAAATGCAAACTCCCCTTAGCCTAAAAAGCCGTATATGAACCTCCAGCTCCATCGAATACCTGACTCAACTATGCTCATTTTCCTATAATCATGATGACCTTCTTGCTGTTCCAGTAACTCACCAAGATTATTGCTGTCCCCAAGAACTTTGCATTTATAATTCCTTTGGCCTGTGATTTCCATCTTTCAAAATTTTAATTGATTCCCATCTGAACCCAAATGTCATTTCCTTAAAAGGGCATTCCCTGTGTAAAGAGGCTCCTTCTCCCCCACATCATTCTCTATAGCATTCCCTTTATTTGTTCTTTATGGCACTTGTTTATTTAATTGAAAACATTTTGTTTATTTAATTGTTTCCTTGTTTAATGTCTCTCTACTAGACTCTGAACTACTTTAGAGAATAAACCTTATCTGTCTTATTCTTTGTTATACTCCCAGCACCTATAATCAGGCCCTAAATGTTTGTTAAATGAATGAATGGGTGGGTGAAGGGAGAGATGAATGACAGACAGATGGATGGAAATAGATCCCTGAGACTGTGGCCAACAAACATAAAGGGAGCTGCTCACAGGTGGCCAGTAAGATGCAGAAGTGTATTTAAGTTGTAATAGCCCCAGAACAAAGGTCGGTTCCTCAGATAGATTCCATTTCATCATTACGTCTGTGGAAATTTTGGGAAGCACTAGATGCCTACACCAAGAGCTCCATGAGTCATTTGTTTCCTTGAGAATCTGGAAACTTTATGAGACTGGCTTTAGAAAGTGCTTCCTTCTAGCCAGCTGCTCCTAATGCTTCTGCTTTACTTTCATAGTGGAGGGTGCCCTTGGGGGAAATAGAATGTCATGACGTTGAGGTGGGTCAAGTTTTCGGAAGTCAAATAGAGCACTAAGTCAAAAACAGATGGTCTGGATACAAAAAAGAATAGAGCCACTTGCATTACACTACAAATGCGTGGTGGTGGTCTCTGGCCCACGAGTCATCGATACATGTGTTTTTAGACATGTAGAGAGGGAGAGAGAGAGAGAGAGAGATGTCAAGGGCTCTCATTTAAAATGTGAAAGTCTGAATTTGCCATTCAAACATATCTATGGTTAGACTCCCAGTTGGATGTGTTTTCCATTTGCCCAATTTTAAGTGTTAACCTGGAGAAACATCCAAAATGCCTTTTCTCCTTCCCTCCTATCAGAGCCACAAGCTCCTGGCATTCTGTTTTTATGTAGGAAACCAGATTAAGTAAAACAGCTTCTCTCCCTAAGTAAATCCTCTGGTGGCCAGTCTGGGGCAAGCTGTCTCCTCCTGCGCAACTACACATTCTGTATTCGAATACAACACTGTTAACATTTCTTTTAATTGTATTTTCTCCACAAGTCTATTCCAAGAACCCGTAATACTCTTAAACAGTAAGCCAAGGGATTATGGTGGCAACTTTACTCAAACAACACCACTGCTCCTTGAGAGAGGGATTACACAGGGCTCCCAGGCAGCCGTCTGGCAGGGTACTTAGCTCTCAAGAGGTTGCCCAGTGCCCAGGATCAACAACCAAAAGAATGTTTCAGAGAGAAGGTACTGAAGGTCTTAACTGATGCAGAACTCAAGTAAACTTGCTGTAAGAGTTTAAAGCTTTCTTCCATAGAAACTTATGGATTCTGCCCTTTAGGGAACATCTGGCATTTAGCAGTTCCTAGGATAGCAAAAAAAGAAGAAATATGTCTGTTCCATTTCCATCTTAAAGCTTAAACAGGCTGCACATGGGGTGTGAGGAGACTTTGAATTTGGGTGGGAGAGATCACTCTTGGTCTAGTTCAGGGTACTTTATGATATTCATTCTGGCCCTCTCCTTACTGGTTGTGTGAATTTGGGCAAGTTAATTGAATGTTTCTGTTCCTCACTTTCCTTATCTGCAACATGGGGACAATAATAAATGACTCTCAATGATGTAAGCAGAACTAATTGAAATAATGTTTACAAAGCATCCAGCAGAGTCCTGACACAAAACAAGGACTCTATGAATGTGAACTGCTATTCTCAAAGTTTTTATTTCTATTTTCTCCCTCGTTCAGATTAGACAAGTTGTTCTGATCACTGCTAAGACTTTTCTTTCTCAACATCTGAGACACAAAGACATCCAGAGGCTCCTACTGGGGTGACTGACTGTCCTAGTTTGTCTGGGACTGAGAAGTTCCCAGGGACACCAGACCTTCAGTGCCCAAACCAGGAGAGACCAGGGCAAACTGCACTGGGCAGTCACTGCCTTTGGAAATGTCCCATACCAGATTCCCCGTTCTGTGAGGTCTTCCTTAGGCTAGGCAACACTTCAAAAACCAGTCACTTCTGATGCTCTTTGAAATTCACTTTGTTTCTGGAAAATCTTTAGATCTTTTCCCTTACATCATCAGCAGACATGGGGCAAAAACACAACACAGGCCAAGGGAAAGAGGGGTTCTCTAGGCATCTTCAGCGGCTTGTTTTTTAATTCAGTGCTTGTAAATCAAGGGCCCGGATGTCCGGCAGGCTGGGAGGTGGACCATGGAAAGGAATCAGGATAAACTGAAATGACTTTTGCCATTGGCTTGGCCAGTACACCTTGCCAAGAGGTTTTCCCCTCAATTTTAAACAGATCAGTGTTATAAGGGGAAATGTACTCCATATGTTGCTCATGCCTTTTCCCTCAACTCATAAAAATGCCATCTTCTTAGAGAGGTAGCATTTCCAAGAATTGTTTGCAATCTTTTTCCTCAAAGAAAGTACCACTCTGATAGTCACAAATAGCTTAGTTTTTCTTCACTGGTGAGGAGAATAAACCTGATTTTGGTTTCTGCCCTAAAGGCCCTAAGAGCATTCTCTTCTGACCTTTAAAAATCTCTTATTCCAAAGTATAATTTTGTCCCTTTCCAAAGAGTACAGATTTTCAGTTTTGTTCGCTTCCAAGTTTACCTGAATTTAATAGAGATCAACAAAAACCTGACAGACTCAAATATTTTTATTAGTGTAAAGAGAAGTCACAAACCAAGAACATTACTTCTCTTTATTGATAGCATCAAATGCTGTTTGTTTGTTTGTTTTTTTAAATCAGCCTTAGTTTGAAGGCATAAATCATCATTATGGAGATATTGTATACCTGTAACTAACAATACACTGTATGTTAACTAACTGGAATTTAAATAAAGTCTTGAAGAAAAAAAAAAGAACTATTCTCCTAGCTTATTCTTAGAATTTTTCTCTAGCCATATTCTCTCCCTGTGCTTTGAAAGTAAAATTCACCTGTTTTTCCACAATGCCATCAATGGCCTCTGAGCTCTGATGTGGTTCAGTTTGTCTGTGGTCTGAGGACCAGACGGGCCTGAAATCCTTTGCAGTTTATCAGTAAGAGGCCCCACCTCCCACTTCCCCCAGGTATTAGGTCACCTCCATTTGTTTGTCTGGCCAGAACTGGCTTCTTTTCTGAGACTGGAAGCCAGATTGGTTCATCACCAGAATAGGAACCTGGAACTAACATTGGTTTTGCAGATGTGCAAAAAAAAAAAAAAAAAAAAAAAAAAACAATCCCAGGAGTTTTGAAAAAAAGAAAGAAAGGGGAAAGGGTTTTGAGAAGACAAGACAAAGGTTTTTAGAGGGCTGAAAACAAAACAATTAATCATATGGTGACTACACTTGTTTCTATTAAGGTGGCTCACTTTCTCTGCATTTTTAGACTAAAATTTAATTCCATTTTTCTGTAATTACTGAATGGCTATCACAAGTCATTTTCTTTGTTCCTCTCACTTTTGTTATTGTTGTTTCTCCAAGTCAAAAAAGAAGATTTAAAAATTGCCTTCTTAATCCTGAACCAGAAAAGGATGTGATTTCATATGTGGGATAAAGAAGTGAAAGGGCATTGCTTAATCAGTGCCCCGTCAACTGCAAAGATTTGACATTGGGGGAAAAATACCTAGAAAAGAGTCTTAGAATTGTCATAATAAATTGCCTGGGCAACCAAAGTTCCTCAGGACCTTTCACCATTTCTGACTTGAGGACAGGTTTGCCTTTTAGTACCCGGAAAGAATTCCAAAATGGTGAATGTCATCTCCCATTGGTGAGACCCCAGAGGGGACCAGAAATCATAGAACAAAATATGGTATTTTTTTCCTACCTTACATTTTCCCAGTTCATCAAGAAATTATGACTTAACAGCGGAAGTTTCCCAAGTCCTTCACAGTGCAGATAGCATGGGGCCTCGTCTCATAGAGCCAGGATATTAACTCTACCACTTTCCATTTGTGTGACTGTGGGCCAGATACTTAGAGTCTCTAACTCTATTGTCTCACCTATAAAATAAGAATAATTACAAGAGTAGTAGTAATAATGATAATAATGATTCCAGTGCCTGGCCCAAACATTATTATTAACATTATTATTACTAACATTAACATTATTAACATTATTATTAAAAGTCAACAGACTGATCGGTCCTCCTGACAATAGCTACCAAGTAGATTTAACTCTTGGAAGGTCAGTGAAAACCTCTCCCTCTATGCTTGTGTTTCTTCAGCTTTGGTTCATTCTGTGTTTTGGGGATTTTATTTATGGGGTACTGGAAACAATGTCCAGTAACAAAGTCCTTCTAATTTGGACACAACTGGCATTTTATTTTATTTTAGTTTATTTTTAAAAATTTCACTTAAAATAGAAATAGAAAAGAATCTATTCTATTTAAAATAGAAATAGAAAAGAGTGAAATTAAATTTTTACTTAGTTAACATATAGTGCAATATTGTTTTTTTTCTTTTTTTAAAATTTAAATTCAATTAACCAACATATAGTACATTATTAGTTTCAGATGTAACATTCAATAATTCATCAGTTGCATATAACAGCCAGTGTTCAGGTGCTTGGGTGACTCAATCAGTTAAATGTCTGCCTTCAGCTCAAATCATGATTCCAGAGTCTCAGGATTGAGTCCCATGTTGGGCCCCCTGCTCAGTGGGAAGTCTGCTTCTCCCTCTTTCCCCACTGTCAGATAGCTATAGCTATCTGTATCTATATATCTACCTACCATGGAATATTACTCAGTCACCAGAAAGGGTGAATACTTACCATTTACATCTATGTGGATACTAGCATTAAAACTTTTTTTTTTTTATAATTTTGTTATTTTTCTGTACTAAATCCTGTTATTGGTACTTGGAGAATACAGGAACATAACAGAGCTGGTTTATTTTATATGTACTGTGGTTTTTCTTCTGTCACCACCTGCTCCTCCCCCATGGATGCTACTTTCCTTCTGAGTTGGTGTGTGGAGAGAGAATATTTGGGGAGTCCCCATCAAGGTCTGGGAATTATCCCAGATTCATAGATGACAGTGCTTTGCTTCAGAATTCCTTGGTCATCTTTCTCTGGATTAATACATAATCCAGAATTCTGTTTCTGGGCTATGACATTTTTCTTCGATATTTTTAAAATTAACATATACTGTAGGGGCGCCTGGGTGGCTCAGTGGGTTAAAGCCTCCACCTTCAGCTCAGGTCATGATCTCAGGGTCCTGGGATTGAGCCCCGTATTGGGCTCTCTGCTCAGCAGGGAGTCTGCTTCCTCCCTCTCTCTCTGTCTGCTTGTGATCTCTGCCTGTCAAATAAATAAATAAATAAAATCTTTAAAAAATATATACTGTATTATTTGTTTCATGGCTACAGGTCTGTGATTCATCAGTCTTACACAATTCATAGCATTCACCATAGTGCATACCCTCCCCAATGTCCATCATCCAGCCACCCCATCCCTTCCACTCCCCTTTCCTCCAGTAACCCTCAAATTGTTTCCTGAGATTAAGTCTATTGTGGTTTGTCTCCCTCTCTGGTTTCATCTTGTTTCATTTTCCCCTCCCTTCCCCTATGATCCTCCATCTTGTTTCTCAAATTCCTCATATCAGTGAGATCATACATAATTATCTTTCTCTGATTGACTTATTTCGGTTAGCATAATACCCTCTAGTTCCATCTACATTGTTGCAAATGGCAAGATTCTCTTTTTGATGGCTGCATAGTATTCGTGTGTGTGTGTGTGTGTGTGTGTGTGTGTATGACCTCTTCTTTATCCATTCATCTGTTGATGGACATCTAGGCTCTTTCCATAGTTTGGCTATTGTGGACATTGCTGCTATAAATATTGGGGTGCATGTGCCCCTTTGGATCACTACATTTGTATCTTTAAGGTAAATATCCAGTAGTGCAATTGCTGGGTTATAGGGTAGCACTATTTTCAACTTGAGGAACCTCCATACTCTTTTCTAGAGTGGCTGCACCAGCTTGCATTCCCATCAATAGTATAGGAGGGTTCCCCTTTTCTCTTAATCTTTGCCAACACCTCTTATTTCCTGACTGGTTAATTTTTGAGCTATGACATTTTAGTGAGTTAAATAGCCAGTCTCTCCTCACATAAGAAAAGGGATTTGGATGTGTGATTAAAAAGAATTTCCTTCTGCATCACTGTCATTCTTTAACTATATTTTCATTAAAAAAAATGCTTTGTTTTAAGCTTTGTTCTTGAAAATCTTTCAAAATACATTATGACAAAAGTTTATCTTCTGGGTAAAAATTACTTTTTAATTACCAGATAATGCCTCTGTTGCCATTCAGAACATTGGTGGTGATCACATAGACCAAACAGAATGGATGGGAAGTCAAATTCAACATAGAAAGACATGATCACCCTGTTGGTTCTGGTATCTGACTAAATTGTTCATATCAAGTTGTTTTATTTGCTTTATCACTTTTTGTTAAAAATGGAAGTAGAGGGGAGCCTGGGTGGCAGTGGGTTAAAGCCTCTGCCTTCGGTTCAGATCGTGGTCCTGGGGTCCTGGGATCGAGTCCCACATCTGGCTCTTTGCTTAGCAGGGAACCTGCTTCCTCCCTCTCTCTCTCCGCCTACTTGTGATCTCTGTCTGTCAAATAAATAAATAAAATCTTAAAAAAAAAGGAAGTAGACTAGTTCCTCAAATTGAAGATTACTTAAAAGAACAGTTCTAAGAAATTGATTTGCTTCAGTTCAACTCAACAAATATGTATTGAACATATACTATAAACTAGAAAATGCCAAAGTCTTAAAATTCAGGAATGTCCCTGAATATATATTATAGTCTGATACAGAATGAGGATGTTGAACAAGTCAATTACCAGTATGAGGAAGGAGTAGACAGGGACTAGGGGAGGGTAGAGCATGGGAATTAATTCAGTATAGAGCAGAGATTCTTAAACTTTCCTGTGCATATGAATCGCCTAGGAATTTATTATAATTTGTTTTTCTGGTCCCTGGTCATTCTTATGTAGTAGTCCATGGGCCACACTTTGGAAACACTGCTGGAGTGGCTCAGGAAAGGCTGCCTTGAGTATTGAAGTTCAACCAAGGTCTAAGGGGTGAGCAGGAGTTGCCTTTCTAACTGGTGGTTGGAGAAGAGCTGTCCAGTCAGGCAAGAGCAGGAAGAAATATGTTACAGAGGGGCAAAAGGGACACAGAATGATGGACTTCCTTTCTAGGGGGACTTGAACACAGTATGTCCAGGGAGAAACTCCTAGTTCCATTGCTTCCAGATGTTTGAGAAAAAGAACATTTTGTAGGGTTGCTTGGAAAGCAAGGCCTAGCTTTTCAGGCAGAACTTCCTAACACCAAAATGGAAACACACACACATACACACACACGCACACACCAAAAAATGACAGGGAGAAAGGAAAGTATGCACCACGGGTCTAATTTCACCCTCAGACATTCCCATCACTGGAAATGAAGTGGTTGGAAAATGCCTTCATAAGCAGGATTTGGTGGTATAATCAGAAAATTATCTCTTCCTAGAACATTTTGTGAAACTCTGCCGTGAGGTGTCAACAGGTCTCTGGGGGCTCTCTCCATCAGAGCTCTACTGAAACATGTAAAATTCAGTGGGGTTCCAAAACAGCTGCTGTAGAATCTCAAGTATGTGGAAGATGCTTGCTGTGTTTGCCCATATGGTTTTTCCAAAAAAGAGAAATTCTGCAGAGGTCAAAGATGGGTGGAAGAAGTGGGCTCTACCTCAGGAGTAAGGTTTTGCCATCAGAAGAATTCAAGCTGGTGAGTTTCTGGCAAGGCAGGTCATTGGGCCAAGAGAGAAAAGTGAATCTCTAAGTTATATCATGTGAGGCAAAGAGGAATGGAGACCCAGCAGTGAAGGAGAAATAAAGAATTAGGGATAGCCACTCTCATCCAAGTTACGTCCCTGACCACAGACTGTCTTGAGGTCTCTGGCATTCTTTCCAGTTTCCAGTTCTAGAACAGAACTTGCTCAGTCCTTCCTCAGTTGCCTGCTCATTACATATCACCAGCAGCTGTGTCTTTGAGAAGAATGTTGGGGATGATGTATGGGCAGCACAAATAACATTCCAAGGTTTTCTCTTAACATTTCTTCTTCTTTTTAATTTTTTTTTTTTAGAGAGAGAGCACACACACGTGTGTGTGTGTGTGTGTGTGTGTGTGTGTGTGTGTGTGTGTGTGTATGTGGCTGTGGCTGGGAGGCGGGGCAGAGGAGAGACTTTTAAGCAGACTCCCCACTGAGTGGGGAGCCCCATGAGGGGCTCCATCTTTTAACCCTGAGATCATGTCCTGAGCTGAAATTCAGAGTAGGAGGCTTAGCCACCTGAGCCACCCAGGCACCCCTCCTTTCTTTTTTTTTCAATGTTGGGGAAATCAGGCTAACCCAAGAAGAAATGAGGTCCGAAGTGGTAGCCTCAGGAATGTGTGTCAGAGGCTGAAGGATGAGGAGAAGTGGATATTGGAGTTCACAGATGGGAAAGCTCTGCTCTGGTGTGAGACCCATAGGGTTCTAAACCTGGCTGCATTTCTTACTAACAGTGTGAGTTGTGGAGAAAACCCATCCTCTGTGCTTCAGGTATGGATCTGCAAAACATGTAATAGTATATCTACCTCACAGGGCTGTCGGGAGGATTAAATGAATGAATGCAAAGTTCTTAGAGCAGTATGTGCACCAAGAAGTGCTTAATAGGTGCCTACTATAATTTTGTTAAACATATGTACATTGATGTAGACTAGCAGTCATTTAATTTAGTTATTTATTTGTTTTTCTTTATTTTATATTTTCCTTACTTGTTGGCACTTTCTCCAAATTTCTCTCTTGGAATAATGCCCCATGTTAAGCAGGACCTGGGCCCCATCATGTGGATCAGAGTGACTTTCCTACACCCCTGTCTAATGCATCAGGACCAAAACAAAATGAAAGCAAGAGACAGCGCAGTGACCTCTTCCTGAAGCTGCCCACAAGGCTTCTCTGGGAGGGAGCTGTGCACCTGTTCTTTCTAAGAAACGATGGGTTGCTACAGGATGAAGAAGGAGGATAATGCTCAGCTTGCTGAGGTTTTGAGGAGTTTGGGTTTCACCAGAATTACAAAGAGGAAGGTCCTCTTCCGTGAGATGTGAAATTGAACTGGCACCTGATGTCATCTCAGGGCCTGAGGGTCTGGTTCTTTGGCCCAGACTGGTGTGCTGTAATCCTCTCCTCACACCAGCACAGCTCTACCTCTTGGTATCAGCAATGGTATGAGCAAAGGGTTAGTTTTGTGTGTGTGTGTGTGTGTGTGTGTGAATTTTTATAACTGATAGTGTTTCCCTTTGCACAGGGTCTGCTGGGAAGATCCAGGCCTGATGCATGACCTACCCCTCACAGTTATACAGCCTGTCATGATGTGCATTTGGTGTACCTTCTTTCTCCACACTCCCTTTTACTTTTCTACTCCTATTTCCTCTTTGACTCCTCTTCTTCCTTTCTCTTTAACCTAATCGATCTTACTGCATTGTCTGTTTCATTAAAAGCTGCCCCAAGGAACAGGGAAGGCAAAACATTTAAAAAACATATATTATGTTAAGTCAATCCAAGGTGTTGGTCATTCAGTGAGATTGATGAGGATCCTGGGAACTCCCTTACATAAATTTAGCTCTCTCTTTTGGCATTTTATATGAGAATGTCCCCTTTGCAGAGATATCAAGTAAATCCAGTTATTACTAGTGAACAGCCACATTTATATACCTTTCTTAAGTAGTTATTAAATCTACCAGTGTAGAGGTATAAATGTCCAAGGTCTGAGTTAATTATTTTAAAATGACATGAAAATATGCACATTTAGGTGACTGAATTGATGTAACTTGTGTTCTATGGACATGGCAGCTGGCTGATTCCAAACTTAACTGTCCTAACCAAGTTAAGGAGAACTGTTCATAATGATCAAACAGAAGGGTCATCTTGTAAGAACACAAGGCCATCAGTCTGAAAATTTGTTTAGAGTTTTGGAATTCTCACTCTGGAATACTGTCCAGAGTTCAGCAACTTTTCTCCATTTTTCCTTGGGAGAATGACCATATCAAGTATGGTTGAGTACACTGTGTTTTAGAAAAAGGATCTGAACTTTCCACTCTACTTAGCTGGGTTCTAACTAAGGAGAAAAAAAAGAAGAGGAGAAAACCACTCTGGAAACAAAGCTGGTTTTCATTGAGAAAAATTTCCTTGCTCTTTCAAATAAGATTATGTTAGGAAAATAGAAGACCTGAACTTGGAGATTAACATCTTTTCTGATGTTTCTGTCAAGAGTTCGCAGTTACTGTTTTTCCAGTACTAATGAGGGCAACTGCAAACACAA